>NC_137969.1:14961203-16161203 GCF_963924665.1 Micromys minutus
GACAAGACCAGATCACTGGTTACCAAAGATATAATCAGAAATAAGAGAGGTGCCATATCAGTAACTTTTTAAAAAAAAGTTTCTTTACCTTCTGCATTGAAGTCTATTTAGGTTTTACTTAAAAACAAAAGTGATTGCATTGAATGACCTCTGTATATCCTTGAGAGCATTAAAGTTGTAAAGACCACTGAAATATTAAAAATTTCATTTTCCCTAAGGCTCAAATCCAATCACCCTTAAGGATCAGTGATTCTGATTTTATTAAGAAATGTCATCAAGACATTCTCCTACCTTTGCTTTTCAGGGATTTGTACTTGCTGTACTAGTTGAAATTCAGTACTGTGGATGCCTGAAATAGAATGTCACACAAAAGATTATTTGCTTGTGTGTAAATTTGATACTTAATGTTATCAACTTGACAGAATTGAAAATGATCTAACACACAAGACTGTGGGCAGATTAACTGTAACTATATCTAGATTATATTAACTGAGATAGGAAAACTATCCTCAACTGTGGGTGGCACCAATCCCTAGGATTGGATACAGTGAATGAGAAGGGTAAAGAGAGGTAAGCTCCAGTGTTTAAGCTTATAACCTACAAATGCAACATGATCAAGTATTTCCTTTGCCTGCACCCATACCTTCTCTGCCATGACAGACTATATCTCCTAACATCATCAACCAAAATAAACTCAACTTTCAATTTTTATGAGCTATTCTTTGTATTTACATTTCAAATGTTAGCCCCTTTTCTACCACTCCCATCCCCTTCCTCCCACTTGTTTTCATGAAGGTGCTCCCTCTCCTAATCACCCTCCTCACCTCATGCTTCTACACTGGGAAAACCCACCTTCACTGGACCAAAGGCCCCTTCTCCCATTGATACCCAAAAATGCTATTCTCTGCTAGATATGCAACTGGAGCCATGGACCTTTCTATCTGTGCTCATTGGTTAGTGTTTTAGTCCCTGGAATTTCTGGAGGGTTTCTTTGATAATTTTGTTCTTCCCATGGAGTTGCAAACCTTTCAGCTCCTTCTGTTCTTTCTCTGGTTCTTTCATTGGGGACCCCATGTTCAGTCTGATGGTTAGAGGCAAGCATCCTCAACTGTATCTGTATGACTCTGGCAGAGCCTGTGAGGAGGCATCCATATTTTGCTCCTGCCAGTAGGCACCTCTTGGCATCAGCAATAGTGCTTGGGTTTGGTGGCTGCATATGGAGTGCATCCCCAGGTGAAGCAGTCTCTAAATGATCTTTTTCTTCAATCCCTGCTGTTATTTGCCCCTGCATTTCCACCTGTGAGTGCTTTATTCTCCCTTCTAAGAACTGAGGTATCCACATTCTGGCCTGCCTTCTTTTTGAGCTTTATAAGGTCTGTGAATTGCTCAGCTATTAGAAACATTGGCTTTAGGAATTTCCTCAGCAAATAGATGGAACTAGAAGCAATAATCCCAAGTGAGGTAACACATTCACAAAAGAACACACATGCTATGCACTCACTGATAAGCAGATACTAGCCCAAGAAGCTCTGAATAACCAAGAAATAATTTACAAACCTTATGAAGTTCAAAGCATAAACTCCTTCTTTAAGTTGTATCTGAAAAATATTTGGTCACAGCATTAAGACCTATCACTAATTTCCTATGATAGAGACACAATTTAATATCCAAAATGCCACAAAATCTCACAAACATTTAATATTTTCTTTTCCATTAGTTCAAAAATAACTTGTTCAAACCATTCAGTTTTAATATTTCCTAAGTTTCCTAAGAATGAAAAAAAGCTACTAATACATTCTCTTGAGAAAATTATATTAAAAAATGTGATAGGTTCAGATGTTCTAGATATGCCAAGCAATTTTTGTAATTACCAAAAGGTATTTAAACTGAGTCTGGTATTATAAGCCTATAATCCCTATTTCTTCAGAGGTTGAGTCAGGGAAAATGTAAAACCAAGCTTCTGGACAAGTTTAAGGCAAGCCTGAACAGGTCAAGCCATAATCTGTCTTCAAAGGATAACCAAGGCAGAAGATATAACAGAGATGTGGAATGTTTTCCTGAATATGAGGAATTAGGTTGACTTCCCACCACTGGAAAACAGGAAGAAAGATGAGGAAGATGAGAAATTTGGGGGGCGAAAGGGTAGGAGATGAAAATCACTTGACTTTATCAAGTATACCTGGTACAGTATCTTATCAACAGCCCATCTGGATAATGGACAGAAACAGGTTCTGACTACCCACCATTGCTGCTAGATTGAAATCAATAGAGCATTTAAACTTTATTGATTTTATCTCAGATTTAAGGCCTATCTTAAGTAAAATACATTGAAACTGAGCAGAAAATTATGTAATCATAGTTCAATGACTTTTGAAGTGAGGCTGATTTAGAGAATATTTTAGAGAAAGGGTAAATAACATAGAAGTAAGCATTTCAACTGGTTCCCATTTTATGTATTTTCTGTGTAAATTATAAGATCAATGTCAATAGCAGCTTTCATTTCCCAAAGACGTGCTTCACAGCAGAAGTCTTTCCAACTTCATCATCAGTAATCAGAATAACTATCGCATAGGTAGGTCTTGTTACTTTCCTTTAGAAAAATTATGAGGTTAAAAATATAATACATAGCTGACAGTGCTATCGACTTATGAACTCAGGTGTAGCCCACCTGAAAATTTCTGTAGACACCATGGGGCATTGTTACCTTCTATTGTGACTTATCTGAGCCTGCAGAAAGGAAGAAAATGAGGTTAGTGATACCTTTTGTTGGGCACACAGATCATGTCACAGAAGAGCTTTTCAATGACTATCCATTCTTACACAAAGTTTCAAGCAAAATCAATTACCTTTCCCTCCATGCCCCAGGATCACAGCAGACTTAGCAAGGAGACACACCAAATAACCAACACTCTTTGTGGAAATGGGTGTGCATTACTTATTTTATTCTTTATGAATTTAGCAAACCAGTTCATGTATTTGAGCTAGTGAAAAGGGTAGGAAAGAGTTAAATAGAATAATACAGTATGTAGAGTAACAGATATTATGGTACACTTCACTCTTTGTTATGTAAGATTAGGAGCTACCAATATGACATGGACAAAAATGGTCTAGTAGACAAATCAAAGATAGCAGATATAAAATATCGATAGAAAAAAATAGTAATAGTGGTAGCAATGTCAACCAGAGAGATAAACAAAAATCTCTACTTCTTCTATAAATGTATGGCTCCATCTATACCACAACATTAGTTGATCCAAACAAGTGACAATTACAATAAGAATCTAAAAATACTTAATATGTATAGCTTTACTATTTCAGTTTTTCTGGAAATAAGAATATGCTCAAAATAGTAAATTATATTGCTGTAAATTTAAGGATTTTTGTTTGCCAGAAGATGATATCAATACTTTCATAATTTATATGATTTCAGGGTTTCTCCACCAGAATATAATCTAATACATGCACACATACACACAGTCGTACACAGACACACATATAAACCTTAAAATCTAAGATGAATACTAGAAATAATCAAATGATATTTATCTCTCTGGTTCTGTGATATCTCACCTAAAATAATAAATTTCTAGATCTAGTCATCTGTGTGGTAACAGGCACATATAAATGTGCAAAGGGGTTTACTTTGCTTATGTGTTTTGAAAGTGAGATTTCAAAACACATAAGCACTATGTAATTTATGTCTAGTCAAGCATGTCTATCTTATATATATAACCATTTTTGTGGTGACAACTTACTAAACCTTTCCTTGAAATATACATTACATTGTTTTGCTATGGCTGTATTATCATGCGACGGCACACCAGTGTCTATCCCTCCTGCCTATCTATAGCTTAGCACATACTAACCCACCTTTCCAGAGAACGAATCCAAAGGCTTTTCATCTTTACAAAGTCCTGCTAAACTGCACTATTTCCTGAGAAGTTACATGTCCTCAGCCATACGTCTGTCATGGAATGGTTAAGCTGTCATGATTAAGCTGTCTCAGTTAGAAACAAGTGTTTCTACTCCACTCTAGGAAAGTCAATATCTAGATGCTCTGAGCAGTCATCAAAGCACTCAAGCACTGGTACATGCTTACTGAAACAATTAGTGAAATGCTGGTCATTCCTGTCTTAGTTTGTGCTACATGAAATATATTTTACTTCCTTTTTTCATTGCTGTGACTAATACCCTACAAAGGCAATTTATGAGGGGACAGAAGGGCATCGTCTCTTGTGGCATAGAAGGAGTGGTGGCGGGAGGTTAAACCATCCACAGTCGAAGCAGCACTGAGAGGTAAATGTTGACAGCAGACTTTATTTTTTTCAAGGTGTCTGGAACCCGAGACCATAGAATGGTGGACATTCCTATCTCAGTTAACCTACCTTAGATATTCCTTCATATCTGCCAAGAGGTTTGACTCTAAGATGAATTTATATCCCATCAAGCAGGCAACCATCATAAACCAACACAATGAGATGCAATCTCCCATGCCAGCTTCAGGCACTCTATCTGAAGCAGGATTCCAACTCTCTATTTAGATGGTAAAGAGTGACCAATACCATGAATCAAGGGGAAGGATTCAGGATTATGAAGCTCACATGCTTGTAACTTATGAATGTGAACTTAAATCATTATATGGAATCCTTTAATCATGACATATTTTTGTCTCTATAATATTTTTCTATTTTTTGGTTTGCTATTTTGATTCTTAAAACCAAGACATGTTCAAATTTTCCATATGCCCTTGTGCAATACAAATAAAAAAAATAAGTGACAGACACTCAGCTTTATAAAAAGGAGTATATAATGAGGGTTATTTAAGGGATAAGAAAGCAGAAAAGAGAAATAAGAGAGATGACAGCAAAGGCTGGTCAAATAAATTTGAAAAGTGGAGTTTCTTCCTGAAGGGTAAAGCCAAGGGACATGGGAAACCTGGAGGTCAACTTCTGAACCAAATATGGATTTCTCAGCAATGTTTTGTGAGATTGGGGAAATTCTGTCTGTAGAGTCGGATTGGAGAGAAGAGGAAGTTCCTGGGGTGTAGAGATATTGATAAGCTAAAGAGTCCAGAGGAAGCACGAAGAATAGAGAAACGAAAGAGACTATGATCTATAGATGCTACACACATTCCATAGCAGCAATACATTTTCAGGAGGTAGGACATGGTAGTGAAGATGAAGCTTAGAGAATGTCAAAAGGATGAGTGACCTCAATGCCAAATCACAGGGCATGGGGGGTTACTTTCTTTATCTGCAGCTCCATGGCTATCAGAACAAGAAAGGAACAATTGGTTTTGGCTAATGATGTCAGTGTTTCAGCATGTTATGGGAGAAATGACATCACAGAACAAAGGGTGCTGGAAATAATATGCAGAAAACAGTGAGGGTAGGTCCATAGAGGGACTTAGTATAAATTACCAGGCTTTCATTAAGTGATCTCTCTTCTCCACTCAATTGCATTTTCCAGGGCTTCAACGATCTCCCAAAACTACATCACCAGCTGGTCACAGTATTTAATACATTAGCTGTTCTAGGAAACATTTCCTATTTATACCATAACAAAATGATCCATGATCCTATACTTTGTAATAGATTAGAATAAAATTCTCATGATCGTTTTACTAAATTCCTACGAAGATTATAGAGCAACTCAGAGACTATCAGCCTTTCAGAAAAATTGAGGCTCTTGGGGTTTAGAACAACTGTGGAGCAATGGAATAGCAAATCAAGCAGAATTTATTTATTTGTGGGGGTGGGGAGTTTGTGTGTGTGTGTGTGTGTGTGTGTGTGTGTGTGTGTGTGTGTGTTTATGTGCATCTCCTATTCTCCTCCTTTCTCCAACTCTACCTTTCTTCTCCTATTTCCTCCTCTTCTTTTTATTCCCTCTTCCTTCTCTCTCTTCATTCCTGTTAGTCTACTACTATTTCTATTGTATCAAACTATAAATGAATAAATCATCATTTATTAGTCTTACATTTTGTGTCATGTTTTCAACATTAATATTTAACATTCACAGCTGTAGGTAAAACTTTAGGAGGTAAAAAGCACAGAAGCCATGTTTTTATAACAAAGACATCACAATACATGACTGACTTTCTGATATAAAAGTGTACAATAAACATACATGTCACCATTGATTTATGTTCATGTTCAAGGAGCTAAACACAATGAAATCATCTGGTGACATAGGTCTTGTGTAGCCTGGATTACTTAAACTTTAAATAAAATGTGACTTCTTTGGAACTTTTTATGTATATATCAGCATGCTAGATTGTATATTGATAGTCTGTATGAATATATCTCTATATATACAAAAACACAATTTTTTTTTTATTTTTAAATGTGTAATTTTAAACTAAACCCAAGAGCATCCTATCTGTTTGTGTGGTTGCATGACTGGGTTAGGAAATTCTATTTAGCAAAGCCCTTTTGGCCAAAAATAATGTTGCAGTCTAGATAGGAAACTCCTTTCTTCTCTGATGAGGACAAGTTTTCCCTTTGAGGGGGGCTAAAATATTCGCCAACTCCCCTAATGGAACATGAATTAATATAGTAGAATAGAGTTTTGCCTCAACAGCTGCAACATGCACCTGTGCAGTATTTTTTTTAATCCTTTTTCACTGCAGTATGATAGAGTAAAAAACAGAGAGAAATGCTTAATACAACCTTCCAACTGAGCTGCTTAATGCATTATTAGGAACAGAAATCCTCAGTGGGATTTAACCATGCCTGTTAGGAATTAGGCTTAGGGAACCAAATATGAAAAGAATACAACATTTCCCTCAACTTGAGCTAAGACTGGCAGCGGAATCCACTTTGGTCATTTTCTGGTTTCTGACCAATCTGTCACACTAGCTTTCCCCAGATAATTTCACCTTCTGCTCTGTCTGATTCACAACCTAGCAGGCAAAGACTTTCACAACACTGTCCTGGCATCATGTAAGGATCGCCAGCTAAGACAGCAACACAATCAGATCTTCTGTGTCTGCTCTGCATCATTACGCATTAATGAAGTGCTCTCTAAATGTTTCCCAGCTTGCACTCTCTCTATTGCTTAGTACCTCTGTGCAGTTATCTTTGGAAGGAAAGCTCACTCTTGCAGTTGTTAATATGGCAGGCACTTCCTTGTGAAATGGATGCTAGTTACCTGGCATACATTGGAGGGCAAGGAAGAGAGGAAAATGGTCCTGGTCCTTGACAATAATAAAAAAAAATCTTCCATTTTTAGCTGCCCACTCTTTCACCTCAAGTGGGTAACTGCTGTCCTCCAATCATGTCCAAGGAGAAGACCCATGCCAAATAGCAAAAACATCTTAGTGGCATCCCTGGGTATTTTGAGACTTTTTCAGTGATGCATAACTAAATGTTTAAGATTTCTAAGTAAATTTCCTTCAAGGAAACTATAAACAAGGTATATGAAGAGAAGAATGGAAAATACAGAGGATTCTAAGGAAAGAAATCAAGCCCCTGATAGCATCTCTGTAAAACAAAACTCTTCCATTTGCTGTCTCTATTATGCAACCTATCATGCAAATGCTTCCTTAACAATACTGCACTGCCATTATGTGAGGTCACTAGCTAAAATACACAATCAGCTCTATCAGCCCTGCTCTCTTCCTCTTGCTCTCTCTCTCTTTCTCTGTCTCTGTCTCTGTCTTTCTCTTTCTCTCTCTCTCTCTCTCTCTCTCTCTCTCTCTCTCTCTCTGTCTGTCTGTCTGTCTGTCTCTCTCTCTCTCTCTCTCTCTCTGTGTGTGTGTGTGTGTGTGTGTGTGTGTGTGTGTGTGTGCGTGTGTTTGTGTGCATGTGCAGTCTCCAAATGCAGGGAACAGTTTCCGCTGATCACATAATAAAATTAAATTCAGGAAAAGGTAATGGTGACTGTGCAAAATTCAACAACCCAAGTATTTACTAGGCAGCAACTTTTCAATTTTAATGAGGGCTACAGGGGATTTAGCAAACACAAACGAATGTGGTTCTGATTTTAAAAATCAGCTCCACATATACATGCAAACATATAAACCAAGACCAACTTGCAGTAAAATTTCTTTGGGGTCAGGCCATGTCATATTGCCTGTTTTAAAGTGCTACATACTGAGCCTAGGGCCTCAGGCATCCTAAGAAAGCATATGGTTTATAAGCAGACTGCATCTCCAACCCCTCAATTTGCATTCTGAAGAAACCATTTGCTTAACTCCACTGCATAACAGAAGAATAAGCCTGTGCCATCCTGTTTGGGAAAAAAGACTGGAATATGTAGTGATTTCATTATCTCATCTCACATAATTTAATATCACTAGATTTCAACTTTCTTCCCATGATTCTCCACTGATGTACCAAAATGAAGTAAAACGTCTTATTATTTTATGAAACAAATGTACCTAAGCGTTTTACTTGATCTGTTATCCCATGGCTCCAAAGTTGAACACATATGGAAAGCATCCAGTAAGAATGTGCCTTAGTGACCCTGACTGTTGTCCGCCTGCCTCTTCTTTTTGTCTTATTTTGCACAGTTGAGTGGTTTGTCCTTTGAGAAATGTTGGGAACAAGACCTGAGAGAAATCAGAGTGACAGTTAAGTTCCAGACTGATTCCCCCCACCCCACCCCATCCCATCACAGAGGGATGTGGCTCAGAGAACAAATGCCTGTAGATGACATTTATACAATGGCTTAAAAGTATATATTTACTTAAAGTCATAGGGTTTGCAGATCTGCATGGCAATTTTAGAGTGCTAATCATTATGTGGGCAAAGGAAATATATATTGTTTAAGAGAAGGGGATCTCTTGGCTGGGAAAAATCAGAACTGACATGTCTACACCTTGGCTCTCAATATTCCTAAATGACAAGCTTTTGGGATATAGCCTCAATGTTTATGAAATTTTAGTAGCCCTCAGTCAAAGCAACAGGTTATTGAATGGACTCTTACTCAGATTTTAAATGATGTTCTCTCTCTTGTGACTGAAATCACCTTGCAAATGGGGACAGCTGGTCTTAAAAGAAGCATTTTAAATGAGAATGTAATTCATTGAATGTATTTCGCCACCTCTGGGTAAGGGATAGATTTTCAAAGGCTAGAGTTTGATGCTTGATCACTCAACATGGCTGATCATTAACTTTCTCTGTGCATCTATTAAAGTCTCTATTTGATGGATTCAATTTGACTAAGTGTTTTCCTTGGTTGTGGAGTATAAGAGAGTGGTGGGAGGAAACTAGGGCTGTAGTTAAGTAAACTACAGTGTCTAAACTAAGGAGATTCAGATCTACTAAGAGGGTAGAATAACTTTTTCCACAGAGAGAGATGTGCATACAGTAGGCAAGTATTTCTGTCTGTATTGTCTTGCCAGCCAGTCAATGCGCTCCTCTCTGGCCTAGGCTGTATAGCAAAGGAGGTGTTAAAGGGCTGCTAACATTACAGCTTGGAAGGAGGTTTCAATTCTTCCCAGATGTAGTAGTTGTCACCTTGTCTTAACTTTGTTCTTGGCCTCATATATTGTGGACCAATGGGCCAGTCAAAATTCAGACGCAACAACCTGCGTACCACAGTTATCACAGCTAGCATGGGTCTGACTGAAGAGAACATTTTGATGATATGTTTATCAGAGCTTCACAGTAGATTTTTTAACCTGATGTATCTATCATTTTTTAATTTAACTATTATATGTTTTTATATCATATAACATAACCTGTGCTATTAATCTTCCTCTTTTCTACCACATTCTTCAAAACACAGATATTATATGCTCAGCTATACTGAAGAAATTAGTTTATTGCAAGTGTAGATTTAATGTTAGCATGATTTAATTTTTGAAAAGTAAAAAGGGTTTTGGTGCAATTTTAAAAAGTGCGTTGATACAAAGAACCCCTTTAAAGGAGCTTCTGGAATCCTTGGGGTCATGGCCAGAGAGTCAGTGTGTTAGAAAGAAGAAGTGCTCTCATCAAAGTGAAATGTGAACAGTGATAGTTTGGAGTGTGAACCAACAGAAAAGGTGAAGCACGCACAAGACGCTTAGGATGGACTTTAAAATAAATGAAATGTGGAGGAGTTCAGAGAGCAGTCCTCACAGGAGACGGAAAAGTCACAGATCAAAGAAGAAAAGAAAGGAAATGGCTTATGCAGAGAGATGAGTCTGCATGAGGCAAAGGTGTTCACTTGTGGAGCTGGTAATATGGTTCATATACCTCTGATATAGAACAACCCGAGGAGGTACAGGGCTTGGTATGTATAGTTCCAAATAATGGAAAGCTCTGCAAAACCCTGATAAAATTATTGTTTCCCAGATATAAGCACAATAAAAAGGAAGATCATCCTAGCCATTCTGCCCATCACAATCCCCACTAAAACAGGGCGGAGGAAAGCTCTAACTTTAGACATATAACCATATACTGGCATGTGGAGTTATTCCAAATATGAATGATGTTCAGGTTGGAACTCAGGGGACTGATACTTGCTAGGGCAGAGGTAGTTCATTGGTTTAAGTGCTGTGACTTAAGATATGAGTAACAGGGTTCAGACCTCCAGAACTCATGGAAATTCCAGGCGGGAATGGAAACCCACCTATAACTTGATTGCTTGAAAGAGGCAGGGACTGTCTGTAACAAATGGCTGTCTAAAGTAGCTGAGTCTACTAGCTCTGAATTAGAGACCTTGTCTCAGTGAATCAGGTGGTTTTCATTCGAGATAAAGACTTGATGCCAAATCAGTCCACCATATGTACACCATATGTACACACATACACACATACAAACAAGCCAGTCACACAGACATACCTACATAGAAATGCTACACATGATACACATTTCAAAAAAGACAAAGGAGTGGAGAGGGAGGCAGGCATTTGAACAAAGGAGAAGATGAAAGTTATAACCCTGGGTCAGAGGAATGAAGAGCATTTGAGACAGAGAATGTGCATATTGTCCTATATGTACTGCAGCAAGCAGAGGGCTCTGCTGTAGAAAATCCCCGAATCTTTTAGGAATATGAGGAAGGCAATGTGACTACAACAGAGAATAAATAGTGTTGACTGCAGAAGCTTTTGTGATGTAAATAAGACCAAGTCAAACTGTGAATTAGCTTTGACATTTACTCCACAATGCAGAGTTTTGAGCAAGACCTGAAATGACCTTAGATAGGTAGATAGAATTGCTGAATATCTGGTTAGTAATAAAGAAGAAGAAAAAAACAAGACAAACAAGACAAGTGAAAGTCAATGTACATGTACAGTAATATTGAATATGCAAGCTCCATGGGACTTTTTTTATGCCTGTATTATGCACAACCTGATTTTCTATATAAAGAAGAGAAATTTTACATCTCTTTGAATCTGGTATAGAAATATTGGCTTGTTAGACTATTAAAGTGAGGAAGAAATAGAAGGATTCACAAGAATGCAACAGCTCTCAAAACATACACTCCTGACCAGAAAATACCAGAGTCTCCTTACATTGTTCACAGGCTCAAGTGAGCTCCACTAATTCTTAAGTCTTAACAGGCAGCCTGAGAGGCAAAACCTATTCCATCTTGTGACTAGACTCCATCCTTATAAAAGCAAGCAACAAACAAAGAAATCAAGTAAGCTAGCCTGCCTGAGAACTTGACCTACAGTTGAACCCAGACTGTATCCAACTAAGTATGAAGTAGGACCCCATGGCTTGTCCTTGGCCTATAACCTAGAGTTACTCCTTAGCTACTCCCTAGCAACAGCCAATCAAGATAATTCTGATTACTTCAGATGCACTTTCAGACTGTTCATGATTACACATGGTTTTACTTCAGAACACCTACCTGTTGCCTTGGTTTAAAATATTCATTCAGTTAAATGCTGTCCAGGCTGGAAACCTCTTCTCCTGTTCCCATTTATTATAAAAGCTTGTCCAGATGAGGGTTTGAAACTGATTCACCAAACCTGATGGGTAAGCGTCAGCATTGAGTAAGCCCAAATTTGAACTAGTAATAAAGAAAATTTAGTGCACCTTCACCAGACGATATTATTGAATGGTGTTTGGGGTGGGGCTGTTGAGCAAGGAACAACATGCCAATGTCTTGTACTATCATGTACTAAGTCTCCATGCAGATAAAATTGCAATGAAAATCACCTAGCTTAGCATCTAAGCCAAAAACATATATGTATAATTAGAGATAGAAAAACAGTTATTGCTAGAGCTACAGGAAGATAGCAGAAACGTCAGTCTAGTGGCCCAGTGAACCTCAGAGAAACAAAAATAATCCCCTTACTGATTAAGGTCCTCATAGAAGTATAAGCAATAATAATTAAGAATGCACCTGGACCAGCAGAGCCCCAGAGATAAAGGACTGGTGAGAAGGGGATCAGACTAGCCAGGGGGTAGACAGAACTCTGCCGAATGCACACTGAGAGTGCGCCCCTGCCCTGCCTGATCCAGGGACCAGAAACCCAGCATTGGGACCTCTGTTCCCACCCCGCGACTTTGGGACACAGAACAGGGCTTGGACCAACCACCACCTGGACCAGCGGAGATCCAGGGACACAGGCCAGGTACAAGGGAAAGCCGAAAACATATCACTGACAACAAGATGGCAAGAGGAAAGCGAAAGAGCATATCCCAGGGAAACCAAGACAACCTGGCAACACTAGAACCCAGTTCTCCCATCACAGAAAACAGCAGAATGGAAAACACTCCAGAAAAAGAAGACCCAGACCAGAAATCCTACTTCAAGATGATGATAGAGATCTTTAAATAAGAAAAAAAAAAGAACAGGAGGAAAAGAATAAAGAATGAGAAGCTTTTAAAGAAAAAACAAGAAAAACACTGAAAGAACTAGAAGAAAACAGAACCAAAGAGATGAAGGAATGGAAGAAGGAATTTAAAACAGAAATGGACACATAAAGAAAACATTAAAGGGACAATCCTAGGAGTAGAAATCTTAAAAAAAAGAAATCAGGAGTTACAGATGCAAACATTTCCAACAGACTACAAGAGATGAAAGAGAGAATCTCAGGAGCCGAAGACAACATTGAAAACATAGACAAAACAATCACAGAAGATGCAAAAACCAAAAAGCTCCTAATCCAAAATGTCCAGGAGATCCAGGAAACAATGAGAAGACCAAACCTAAGGATAATAGGAATAGAAGATGGAGAAGAATATCAACTAAGAGGTACAGTAAATATCTTCAACAAAATGGGAGAAGAAAACTTCCCTACCCTCAAGAATGAGATGACCATGAGCATAAAAGAAGCCTTCAGAACTCCAAATAGGTTGGACCAGAAAAGAAATTCTTCCAGACACATAATAGTCAAAACGCCAAGTGCCCAAAGCAAAGAAAGAATACTAAAAGCAGTAAGAGAAAAAGGTCAGGTAACATATAAAGGCAAACCAATCAGAATCACACCCAATTTCTCAACATAGACTATGAAAGCTAGAAGAGCCTGGACAGACATCATGCAGACACTAAGGGAGCACAAGTGCCAGCCCAAACTGCTATACCCAGCAAAACTATCAATCACCATAGATGTAGTGATGAAGATATTCCAAGACAAATCTAAATTTACACAATATCTGACCACAGACCCAACACTACAATGAATTATAGGTGGAAAACCAAATACAATGAGGGAAAATACAGCCTAGTAAAAACAAGAAAACTCCTAAACAAGAAAACTGAAAGAAGAAAAAGACACAGACATAACCCACAAAAGCAATAATGGCAGGAAACAGAAACAAATATTCCTTGATATCTATTAACATAAATAGACTCAACTCCCCAATAAAGAGACATAGGCTATCAGACTGGATACATAAACAAAATCCAGCCTTTTGCTACATACAGGAAACTCATCTCAGAGACAAAGACAGACAATATCTCAGAGTAAAAGGTTGGGAAAAAATTTCCAAGCAAACAGCCCCAAGAAGCAAGCTGGAGTGGCTATTCTAATATCGAATAAAGTAAATTTCCAACCTAAAGTTATCAAAAAAGATAAGGAAGGACACTTTTTACTCATTACAGGGGAAATCTGTCAGGAGGAACTCTCAATCTGTAACATATATGCTCCAAGTAAAAAAGCCACCCATATTCATAAAAGAAATCCTATTAAAGCTCAAAAAATACATCTCACCCCACACAATAATAGTGAGAGAATTTAATACCCTACTCTCACCAATGGACAGATTATGGAAACAGAAGCTGAACAAGAACACTCTAAAACTAACAGAGACTATGCACCAACTGGAATTAATAGATATCTACAGAACACATCGTCCTAAAAAAAAAAAAAAAAGAATACACCTTCTTATCAGCACTTCATGGCACCTTCTTGAAAATTGACCACATAATTGGACACAGAACAAGCCTCGATCGATATAAGAAGATTGAAATACTCCCATGCATCCTTTCAAATCACCATGGACTACGGCAGATCTTTAATAACAACAAAGACAACAAAAAACCCATATACACATGGAAACTAAGTAATGCTCTATTAAAGGATAGCAGGGTCAAAGAAGAAATAAAGAAAGAAATTAAGGATTTTCTAGAATTCAATGAAAACCAAAACAGGACATACCCAATCCTATGGGATGCAATGAAAGCAGTACTGAGAGGAAAACTCATAGCTCTGAGTGCTTCCAAAAAGGAACTGGAGAAAGCATACACTAGCAGCCTGACAGCACAAATGAAAGCTCTAGAACAAAAGGAAGCAGATACACCCAAGAGGAGTAGATGGCAAGAAATAATCAAACTTAGGGGAGAAATAGACCAAATAGAAACAAAAAGAACCACTGAAAGATAATTAAGAATGATTTCTATTTCTGTACCCAGACTCCACTGGGAGAGAGCCAATCTCCCACAAATGCTGACACTTCTAAGAGCACAGGTAATACCACCACCTCTGCTCAAATTCCTGGTCCAAGAGTGTCGAACCGTCCTGGACCTTTCAAGACAGAGAAACAAAGGAGCAGTCTGTACCCAGAGCTGACCCAATACCAATGTACTCTTTGCCTAGACATTGCTGAGAGAGAGTTTTTCCCCCAGTAGTCCTGACACACAAGCATACAGGAAGGTCAAGTAACGGTCAGAATCAGCAAGACCAGATAACACCAGAGATAAGCAGATGGCTAGAAGCAAGTCTAAGAACCTTAGCAACAGAAACCAAGGGCACTTGGCATCATCAGAAACCATTTACCCCACCACACACTGGAAACACAAGATTCTGATTTAAAATCACAACTCATGATGATGTTAGAGAATTTTTAGTAGGTCAAAAATAACTCTTAGATTCTGTCAGAATTTTTAACTGTCAATGGTTGTAATTTAAATAAAGGAAATCGAGAATACTAATATATAAAGGTAGAAAAGGATTGTATTTGTGTTCCTCAATTTTATTTACATAAATAAGGCAAGAATAAACTCATATTCTATCTTATTTTCATACTCTGTGCTCCTCTTAAACCTTCCGAAGGTTGTCCTAGCTTAAACCATGCCATTATAAGTTAAGCTGATCATAGAATTCCAGATCTAGAAGCAAAAAAATCTCTCTTATTTATAGGGTGAGAATCCAAGGCCTAAATTGTTGAAGTGACAGATTAATATCACCAAGAGATGTTTGTAGACAGTAAGAAAATTGTATACCTTGTGACAGGTGTGTACTTGATATTACATATAAGATGCCATGGAGGCCCCAGCAGTGACTTTTATTGGAATTGTTTTAGATGCAAATATAACTGATCCAAGAATAATGAAGAATCAAAGACTCATCCAAAGACAGGAGAAAGATTCAGAGTGGTCTTTATCATTTTAGATGGAGAAGGAGAGGAAAGAAAAAAATTCTGACAGAATCTAAAAATGTGTAAAATAAAAGTAACTTTGAAGAGCAGGCAAAATGAACTGATAAATATTAAAATAGAATATTTGATCTTTTAAATTAAAATAATCTTTTCTCTTCAAACACATATGTCGGCAAATGGGACTGAAATGACATTTTTCTGGGATAGAAAATGAGAAAAATAAGAAATAAAGATTCAATGTCTACTGTTAAAAAAAAATAACTCTTAAAATAAAGGACAACACAGGTAAACAAGTAGAAGCCCTTAAAGAAAAAACAGAAAAATCAACGAAAAAGGTAAAAGAATTGAAAAAAAAAAAAAAAACATCAAGGATCTAAAAATGGAAATAGAAACAATAAACGAAATACAAAGTGAGAAAACCCAGAAGATAGAAAACTAGAAAAGAGACCAAGAGTCATAAACCCAAGCATCAACAAAGGAATACAAGAGATAGAAGACATATTCTCAGGGGTAGAATATGCCATAGAAAACATTGACACAACAGTAAAAAAAAAAATGCAAAATGCAAATCGATTCTAACCCAAAACATCTAGGAAACCTAAGATACAATGGGAAGACCAAACATAAGGATAATAGGTGTAGATGAGAGCAAAGATTCCAAACTAAAAGGCCTAATAAATATCTTCAACAAAATTATAAGAGAAAACTTTCCTAACCATATATATATATATATTTTTTTTTTTCCATAAACATACAAAAAGCCTACAAAACTCCAAATAGATTGGCCAGAAAAGAAATTCCTCCAGTCACATAATACTCAAAACAACAAATGCACAAAACAAGAAATAATATTAAAAGCAGTAAGAGAAAAAGGACAAATAACATATAAAGGCAGAACTATCAAAATAACACCAGACTTTCAACAGAGAATGTGAAAGCTAGATGATCCTGGGCAGATGTCATACATAGCTTATGAGAACAAATATGCCAGCCTAGGCTAATATACCCACCAAAACTCTCAATTGCCATAGATGGAGAAACCAAGATATTCTAAAAACAAAAATTAATTCAAACAATATCTTTCCAAAAATCCAGCCTTACAAAAGATAATAGATGGAAAACTCTAACACAAGGCTGGAAAATACACCCTAGATAAAGGAAGAAAGGAATCTGTGTTCAACTCTAACTCAAAAGAAGAGAGGGACACAAACATAATTCCATCTTTAACAACAACAACAAAATAGGAAACATCAATCATTGGTCATTAATATTTCTTAAATTTAATGGACTCATTTCCAGAGAGTGCACATTGTGCCAATGCAGGGGAAAGACAAGGCAATGAAGTAGAGAGGCAGAGCAGAAGGGATTGTACCTTTTAAATGGACATAGTACTACCCAAGGACCCAGCTATACCACTCCTGAGCATATATTCAAAAGATGCTCCAACATATAACAAGGACATATGTTTCACTATGTTTATAGTAGCCTTATTTATAATAGACTGAACCAGGAAAGAATCCAGATATCCTTAAGCAGAGGAATGGATACAGAACTTGTGGTACATTTACACAATGAATTACTACTCAGCTGTTAGAAATAATGACTTCATGAATTTCTAAGGCACGGGGATGGAACTAGAATATAACATTCTGATTGAGATAATCCAATCAGAAAAAAAACATACAGATAAGAATTCACTGATACGTGAATATTAGCCCAAAAGCTAGGAATAATCAAGATATGATTCATAGACCACATGAAGATCAAGAAGAAGGAAAACCAAAGTGCAGATGCTCCAATCCTTCTTAGAAGGGGGAACAAAAATATTCATGGGTGAAATAAGGAGACAAAGTTTGAGCAGAGACTGAAGCAATGGCCATCCAGAGACTGCCCCACCTGGAGATCCAGCCTATATACAGCCACCAAACCAAGATAATATTGCTGATGCCAAGAATTGCATGCTGACTGGAGCCTGATATGGCTGTCTTCTGAAAGGCTCTGCCAGATCATGACAAATACAGAGGCAGATGCTCACAGCTAACCACTGAACAGAGAGCATGGTCCCCAATAGAGAAATTAAAGAAAGAATTGAATGAGCTAAAGGGGTTTGCCACCTCATAAGAAAATAATACCAACCAACTAGAGTTTTCAGGGATTAAATCACTACACATCAAGTATACATGGATGGACCCATAGTTCCAGCTACACATGTAACAGAGGATGGCCTTGTTGAGCATCAATGAAGAAGAAGTCCCTAGACCTGCCAAGGCTTTATGCCTCAATGTAGCAAAATGTTCGGGCAGGGAAGCAGGAGGGTTTGGGGGTGAGAGAGAGCACCCTCATAAATTGGGGGATAAGTTTTGGATAAGGGATTTATGGAGGGGAACCCGGGAATGGGGATAACATTTGAAATGTATGTAAAATATATCCAATTTAAAAAAGGAATGATTTCTAGGCCTATGGGGTGAGTGAAATCCTCAAGAATAACTTGTTTGAATCTCCTTCCCCCACAAATAGATGGATGTATGAATGGATTAAATGATGTATGTATATATATATATATATATATATATATATATATATATATATATATATGTGGATAGATAGATTAAGACAGTGAAAAAACAGGGTAGCTTATTGTCCTTATCTAGTATCCACATATGAACGCATAGATGCTGGTACCCACACTTACACATGTATAAACAAAACACAGAAACAGATACACAGGCTCGCACAAACATACACACACAAACACACATACAGAAAAACCTAAATGACTTAAAAAATTAATATGATTATGCAAGCAGATTTGCTTTCTAAACATTTTTTGAGATCTTTAGAAGAAGAAAAAATGGACTTTTAAGCAGAGAAGTGAAAGTTGAGTGACAGGAATTTGGATGGGATAAGTCTGAAGCAGGAGAGGTAAGACACAGAGAGGAGGAAGGTTAATGAAAGGCTGATTAGATTCTAATTCTAAAGCAGACCTGGTATCTTGTGAGCAGTTTCAGAAGGAGTTGCAAAAGAAATGAAAATTTATATGTTGAAAAAAAATTAAAGGATGTACGTGATAATGTCAAAGATTAAGAACACAGTCAAGTAATTTGAGAAAACTCAGTGAGGCCACATTAAGGTTTTTGTGGTTCAAGTTAGATAAACACAGGTTTTGGTAAAAAATGAAAATTATGAAAGTACACATACTTTCCTGTAATGTGTCTGGACATAATTCGTCAAAGCAAAATGAAATGAACATGGACTTTGATCTTTTGTGTTAAAGATACATGGGATTCTAGTTATTTTTAATTGCATTTTACAATGCTGTGTTATATTTTTTGTATTTATGTTCTTTCTTTTCTGAGAAATGACAGGAGAGAATTTAGATTTTGTTTGTCATCAGAAGGGGGATAAATCTGTTAAATTCTCTCTCTCTCATGTGCAAGTGACCAGATTAACATTTTGGCTTTATTTGCAACATAGAAACCCATGGACATTCAAGTAAAATCCTCATCCTAACAGATTTACAGCATAATCACCACATATGAGCGAGTCAGATAGATTTGTGTAAGCTTTCTTTAAATATCAAAAGTTAATATTCTTTCTGCCAAAAGTAATCAAAAATCTACCTTTGCCATCCTTAATAAGGAAAAAGTAAATATGAGCATGTATAAAAGGTCACTGATTAAAAAATCTTGTTCCCCAAAGGTCTAGCTTTTCAATAAAGAGGGAGGAAAGGAGGGGCGGACCTATGATTTTCACTTTAAGGTCATCCTGTCTCTTTACCCAGCTTCTGGAATAGAATTGAGAGGCAGGACAGGGAGTAAAAGTGGAGTCAGGGCCATGTGTCATTCTGCATCAGGGTTCAGCACATCAATTCTGCTGCTTGGAATTCAGATGGAGTTGGAAACATACATCTCTGTTTACATCTCAGAGCCCGAGTCACTTCTCATTGCCAGGCCTCAGAGCAGTTTCCTAAGACACAGGTGGCATTGATTAATTTCCCTGTACTCAACCTACCTGTCTTACAAGCATGATATGTGTTACTTACAACTGATTTTTAAACTACAGGTCCGCAGTTGGCAGTGTGCCTTAAATATATTCCTAACATGCACATAACTATGTCTTCGTATTTGCTGGCATACTAATTTTAGTATGTTCTAGAATAGATGCATGAGGGTAGTTATTACTTTGCAGTGCTAACCAGATGTGAAGCAGCTTGTCAAAAATGCTGAATGCATTCTTCTTGTTACTCAACACCCAAAGACATCACACATACTTGATGGTGCTGTGACACTGAGCCACAAGACCCAGCATTACTTTTACTTTTTATTTAGACATGGGGACTCCCTGCATAGCCTAGGATTTTGTTGAAGCCACCTATATCACATCCAGGCCCTAAATTTGTGATCCTCCTGAACCTTCCCCCAGAAGAGAGATGATTTCAAGCCTGCACGACCAATGAGGTAGATATTGGCATTTCTAGAGAAACAAACATGGAAACATTAGGAAAGAGCAAGATCCCACAGTAAATGTGAGAATCAACATTAAGCCTGATTGTAGACTATGGAACCTATACCTCCACTAGCATATTGTATTGCTTATTTACATGCATAAGATGACAAATAATGGAAAATATGTTAGAAAATGAAGTAAGAATGTGGGGAAAAGGCATTCTGTATTTTCAGAGAGGTATAAAAATTTCCCTGGTGCTAAAGACACCGTGTACTTCATACAGGATACAGAGGCCCCAGAAGTGGAATTATCCAAAAATTCCTCCTCCCTGAAACCAGATTTTATGGCAACAGGCACAATGTAAACTTCCAAAGGAGGAAAGCCACCAATAGTCCCATCCACCTGTGATATCTACAAACCAAAATGACAATTACAACAGGATAAGCCTAAGGGGGAAAGAGTGACACACATGTCTTACATTGTTGGTAAGAAGAACTGTGTAACTAAACTTTAAACTTTCTCAACAAGAAAGAATATGTGCCTGGTGTGGGAAACATAGCCAGCTACATGATAATAGTGAAATCTTGGATATTGCAGAAGAACCTACAATGCTACTTTACTTATATAGCATAATTCCCACATTACATACTCATACCCAAGGTTAAGTATAATCTTTACCTCACATTAATGGAACTTCTATATGTTACAGAAAGAGAACAGTTCTGAAAAATACAACCAATAAAAATATAGATTTGTGGAACCCAGTCCCAACGCATACATCAAGCATACCAACCCACACCCAAGGATCAGGCCTTTCTAGGAGGCTGGAGAAAGATTGTAAATCCAGAGGAAAAAAAATTTTGGTGTGCTATATTGTCTCCTGAGATTATCAGAAGCCACTCCCATAAAGTCTCACCAACATGACAGCCAACACATGAGCTAAACAACAGATATTCTTACATGGATGAATGAAAGACCAGAAGGCCTTAAGCATACACAATGAACTACAGGAAACTAAGAAATACTGAGACAGAAAAATAGAATTTCCTCTTGGAAAAATAGGAAACCAGTTTATCATCCAAAATTGAATAGTCAGTCCTGAAAACATACATATGCTACTTACATATTTAGAAATTTTAGCATACACATATCCATCCATACACACACACACACACACACACACACACACACACACACACACACAAACACACATGACAGGGAGAATCTAAGGAATGATAATGATGAAATTGTTCTGAATCCTAATTATAGTTCTGTTCACATGAATCAATAAGTACAATTGTACCATCAATCAATTCATCAACATATCTTAAAATTAATAGTAATACTGAGGGAAGAAAATTACCCAGACTTAAATAACCTAAATGTGGTGACCTACTGCTTTTTGTGTCCTTCTATGGAAATTTAATCAAGTTTCTTTGACTTTCATGTCTTTAGTTTCATCTCGTTGCCAAAGAGATAAAATATCTACCTAGAAGTACATTGTAAAGAATGGGTGTCAAATTCTGTGAGGCATTCAGCTTAATTAATGCTAGTAAGGACAACTCATTGTCCCACGAGGGTTCTAAACACAATTTCCTTTTCTTGAAACCCAGATTCTCTCAATTCTGATCATATGATGTGAACCAACAAGCCACTTCTTCCAGAAAATGGTGTCAGTCAAACCTTTCTCCAAGGTTCTCATTTGGTAATAAAACTCTTTTTTATTAGAAATATCTTGGACTAACTTGAGCAAAGAATTTGTCAATGCTCTACATGAGACATTTCAATAATAGAAATAGAAGTTAGCTCTTTGATTTCTCCTCTGCTATGTATAAATCCACAATTATTCATCCCCTTTTTTATAAATTCTTAGTTCTTTCTGCCATACACCCCACTCCATTTTAATCCATAAGATATGAGACAGTCCCTCCCCTGAATCCTCTAAGACACATTATCTGAGTAGACTATGTTCTTGCATGAACTTAGACATCCTCAGACATAGTTCGTGTGTGTGTGTGTGTGTGTGTGTGTGTGTGTGTGTGTGTGTGTGTGTGTGTCATAGTATAGCTAAGGCAGACAACCATTATCTGGGGATCTCTTACATAATTTTATGAGCCAGACCTTTTTATAACTTCACAGGTATTGCTTCATTTTTATTTAAAGAGAGTCAATAAAGTGCTTAATTTTATTCTCAATGTATAGAAAAAGAAACATACTTAAAGTAACATCAAATCCTGGTATGGTGACATATAACTATACTCAGGCAAGAATATAGTCACAAATTTAAGGGCAAAATAGGATACACAGAAAATTTCAGCCCAACTCAATTACACAGAGAATACTCTGGTCAGAAGCCCCAAATGAGTTAGGCAAACAAATGTAATCTGTCATTTTCACCAGGGAGAGCAATGCACTTTGCTTTGCTGGATACAGTGAATATTCACATATTCCACTTAGTGCCTGCAGTGAAACTTCTGCCTGTGGCTATTTTGTGGTTCAAGGAAAACTCAAGAACTTTAACAATAAAATATTGGAAACTTTGGAAGTTGCTGTACAGTAACAGGATTGTTCAATATGACTGAACAGTATTGAGAACTGAGATTAGTTTGAAATTATAGTTTCTATTACAACATAGAGTAATACTTAAAAGCAACATTTATACAGACCTCAACAAACACTAGGCACTGTGGCTGAAAATTATCATAGATAAATTTCATATTCACTAGAGATATATCTCAGAATTTCAAAGGGAGTAAAGCCATTGAGCCTCTGTGTTCATGACAACTATTCTGTATTCTTGCTCCTAGGAAATAACTCCTCCCAATCAACCTTCACTGACTTTTGACAAAATGTCTATATATGTAGTCTACCCTGATGTACAAATGTTTACACATAGCTACTGAAATGAGATATTGGCTATGCTTTCCTTGAAATTTATTCTGGAAGTATAAAAAGCTTTGTTTGATCATTGCCCAAATGCATTTTTCATTATTGTTCAAGCTGGTGTTCTTGGATAGTTATTGATGAGATTTATGTTCACAGAAACTCGGCTGACAAGCAAACAAAGACAAGGAGAATGCACAGCTTCATGCAGTACCCGTAATAATTGACCTTGTACTATGAAATGAAGACTCAGCTAACAGCAAGTGTTCATGAGAGTTGGACTGGCTTTGTGAACATGCGCAGATGCTGATTCAGAAGAAGTTTTGTGTTTTAACATTAAGTAGTTTTATAGCTATGAAGGTCATCTGTAATATTTCATTTACATCAGCAGACTACAATTCTAATTTAGAAAATAAACTGGCCCATCAAATGACAGGAAAAAAAAAAACATTAAATTCTCTTCTCCACATACCAATATACAGCAACAACTTCAAACATTTTTGTGGAACCAAAACAAATAAAATCAAGTTGTGATGGCAAAGTAGGCAAACTTAATGGTATCAGTATCAACGCTGTTTACAGACAATAGTAAACCTAGTTGTTCTGTGATTCAGTGATAACAATGGCTTCCAGATAGAAATATTTGATTAAAGTAGCATCCGTACTATCCTCTGTAAGTATATAACTCTAGACCTGAAGACAATGAAGTTCTATATTTTACAAACTTCCCCAGTAGCACTCCGGGGGACATTTGAAATTCAATTTATAGTAAATTCTTTGAAGAAGGAAACCTGTCTCTTTTACAGCTATATCTATACTTTTTGCAAAATGCATTTTATAAATCAGGAACAACATATACTTGAATGATTAAATGATTCTGACTTGAAAACTTACAGACACCAGAACTTATGACATAAAATTGCAGATTCAAGATGTAAGTGGTGTGTTTACTATACAAAGAAGAAACTTGGGAAACAGTAGTTATAGATCAATTTTGCATTTTGTTTCCATTGTTGTGTGACTGGTTTGCTATGCCCATTAACTACAAAGGTGAATCATTTCCCTGTGTGCAGTAGGAAAGCATGTGTACAACCAAACGGTGATTTTATCACACTATAATTAATTTTAAAGTGCAGGTTCTATGGCACTGAATCAATGCATTAAATTAAGTCATGGATATTACATTATTAAGAGAAACCTTATTTGGTAAAGCTAATGAATTCTAAATTTCAATAGCTTTGAGTGCAGGTGTTCCCAGATGGCAGAAAGATGGTTTTCCTCTATGTATTATTCAGCCATCTGCTTCTTCAGACTTCCTCTGGGCTCTTTCTGTCTCTGTACTCAGTTGGAGAATATGGAAATAATACAGAATACAGCCCCTATAAACCATCCTAACCTTACAGTAATAAGCCTCATTTTTGCTCACTGGCCCTGGCAAAATCTAGTAAAAATAATTGATTCAAATGGCATACAACCTTTAAATTGTATTCTCTGTCTGGAAAACTATGGCAATTCAGCATAGGCTTCAAACTGCTTTGACTACAGGTGTCCACAGAAGGTCCACCTATTTGACAGAAAGGGTCAGGAGGGGCTTCACAGAATCAGTGGTAGAAATGATGATACCTCAGTCATGAGTAGGCCTTGTCCAGGAGGATCAGCTACATGGAGTCGTAAGTACAGTAATGTGTAAAATTACCTGCAGATTAGGGACAGCAGGTATGAAACATGAGGGCAAGGGTGGTCTCTCTCATTTATGCAGTGATTCTATGACAGTGATGGAGAAGAACGTTAGTAGGGCGAATAGGGAAAAGGATATGAAGAACTACAGTGGTAATCCTCTATTCCATTTCCCTCTCACCAGTTCCCTCCCTACTCTCATTGACTGGGTCCAGGCCCTCACAAACTATTGTTCTCATTCTTGCTCATTCATGAGGATAATCTCTCTGCTAGACAGGGCCACTAAAGGGAAATCTTTCCTATTGAACCACTGACCTTTTAATTCTCCCAATTGACTGTGTAGATAAAGCCTGGTCATGTGTCTCAGCCAATTGGCCTCTATTGAGAAAATCAGAGCATTGGTTCTCTCACTGACACAGACATTACTTGAGTGTTCCAAGGACATGGGCAAGGGCTGTTCAAACAGCGTCTGCTAATTAACTGCCTTTTGAAATGAGGCAGTTTGAGGTATTGTGTCCCCGTATTGTGTTTCCTCATCGATACCCTTCAGCCAAGAGACTGAAATCCCCAGCGACAGCAATATGTTCATTTATTTTTAATATTCCATGACCTACTCAGGGTTGTGGCCTCATTAAAAAACGATTGATGTCTCTGACATAAGCCTGTGAAGTGCCCTTGTTGTCTGCATTTAAACATGATGAAGATAAAAAAAAAAAATGAAAAAGTGTTGCCCTAGATCTTACAAACACTGTAACAAAACCTGACAGGAGTAATTGTTTGCTACTTTGGGGACATACAAAAATAGATAACCAATCAGACAAGGTCAGTGAATTTTGCTTCTATATATGGTTATCAGATACATTATTTTTTAAGTTTTAAATTGCTAACATTAATGGTGCAAAATCTGGTTCATTTTATTAATTTCAATTCATTAATTTTCTCCAGAATAAGGAAATATGAGAAATGTAGCAATGTCAAGTCTTATGTAAATTCCACAAATGGTTCCTCTTTAAATATTTCTATAAATACCATGCTGGGGAAAACTCATGAATAATGTGTTAAGTCATTCTGGTCCAGCAATCTTCCAAACACTGACAGCTGTCAAGAAATGTCAACTGAAATAGTCAACTGAAAATTGAAAACACACAGACAAAGGTACTGCTTTAGGGAAACATGATTTTCTGCTGAATGATTGCTAATAACTGATATTTGTAATGAGTTTCTGTGGCAGCACAGCTTTGTGTTGTGGAATCTGATGATTGGTAGGGAAAAGGTTGCCTAATGTTAAGCAAGATTTTGTTAATAAAGCCTTAAATAGTAAATTGATTAAATGTTGGGAAACAAAATTTCAGTGTTGGGTGAATATGTTAACCCCAGAGTCAGCTGAATTATCTCCTTATCCTTCAAAGATTGCCTTAAGGTTTATAAAGCTGCC
Source organism: Micromys minutus (assembly GCF_963924665.1). Classification (NCBI taxonomy): domain Eukaryota; kingdom Metazoa; phylum Chordata; class Mammalia; order Rodentia; family Muridae; genus Micromys; species Micromys minutus. Next base: position 14,987,406 of record NC_137969.1, read on the forward strand.
ATGAACAACCCAAATGCCATGACTTTGAAACAGAATATAATAGGAAAGCTTAAAAGCTAAGACAACATGTGAGAGGGAGCCACTTACATTGGGTAACTCTTGAAAATAAGGCATGCAGTGCAAGGTCTTCTGCTGAAAGCAAGAAAACACACATTTATAAAAACTTAAAGGATATATAAGTATAGGTCTTAAAGTATATGTAAGTATAGAATATCAGACCTAAAGGTCTGCAAAACCAGAATGGTTTGATCTTTAAAAACTTTGTTATTATAGTGTTTGGGTATACGATGCATTTTCATAAATATGTGTGCCATGGCCTTTGTATGGAAGTCAGAGAAAAACTTTGTTGAGATAGCTATCTCTTTCCATCTTTACATGGGTTCCCAGAATCAGTCTAAGGTCCCTAAACTTATAAGACAAAGGCTTTTATTTGCTGAACAATCTTATATCTTGGTATGATCTTGTCCAATCTTATGGAGGTAATAAAATACAGCATTGTATAAATATTGAAAAAATTAGTCCATTCAAAAGACTGAAATAATATGCAATTGGTTGTTTTTTAAAGAAACATTATCCCTATATTATATTGCTAAGAGGTATGTGTAATATTCTAGACATGTTATTTATATTGAGCTTCTATGAAAATAAGTTATCTAGATAGAATGGGAAAATATTATTTTAGGTAAGAGGAAAAATGCAAAAGCCCAAAGACAAAAATAGACACAGCCCAAATGAATATTTTCATTGCCTCCAATAATATATTACACTCCAATTTTAAAATAAGAAAATTAAAGTATTTTATATATTATCTATATCATTTAAAAAACCCTTGAGTACAATGCTTCTGTGTTACAGGTGAGCATTCTGACAACAGGACGATGGTCAGATTTATAAGTGACATGCAAGAGTCACTTCAAATCCGTATGCCATGGCAACTCACCAAATTCTGAACAGTATTAATTAATTAATTATGTATTAAATGCTAGAATCTATAACAGTAAAAATATAAAATCTTTACCAAAAAAATCCGCAAGGTAATTGCTTGAATTCCTTGTTAGTTTCATTTAGTACTGAGCAGCAATGAGGTAGAAGTATATTGAAAATAAGACCCAGGACAGCAAAGTGAGAAATTTAAAACTTGGGACCAGATAGAAAATGGAAAGTTAAGAACCCTTTTGGCCCATCTGGGCTGCTGCAGCAAAACAACCATAGCTGGGTGTCTTTCATGCAATAGAGCATCAGCGTCTATACTTCACATGGCTGGAAGGCCCAAGATAAAGGAGTCAGCAAATTTGGTGTCCAGTGAGCACTCTCATTCTAGTTTATCAGTGAAGCCTTGTTGCTGTGTCTTCACATATGAAAAGGATCAGGGAAGCTGTGTAGGGGATTCGGAGACAATGACCTTAATTCTGTCCTTTGTAATTCTGCACTCACAACCAAGTCACCTCTCAAAAACTTCCTGTTCCCAACACTATCATATCCACTCCGCCATTTTTACCCATGATTTGGGGAGGAGAATAAACAACTTGTAGAACGAATGAAACCAAATTCCATTCGATTCTAAACCCTCTTTCTCTAACTGTAATCAATACTGTCAAAAACCCTGTCTCTATTTAGAAGGAAGTGAATCTAAAGACGGTTAGGATCCCTTGAACTTTTTTTTTTTTTTTTTTTTTTTTTTTTTTTTTTGGACATAATACATCTGTCAATTTTTATTATCCCATTGTTTGTAAAGAAGAAACTTATTTTTTATTCTAACCACCCAAACTGAGTCGAAAGTACATCCTGTAAGGTTAGCTGGGAAAGGAGTTGGGTCAGCAGATGCTGGGATGGTGAAGAGATTGAGAAGCTTTGGGCAGATATGAGAGGATTTGTTTACCAATAGGCACCTGCTGACACATTCAGCAGATATAAACCCACTATAGACCAGCCAACAAGCCTACAAACAAACACAGACAAGCAGGCTAGCGCAGGTATGAGATAGAGGGAGAGAACAGCCATAAACAGAACCAAGAGAGCACTGGCTGAAAACAACTGGATTATACAGGAATGAAAAGATGAGGAGAGAAGATAACCCCTTGTGCTGGAAAGCACCACCTTTAGCCATTTATTCTGAGTTTCTAATTTTTTAGTTGGATAGTTTATGTATTTACATTTTAAATATTATCCCCTTTTCAGGCTTCACCTCTGTAATCCCCTATCCCATCTGCCCTGCCCCTGCTCTATGAGGGTACCTTTCTACACTCGCATACACTCCTGCCTTCTTTTTCTGACATTCCCCTACCCTGGGGTATTGAGTCTTGGAAGGATCAAGCAATTTATTTCCCATTGAAGCCCAACAAGGCCATCCTCTGCTACATATGCAGCAGGAGGCATAGGTCCATCCATGTGTACTCTTCAGATGGTGGTTAAGTTCCTGGGAGCTCTGGTTGTTTGATATTATTGTTCTTATGGGGTGGTAAACCCCTTCAGCTCCTTCAATCATTTCTCTAACTTCTCCAGTGAGGAGCCTGTTCTCAGTTCAATGATTGACTGCGAACATCTACCTCTGTTTTTGTCATAATTTGGCAGAGCCTCTCAGAAGACATCCATAGCAGGCTCCAGTCAGCATGTACTTCTTGGCATCAGCAATAGTGAAAGAGTTTGGTAGCTGCATATGAGATAGACCCACATGTGGGGAAGTCCTGGATGGCCTGAGTTTCATAGAGACATGACCGTTGCAGATTTCTAATAGTCAAGTGCTGACTTTTCCAGTTTCATGATAGAGCAACAGGTAAGCAAATGCTTCTGGGAGACTATTTTGTCCCCAATGAATTAGGAAGTTAACATCCACATCCACAATTATACATCAAATAAAATTCTACAAACTTATGCAGTTATTACTGAGTTCAGATTTATTAGCAACATCATAAATACACTTAAAACTAAGGGAGAAAAAGTAAAGAGTAATGAAGTTCTAGAAGATACCACAAGTGCCACCTGAAGGAGTTGGTCCTGATGTCAACAAAGAATGACAGTGGAACACACATGCATTTACCAGCAGGACAAACAGGCAACAGTGTGACTTTTCCTTACATCTTTTTACTTCTGCTCTGAAGCCAGAAGGTCCTATAAATTCTGGAAGATGTCTTTGTCTTCAGTTAATCCTTCTAGGAATTGGTTGGGATACTGTAAACCCCAACTTACGGTTACCTGGCAATAGCCAGGTATATACCCCACCCCATAGTTACCTTGCAATAGCCAGGTATGCTCTGCCCCAGTTACCTGACACTATAAAAGGGGCTGATTGCCTTCTTTCTTTCTTGTGTTTCTGCCCTTTGCTCTCCCACTCTTGCTCTAGCTCCCTGCCCCTCATCTCCCCATTTCCTCCCTGCCCCCCCAACCCCACCTGTCTTTGTGCTCATGGCCAGCCTCTACTACTCTACTCTCTTCTCTTCTCTTCTCTCTCTCTCTCTCTCTCCCTCTCTCTCTCTCTCTCTCTCTCTCTCTCTCTCTCTCTCTCTCTCTCTCACTCTCTGCCTTTACTACCCTCTTAACTCCACTCTCCTTGCCCTAAATAAACTCTGTTCTATACTATATCATCATGTGGCTGGGCCCTTAGTGGGAAAGGTTTCCCATCATAGGTTCTCCCAGAGGCATCCTACTTACCCCCATACCTTAATGCACCTCCATAGGGCGTATCCCCTCCACTCTCTTCATATTTTTCCTAACAGAAACACCATTATGGATCTGAACAGTGATACAGTTCTTTTACTTGACTCCAGAGCCACATAGGTTGATGTCTATGATTACCCATCATATGATGTACCTCAGTATCGTAGTTTGGATATGCTTGACCCAGGAGTAGCATTATTGGAAAGCAGCACCTTGTTGGAGAAACAGTGTCATTGGGTAGGCAGTTTTTGATGACTGTTCATGTTTAGGCTCTGCCTGGTCCAGAGTAGCCATTCTCCTTTTGACTGCCTTCAGATCAATATGTAGAACTCTTGGCTCCTCCAGCACAATGTCTACCTGCACACTGCCATGCTTCCTGCCTTGATAATAATAGACTAAACCTCTGAAACTGAAAGGCAACCCCCAATTAAATATTGTCCCTTATAAAATTTACCTTGGTCAAGATGTCCCTTCACAGAAATAAAACCCTCTCTAAGACACTCGGTAAGTAAAGTACTATGCCAAATATATTCCCAGCCCATCTGTCTTTTACTCTCTGGCTCCTTACATTTGAGACATACCAGGGGAATTGACCACTCAAACACATCACTTCCCTGTCTTATCACCCTGGGACTTGTGATGCTTGGTTGAGGACTAATGTCTGCAAAGAAAATACTCAGAAGTATTGTAAAATGTGACAGGAGGGGTGCAAAACAGATAACAAGGCCTCCGAGCTTTAGATGTCCCATCCAGATGAAGGACTAATCAATGACCCAGCTGAGAGTTGAGACCTACAAAAGTCCTCTGCCAATTGCTAGCCATCTTCCCAGGGAGCCAGGCTCTTCCCATCAGCCTGCTCCAAACAGTTTTCTGTAGGATGTAAACCACGGCTGGCACTGATTGAGGAGCCTCGCCCCAGGCCAACTCCTCTCAGCAGAGAAGCTGGGAGTTCAGAAGCAAACACCAGGGTCTGTTGTTCGGCAGATTTGTCAGCCTTTAGAGATCACAGGAGAGAAAGGGCACAGAGAGGGAAGATTGATACTCTGAGGGGAAATACTGCAGGGTAGGATTATATATATATAAAACTTTGGTCAAGGAAAATAAAACAAACAAACAAACACAGGAAAAGAACAAACAAATAAACAAAAACAATAAAAATTCAGTTAGTTTTTCTTAGTAGTTACAAAATTCTGGAGATTGTATACACTGCTTTAGTTATTGGTGTTAGTTTTCTGTTTTGCATTTTGTTTAGTTTAGTTTTGCTTTGCTTTGCTTTGTTACCTCACAGTGAACTTTCTTCTGTCTACCAATAATAGTCAAGCAATAGAGGGTGACCTAGGCTACAGAAGCCTGGTTTTCTCTCATTAGAGAGTAGCCACGGGCTCTTTAAACTAATAAAGCTGAAGAGAAATCACAGATAAAGCAAGATAGAATATTCAGGTGCAGATGACAAGAAAGTCCCTCAGGAGGTTTATGCTAATAATTATAGTGCTGGAGTTGGGATTGAGACCTCTGAAGAAAGGCACTTTATGATGTATTTACAGCCTTTGCAAAATGTTCTGCATAATAATGCCAATTTTGAAGCTTGCCATCCCTCCCCCATAAACGGAGACCAGTTTTCCCCAGGATATTATTCAAAACGCAAACAAAGCAAACACTTTCTCTCATTTTTACAACAGGAAGAGAATAAAATAACATGTGCCCCATTAGCCTGCTGAAAACCCTAGAGGGCGTGGGATTTCCCAACCCAGAAGGTAATTTTTCTTGATCTGTAAGGAATAAGCTTCTAATGTATCCTTCTTGGGCTTGTTTCTCAACTCTGCACTTTCCTAATTCCAAGATTTTTTTTTCTTTGCAGGTATCTCTGTTTATTTCGGGTTCCAGTTTTGCTTTTACCAAACTCTGAGCTATGTTTCAGGAGATTATCTGTTGTCCCATTTTGTGTATGATGTAGGAATATGTGTGTGTGCCTGTTATATACCATTGTCTATATGTGTGTTTGCATTCACATCCATATGTTGTTAATAAGTGACAAATTCAACAGGCTAATGAAAACCAGGAACTTCTGTACAAATGGTCTCCAGAATAATGCCCTATGGCATGCTCATTTATATAAGATGGTGTAGGGCTTCTTAAAGTCTCCCTGCCCATTGTAAGAAATCTCTATCCTATTCTAATGGGTCATGCCTACCAAAGTCTTCATCTCATTGGCCTAGGACCAAAAGCTGCATCCAGTGAGAAAAATAAAAAAACAAATCAGAGCTTTAGACTACACTGCCCTTTTCTATCCCAGGACTCGGTATCATACAGGTAACCTGTGATTCTTAGACCCTTAGAGTCCTGGAACGAACAGGAGTCAGCTTCCAGATAAAAAAAGAAAGGCCTCCTGTCTCCTGTGACTCCAATGAACTAAAGCAAACCTCATACTAAAAATGAAACATAGCAATCTATACCACGTGCACACACACGCACACACATGTCTATATATAAAACTACAAGTTGTGTGATTGTGTGTGTGAGTCTTGTGTGTGTTGTGTGTGTGGTGTACACATATATTTTCTCTGTATTTATGGGCTCTACATAGGCTGATTAAACTCACCTGAGATCAAAAATATAATTGCAAATTTTCTTCTGTTTCCTTAGGATTATCCGTAACAAATATGTCCACAGCATTTCCAGTGGGGTAGGTATAAGAAGCATTCCAGAAATAATTTAATATACACAAAAGCATATGTAAATGTAAAGTGAAAAAGTGCAGTATTTTACACAACAAACTGAACAGTTGCATATTTTGGTTTCCCTGGTGGTTCTGAAATCAATCCCTCCTGAACACTTAAGGTACAGTGTAGGTAAATCTTGTTTTATTTGTTTAAGATATAATTGGCTTTGTAATGATCTTGGGAAAGAGATGCTAGCTGGGAATAATGCATGAAACTAGGTTTCTGATTCAGACAGATTACACCAGAGGAAAGCATGCATTTATCCACAGCATTGAAACTTTGCAGCAATAAAGTTCAGTCCATCACAGATGATAACAACCTGTCTTTGAACACTTTCATTTTCTATTGAAAGTATGTAGAGCTTTCTTAAGTTACCTAAGTTTCAAAATCCAATTTCTTCATCAATGAAAATGGAGACAGTAATATCTGTCAAAAATATTGCAGGGAGGAAAAAATAAAACTGTGAAGCACACCTGAAAATAAAGAAGCTTGCAGACACGAACAGGGAAGTCAAGAGTTTCATGCTATCTTGGACTATATATAGAGACTTTGCAGTAAAAGGAAGTATAAATGTTGTACTTTGACAAGGGAAGCAGACAGGCTAACTAAAGATCTTTACCTATTCAACAAATCCAACTCCCTAGTCTCATCCCCAGCTGGGACAGACCACCTGCTGCTTGTCTCCCTTCCAACCCAGTCCTCATCTCCAGTGGATCACACAGATCTCCTCCAAACTTCCTTTTTTTAATTCATTTGTTTACCTTTTTTTTAGCTTTTTTTTAAACAACTTTATTTTACAAAACAAAGATAAATGTACAGATTTTAAACATTTTTTGCTTAAAATTATACATTTTTGTCAGTACTTATTTTTCAGATTTTAACATAAATTTTACATAAAACTATATGAATATATTTTTTAGTCAGTACTTGATTTTTTTCAAGGTTTGATAGTATACCTTGAAAACTTAATAGTTACAATGAGCATAAAGTACATGTAAAATAAAGTGTAATATGGAAATAGTTAAAGTTTTCTTGTTTTGTAAATATTTTTTTGTTTTGTTTTGTTTTCTTTATTTCTTGGACTTCATACAGTCTGTGAGTTGTTTCTGGGGGGAGTGCAAGCCTCTTGGGTTAGCATCCCACTATCAGTGACTGCATATTATGTCTGTTCTTTTGTGACTGGGTTATCTCACTGAGGATGATATTCCCTAGATGCAGCCATTTTCTTAAGAATTTGGTTAAGTCATTGTTTCTGGTGGCTGAGTAGTATTCCATTGTGTATATGTACCACAATTTTTGTATCCATTCGTCTTATGAAGGACATCTGGGTTCCTTCCAGGTTTTGGCTACTATAAATAGAGCCGCTACGAACATTGTGGTCCATATACCTTTGTTGTGTATTAAAGTGTATCTGGGGTATATGCCCAGCAGTGGAATAGCTGGGTCTTCAGGTAGTACTATATCCAATTTTCTGAGGTATCTCCAGACTGATTTCCAGAGTGGTTGTATTAGTTTGCAACCCCACCAACAGTGGAGAAGTGTTCCTCTTTCTCCGCAGCCTTGCCAGCATCTGCTGTCATCTGAGTTTTGGATCTTGGCCAATCTGACTGGTGTGAGGTGGAATCTCAGGGTTGTTTTGATTTGCATTTCCCTGATGGCTAAGGATGTGGAGCACTTTCTCAGATGTTTCTCGGCCATTCAGTGTTCCTCAACTGAAAACGTTTTGTTTAGCTCTGTACCCCATTTTTTAATAGGGTTATTTGATTCTCTGGTGTCTAGCTTTTTGAGTTCCTTGTACACCTTGGATATTAGGCCTCTATCCGATGTGGTGTTGGTAAAGATCTTTTCCCATTCTGTTGGTTGCCGTTTTGTTTTCTTGACGATGTCCTTAGCCTTACAGAAACTTTGCAATCTCATTAAGTCCCATTTGTTAATCTTTGACCTTAGAGTTTGAGCCATTGGTGTTTTGTTCAGGAAATTTTCTCCTGTGCCTATGTGTTCTAAGGTTTTCCCTACTTTCTCATCTAATAGTTTCAGTGTATCTGGTTTAATGTGGAGATCTTTGATCCACTTACACTTGAGCTTTGTACAAGGAGATAAGAAAGGGTCTATTTTCATTCGTTTGCATGCTGAGTGCCAGTTGGACCAGCACCATTTGTTGAATAGGTTGTCCTTTTTTCATTGAATGTTTACTGCTCCTTTGTCAAAAATCAGGTGACCATATAGATGTGGGCTAATTTTTGGATCTTCTAATCTATTCCATTAATCCACATGCCTATTTCTGTACCAGTACCATGCAGTTTTCAGCACAATTGCCTTGTAATATAGCTTGAGGTCAGGGATAGTGATTCCCGCAGATTTATTTTTGTTGTTGAGGATGGATTTAGCTATTCTAGGTCTTTTGTTATTCCATATGAAATTGCACATTGATCTTTCCAATTCCATGAAGAACTGGGTTGGAATTTTGATAGCGATTGCATTGAATCTGTAGATTACTTTTGGTAGGATGGCCATTTTTAAGATGTTGATTTTTCCCATCCATGAGCATGGGAAATTTTTCCATTTTCTGAGATCCTCCTCAATTTCTTTCTTTAGAGGTTTAAAGTTCTTGTCATACAGGTCCTTCACTTGCTTAGTTAGAGTCACACCAAGGAATTTCATAGTTTTTGTAACGATTGTGAAGGGTACCTTTTCCCTAATTTCTCTCTCCACATGTTTGTCCTTTGAGTATAGGAAGGCTACTGATTTGTTTGAGTTAATTTTGAATCCAACCACTTTGCTGAACTTGTTTATCAGCTGTAGGAGTTCTCTGGTGGATTTTTTGGGGCCACTCAAGTACACTATCATGTCATCGGCAAAGAGTGATGTTTTTATCTCTTCCTTTCCGATTTGTATCCCCTTGATCTTCTTTTGCTGTCTAATTGCTCCAGCCAGGACTTCCAGTACTATGTTGAATAAGTAGGGGGAGAGTGGGCAGCCTTATCTAGTCCCTGATTTTAGTGGGATTGCTTCAAGTTTCCCGCCATTAAGTTTGATGTTGGCTGTTGGTTTGCTGTATATTGCTTTTATTATGTTTAAGTATAGACCTTGGATTCCTGTTCTTTCAAGGACTTTTAACATGAAGGGGTGTTGGATTTTGTCAAATGCTTTCTCAGCGTCTAGTGAGATGACCATGTGATTTTGATCTTTGAATTTGTTTATATGGTGGATTACGTTAATGGATTTCCTTATGTTAAACCATCCCTGCATCCTAGGGATGAAGCCTACTTGGTCATGATGAATGATCTTTTTGATGTGCTCTTATGTTCGGTTTGCAAGGATTTTGTTGAGTATTTTTGCATCAATGTTCATAAGTGAGATTGGTCTGAAGTTCTCTTTCCTTGTAGGGTCTTTGTGTGGTTTAGGTACGAGGGTTATTGTATCCTCAAAAAATGAGTTGGGTAGCATTCCATCTGATTCTATCTTTTGGAATAGTTTGGAGAGTATTGGTGTTATATCCCCAATAAATGTCTCATAAAAATCTGCACTGAACCCGTCTGGACCTGGGCTTTTTTTGGTTGGGAGGCTTTTGATTATTTCTTCTATTTCTTTAGGTGTTATAGGGTTATTTAGATGGTTTACTTGGTCCTGGTTTAACTTTGGGATCTTGTATTTGTCTTAAAATTTGTCCATTTCCTCCAGATTTTCCAATTTTGAGGAGTATAAGTTTTTGTAGTAGGATCTGATGATTTTTTGAATTTCCTCAGTTTCAGTAGTTATCTCGCCACTTTCCTTTCTGATTTTGTTAATTTGGATACTCTCTCTTTGCCCTCTAGTTAATCTGGCTAGGGGTTTATCAATCTTGTTGATTTTCTCAAAGAACCAACTCTTGGTTTTGTTAATTTTTTCAATGGTTCTTTTTGTTTCTATTTGGTCTATTTCTGCCCTAATTTTGATTATTTCTTGCCGACTACTCTTTTGGGTATATCTGCTTCCTTTTGTTCTAGGGCATTTAGCTGTGCTATCAGGTTGCTGAAGTAGGTTCTCTCCAGTTTCTTTTGGAAGCACTTAGGGCTATAAGTTTTCCTCTCAATACTGATTTCATTGCATCCCATTGGTTTGGGTATGTTGTGTTTTCATTTTTGTTGAATACTATAAAATCCTTAATTTCTTTGTTTATTTCTTCTTTGACCCTGCTATCGTTTAACAGAGCATAGTTTAGTTTCCATGTGTATGTGGGTTTTTTGTTGTCTTTATTGTTGTTAAAGACCAGTCGTAGACCATGGTCATCTGAGAGGATGCATGGGAGTATTTCAATCTTCTTATATTGATGGAGGCTTGTTCTATGTCCAATTATGTGGTCAATTTTCGAGAAGGTGCCATGGGGTGGTGAGAAGAAGGTGTATTCTTTTACTTTAGGATAATATGTTCTGTAGATATCTATTAATTCTAGTTGGTTCAAAGTCTCTGCTAGTTTTGCAGTGTCCTTGTTCAGTTTCTGTTTCCATGATCTGTCCATTGGTGAGAGTGGGGTATTGAGGTCTCCCACTATTATTGTGTGGGTTGAGATGTATTTTTTGAGCTTTAGTAGGGTTTCTTTTATGAATGTGGGTGCTTTTTTATTTGGAGCATAAATGTTAAGGTTTGAGAGTTCCTCCTGACAGATTTCTCCGGTAATAAATAAGAAGTGTCCTTCCTTATCTTTTTTGATAACTTTTCATTGGAAATTTACTTTATTCGATATTAGAATAGCCACTCAAGCTCGCTTCTTGGTGCTGTTTGCTTGGGAGTTTTTTTCGCACCCTTTTACTCTGAGATAGTGTCTGTCTCTGTCTCTGAGATGAGTTTCCTGTATGCAGCAAAAGGCTGGATTTTGTTTATGTATCCAGTCTGATAGTCTATGTCTCTTTATTGGGGAGTTGAGATGATTTATGTTAATAGATATCAAGGAATAGTTGTTTCTGTTTCCTGCCATTATTGCTTTTTTGGGTTGAGTTGTGTCTGTGTTTTTTTTCTTCTTTTAGTTTTCTTGTTTAGGAGTTTTCTTGTTTTTACTAGGCTGTATTTTCCCTCATTGTATTGAGTTTTCCACCTATAATTCTTTGTAGTCCTGAGTTTTTGGTCAGATATTGTGTGAATTTTGATTTGTCTTGAAATATCTTTGTCTCTCCATCAATGGTGATTGATAGTTTTGCTGGGTATAGCTGCTTGGGCTGGCACTCTCTTAAGGAGTGCATGATGTCTGTCCAGGCTCTTCTAGCTTTCATAGTCTCTGTTGAGAAATCGGGTGTGAGTCTGGTTGTTCTGCCTTTATATGTTACCTGACCTTTTTCCCTTACTACTTTTAGTATACTTTCTTTGCTTTGGGCACTTGATGATTTTACTATTTTGTGTCGGGAGGTATTTCTTTTCTGGTCCAACCTATTTGGAGTTCTGAAGGCTTCTTTTATGCTCGTGGTCATCTCATTCTTGAGGGTAGGGAAGTTTTCCTCTACAATTTTGTTGAAGATATTTACTGTGCCTCTTAGTTGATACTCTTCTCCCTCTTCTATTCCTATTATCCTTAGGTTCGGTCTTCTCATTGTGTCTTGGATTCCTGGACATTTTGGGTTAGAAGGTTTTTGTTTTTTGCATCTTCTCTGGCTGTTTTGTCTATGTTTGCAATGTTGTCTTCTGCCCCCGAGATTTTCTCTTCGATCTCTTGTAATCTATTGGAAATGCTTGCTTCTGTGACTCCTGATTTCTTTTTTTTTTTTTTTTTTTTTTTTTTTTTTTTGGTGTTCTGACTCTAGGGTTATCTCTTTTAGCGTTTTCTTTATTGTGTCAATTTCTGTTATAATTTCCCTCTTCCATTTCTTTATTTGTTTTTTTTTCTGTTTTCCTCTAGTTCTTTGAGTTCTTTGAGTGTATTTCTTTTTGCTTCTTTAAAAGCTTCTGAATCTTTTTGCTTTTCCTCCCTTTCTTCTTTAAGTATCTCTATCAGCATCTTGAGGTATGATTTCAGGTCTGTGTCTTCTTTTTCTGGAGTGTTTGGAATTCCGATGTTTGCTATTATGGGAGAGCTGGGTTCTGGTGTTGCTAGATTGTCTTGGTTTCCTTGGGATATACTCTTTCTCTTTCCTCTTGCCATTTTGTTGTCAGTGATATGTTCTTGCCTTTCCCTTGTATCTGGTCTGTGTCACTGGATCTCCTCTGGTACAGGTGTCAGATGGGCCGAGCCCTGTTCTATCCCTCAGAGTCGTCGGGTGAGAACAGACGTTCCAAAGTTCTGTTTCTGGTCGCTGGATCAGGCACGGCAGGGCAGGGCAATGCAGGTGGTGCACTTTCTGTGTGCACTCCGCAGAGATCTCCCTGCTCCCCTGTAGCCTAGGTCTCCCACTCACCAGTTGTTCAGCCTTTACAAGCTACTGTTCCAGGTAGCAGATGGGCCGGGCTCCGCTCTGTGTCCTGAAGTAGCCTCCGGGTGGAAACAGAAGTTCTAATTTTCTGTTCCCAGTCGCTGGATCGGGCAAGGCATGGCAGGACAAGGCAGGGGGTGCACTTTTTGTGTGCACTCCGCAGAGGTCTCTCTGCTCCCCTGCAGCCCAGGTCTCCCACCCACCAGTTGCTCAGCCTCTATGAGCCGCTGTTCCGGGTGGCAGATGGGCCAGGCTCCGCTCTAGGTCCTGAAGTCACCAGTTGTTCATCCTTTACGAGCTGCTGTTCTGGGTAGCAGATCTCATTTGTTTATCTTATTCCCTGGGAAACTGCATGGTACCTCTGCCAGGGAAGCTGGTGGGCTAACTGCAGATGACCACTCCCAAATTCAACACCCAAGTCTTCTTCCCAGCTCTGCTACAGACTGTGGGCAGCCATCTCACTTCCTCATAGCTGTACTCCAGTCCAGAGCATGCTTGCATAGGAAACTCTTAGGCAACTCAGGCTCTGTAGAAAACATCTACTTTTTTGTTCTGGCCATCCATAGCTAATGGATCATGCAAAATTTGTCTTCCAGACTTCATTTACCTGATTCACCTCATTATTTGCCTCCAGCACCAGCAGAAATTCCCTGGGCACCATTAGGCAATGAAAACTGGTAATCTAAGTATAAATCTCCTCAGCTTCTTCTACTCCTTCAAATCCATTCACATAGCGTCAACCTTATTCCTGTAGCAGACTATCTGATGTAGCTGCTTTTCTCTCGAGCAGATCACACAGATCTTCTTTAACCTTTCTCCTTATTCATATTCTTATCCAAACCCTCAACATTAGCAGGCTTTGCTGCCCTAAATCTGTAGCAGACTGTCTGCTGTGGTCTCTCCTCATTCCCTGACCCAATTCCCAAGAGAATAAAAAGCTTGTGTGGAATACCCTGCTTTTTTCCTTTTACCAGACCATCTCTTTTCCTAACTATCAGCTCTTAATACACAGAAATATTTTACATGGAATTCCCAGTGGCCACATCTATTAAGATCTCAAAAGAATCTCCTAGTAGATAACACAAAACCACAATATTGTATTAAGAATCAGAGGGGGAAGTAGAAACTAAGAAATAGAATAATAGCCCATAAAGACAAGACAGATATCATCACCAAATATCACAGTCTTCTCAAACTCAGATGACAAGACTGAAGCTTAAAAACCCAACCAGCAACAGCCATGACAAAATGTCTCCATGAGAGCCCAGCAACCCTCCTGCAGTAGGCTCTAAATATTTCAACATAGCTTAGGTGCCATTACTTTAAAACAGTTTTTATAAAAATAATAATGTTATTAAAAATAAATAAAAACGTTAAGAGAACCACTAACAAACAGTAAAAGGAAATAATAAAAGAGTTCAAGACCTGGAAGTTGAAATAGAATAAAGAAAATCCAAACAGAATTTTGGAAGTGAGAAATTTAGATGGTTGAACATAAAACTTAGAGATAAGGTACACCAACAAAATATAAGAGGTGAAAATCTCAGGTACTGAAGAGAAAATAGAGGACATAGATACCTTGGTCAAAGAAAATACCAAATCTAAAAATCTCCTGATAGAAAACATCCAGGATACCTGAGACACAATAAATAGAAAAAATTTATGAATAATATTAATAGAGACAGAAGAAGAAACTCAGGTTATAGAAACAGAAAATATTGTCATTAAAGTCATAGGAGAAAATTTTCTCTAACCTAAAGAAGACACCAATAAAGGTATAAAAAGCATACAGAATACCAAATAAATTGGAACAGAAAAAAAAATGTCTCTTCACCACATAATATTTGAAACAATAAAATGTACAAGAAAACCCCCCAAAATAGTAAAAGCTTCATAGGGAAAAAGGCCAAGTAATATACCAAGGCATACCTATTAGAATTATACCTGATTTCTCTCTTTTGTTTTTTTTTTTTAATTTTATTTTAAAAAACAAAGACACTAATTGGAAAAAAAAGATAAAAGAAAGAAATTTTAAACATTTTTGCATAAATGTAAACAAATGTAATTGTGTCAATGCTTGGCTTTTTTTTTTTTTTTTTTTTTTTTTTTTTTTTTTTTTTAAGGTTTGATACTCTGCATTAAGGGTCTTACTAGTTACAATGAGCAAAAATGACATGTAAAACAGGATGTAACCAAGAATTAGTCAACGTTTTCCTGGTGTGTAAGGATTAAGCATGACGTTTTGTTTTTGTTTTTGTTTTCTTTTCTTCTTGAACTTCACACAGTCTGTGAGTTGTTTCTGAAGCAGTCCAAGCAACTGGGGTTAGAATCCCACTATCAGTGATTGCATATTATGTCTGTTCTTTTGTGATTGGGTTATATCACTCAGAATGATATTCTCTAGAAGCAACCATTTTCTTAAGAATTTGGTTAAGTCATTGTTTCTGATAGCTAGTAGTACTCCATTGTGTAAATGTACCACAATTTTTGTATCCATTCATCTACTGAAGAACATCTGGGTTATTTCCAGCTTCTTGATCTTATAAATAGAGCTGCTATGAACATTGTGGTGCATGTATCTTTTTTGTATATTGGAGTGTCTCTGGGGTATATGCCCAGAAGTGGAATAGCTGGATCTTCAGGTAGTACTATGTCCAATTCTCTGAGGAATCGCCAGACTGATTTCCAGAGTGGTTGTATCAGTTTACAACCCCACCAACAGTGGAGAAGTGTTCCTCTTTCTCCCCAACCTCGCCAGCATCTGCTGTCATCAGAGTTTTGAATCTTAGCCAATCTGACTGGTGTGAGGTAGAATCTCGGGGTTGTTTTGATTTGCATTTCCCTGATGGCTAAGGATTTCTAGCATTTCCTTAGATGTTACTCAGCAATTCCATATTCCTCAATTGAGAACGTTTTGTTTAGCTCTGTACCCCATTTTTTAATATGGTTGTTTTATTCTCTGGTGTCTAGCTTTTTGAGTTCTTTGTATACCTTGGATATTAGGCCTCTATCTGATGTGGAGTCGGTAAAGATCTTTGCCCATTCTGTTGGCTACTGTTTTGTTTTCTTGACAATATCCTTAGCCTTACAGAAACTTTGCAATCTCATTAAGTCCCATTTGTTAATCTTTGACCTTAGAGCTTGAGCCATTGATGTTTTGTTCAGAAAATTTTCTCCTGTGCCTATGTGTTCTAAGGTTTTCCCTACTTTCTCTTCTAATTGTTTCAGTGTATCTGGTTAATGTGGAGATCTTTGATCCACTTACACTTGAGCTTTGTACAAGGAGATAAGAAAGGGTCTATTTTCATTCTTCAGCATTCTGAGAGCCAGTTGGACCAACACAATTTGTTGAATAGACTGTTCTTTTTCCATTGAATGTTTACAGCTCCTTTGTCAAAAATCAGGTAACCATATTCATGAAGGCTCATTACTGGATCTTCTATTCTATTCCATCGATCCATGTGCCTATTTCTGTACCAGTACCATGCAGTTTCAGCACAATTGCCTTGTAATATAGCTTGAGGTCAGGGATAGTGATTCCCGCAGATGTTTTCTTGTTGTTGAGGATGGATTTAGCTATTCTAGGTCTTTTATTATTTTAGATGAAATTGTGCATTGATCTTTCCAACTCAATGAAGAACTGGAATAGAATTTTCATGGGAATTGCATTGACTCTTTAGATTGCGTTTGGTAGGATGGCCATTTTTAAAACGTTGATCATTCCAATCCATGAGCATGGAAGATCTTTCCATTTTCTGAGATCCATTCTCTTTCTCGATTTCCTTCTTTGGAGGTTTGAAGTTCTTGTCATACAGGTCCTTCACTAGCTTAGGTAGAGGTACAACAAGGTATTTCATCGTTTTTGTGACTGTTGTGAAGGCTATCTTTTTCCTAATTTTTTTCTCCACATCTTTGTCCTTTGAGTATAGGAAGGCTACTGATTTGTTTGAGTTAATTTTATATCCAGCCACTATGCTGAACTTGTTTATCAGCTGTAGGAGTTCTCTGGTGGAATTTGTGGGGTCACTTAAGTACACTATCATGTCATCTGCAAAGAGTTATGTTTTTCCTTCTTCCTTTGCGATTTGTATCCCTTTGATTTCCTTTTGCTGTCTAATTGCTCCAGCCAGAACTTCCACTACTATGTTGAATAGGTAGGGGGAGAGTGGGTAACCTTGTCAAGTCCCTGATTTTAGTGGGATTCCATCAAGTTTCTCACCATTATATTGTAATCACATATGAAAAATAAATTTCAATTGCATACTATTGTAATGGTGATAATCCTGTTAATACAAAGAAATGGAAACAAAGACATTTAAAGATCTCTTAAAGCTTGTTTCTAGGTCCCAATTATCATTCTCACTTATACTATCTCATTTTCCATGGTATTGCTCAATCAATTCTTTTCCCTATTTTTTTTTTTTTTTTGTTTTTTTTTTTTAAGCATGTGCATTTCTATTATCTCTTGGCCATTAAATTCCAGCACATTTATAGTTCTGCTGAGATGCTTTAATCTTAATTATCTTCTCAGATAAGGTGATAGAATAATGAAACCACATGTTGGAGCAATGATTGTTATATATAGGGAAGGACCACTTCATTAACTGTTTAGCAATTAACAAATGAATTTATTAATGATGGATTACATTTTATACTTAGATATCATAAATTTTCTTCTACCAACTAAGCACATTGAAACCATGTTTCATTGATGAGCAAAAACAAAAATGAATTATAGAACAGGAGAAATATAAATACTTAAAACCTAGTTAAATGCATGGACTGAAAGAAGCATGAGTAAAGAACAAAAATAATAATCTGGTTAAGGCAAAATAATGAGAATCTTAAGATGGATAAATGAAAATGTATGTGTGAAATACAAAGAAGATATTTAATAGGTTTGACAGGCACTGGCAGAATCAGACCTTGAGTGAATATTCTCTTCACAAACCAAGAATTATGTTTTCACTAGAGTCTATAGTAATCTTCCAAAGAACAAGTGCTAGAGAAAAAGAAAGAAAGAAAGAAAGAAAGAAAGAAAGGAAGGAAGGAAGGAAGGAAGAAAGAAAGAAAGAAAGAAAGAAAGAAAGAAAGAAAGAAAGAAAGAAAAGGGCTTTCACATGGTGATGAATATTTGCTATACTTCTCCAACGGAGAAAACATTAAATAAAGATCAGAAAATGACAAATATTAGATCTTCTTTTTTCAAAGTTTGCAAAACATGTTAGCATGTTAAACTTCTAGCACTATTCTGCAAAATGGCCAATGATAAATGTACCATTCACAACATTTGACCATGAATTAGTTTGTAAGGAAAATGACCTATTAAAACTAATTGTGTTAGTTACTTTTCAATTCCTGTGACAAAGCACGCTGAACATTATGGCCAGTCATCTTATAGACAGAAGGATTCACTTGGTGTACAGTTCCATAGAGATGAGATCTGTTGGGATACTGAGCAATGGGAGCAAGCAGCAGACAAAGAGGGGTTACATCTGGAACGTCAATCAAGAAATAGAGGGAACTGGAAATGGCACAAATCTTTAAACACTCAAAGCCTGCCTCCAGTGACACACTTCTAACAGTACCACAACTCTTGGAACTTTCCAAACAGCTTCTGCAAATGGGCACCAAGCTGTCAAGTCCTGAAAACCCTGAGGGATATTTCTAATTCAAACAGAATGATTATACCAGAGTAGTTGAAGTCATCTAAAAATAGAGTGTTTCTGAATATTTCAAAACGGTGAAGTATCTCTACACAGATTTTTTAAATCAATTATTGTTTTTAATCAATTATTTTTAACTAGGTATTAAACTAAGTTCTATGCCATTGCTGAACTAGTACTTTTGCTTTTTATTTGTATTAATCACTGTTCTCTTAATCAGTTTATTTTCCTATTGATATCTTTTTGTTTATGCTTCAGATATTTCCAAGATCCACCTAATACTGATAGAAAAATCAATAGGTTTACTAAGCTCTTTTCTTTGGCATGTAAGTCCTTTCTTCACCTTTGTATGTGGTTGTTGTTTTGGGGAGTGGGGGCGGGGAGGTGGATATTGAACTATGTATATGACTCTACCTTGCCATTTCCCACTAAAATATTGAGACTCTGAGAACTGTTGTCAACTCTGAGGACCTGAAGACTAACTTGTATTTTGACTATCTATTGACTAATGTCAAAATCCAATTAATCAGCCAATGATTTTAAAAATATGATCTCTCTCAGCATAGATTAATACAAAAGATTTGTATTAATTCCATTTCCTTTGACTTAGGAAATATCTCAGAGGAAGGGAGAAAGGATGGGATACTAAATCATTGGAGAAGTGATTCAATTGATAGATGTGAGGCAGGGATCCTGAAAGATGACTAAAGACGTACCCAATTGATAGGAAAAATGGAAGGACAAAACAGAGAAAGAAGAAAGTCACAGGATTTTAATGTGCTAGCTGTTATTGTGAACAATAAAGTTTAGGATAGGGGAGCACTCTGCTGAAGTACATAAAAAGCCTGCTGGAATTTACCCTCTGGAGAGTGAGGTGGTGGAGCTGTGTCCTTGGGGCATGTCATGATCATTGGCATCTTGAATCTGAACATTTACAATGACTCATATGAGACCGTCACAAACTTGGACCCAATAGATTTCCTTACGGAAGAAGAGTGGGACTCAGAGAAGAGTTCATGCGCATATTAGAATGCCCTGCCTTGTGCAGAATTATCAAAGCAGTAAGCAGCCATTGAGGAAAATAGGATGGGGATCTGTTCTGTGCTGGAATAGCTAAACATTGGTCATGTTGTTGCTTATAAGTTACGCATAATCTTATAACATGTCTTTTTCCACTTCGGCTTTAAGTCACCTGAGCTAAACTAATTGATTCAGCAAAAAATCGTGTGTAGCATCATTGCTTTGGTTTGCCACTGGTGTTCTTTGAGATGTAAATAGGTACCTGTTCGTGTCTCCCAAGGAAAATTCACACAACAGATAGGAAGTGCATCTTTATCTAATTTCCCTTCTACTGTTGGAGAAAGGTGCCTCAGGAACATTTACTGTTCTAAACTTCTCTGAACTTATTCTGCTTATACACCTTAGGCAGCAAGACTATGTAAGTTAGGCACTCGAGTTTGCTTGCTTTGCTTGCTCCCAGTTTGCAGCAAATGACCAGCATAGTTGCATCTGAAAATCAGTTTAGTTGGCAAAAGAAACTGGATTGGCTAAAAGTCTTTTAACTGTTCTTCTTTCCTAGTCCTGCTTTCTCAATTCTTTGTATAACCTTCAGATAATGATTCTTCCATTTTTATCCAGTAATGAAACACAAATTCCCAAAGTACACTTTGTTCAGAAGACGTTCTTCTGTATGTTGGTAAATTAGACCCATTCTGAGTAGCAGGAACTTTACATTTTGACAGACATTTTAAAACAAGCAGGTAAGCAGGAAAAATATAGTAGGCAAGAGTAATAAATGTTACTCTGAAGTTTGGATCCCACGTGTGAAAAAAGACAGTCTATGTGTGCACCCGTAATTACATACTGCAGAAAATGAAGAAGCAAGTGGCTTCATTTGGATGACCAGAAAAGATCCAAGGCAGTGGATATATCATAATAAATTTAGGAATATGTCAATGATTAGGTAATGAAGCACATGTGAATCATTGGAAAAAAAAGTCAATGACCATTTCCATATCTGCCCATTGGAAAGTCAACAGTGGGTTGTTGACACTCATAGGGTTGGAGAAATTTGGAAAAAAACAAAGTTTTAGAAAACAAACATCAGCTCTTTCAAGCCCGTGTCAAATTTGAGTGGATAATTAAATATATTAAAATGTGATGTTGTTTTCCCCCATTTTTTATTGAACAACTCTATATTAAAAAACAAAGATAAATGTACAAATTTTAAGCATTTTTGCATAAAAGTATATGAATACATTTTTGCCAGTGCTTAGCTTTTTTTTTTAAACGTTTGATAGTGTGCATTAAGATCTTACTAGTTACAATGAGCATAAAGTACATGTAAACCAGCATGTAACCCAGAATTAGTCAAAGTTTTCTTGGTGTGTAAGGATTGAGCATAATAGTTTTTTCTTTTCTTTTCTTTTCTTTTTCTTTTCTTGAACTTCAGTCTGTGAGTTGTTTCTGGGGTGTTCAGAGCTTTCTGGGGTTAGTATCCAACATCAGTGACTGCAGATTATGTCTGTTCTTTTGTGACTAGGTTATCTCACGCAGGATGATATTCTCTAGATGCATCCATTTTCCTAGGAATTTCATAAAGTCATTGTTTCTGATAACTGAGTAGTACTACATTGTGTAAATGTACCACAATTTTTGTATCCATGCATCTACTGAAGGACATCTGGGTTCTTTCCAGTTTCTGGCTATTATAAATAGAGCTGCTATGAACATTGTGGTGCATGTATCTTTGTTGTATATTGGAGTGTCTTTGGGGTATATGCCCAGAAGTGGAATAACTGGGTCTTCAGGTAGGACTATGTCCAATTTTCTGAGGAATCGCCAGACTGATTTCCAGAGTGGTTGTACCAGTTTATCTGACACAATGTTTAGACCGCAGTCCATCATTTCATTGATGAGTACACTGTCCTTGTTTTTTGTTCTCTGATCTCTTGACTATGATTTTAACAATATGTATACCAATATAATTATTTATGATTCAGTATATGCAGAGAGATGTTTAGTTCTATCATTTAACATTCTTTTGTACTGTTAAATTGCGGCTTTCATTGGTTGGACGAGCAAAGTGATGACAGATGAATCAAATAAATACATAAATATCAAAACTCTGTATATTTACATCACATTAATAAGTGTTTTTCATTTCATTAATTTTTAGAGTAATTTGCACAATACATATTCAACCCCTCAACTCTTCCCAAATCTAGTTCACCTTCCATATTCACCCAACTTCATGGTTTTTTTTTTAAAAACCCACATTCATAACCAATTTATGATGCTCAAAATTTGAGGAATATTTTTTTTTCCACCAGGAAGTGGTTAACTCATCAAGAGCAATACAATTAGAAAAAAATAGAACCTTCCTTTTAGGGCTGGGAATGTTTGTCAGGTCCCTTCTTCTTTATTGGGCTTTACACATGTTAGTACATGTCTACACACATTAAAACATTATTAAATAAAATAATACTATGTTTACCTCATTAAATTTGGCTCTGCTTTTATAACTTTACAGTTTCATGCTGATATATTTTGAAAAAACTTCTATATTTACCTTTAGATACAGTCATAACTAGAAAAAGTAATTAACTAAAGAGATTATTTAAACTTAATTATACTTCCATTGTAAAGTAATATAAATATTATAAAAGTACCTCCTGAATCATATGAGCAAACCAGGGTAGATGTCAGCATTAGGTGTAAAGAAAGGCCCAGAACAGAGGAGAGGAAAAGTGAAGAATCAAAATAGAGTGTAAGACAAATTTTTACAAAGATGAAATGAATTTTAATGAGGCAAAGAAAGCTGCAAGTAGAAATTTTGAGATCATTAAACAATACCAGTTTAAGGAGGTACATTACTTTTTAGAGAAGGGAATCTACAAAACGGTGCTTAAGAATATCAAGTATTTGAATCATCCAACAAGCATTCTTTGTGATAAACCAAATATCAATGTTCTAGTGAGTTAATGTAGAATGACTTAATAAATATAAATAAATCAATCACAGCATTTCTGCAAAATTCTGCACAGCAAAGTTATATAATCAGAAATTCATGGCATCTTTACCTTTTTAAGAGTGATGAATTAATATGCTCAAAAAGAACTATGTATATTTACACATTTCATTTAGCAAGATTCCAATTACACTTTTCAAACACAGAGAAAAGTAAATAAGAAAATTGGGTGTTAGTTCCATTTGCATGAACTTTATGATAGTTGTTCTTCCTATACTTAATAGCTAGTTGGAATAAATCAATTTGAAAGCAAAATAAAAGTCAATTTTATAACTTTATCTGCATGAAATCTAGTTGGAATCTGAGCTTCCTGGATTCTTTTGAAGTTTTTAAAATCAACTGTTGTTTTTATATTAATATTAAATAACTCTGATGAAACATGTAAGCCCTTGCAAGTTTACTGAGTGAACTCAGCACAGTGGAGTATGTCTCTGCTGGTCCAGTTCTTCAAGTGACTGACTGTGGCAAAGGAATCATTTGAGCATGGGGGAATCATAACCAGCCTGAGGATTAACAGGAAACCAATCAATCAGTCAATAGGAATAAGTTGGTGGATGAAGAGGAAGTGGTGAAAAAGGAACTTCACATGAGGAATAAAGCACACATGAAAAAGCCCAGGCTGCATGTTTTAGTCACTTTTTCTTCTGCTGTGATAAGATATCCGACCAAAAGCAACTTAAGGGTGTAAGGGTTTATTTTGACTTAGTCTGAGAGTAAAATATACTATGGAAGGGAATCCATAATGGGAAGAGTTTTCGGTGTCTGATAACAGTGTGTCTATGGTCAGGAAGCTGAGATTGCTTGTATAGAGTTGATTTCCTTCTTTTTCTGCAGAATCTGAGCTTAGGGAATGGTAATACCCAAGGATGGTGACCCTTCTCAGTTAACATTACATCAAATAAACAGTCTTTCACAAGCATGCCTGGGCTTTGGTGTTATCTAAACTAAACTAATCTAGAAATATTTCACAGGCATGTTCAGAGATTTCTCTTCATTATGGTTAGGGTTTTTGGTAAGTTGGCAGTTAACACAATCATCATACTATGTGATATAAAAGCCCCAACTCTTGAGCCTTCAAAGCATTTCTTAGTTCTAGCCTACTTCCTCTCTTGAAAATATCGAGCTTATTTTCTCTGAATCTCTGTCAATTCCTTGTTCTGAACATGGAACCTGGCATACCTCTTAGACATGTGTTCACATTCTGTGCTGAGTATGTTATAGGCATCATCCTAGTACAAAAAATGTGAAATAAATGTTTTACGTTCAAGTTTCTACCCAATTAAATTTTAATATGTTAAAGAAAAGCTGAACTGTCTAAGACAGTCCATAGACATATCATGTGTTAAGGATACTGTAATGACTGATGAATTTAACTGATAAATAAGAAAATAATGACTATGCTTTGTACTAGGAAGTGTCCCTGGGATTGGCTATTAAAAGTTTAATCTGATGAGGTATCTATTCTAAGGAACTTATAGTTTAATAGAAGAGTCAGATAAAGTAGGCATAAAGGTTACAGCTTCTTCTTTATCATGGAAATTCATATCATTTACAGGTCCATAAAGAGTCTATAAATAGGAATACACAAATTTAATGAAACAAGAAAGGTTGTAGTGAACCTTTGACTGAAGTAGTAAACAACTTTGACTGAAGTAAAAGTTTTCCAGGAGTGAGGGGTATGGAATTGAAATCTTAAGATGAGTTGAAATTGTAATGTAGTCTAGAAACATTTCCAACTTTGATTTTTGTCAGCTCTGATTCTAGGAAGATAAAACTGGACCCAAAGGCACTTTCTAGTAAGAAGTGCTTATATGCATCTAACAAATTCATAACAAAGATACCAAAAATATCCATTTTTCATTAAATCTTGAAGAATATAACTCATAGGCATCTTAAATTACTCTCAAAAGACAAGCTACAATGCCAGATCTGACAAGTTATTAACTTCTACAATATCAGTCTCTTTTCCCATGTCTAAGATAGGTTATATTGTTAATATATCTTAAAAACCAATGGGGGGAAGCACAAAACCATTGGGGAAGAATATTTCCTGGTCATCATAGCATTTTATGTAAGAACTGAGATTTAAGAGTTGCATGTTATGGCCTATAGAGAGGACCCAGTGGTTAAGAGCATTGAGTGCTCTTCCAAAGGTCCTGAGTCCCATTTCCAGCGAACACACGGTGGCTCACAACCATCTATAATGGGAAGTGATGCCATCTCCAGTTAGTCTGAAGAGAGGGACAGTTACTAAAATAAGATAAATGAATAAATCTTTCCAAAATGTTGCAGGTCATGATAACAAATGCTGTGCCAATGTTGCAAATTTGTTTAAGGAACATACTAATTAGTGAGTGATTGAGAGTAGAAGATGGTTACTAACTAGAATTCACAGGTAAACTTATTTACTGTAAACATATGGCTGTGTCCCTATATAATAAAAGAAACTCTATAAAACATTTGGTAAATAGTCCAAAATCTTAACTGATTGAGCATATGGAATATTCAAGAATACAGTGAAATGAAAAGAGAAAAGGAATGAGAAGTAAAATTACTCAGTCTTCAAAAGTTTTTCTTATTTTTCTCTTGAATCCCTCATAGAAGACTGATCACTGTTGATTTGATGATATGAAGCCTGCCAGTGGGCTTAATAATACTGAAAACAATGAATTAAAAAGTTAGGGTTCAGGAATCATGTGTATGACATGTCCTTGTACACTGGCAGATTCCCTGAAAAATTACTCTCATCACCATGATACACCATGTTAATCCTCTGACTAAAAAATGAAAGGTTTTTAAACATTGGATAACAGATTCTATACCACTTCAGGTTGAGGTTGAACATAGAGCTTGCCTCATTTGAAAAAGATCACAGATGGTCTTCAATATGCCCTCAACGTAGCTCCCATCTCTACACATAGCACCAACATATGACAAGTGGGCACTTATCTCAGCTCTGCCAAGACTCTTATCTGATAAAGCCACTGGGAGACTGCACAGCCCATCAACAGTCCCCTTCAGGGTACAACAAAAGCCCTCTTGTGGCTCAGAAAAGCTGAATTAAAACTAGAAACAGCCAAGGACCTTCTTTCTGTGTTGGTCTGGAGGCAGGTGAAGATCTTCATTAGTAACATGGAGTAAAGAAAATTCAAGGACAGTGACCATAATCTAATTAAGATCTGAAATTACAAGCCTAGTACATTTAATGAAGAAAAATGTGGCTGTTTCCTTGAGCAAAAGCCACCTTGTAATGGAACTAAAAAGGGTAGGTGAAAAGTTCTGCAAATCCTTAACTGAGTATAAAAAAAAAAAAATGAAAAAAGCTCTTTACACCCGTAGGCACCACACACACACACACACACACACACACACACACACACACACACACACAAACCCTACACAGTTAATAATCTATGCCAAGAAGAACACAGAGCACACCAAAATATTCACAGCAAAAAAAAAAAAAAAAATCAAAACATTTTTTAAACAAGATAAACACATAAACTAAAGGACAGGAAGCAAAAACACAATAGAGTTTATGGTATGAACAGAAAAACAGAACAACGTATTTTATAGGTGCAATGAACCGGAGGGCAAAGTATTTGAGCAGTGAGATGACAATAACTGATTAATAAGTGGCTTGGGGGCACTTGGTCCTCCTGTCTATATTTCATTTTTTCATATATATGATAAAAAAAAATTGGGATGGACAATACCTAAGGTTGCATTGATTTTAGGATTCTGAGAAAAACTAGAAAAACCTGATCCTTACTAGAGTAAATTTGGAGTAGAATACGGGCTTCTCTGAGGTCAGAGGCTCTATATGGATTCTCCCCACATGTCCAAATGCTCTGTCTGCCAGAATGCCAGAGAGGATAGAGAGCATGTGTTAAATTGGTGCAGATCCCTTAAGTGTGTGTGTGTGTGTGTGTGTGTGTGTTTTCTTGACTAATGTCAAAAGTTTTCAAAGCCTCTGGAGGTGTGAAGACCAGGATGAAGGATGCAGTTCAGTTTCTTTTTCAGTTTTATCCTCTGTTTGCAGATGCCATCATTTCAGAGGTCTGTTTTTATGTGTTTGTGTGTTTATATGACTGAGTCACCACTGTGCATCCTAATTGTCATCTCCTTCAGGAATTCCAGTAAGACTAAAATAGGGATCACCCTCCTGGCTTCATTGTCACCCCCAAGGTCTACTTCCAAATAAAATTATGCCCTGAGAGTCTGGGGATTGTGACTATAATGTATGGCTTTAGTAGGACAGAATTTAGTTAGAACGGTGTTAAAATATATTCTCTATCTACAATAAAGAGTGCTTATACATGTTACATAGGCCCACAGTAATGGGAAAATATCTGGACATGAATAGGAAGCATCCAGTTTCTGAATATGTAGGCTAGAAAAGCAAGAGCATCATGGAGTAGAGGGTGGGATGCTGAAACGTCTAGGAAGACAGAAATCAGCACAGCTATGAAGTGATTTACAGAACTCTCCAAAGGAAGCGAATAAGTAAAAGCCTTAAAATCATGTAAACTGTGTCCCCAAATAAGGCTACTTGGCCATCTAACATTGTTATTGTCCAAAATGTTAAGAGTCCAGAGAGAAGTAAAGAGGTGTCAAAATAAAAGGAAAAGCAGGGCAAGCTGAAGAACAAGAAAAGAGAGGAATGAACAAAAACAAAGGAAAGCAATTAAATGTTAACTTAAAAACACACCAACACAAAAAGGAAAACAGCTCTATAGCAATTCATTCTTCTCAGGCTAAAGCTAAAACACTAGACACTGGATAAATGAAACAAGTAAACTTGGTTTGCTTAGGGTCTGAGACCTGGTGGCACATGGGTGTCCTGTTTAAAAAGCTGGTTCTCACTCTGTTCTATGGTTGTGTTGGTCAACATAAATAAATAAATAAATAAATAAATAAATAAATAGATAGATAGATAGATAGATAGATAGATAAATAAATAAATAAATAAATAAATAAATAAATAAAAGCTACTTCTCTCCTTATAAAGCTACCTTGTCCGATTTAGTTCCAAAAAGTAACATCTCCCAATATACTAACAATGGGAACTAGGGCTTCAGTATATCAACTTGAGGGAAAAAAAATAGTTCTTGGCATCAATATTGCTAATATTTGACATTTATTGTCTTTGCTCATTTTCTCCCTGCAGTCTAGTTACAGAAAGTTTTATTTATTAGTTTGGTTTGGCAGTGTGTTTGTGTGTGTGTGTGTGTGTAAAGCTATTCAGAACTACAGTTAAAATTGATCCTCACCAAAATGAAAGGAGCTTGAAGCTTTTGTAGTTTTCCTGAAGACTGAAAGTTGCTTGAAGACTCAGTCTTTTAATTGTCAATCTACCTTTAGACAAACCAGCTCTAAGTGGAGAATCTCAAGAGGAGTAATTTAGAACTTTCCCCAACAAGGATAAATAAGCCCATGGTGATCTCATTTATTTTATTTGTAAAGGAGGCTTGAGAAATGGCTGTTGGACAGCTTCATATTGTCTGTTTCTAAAACATTGGGGAAGGAAGTGTTCACACAGAATTACACTGTTTCTACTTTGTTGTTTTTCAATAATTGAACCTCTGATGTTCTAAATTGGGGGAATCTGCATGTGGCTAGTACTCCTCAGAAGTCAAGCAAATTGAATACAGCAATGGTTGTTTTGCCACTGTCTTTTGGAGTAATCTGAAGCCATCCCTGGCTCTCTTCTCTATCTGTTGCTGCCTTTGGTGAGGAAACTGGCCTATTCTTTCTCTTCTCCACTGCCATCAGCTGAATACAGAAGTAGAACTTGCTTCTCGGGGCTATTGGGAAGGCAGAGTTTAATACGAACCTTACAAGAACGATCATGTTAAAGCCAAGTGTCCAGTGCTTTTGTGTTTTGCTTCCTTCCTTCTTATTACACCATCTAATAGTAAGATTAGTACTGTTTGATATTATAAAATATTTGTTAGTAAGTATCTCCTGGTGGCCTGGGAAGTCAATAAGGATTTCTCTGAGTCTAGGATACCTGGAAAAGAGAATAAATGGACCCTGTGCCCTACCATTATGTGCAGGAGACGCATGTAGCTGAGTAAATTAGTTCAGTGTCTTCCCAACTTCTTTAGAAAAAAATTGAGGAGACAGATCTTAACCATGTTAACGGTCTCAGAGAAAACTGCAGTTGACTTTAGTCACTTGATTGGAACATTACTCCCATCACGGTCCCAAGAAGGTTCTGAGAATACCATAATTCTAATGGGAAAGGGAGACTTGTTCCAGATAGAATCAGAGTTATGATCATCACCAAGAGATAATCCAGACCAATGAACTATGGTCCCATTAGCACTGGACTTATACCAATTCAGCCCATAATTTCTCTACAGTTACAGCTCACCAAATACTATAAATCAGAAGTGACTAATGCAAGCCAACCTAATGTTGCTTCTTTTTTTATTTTCCAGAAACAATATCTCTTCCTACTGTCAAGTTTAAGGAAGGTTGAGGAAAGACCTCTGAGGAACAGAGAAGTTTCACTTATCCACATAGGGGTGTCAACACATCTCAAGGCTCTGAGAATGTTTATCACAGTAGCTTTATAAGACAGGCTAGGTCAGACTCAGCTTCTGAGGTTAGATAAAGGTAAAAGCTTACTTTTCAAGCATACCAGAGATGCTTCTCTAGCTTCATGACTTTCCCCCAGTGGATTGGCAGAGGAAGTAATAAATGCATTGTGATTCTGCGTATGGCTTATACATACCACATTCTAACCCAACCTATAAACACTCCAAGGAAATCATAAGCCCAGTTAATGACATATTATATGTGAGTTCTGTGCTTCCTACAGGACTTTCCCTAAGGCAGTTGTACAAAGAAATTTTGGAACTTTCCATCAGAATTTATAGTTAATAATCTCACATGACAGGCATTCCTCTGCGTTTCCCTACCCCCACCTGTTTAGCCCTTGATACTTTCACACTCTTCTTTTATGGGAACTACTATTTCTACAATTGGAACTTTAGTCCCAGTAAAGGGGGAGGGCTGGTAATCCTAGGATGTTAGGAAGAGAACTTCTCAAAGAATGTATTTGATCTGAAAGATAGCATGGCCCAGAGACATTCACAGTCAGGCTTTGGGAACAAGGCCAGTGCCTGTTCAACATCAGAGCAGACCAGAACTTGAAGCATCTGGCCTTTCCAATCTGCTCCACTAAGATAAACCACATAGCCCAACCACAATGGAGGGTATAATTTGCCACCTATTATCTGTTTTTTCCTGGCCAAAAGATTCCTTTGAAAGTGATTTTTTAAAAAGTCCAGTGTGACATATTTTAAACTGCCAAGAGATTTCATGACCTCTCACAGAGAGTAGATGTTCGAGTTGATTTACTATTCTAAATATAGTTTCAAATACTTTCCTTTGCTCTCAAGCATCCCAGACTACTGGTTGACATGGACCAGTCCTGTAAAGACCTTGCACAAATAAATGCATCTCAACTTTAAAAGGTCCTTGATTTGTTTCAAAAGTGATTCTTATACCAGATGTATAGCTCCTAAAAAAGTAAACATGTCCTTTTAATATATCCTGTAGGAATCATACAGGGTTTTTGTCTCCCTCTCTGAAAGAACCCAATCATAACTGTTGAGGATTTCCTGGAATGAAAGAGAAAGTCTAGACATAAAACGTCTTCTGAGTTATTCTAATATTGAGGACTCGTATAAGGTTGTAGAAGGAAGCAAGACAATTAAATTCATCGAGAAAATACTTTTCATTATATTAACATAGTTTTCCAACTATAGATGCTATGGAATCATCAGTTTCTGTGTGAGCCATATTGCATAGGTTTGTATCTTGGGTAAATTCTTTATCTGTTTGTCAGTTTCTTTATGGGAAAAGAGTGATGGCGCCATTACCTGCCATGAGGCTTTGGTGAATAATTTAACATTGTACTTATGCTGCCCCCTATATGCTGCCCCTTGTAATGCATACCATAAATTATGTCAAATAGAGCATGGAACTCCTGAATTGTAGGGATCTTAGCAGGTTCTTGCCTAAGAACTAATTTGACAGATATCACAGTTTCCTCCTCAGCTTGAATCTCTGGGCATTTTAGTCATAGAATTAGAATATGTATATTTACCGGGAATTCATGAATTCCATCCTCACAGGGATGGCATCTCATTTCTAATGAACACACCTTTATTCCACCAAGCATACTATCATTGTAGTTTTTAGTATATTCGTGTAAACCTCGTGGCCAATTTGTAGTTTCTTAAACAGTCATTTTCAGAGAGAATAGCTGCTTTCCTCACCATGGGTATGTTTATATCATAGAAGAAAAAATATGAATGTATATTTTGCTTAAAAATTCTGCCTCAAACAAGATCAAAATATTCCCTTAGAAATACATAGAAACATGGTTCATGGTCAGATTTGGGTATATATGATATTTATTTTTTATTTAAATAACTTTATTTTTTAATAAAACAGAGATAAATGAACAGATTTTTAAAAGTATTTTTGAATAAAACTAT
This sequence comes from Micromys minutus, assembly GCF_963924665.1. Classification (NCBI taxonomy): domain Eukaryota; kingdom Metazoa; phylum Chordata; class Mammalia; order Rodentia; family Muridae; genus Micromys; species Micromys minutus. The sequence continues at coordinate 15,018,369 of NC_137969.1, forward strand.
ATGAATATATTTTTGTCAGTATTTGATTTTTTAAAGGTTTGATAGTATGCATTGAAGTCTTACTAGTTACACTGACCATAAAGTACATGTAAAACAAAATGTAAGACGGAAATAGTCAAAGTTATCTTGGTGTGTAAAGATTAAACATAATAATGTTTAAATACCACGAATTGCCACAAGGCTATATTCTTAGCTCTTGTATTATTAATGATTTAAGATATAGGTGTACCACACTCTGAGAGGGTGCTATACACTTATTACTTTTTTTTTTTTTTCTAAAGAACTGAGGCTTCCACTTTTTGGCCTTTCTTCCTTTTTTTTTTTCTTTTTCTTTTTCTTTTTCTTTTTCTTTCTTTCTTTTTCTTCTTCTTCTTCTTCTTCTTCTTCTTCTTCTTCTTCTTCTTCTTCTTCTTCTTCTTCTTCTTCTTCTTCTTCTTCTTCTTCTTCTTCTTCTTCTTCTTCTTCTTCTTCTCTTTGAGTTTAATATGGTCTGTGATATGGTCTGTGAGTTGTTTCTTTGGTATTCAGAGCATTCTGGGGCTAGTAACCAATTATCAATGACTGAATTTATGTCTGTTCTTTTGTGACTAGGTTACCTCTCTCGGAATGATATTCTCTAGATCCATTCCTTTGCCTAGGAATTTCGTAAAGTCATTGTTTCTAACAGCTGAGTAGTACTTTATTGTGTAAATGTACCACAATTTCTGTATAAATTCATCTACTGAAGGACATCTGGGTTTTTTCCAGCTTCTGGTGCATGTGTCCTTATTATATATTGGAACATCTTTAGGATATAGGCCCAGAAGTAAAATAACTGGGTCTTCAGAGAGTACTAAATCCAATTTTCTGAAAAACTGACAGACTGATTTCCAGAATGGTTGTACCAGCTTCTGTAAATTTGTGAATGTGGATTGAAAGGAATCAAAATGCCATCAGGCTGCTGACAGGAAGTAGATCTTACTCAGAAGAGCAAACATTATTGAATGGGAACTCTTTTTAAGCCATGCATAGTCTTGAACCAAGGAAGATGACATAGGCTTAGCAAAATTTCCTCTTTGTTTATAGCAAACTGAATAAGAAAGGCAAAGATAAAATGTCAGAATCAGTGCTTGTAGGCAATGAGTGAGGGACGGAGGTCTAGGCCAACAATCCCTATACAATCATCTTTTTGCCAAATGGGAGCAGAAATGAACAACAAACCATACTTTCTGTGATGTTATGTCAGCTGTGCTAGACATAGTAAGAAAATGCCGTGATGAGACACTGCATATTACTCACACACACACACACACACACACACATACACACACACACACACACCATTGCAGTAACTTACAAGTCCTGCCATGTAACTTGACACGTGCTTGATCTTCTGAGTTGTTCAGAAAAGTAAAATTGTACTTACTTTTTCTTCTATTTTCTAAGCATTAACACTTTGGCCTTTCCCAATATTGGGACACTTTTACTCTTTCTCTAAATCCTTCCTTCAACCATGTGGATACTTGTCCATCATGTATCTGACCCTAAAGCGAATTTAAACAGTGAGGGTTTTTTTTTTTTTTTTTTTTTTTTTTTTTTTCTCTACTTGTCCTCTGGGTAGCATCTGAAGCTAATAACTTGCCTTCTGTATTTTACTATTTACTTATACTTCTAACATTAAAAAAATGTCCTTCTTGATCTTCTGTTGGAGTCTGTTCTTACTTGATTTTTAATTACTGAGACTAGGAACCGTAAGACAGGACTCATTTCCCATTTATCAGTTTTATACTCAATTCAGTGACTTTAGCATGTACATAATTTTGTTCATAAATTGTCTAGCTCTCAGGCCTTTAAGAGAACATATCCACCAAAATGAGGGTGTCTTCTGATCTATCATCCAAAAGGTGAGGGACAACTACCTTGCCCTTGAGATCCATATTAAAACTATTATGAAGCAATAGTCACACAATGCTTGAAAACAACTTAACGTGCAGGTCTCATCTAAAACTCACAACAAGGAAAATTGAGCCATGGGGTATTTTAATAACTCAGTCAAGACGATTTTCTTTGTTTTATATTCCAGCCTTCCCAAGTTCCATCTGAACATTCACTCTCAGTATTACCAGGATTCCTGCTCACCACGTTTTCTAGAGAAGAAATTTGCCATGCAAACAGTATTTGCACAGTAAATCAGTCTCCCTGGGAAAGGTATGTGCTAGTTCTTAAGAGGAATGAGTGCTTGAGAGAACTGCAGCTAAATGCCTAGTGCATACTTGGCCCCTGGGTTTCTGCTTTCCCTGCTGTGGCTGAGAGATTCCAACAGCTCTGGCTGGAATGTGAGGCCCCCAGAGCCAGCCAGTGATTAACATTGTTTTTTCCTTTGGCACCTGATTGAGTGGTTAGTAATATAGATTTCAAGTCAGACAACAAAGTCTACAGACATTTACTTCGTTAAAATATGAAGCAGTATGCCTTCAAAAATAGCAGCCACGTTACAAATGAGAATGAATACATGACTTCCCTTCTAAGTTTTAAATACAAACATATTTTAAAATCACATCTTAGTGCTTCAAGATCACCAAAACTATCTCAAAAGTATTCCATATAGTTAATTGCAACAAAAGGAAGGAATTCTTGGCTAGTAAGTCCAGCTCCTTCACAGCTTTCATCAGTTAACAAGGTACAGTTCAATCCCATTTTGCCTCCAATTCCTCATTAAGCTTGGCTCAAATTCAAGCCCCAGCTCCTCCCACTGTCCCTGAATAGTCTCCATGTTTCCCTGCACTAAAGAAGAGATTAATTTGTAGAAAGGCTTCAGCACATTCCTGGGTTGCTCGAGTGCATTTCTTTTCATAGAACAAGCTTTTGATTTTGCGCTTTAAATCAAAGGCAGAGAGCAAAAATTCCAAGTATGTATGAGCTTCCGACCTTTAAAGAGACAGGATTGTTCAGATGGAATTCCACATGGAAATGCTCCACTCTATTGCCCTTGCTCGTTTGATTCTTCCTCAAGATACACCCTTTCTCCTTTCTGGTAAATATCAGAGTTTCAATCAAGCTGGTGTCTGGCAAAGCATTAAAGATAAATGAAGAGTCCTTTATTAGTAATTTATTCATATCATCATTCAGATAATTCATTTCATTGCTCAAAACCATGACCTGAGTTAGGAAACATGTTGGCAGAATTCATATTAACACTCTGTTTCCTGCAATCATGGGAGACAATGGGTTTATTTAGACACTGACTCTGATATTGTGATCAAAAACTATGACATTGGTAAAAAGTTTTTTTTTGAACATTTTACAAACCACTTAGCTAAAATCGGAAACAGAGACAAATTTAACACTATATAGAAAGATAAGTATCAATGTCATTGAGTGATCAAAAAACAAACAGATAAAACCTTCAATCTCTTTTATTCTATTTTGTCTCCACTTAATTTGTTCTCTCTAATGCTTATGTCAAACAAAACAAACTCATCCATTCAGAAGAAGGCATTGCTCCAGATGAAACAGATGCTGTACAATGTCTGTTTAACGAAAGGCAAAGACATCCCAATCCATGGTCTCAGCTTGTGTTCATGTCATACACATAGTTTACAAAACGCAGCCAGTTGTCACAGGTGCTGTTCTCTCTGTGAGGACTGTGTTCTAATTAAATAAAGATTTAGTAATTAGGCATTCAACAACTGACAAAGAGAGAAAAACTGCAACACTGTGAGTGAATGCGACTTATGATTGGTCTGAATGAATTTGATTAACTGATTGCCACGGAGGAACATTTGTGACCATTCTAAAATAATTTCAGGCTTCTTTATTTGCAGAACATAAAATTATATGAAAAGGTGAGGTCTGATTGATTAAAGCAGAGTGCCCTGTGTAGATTCAGTAGAATTTTGATCACTGAGGTGGGTACATATAGTTGGATTCAATTGTATGACTTTGATGAGAGAGAAGGTCCATCTATAGTAGACATCAACCAGTTAGTCCCAAGCGCTATTGCTTTTATCTCAACCTTAAAGACATGCATGCCTTGATTTGGTTGTATCTATGTAATCTAAAGGGTATGCAAACTACAAACCCATCACATCACATAGTATCAGTCAACTGCTTCCCCCTGCTGCTCTTGTGGCTTCCTTTAATGCATGTGTGTGAGATACGAAGACAGAGGTCTGTATCTGCATATACCTCTTGAGACTTGAAACTTTGCCAACTTTCTTTCAAGACTGAGGGAAGAAAAAAAAATCTAGAATTTAGCTGTGACTGGCAAAGAACTATAACCTTGTTTAATTTCAGGAAGGGTGCTCATTGAGATGGAGAGTAACAGGACAGTCATTTAGTGAAGTCTCTATTGCATGATTCTCAACCTTCCTAATGATGTAACCATTGAATACAGTTCCTCATGTTGTGGTCACCATGACGATAAAATGTTTTTATTGCCACTTAGTAACTGTAATTTGCTAGTGTTATTAATCATAATGTAAATGTCTACGTTTTCAGATGGTCTTAGGTGATCCCTGTAAAAGTTCATTTGATTCCCATAGGTTTTGCGACCCACAGATTGAGAGTTGCTCCTATACTATGTGCATATCAGATATCTTATGGACCACCTTTAACAAAATGGTAGGTCCAAATACAGTTTCTCCTATGCATTAGCCAGTCCTAAGAATGAGATGAAGAGGAGGAAACACAGAGAATAATCATTCAAAATGAAAACTGGGACACTACAACAGAAAAAAGAATAAAATATTTTTATGACTCTTCCTTACACTGAATAGTCTCTTCTTCACGCTCTAGCCATGTCTTACATTGCAATTGTAGCAATACAGGCTGGATACTGACTTCTTTTGACTTCCCTTGTCAAAGTCAAAGAAATTGGAGCAGAGTACATGAGTTTTCAAATATGCTGCTCTGTCTATGAGCTTGTTCATCATCTATGACTCTGTATACCCAATACTGAGATACTTGCAAGACTTTATCATCAGTACACAGACTTTAGGAAAAAAGATCATTGTGGGCATCAACCTGCTATGAAAATTGGCATCGTGAGCACTGGTTGCAGTAGTTAACATTTAGATGTAATGTGACATTTGTCAGGTGTCTAACACTAACAGTTCTGCTATAAATGTACCCATTTTTCTTCTCATCGAACATATGTACCACATTTTACAAATGACAAAATGAAACTAATCAGGAGGCAGAAATGGTGTTTAAAAGCACACATTCCTATTCTAAAATTGTGCTTTCAACTGTTGCATTTATGTTACTAAACCTAAAAAAAAGCCTTTTCTTCATATAAGTTAGGAGGCTCCCCAAACACATAGATCAACAAAGAGATTAATTCTGTGTATATACCTGTGAGCATTCATAGACAGCAACTGTATGAGTAATAAATTATTTCAGGACATATCAAGCTTATGGTACCTAAGGCAAAAAAAAAAAAAAAAAAAAAAAAAAAAAAAACCCACAAATACATCGGTTCTATGGCACCCATATACTTCAAAGATTTGATTCATACTTAGCTCAAAACATAAAAAAGATGGTGTTCAAGGGATTTCTCAGAGTCCTGAAAAGTCATTAGGTCCCCTCTTAGAGTGTACTGTGTCATTTTCTAGCTCTGATATAGAAGAACACTTATATAAATGATGGGGTTTGCATTGTCTTTATTTGATTATACAATCTGAAAGAGCCTTAAGCAATAGCTCTGTATGATTTCATTTTTGCATTATGGATCTATGTTCATGTAAGATAAATCAGTGTACCAAAATTCATACGTCCTTAATATTTGGGAGAAATATTATATCTAGGACACAAAAATAAACACAAGACATCTAGATTTATTTTTTAAAGATATCTTTATTAAATATGTGTGAGTACACTGTCTTCAGACACACCAGAAGAGGACATCAGATCTTTACAGATGGTTGTGAGCCACCATGTGGTTGCTGGGAATTGAACTCAGGAACTCTGGAAAAGCACTCAGTGTTCTTCACCACTGAGCCTTCTCTCCAACCCAGACATCTAGATTTATAAACTACTCTAAACTAGGGTTCAGAGAATGGCCCAGCCTCAGTCTTTCTATAAACACCAGCACAGATAAATGGAAGTAAAACTAAAGTAAAGTGGCTTCAAGAAACCCTTTGCTACTATGACTAACCCATACAACCCCTGGTACATTCAAAATAGACTAAAACCACCCTACAAGGAAGCTACTTGCATTGAAAACAAGATGTTTAGGTAAAAAGATATCAATTGCTATAAAGTATATAAGCTGACAATTGGTATACAATCCCAGTTGTGATTAATTTTAGTGTGGGAAATTTAACAAAGAAATATCGCCCATTCAAAATCTCAAATCCTGCTGAGGTCCTGGGTTAGTGCCAGTGGCTCAGCTGCTATTCACAAACTCTGGCAGCCTGTGGCTTAACCTGCACACTATGAACTTCCCTAAAGATGTTACCAGGGTTTCATTTCTCTAGTCTCCACAGCCATTCTGCTTCCTTTAGTAAAACCAAAACCCCCTGTTCTATTTACCCTAAGGGTCTGGGGAGAGGGGGACTTTGTTAGATAAAACTTCCCATGGTACTTTTGACTAATTACAACGTCAAATTGAAAGGAAACTAGAACCTAGAGTCTGTGAATGTGATGTGCACAACTTGAGAAAATGAGTGTGATTTGCAAATCCAAGTCCTAGCTCCACATTTTCCTGTGTCTTGACCTTGGGAATTCCACTTTCCCTGTTTCTCAGTCTCATTTATTTTTCATATATCAAAGGAGAGCAGTTGCAATAGTTACCAAGTAGGAAAATGAGCTGCAGGGCCACTTAATATATGAGTTGTTGGACCAGTAGAACCAGAATCCTGTTACTTAGGAGCTTCGAAGACATGCACATGCATAAGGCCTACCCCAGACTCTGAGTTAGCACTGGAGGTGAGGAGAAGGCATTCATTCGGAATCTGTAGTTTATAGCAGACCAGGAGATTCATAAGAAAACTAGCTTCAGAAAGCATTGATTTAAAGCAGTCAGTAAAATGGGAAGCCCCTAGTTTGGCCTCTGTTACACAATATGGTCTTAATATATGTGATTAATTATTTTTATTAGAGTGCAAGAAAGGAGTTAACATTGGACTTTGATCAATGGTTCAGGAGCTCAGATGGCTCCAATGAACTACCAATAAAGACAAAATGAAGTTGTAAGCTAATGGAAAGAGGTTGCAGATTCATTTCTCCAGACCTCCATTGCTTTTGCAAGGGTTTTTATTGCTGTCAGTGGTGGTGGTTGGTTTTGTTTTGTTTAGGGAGGGTGTTGTTTTTTGTTGTTTCTTTTAATTCTTTTGCCTGAAATCTGGTTATATCCTTCTAGGTATTACTATCCAGCTTGCATAATTGAAAATTATGACTGACTTGCAATGAAACTTTCACATCTGCTATTGCAACATACCTAATATGGGAAAACTGACTAGTCAGAAATTTAGGAACCCTTAATAATAGTTCCTTCAGAAGGCCTAAGTTACTATGAAGCCTATTATGATAACCAGAAAACGAATACTAGTGATATACAAAAATATCCTTGTTTTTTATGTAACACACATAACACAATTTTAACTAGATTTCTTCCAATTGAAGAGGACAAATTTACAGTCAATTATGAGATATGTTAGCTCTCCCCTACCCTGAACTGTAAGAATTTTATCTTGTGCACTGTCTCATCAAAGTATACAATATCTTTAAAAACAATCTGCATTTAGCCTTTTACCAGTGTACAAAATATTGTTTATGTAATAGCATATTTTATGTTATTATTTTTACTTAGTATTTCTCAAATTTTCATGAATAGAATAATAAAGAATGCTGATACATTAACATTAAGAACTAAGGAAAACTGACTCTAGGTACTGCATAGATCATCAGGATAAAGAAGTGGTACATCAATAAACAAGACTTTAATCCCCAAGAACTGCAAATGCTGTGGTGTGTGTGTGTGTGTGTGTGTGTGTGTGTGTGTGTGTGTGTGTGTGTGTGTGAGTGTGTGTGTGTGTGTGAAACATTTCACATGGTGAAGGTGAGTTCTATTTCTCTTGCTGGTTTAATACACATAAGAGCTTGATTAAAAAAGATTAATTTTTACCAGAGATTAAACCTCAATGGTAGAGTGATTGAATGTCATATATAAATCTCTGGATTTGATTCATCACCATAACTACAAGAAAGTCACAAAAGCAAAAGATAAATTAAAGTATTTTGAGAACAAAAGGATCACAAGTCTGAAGATAGTCCGGTCAAGATTCTTTCTCAAAAAGATAACAAGGATCTTGTTTTGAAATATTTTATTGTGGAGATATTTGTTAGCATATTATATTATATATCTAGACCCTTGCCTCACCTACTAGAATGAGATCTTACAAAGAAAAGCAGAAAAGTTCTGGTTCTGGAGTAAAATGCATAAAGACTATAATTATAAACTACTCATTTACAAGCAGAGTTCATTTGAAAGAAAATTTATGAACATTGTTGGAAAGGGCAGGCACTGAGTAGGTACGGAGGAGACTGAAATTCACTAAACCCAAGACAAGAAATCAATCAAATTATATACCGAAGGCCTCTGAAAATGGCTCTCAATCAGTCTCTAGCATGAGTAATTGACAAGTTGTATATATGCCTGTACAAGAAGCCATAGATAACTAAGTTCTAAATCTGTGGTACTTTATAAAATGATCCATGACTGTGTCATATAAATATTTCTCCAGGGTTTAAAGTCATATAATAGAATCTCTGAGAATAAATACATGAAAAATCCTTTGATATATAAATGGTAAAAGAAAAAAATAGTGATATCCAAGCAGAAGATATACTAGGCCTTAGTGCATGCACGCCTTTAATTCTATCAGTTAATGACCAATGCCCCTTCCCAAATAATTGTAAGTAATGATCAACTTCCTCATTACAATTATCCGAAATAATTGTAAGTAATAATCAACTTCCTCATTGCTATTAATCTACCACATCTTCACCAAGACTTAATACTGTCAGATTACAAAAATAATTGGGAGTTTCCATTGTCCTATGTTTCTAACTTGTCCCATGAGGATGGCCCTAGCTAACACTCCTAGCAATGGGAGATATGGATCCCGAACTGGCCACCTCCCAAAACCATGTAAGGGTATCCAGTGAAGGTGTTGGGGCACCAACCAGCCACAAAAACTTAGACTCACAATTTGTTCTGCCTAAAAGATATGCAGGAGTAACAGATAAAGCAGAAAGTGAGAGAATTGCCAACCAATGACTGGTGTACTTGAGATCCACGCCAGGAGAGGGGGCCTAACACTGACACTGTTCATGATAGTCTGTTTGTAGTCAGGAGTCTAGCATAGTTATCATCAGAGAAGTTTCTCCAAGAAGGTGATGGAAACAGTTGCAGAAACCTATAGAGAAACATTAATTGAAGCTTGGAGAATTGTGTGGAAGAATAGGGGTGGGGAGGGAACAATAGGGAGACAGAGGTGTCAAGGATACCATACACACACACACATACACACACACACACACACACACACACACACACACACACAAACTACAGAATCAACTAACCTGTGCTCATTGACACTCAGAGACTAAACCTCCAACCAGAGAGCAGAGGATCTACACCCTCTTTGACTTTCCCTATCCCTGTGGGTTGGTGGCCTGTATGAGTTCACGAGGGCATAGGGAGCAGAGATGATGGATCAGGGATTTGGAAGCCCTATGTATATATACAGAAATGAAGACACACTGAGACCAGCTGCAGAAAGACATGTCAACTTTACTTGTTATTCACTAATTATATAATTTTAGGAACAGGGGTCAGGATATTCAAGTATGGTCAAAGGTCATTAGCTGAAGGTTTACAATATCAAAATGCCTCATTAATATGGGGAAGCATTTCAGCAATTTTATTAGTTGAACAGCTTCTTATGGTGCTGCGGGAGGGTGTTGAGTCTATAATCTACGGCTATGTGACATTCTGCAAATAGAGATATGTGTGGGGGTGGGTTGAACTCCTGAGACAAGGTTAGAGAAGGGGAAGCCCTGCCAGTGAAGGGAGTCCTCCATATTTTTCTGAGACCCCAAAGGCTATCTGGACTATGTAGGCTTTGAAGTTAATTAGCAAGGCAATAGTCTTCTACACATATGTAACAGTTGTGCAGCAGGGTTTTCATTATGAGACTTGTAAAGCAGGAGCAGGGGCTTTCTGTGACTCTGCTGTGTACTTTTGGTTCCCTTTTCTCTGGCTGAGCTGCCTTCCCTAGCCTCAGTCAAAAAAGATGAACATAGTTCTACTGTAACTGGATATGCAAAGTCTGGTTGATATTCATGGAATGCCTCCTCTTTGCTGAGGAGAAGGGGTGGATGGGGAGAGTAAAAGGAGGTAAGAGGGAGGGACTAGGGGGAGAGGAGTGCAGGGAAGATGTGATAGGGATGTGAAGTAAATAAATAACCCAAAAGACATAGTTAAAAGCATAAAACATTTGGATACAAGTATATATCTCATAACGACTTTCTCTGCACCTTCCAGATTAATATTTAAAAAGAAAAACCAGCCCTAACAAAATAATCCTTTGTGTTTCTCAACCTGGAGAGCATCTGCTCATGTTGTCTTTTCACAGTTCTATTTGAATGTTTTTGTCTTTTAGTTTATTGATTCTTCACAGTTCTTCATTCTGCTGGCCTTTTGCCTTGATCCTAGGACACAGCTGTGATTTTCTTCCTTCCTGGATAAGAATCTGAGGATTAAGAGATCAAGAGACATGTGCAGGGTCATAGAGATAACAAAAAATGATGGAGGACGAGCCAGACAAGCTCTGTTTGATGCCGGAGTTCAGAAGCCTACTCTACAAAGTGGTGTTTTAACTGGTGTTTTTCTCTTTCTGTGCTACAGGCTCCCTGTACATTTTCAGCAAAGATCAACCAATCCCACTGTGAGTCACAGGTAGGAACGAATAGAAAATTAACATGAACAAACAAAGTCAGAATGGTTGGAAATAGAATACGAAACCAGGTATAATACTAAGAGAGTTGGTTATTTAGAAGAAATCTGCCTGTCCTTAATGGTGCTCTGCCCTCCAGATCTCTCTTGTCCTTCACTGTAGTGCTTTGAAAAGAATGGTCCCTTGAGCTTTTATGTTTGAATACTTGGATCTGAGTTGGTAGAAATGCTTGAGAAGGATACAGAGGAATAGCCTCAGAGAAGGTGTGTCACTGTGGTGGTGTTTAAGATTTTAAAGCCACTTGTCATCTCCTATGTGCTCTCTGTTTACCATTTCCTGTTTGAGATGTGAGCACTCACCATGCCTTTGCTGTGTTGACTTCATGGACCCGAACCATCTAGAACTATAACTCAAATTAATTCTTAGTCTTATAAGTTGCCTTTGTCATCATGTTTTATCACAGCAATAGAAAATAAATCTATATACTCACAATGAGTTTATAAATAATAATAAAAAGATCATGCATCCTTGGAGTGCTCAAATGTACCAAACATTGCAGTAACAATATCAGTATGTTAACTGTATTATTATGGTAACTCTATGAGTTAGGAAAGAGATTCAACTTTGATTTTTTGAAAAGAAAACCATGTTTTAAAGGAGTTATGAAATTTGATTTTATGGTGACAAAACTGGAAACTTATCAACTTCAGGTAAAACTCAATTGTCTGGTTCTACAGTTACAGTAGGTACAGTAATGCCTGCATTGCATATGCCATTCGTCATAACAACATATCACATAGTACATATCTCTCTATCAAAAACATTCATTCATTTGTCCTTTTTCTGGTTATTGTATTATCAAATAGATGAATATTCAGCCATAGAAATTTCAAAGGTGATTACTTCTCTCTCATATATAAAGTTTACTGTCAGCTATTTTTCAAAAGTTAGTTATTGTTCACACAGAAAAAGATTAAAACATATGTTGTTAGCTATGTTTTATTTGTTTTTGTTGTTGTTGTTTTGATATTGTTATTTTAGAAAATATAAAACTTCCAACATTATGAAGGCCATGAGAAACCATATTTGGGTAGAGAACATAGTCAATACTTAATATTTATCTCTTGCTAGAAGTTCACTGCTACAGAAACAAACTCAGAGAAAAATACCTACAAAGTTTACTGCAAACTCAGGACCTGATAAGCTGCTTTTCAGCAAAATTTTCACGGCTTATCTAACTTATCTGAGGCAAATCATAATGTTGTCTATGAAGATAGCCTACTTGAGACAGAAAACTCAGCTCACCCATTGATTGCTATATCTGTGAATGTTTTCTACCTCAAAATGACTTTTTCCTTTAATTTTTCATATCAAATATAGCTTACAATGTTACAATAACCAATTATATAGAATCACATAGTTACAGAGTTTAGTAATTTGTTGTCAACATCATTCTAAATTGAATAGAATAGAATGCTTTTAAATAGCCTTGAAAAATAACAAGATCAGGGAGTAACACATAAGTAGTCAATCAATATTAAATAAATAAATAAACAGATGCTTTTGTCTCTCTTTTTTAAGGATTACTAAAGCCTGTTATCACTGAGGATAATTTACATGATGATCTTAGCAGGAGGCAGGAACCCAATCTGGAATTTGATTAGCATCTCTATAATGAAAGAAAAACCAGATTAACTTTACTTAATAATCAAGAGTTCTTTTGGAATCAGAAGAAATGGTTCAGTACCTAAGGGCACTTCCTGCTCTTGGGAAGGATGTGAGTTCAGTTTATAGCACCTAAACTAAGAGGCTCATAACCCCATGTAAGTCCAGATTCTTCCGATCTAGTTCACTCTTTCAGCCATCAGTGCACACACACACACACACACACATTTACACACATACTAACACACATACACACACACATACAGAGGGAGAGAGAGAGAATCATACGAATCATACACATAAATACAAATAAATCCTTATTGTTTGTGAAAATAATTTTATGATCTTCTTTAAAATAAAAACACTACTTTCAAGAATATGATTTATTTTAGCCTTTGCAACATTATTTATGTTTGTGTATTTCTTATTGTCTGAAAAAGTGAACAATCCAGACTGCACATTGCCAGTATCTGTAGGTTTTTGAGCCAGGTGACACTTCTGGGTCTCCCTGAGTTAGACACACATGCTCCCTCCTTTGGGATAAGTGTTATTCCTAATCTTGTCTCTCATGTGAGCAATCATAGTTTAAAATAAATCAGATGGCCATCACGATTAAAGAAGCAAATATCAGGTATTGACATTCTTGGATCAGGTGTCTCCTATCCTGACACTCACACAAGCAACAAAAGAACATTAAGAGTGTCTTCACACAGCCGCATATTCATAGGTAAGAAAACTGAACCCACAAATGTAGGGTACTTTGCAAAAGAGTGGGCTCATTATGTAAAATCCTGTTTATTTGCTTTAAGCTCTCCTGTTAAGCTGTTTTGCTCTTTCACTGTAAAGGAGATGAGACTGGCAATCTTATTGCTGATATCAAACAAGAGCTGAATGGAAAGGTGTGCTGGAGGATAGTGGAGAAGCAGGGATCACTGCTGTCTCCCAGAACAAGACATCACAAGAATGCCATTATCCAATCCTAGAAGAAATTTACTATTTTGTGACTGAGAATTATGCCACACTTAATCTTCATATCACCATTTTCAGCAATTCTCAAAAATTAGTTTGGAGAATTAGAAAGATACAGATGAAGAGTTCATAGCATGTGACAGAACTAACACTGCTAGAAAAAAATGCTGAGTGAGATACATTTTAAGATGCATATTAATTATAAAAATAATTGATTTGACTATTTTCTACATGTCTGCAATGTACTTCAATAATATCAATTTCTCATTAGTCTGGTTTATGCCTTTTGATTCACTATAATGTTCTTTTCATGTTAAATAACCTTTTCACATCTTCTTCTGATCTTTTCTCAGTCCTAGCTATGAGAAGTCAGATCCTTGTAATTGTCAGTGACGCTATTTTCATTTAACATTCTGATATACAGTTTCATCCATGTTCCTGGAGGAGAAAGAAAACTATTATTTTTAATAGTGAAAAATATTCTATTGTAAATATATGTCACATTTTCTCTCTTCATCTTTATTTATTTTTCCATGATAATTACACTAACTTCATAATTTGGCTACTTTAGTTGGTGTAATAAACAGACATGCTAGCTTGTGTATTATCTGCTGATTTGGATTTCTTCATATATGAAGCCTGCATAGCTGGATCACATATACAGTTGTTTTTTGAAAGACTGTTTTTGGCTAATCTCCTTAGTGGCAATGGTATTTTATATTCCTACAAGAAATCCATAAGGTTTCTTTGCTCCCAAACCATTGTACAGAATTGTGGATTTCTGATCTTTTTATTCAGGTTCTTTTGATTGAAGTGACTGAATTTTAATATAGTTTTAATTTTCCAAACTTGTAGTGATCTTGAATATTTTGATTTATTTATTGTCTGCGTATTCTTCATATGAGCACTGTTCGGTTTATATTTTTATTTATTGACTAGAGTTCTTTTGTTGGCGGTGCTTAGTCTATTATTTATATTTTCTAGATATTAGTCTTCTGTCAGATGAATAGGCTGCCAAAGATTTTCAGACTTTCTGAATCTATCTCTTCATTCTGATGATGGCCACTATTGCTATATGCAAGGTTTCTAATCTGGCTCAACCTCATCTGATGATTCCTATAATTTAACGAGATGTTGGAAAGTATTTTTATGTAAAGCTCTGTATGTCTAAACAATTCTATTCAATAGTATGCTGATAAGTAAAGGCTATATTTTGTTCACCTGGATGCAAATCATTTTATATCCAATATATATTGGATATTTATATCCAATATATATTTTATTCCAACATATATTGGAATCTATATATTTCTAAAAGACACTGCCCTCAACTTGTTAATAGTCCCTCTCACAATCAGTGAGGGAAACAGTACTTGTCAGATTGATGGTAAGGACGGTGACATGAGTCTAGGCAACTTTCTGAGGTTGATGAGAGTCATTGAAGAGAAAGGTGGTGACAGAAACTGAATGTGGCTTTTTTACTATATGCAAGTATGTCATGCCTGCACATTTGAGAATAGTAAGCTGAAAAGGATAGTGTGTAATTATACAGTAGCCAGACAAAGTAGCTTTTACCAAGAACTCTAATAGAACATGTTATTACTAAACAGTGAATTCTACTTTGAGTGTTTACTAACTACTTAGCATTGTTCTAAGAACGGGGAGCCAGGATTGAATCACAATCTGCTCTCATGAACACTTTTTATACAAAGTTTTTTTTTTAATTTTTTAACAGCTGATAATGATGTGTTGGCTGTAGTATATCTATAGTTAGCATATTTAATTCTGATATAAGATATAAGATAAAATAAGAGCCTAAAATTGTTTCCTTATGGCCAGAGCTCAATTTGAATAAGTCATACAATATATAATGCAATAACCATATAATATAATATAAATTCATTACAGCTTAATAGCATAAACAAAAAGTTTCGTAAGTACCTTAGCATTTTGATGCAGCCCATCTTTTTATATAGACTCATTTTAAGTTAATTTGTAAGAAGGGAGAGTTTGTATTCTCAACATCTTCATTAGGACTTTCCTAAAACTGATAACTTCTGTCAAGAAAAGAGAAAATCAATAGCTGTACTATGGAGAAATCTGACAATACCAAGTCAGCTAAGCAAGGAGTCATCACATGACTGTCTGCCATACCTGGACAGCACACATGACCAAGAGGATGTCATCCTGTCACTGAAACTCTTCTTAGAGTTTTCTCGCATACCCAATCACAAGTCAAATGGCGAGGAAACAATTTATATGCCGAGAGCAAAGACTCTCTATAAGTTACAGGGATTGTAATCACCAAGGGCATCAAGTCATAATAAACAACAAAACATTACAACAGACTAGTTATGATAATTGAGCCTGAGCAAACACCCCATGAAAATAATTGTACTCAGTGCAGAGCGTGTAGGACATGTGCATGGGACATTCTTTTTCTGTGCTAGTTCCTATAAATAAAGGTATAACATAAAGGCAATATCATTTTTCTATACATTAGTGAGAGAAACTAACTACAAGCAAATGAACAGAATACAAAACAATAATGATTAGGTTATTGTTTTCACAGGCACTAATTTCTAACATTTTTAAAGGCTAAAAATACAATCTCACACAAGTGCAAGAACTTTATGTGGATTTGGGTAAGTTTCATTCTTCTCACACTGGCCTGATGATTATCGGTGTAAGTGACCACAGCCGTGTTGAAGAGAGACACGTGTCTTGAAAAATAAAAGTGAGATCAAGGTGAAACATGAATTTTGTCCTTGAGATAGGTGACAAAAGTTGTTGCCATATGAGAATTCATTTCTCACAACTGGAGTATTGCCTGCTAGAAATACATGCCTGGTGTTAAGTAAGTAATCCTAAAACATAGAACAATGTGAGTGACAAGTTATAGAAAGCCAATTTATATCTCTGGGATATGGAGGAAGTGACTAAAACAAGCCGAGAAGAGCACCTTCCATTCATATCACACAAGTTGAATGAGAACCACCATGCCATGACCTGTATCACTATTTCTGCATTCCTAAGCAACAAACAAACTTACCTTAGAAAGAGAAAGAAAGAAAGAAAGAAAGAAAGAAAGAAAAAAAGAAAGAAAAAAAGAAAGAAAAAAGAAAGAAGGAAGGAAGGAAGGAAAGAAGAAAAGAAAGATGAATGTATGCTAAAAATACTGTAGGGACTATAACAATATACTAATCTAGTTGGTGAGATGTGCATGAATCATTCTGGTGTGTGTGTGTGTGTGTGTGTGTGTGTGTGTGTGTGTGTGTGTGTGAATATAAGCATATATGCAAGGAGCTAGGGACATAGCTCAGTCAATAAAGTAATCTTGTTTCTATTTGTTTGTTTTTGAACAAACAACAGAGAACCGAATTCATACACATATGTAAAATGCCAAGCTAAAGAGGCAGAGACAAAATAATTAAGTGAGTCCTCATGGTTCACTCGCTGAGCACTCTAGCCTATTTGGTAAGCACTGGGTCTCAGTGAATGAATAAAAGAAGAAAACGACACAAAGCAAAATAAACAGGGTGGGTGGTTCTTAAAGAGCAATACCCAAGCTTAACTAATGCTCCATATACATAAAAGAACACAAGTGGCAAGCCTTGTAAACACAGAAAAAGGAAATTCAAGGACACTGGAATTGTAATTCAATGTTAGATGATTACCTTCCATTTGTGTGCCAGTTTGAAATGTTGTTAGAATTAGGGCACATAGTGTATTAAGTCTGAGTCCTCCTTGGCTGTGTATATGTGATATGGATAAAGTACATGAACAAGATGATCAAAGTTCAAATTCAGCTCTCTACAACAGCCTCACACACTTCACTCTGATAGGTTCAAGAATTGCTTCTTGGCCTTTTTGGCTAAGATCAAGTGTGATAGCTACAATAATGCCCCCAGATACCCAGAAAGGATGAGAACCGTTTATTCACTGATTTATTTTTAAACATAAACTAGCCCAAGTTTTTTGAACTGGTAAAACAGAGTAGCCAAGGGGACAATGATTATGAACTCAAAAATAAAAAACCATTTAGTAATCTACAAATCTAGTCCAGTGGACAAGCATGTATTGGCTTTATGCCCTCTGTAAAGTGCTACAGATACATTCACAAAGCTTGGCTAAACTCAGTCCTCTCATGATGAGATGAGATTTTAGAGGAAAACAAGCCTAAAACTGTCAAAATTTTAACATGCACTGTATTCAGGTCACCATCCCAGAAATGTAATAAGTCATTTCATTCTCTGCTGTTAGGATTCTGACTGATATGAATGATAGGTCACTTGTATATGATTTCCAAATATATATTTCACAGTCTTATCAATCTAGTCACTACGCATTTGTTTGATCAGTTTAGTAGATAGCATTCAATTGAATGGTCCTGATATGACGTCAAAATTTAAGTTGAAGTTTTTATAAAAAGGTTTAAGTCAAGAGCTGAATAATGCACCACTGGCTTTTCAAATGTGAGGAAGACAGCTCAAAGTCTGTAATGGGTAATGGGTAAGGAGTGTGGTCAGTATTAGAAGGACTCTGCACATTTAACATCGTTTTACAGTGTTAACTTCCTTCCTCAGATATGCCACAAACCTTGAAAGCTATGAGTTTTTAAAAATGCATCCAAAGACTACTGGGGCTGAAAGTTTAAAGTACAGGGGAACTGTCTTAAATGTCAGCTGTGGAGGAATGTAGTGGTTATGTGTCCTGAGTTGGACAAAAATAGTATTGTTGGCCTTTAGAACATGTGTGTGGTTTTTGTTTGGCTTTTTTTCTTATGTTATATTATTCAATACCCACAATAGGAACCAACAGCTCAGTTTGGTCATTTCTGATCTCCAGATAAACAAATAGAGCTGAGAGAGGTTAAGAGAACAGAATGGCGTAAAGTGACATAGCAATTCAGTCATTTAACTCTGCCCCTAGACATTTTTTACATTCTGACCTGCTGCTAATACCTCAGTGTGAATTAATTTTAATTAACACTTCCTTCCTAGGGTTATTAGCTTTAAACAATCATACCAAGGAAAAGGGCCGATTCATTAAGGTTGGAATGTAAGGCGTTGTGTCTTCAGAGTAAGTAGATACTTACAGAAAACATGAATATGTACCACAAAACATATAAAATTTAAATAACCTATATTATTAGTAATATTATACATATTTAAGCTTCTAATTAATTTAAGATTCTTTCTGGCTGCTGTAATGATGAATCAGAACAGGAGTTTTATAATCACTTCCTGCATTATTGACCACATAAGAACATATTTGAAAGCTTGTAATGCCTTACTAATTCTATTGCAGTTCGTCCATTGTATTAAACATCTTAAAAATCAGCTAGTCAAGCTAGGCAGATGACTCAGTGCCTACAGTGTTTTCATTTTAAGCTTGATGTCCTGAATGCATCAAGCAAGCTACAGGTCCCCAGGACCCATGCAAATCCAGGCAGTGAAGGTATGTAATCCATTACTCCTACAGAGAAGTGAGAAGCAAAGACAGATACATCTCTGAAAGTTGGCAGGATAGCTAGTTTTCAAATATGCAGTAGTGAATAACATGAGAGATACTCTCTCATATTAACTGAAAGGCAAGGACCAACACCTAAGTTTGTTCTCTGATATCCACAAGTGTACCACAGTGTGATAAAAGTGGTGGTGGTAGTTTTGATACTGACCATAATGTCTTTAGTAGTAATAAAGCCACAAAAGTAAAGAAAATAGATGATTCTTCATGCTCTACAGTGCAATTTCCACAGTATATCCCTACTCCTGCAGCAGATCACTTAGAAGGATATAGGTAAATATAACAAATTATATCAACAGACTAACAGACAAAACACATATGATCACCATATGCAGAAAATGCCTTTGACAACAATTCAACATGCATCATGATAACAGTCTTAACAAAATCAGGATTGAAGGGAACATATCTCAAGATAAGCAACACTGCATAGTCATCACAACTGTAAATGGAGAAAAACTTCTAGCAACCCCAGAAAAATAAAAAATGAGACTCCGATTTCCCTATCCTAAATTATTTTCCAATTACTGCTGGAATTACCACATGAAACAATAAAACAACATATAAGTAGGAAAAGAGATTGTATTAAAGAAATTGCCAGATAATGATATTATACCAAAGAAATTCTAAAATTCTATAAAACTTCTAGGACAGATCAACAATTTTAGCAATGTTACAGGGTACAAAATTAAATCATATCAACAAACACACCAAGAAATAGATCAAGGACAGACCCTCATTTATATTAGTATCAAAAGCAATAAAACACCATGAAATGAACATACTCAAGGAAGCATAGTATCTATTTAACCAAACTTTAAATCTCTGTAGAAAGATATTGAGAAAGACACTGTAAATTAGAAAGGAAAGTCACATTCATATGCCAATAGAACTAATATTTTGAAAATGGCCGTTATTCTAAAAGAACTGTATAGATTGGATGTAATTTCAATTAAATTACTCACAGTATTTTTCACAGAAACAGAACAAAATTATAAAGGATCAGAAAGACCCCAGGTAGTCAAAGAACTCCTAGTGAAAAAGAATAATACTGGAGAGACAACATGACAGCCTTAAAGACACACACACACACACATACAAACACACACACACACACACACACACACACACACACACACACACACACATATATATATATATATATATAGCGTAAAAGAAAAAAATAACAATGTGACACTGGATAAAACTGATATGTAGACCAATGGAATAAAATAAAAGCCCTATATTTGTAACTACAATCATCTGATATTTAACAAAAAAGTAAGAAAAAGTAAGAAAACTGGAGAAAAGACAGCTCCTTCAACAAATAGTGCTTGGAAAACTATGTTCACTGGCAGAAGAATTTAAAGACCACAGATGATATCCATGCAAAAATTAGCTCAAGTGCATTAAAGCCCTCAATTTGAACCCTGAAATACTAAAACCCTGGAGTAAAACAGACTGTAACATATATAACATAGATATAGGAAAGAACTTTCTCAATGAGATTCCATTTGCATAAAACAAAGGACAAGTGACCCCTTAAAGTACTAAAAGTGTCAACATAGCCAAAGTAACAAGTAATTAAGAGAAGAAGCAAGGCATGAAATGGGAGAGAATATTGGCCAGCTATACATCTTACAAAGGATACAGGATTCATCTCCAGAATACAGAAAAGAATGATACCAGTGCCACAATGTCTAGAAAACGAATATGCTTCATCTGGGGGAAAGGCTTGGCATCTATTTAAACAAAAAATCACAAAAGAATTTTATCATCTTTAGGCATTAGAGATCAAATTACGATCAAAATAACTTTGAGGTTTCATCCCAGCTAGAAAGACTAAGCCCAATAAAACAACTGATTAGAAATGCTGGGAAATGCAGAGGCTTCCCCACATGGAGATCAAGCTAATATACAGCCATCAAACCCAGACAGTATTGCTAATACCAAGAAGATCTCGCCGATAGGAGCCTGATATACATGTCTCTTTAGAGGCTATGCCAGATGATGAAAAATACAGAGGCAGATGCTCATAGCCAACCATTTAACTGTGAATGGGGTCCCCAGTGGAGGAGTTAGGGAAAGGATTGAAGGAGCTGAAGGGGTTTTCAACCCCATAAGAACAACAATACCAACCAACCAGAGCTCCTAGGCACTAAACCACTATTTAAAGAGTACACATTGATGGATCCATGGCTCCAGCTGCATATGTAGCATAGGATGTTCTTGTGGGGCATTAGTGGGTAATGAAGTCCTTGATTTTACCAAGATTCAATACTCCCGTGTAGAAAAAGTGTCAGGGCAGAAAGGCAAGTGGGTATGGGTGTGTAGGGGGATACCCTCATAGAGCAGGTGGAGGGCAGATGGGATAGGGGTTAATGGAGGGAAAATCTGGAAAAAGAATAACATTGTTAATTGTTAATAAAATATATCCAATAAAAATGTAAAGAAATGCTGGCAATATGGTTGGAAAATAGAATCCCCATTCACTGATGTTTGGAATGCAAATTGATGCATAAATCTTCAAAAGCAGTATGGGAAATTCTCAAAGATCTCTCTTCCTCCGCCCCCCCTCCATATATATATATATATATATATATATATATATATATATATATATATAATTTGCCATTAGGCTCAACTATATGAGTCTTTATGCACCTATAGGACATACTCCTACTCCAAAACTACTTGCTTGGCTGTGCTCATTACTGTTCTATTCACAATAGCCAGAAAATGTAAAAATAAATAAATAAAATAAATAAATATACAAACAAATAAATATTCTCTCAGTTTGAACCTTCACCAGGAACTGACCCCGTGCTATATGTCTGTATACCCAAACCACGCTGGGAGAGAGCTCATCTCACAGGAGTGCTGACACATCTGGGAGAACAGGTGAGAACCCCCAACCCACACACATTTCTGCCTGAACTCCCTGCCCAAGAGGAACCTGTTCAGAGCCCTCAGGACACAGGAACTTAGGAGTAGTCTGGGATATGACCCTTCCTGTTTTTGTCTGTGCCCTGTGCTAACACTATGCTACAGCTTTCTGTACCCAGACACTGCTGGGAGAGAGCTAGTCCCGCAGAAGTGCTGACAAACAAACTTCCAGAAGGGTCAAGCCAATGTCAGAATCAGCAAGACAACCTAACACTAGATATAAGCAGATAGTAAGAGGCAAGTCCAAGAACCTAAGGAAGAGAAACCAAAGCCTCTCTGTATCATCAGAACCCAGTTCCCCTACCACAGCAGGTGATACTCAACACATCTGAAAAGCAAGGTTCTGATTTAAAAACACAACTAATGATGATGTTAGAGGATTTTAAGAATATCATAAATAATGCTCTTAAAGAAATACAGGACAACTCAGGCAAACAGTTAAATGCTCTTAAAGAGGAAACACAAAAACCCTTTAGAGAATTACAGGAAAACACAAGGAAACAGGTGAAGGAATTGAAGAAAACCATCAAGGGTCTAAAAATGGAAATCAAAATAACAAATAAATTACAAAGGAAGACAACCCTGAAGACAGAAATCCTAGGAAAGAGATCAGGAGTCACAGACACAAGCATCACCAACAAAATACAAGAAATAGAAGAGAGAATCTCAGATGCAGAAGATACCATAGAAAACATTAACACAATGATCAAAGAAAATGCAAAATGCAAAAATCTCCTAACTCTACCTCAGAGGAAAAGGCTAGAAAACAGTTTTCCAAGCAAATGGTCCCAAGAAACAGGCTGGAGTAGCCATTCTAATATCAAATAAATTTGACATTCCACCAAAAGTCATCAAAACAAAACAAAAAAAAAAAAAAAAAAAAAAAAAAAAAAACCCTAAGGAAAGATACTTCATACTTGTCAAAAGAAAATGCCATCAAGATGAAATCTCAATTCTGAATATCTATGCACCAAATGCAAGGGCACCTATATTCATAAAAGAAACCTTTCTGAAGCTCAAAGAACACATTGCACCTTATACAATAATTGTGGGAGACTTCAACACCATACTCTCATCAATGGACATATCATAGGAACAGAAACTAAACTAAACTAAACCAAACTAAACTAAACTAAACTATAAACACAGTGAAACTAACAAAAGTTATGAATCAAATGGATTTAAAACACATCTATAGAACATTTCATCCTAAAACAAAAGAAAATACCTAAACATATTAAGAGCAATATACAGCAAACAAGTAGCTAACATCAAACCAAATGGAGAGAAACTTGAAGCAATCCCATTAAAATCAGGGACTAGAAAAGGATTCCCACTGTCCCCCTACCTATTCAGTATAGCACCAGAAATTCTAGACAGAGCAATTAAACAACAAAAGGAGATCAAATGGATAAATACTGGAAAAGGAGTCAAAATATCACTATTTGCAGATGATATAATAGTATACTTAAGTAATTTCAAAAATTCCACCAGAGAACTCCTACAGATAATAAACAACTTCAGCAAAGTGTCTGGATATAAATTAACCCAAACAAATCAGTAGCCTTCCTCTACTCAAAGGATAATCAAGCTGTGAAACAAATTAGGGAAATAACAGCTTTCACAATATTCACAAATAATATACAATATAAAAAATAGTCACGCTTTGGTGTGACTCTAACCAAGCATGTTAAATACCTGTAAGACAAAAACTTCAAGTCTCTGAAGAAAGAAATTGAAGAATACCTCAGAAGATGGAAAGATCTCCCATGCTTTTGGATTGGCAGGATTAATATAGGAAAAAAAATGGCCATCTTGCTGAAAGCAATCTACATATTCAACCCAATCCCCATTCATAAAGTTGGAATTAGAAATTTGCAAATTTATTTGGAATAATAAAAAGCCTAGGATAGTGAAAATTATTCTCAACAATAAAAGAACTTCTGGAGGAATCAATATCTCTGACCTCAAGCTGTATTACAGAGCAATAGTAATAAAACCCGCATGATATTAGTACAGAATCATCAAGTAGATCAGTGGAATAGTATGCAGAACCCAGAAACAGACCAACAGTCCTATGGTTACCTAATTCTAAGTAGTCAGTCAGAAATTAGATATATACAAACATCAAAAATTCAGCAAGCTCTATTGACATATTTTTGCATACATATACACATACACACATACACATACTCTGGCACAGACATGTGCTTATATACATAACTATAATAATTAAATAGAAAATGGATATCAATTTGATATAATGGAAATTTGAGAGAATAAAAAAAGTTGAAGGAAGAATACTTGCATAGACTCAAGAGAGAAAAGGAAAAAGGAAATTCATGTAACTCTATTTTAATTAAAATTTATTTTAAAATAAATATATGTTATTCAATTCCAATACTGCCAAATTGAGAGATGCTGACCATGAAGACTATCATGATAGCAATAAAGATTATAGAGTGGTTCTACTTGGCTTAGGATATAGAAAGTTATAGTAAACATAGAGTTAAATGATCATTTGGGAAGATACAATGATATCATATATGTATAACACTATAAAAAGAAAAGCCTTGGCCAGAAATGCCTTTGTATTCCAGAGGCCTTGGAAATCTAAAATAGATTGTCTTCATGCTATCAGTATATCAGATTTAATGGCAAAAACCTTATTTCACCATAATCCTATGAATTATTAACTTACCTGTTAGTACATCTTTTAAAAATACTCTAATTTTGTAAGTAGAAGAATAAAGGCATAAAAAGTTTTAAAATTTGTCAAAAGTGGCATATAGTGGATTTAATATAGTGATTTAATTAATAAGTTGAAATATCTGTGCATCATATAATACAAAAAGAAGTGGCATGTGATTTATAATTTTTAAAAGCAAAAAGAATTTGACATATATGTCTATAGAATGGTAAATAATAAGAAGATAGCCTTGTGGCAATTTTTGGTGGTTAAAAATTATTATGTTTAATCTTTACACACAAAGAAAACTTTGAATTTTTTCATGTTATGTTTTGTTTTACATATGCTTTATGATCTTTGTAAATAGTAGAATTTCAATGCATCCTATCAAACCTTTAAAAAATTAAGTACTGACAAAAATATATTCATATATATTTACACTAAAATGCTTTTAATAATTTGTACATGTATATTTTTTAAATAAAGTTAAAAAAATAACTACCACTAAAGTGCAATGGCTTTTATCTGTAAAGACAATCAAACATGAGGGAGTTTAATTATAAATCAGGAGAAAGAGGCAAAATATATCTGAGCATTTCTTAATGCTGGTGATTCATTCATTTGTCCTTAAAGTTGCATTGGTAGGCTACTCTATCATGTGGACACAATACTGTTCCACAAAATACAATACTATAATGTCACTTTGTGATAAAGTTACATAGGATGAGCATGCCATGGTCTGTATAGTTGAAAATATCAAACATCATCAGGCAACACCTGGTATAACAAAGGTATTGAGGAAACAATTAAAGTCAATCAAGAGATGAATGTATCCCCAGTTTCTCTTTTCTAAAGGATTTATTTTTTTTGGAACTAATGATAAAAACAATAAAAAAGAAGGAAAGAAACTTTAGAAAGGTAATATATATGACAAGAACTCTCATTGGATAACAGTTTTACTAGTTTATTCCCAAGGTTTTATGCTGTAAACAAGCACAGATTGTAATGTGTCCATCAGTTCACTAGAGATGTTTAAAAATCCATATGTGAAGCTGTACCTACCCACCGTTACTAACCTGTCAACTATCTTATGTTTTCTTGTGTTTGTCATGTTACCTGGTCAGCTTAACTCAGCTTGAAAATGGAAGCGGTGAGCAGATTCTGCTACTAAGTATTAATTATTTTCCTGCATCTGGGTAGAAAGGATGCTACCTCCTCTTCACTGAATCGCTTTCCCTTTTCCCCATGACAGCTACAGGCTCTGTCCTTCTCTTCTTTCAAAGCAAGGAAAATGTTTTCATCATGTCTTTAAAAGCTGTTTTTGACAAATCTTAAAATAGACTTCTCTGGGAATTCATTTCTCCAAAAAGGATAGCAATCATTTACCACAGGGATATGTTTGGTGTGCCTTCTGCTTCAGTTTGAGATCCTATAATCTCTTGTAGTCTGACAGGTTTTGCTGGCAAAACGTACAGTGTATTATTGTTGTTGTTTCCATTGTTGTTGTTTTCTATCCAAGAAGCATGTATGTAAGAACGAAGAGAGGATCTCATCTCCTGTCTACCTCACTCTCTAGCCCTGCCTTTTCCCCATGATTATATGGCACTTTGTATATATATCAAGAGCAGAATAGTAAAATATGCAGTGATACATGTTATTCAGATACCACACACGCCCACCCATTCTTCACTTATCAGATGCCTGCTTTACACTAGAATTAACACTGAAATCACAAGGTAGGTAGGGACACTGAATTTCTCTGAAATATATTTATCAACATTTGTTTCATTTTTCTCTTGACACCCGTGAGTTCACTTCTCAGTAGGCAAATTGATTTTTCAGCTATTTTTCTACAGGGTAATTGTTCTCAAATATCTTCACTCAATATAAAGCTGTTATAAACCCAAGGAAGACCTTCAAAGCAGCAACATAAAGCATTAGCTTCATGCTACTGGACACCAACCAATTCATATGTACTCAGATATTTTATTTACCAATGCTGCACACACATATTGAAGTGAGCATGTGACAAATGTGCCCTTTTCTCACAGCAAATCCTTGAGTGTTGTGATTTGCTCAAAGAATCAAAAGACAAAAACAAAACATAACACTGTTTTGATCTCTACTGACTCCATCAACAGGACTGTAAACAGATTCAACCTGAACCCATTCACACACAATTTTTCACACAGGCACACATACAATTTCCCTTGGTCTACCTTGCCCCTGCCCTAGATTTGTTTATAGGAGAAACTGCAGTAAATTTGACCTGAGGTTTGCATTAAGTTAGTTTGATACTCCTCAGTGTCTGGAAGCCCAGATACTAGTCATCATTTGATCTTTTTGGTTTGTGTGTTTGTTTTTGTTCAGATTCTATAAGAGGAGTTAAGTAAAGTGAATGCACCTGTGTCCAATTCAATCCTCACTATATTATTTTATTGTAGAATAAAAAGTTCTGAAAGAGTCCAAATTCAGGCTGATCAAATTCAGCCTTAATTCTTCCACATAACTTCTCCAAAATCCACCTTCACTTACCTTTAACCCAGCTCATGTTGTTCTTTCAAAACCAATCATTTAATAATCCAGTAATCTTATTTTTCTGTCCACACACTTTTTGGTGTGCACACCTTCAGTGACTTGGGACTCATACTCTTAAAGAAAATAGGCTCCCCCTCCCCTAGAAGAAAGTTTAATAATACCATCTCTTTATTTCCCGACCTCTGAATTCAGATGATGACTACCTTTTCTGCTATTGCAGAAATTATCTGAGGGTCTTTCCTATGGAAACCAGACAGGGCAGCAGCTGCAAGCTCAGTAGTAGAATAAGAGGCCACAGAATTGTACGTGCACAGTTGATAGATAAATAACCCATGGCTGTTGTTCTCAGCTAAATACCATCAACTATTCTTGTAACTGCCATGGCAGTTGCAAACTCCCTGACCCCAGCATGTAATATCTCACAGACCATGAGAAAATACCAGTGTTGCTGCTCAATCACTGGGGAGGGTTGTTCTCATAGACAGCTCACCTTAGATTCTCCAAGAATGCAGCTGGAATTTGCCATGCCGCAAATCTCAAGACAAAAATAACCTCTACTCAAATGACTAAAGAAAGCAAACAAATGTTTCGAATTGGAACTGAGCCTATGTACACTTTAAGATTATGTAAGAGAAATTTCATCTAGAAGCAATGCCTATTTTTCTTCCAGTGAGCATGGTCAGGCACTGGGGATGTTTGCTAGTTTTCAAGCTAAATGCATTAAACATATAAAGTGAACTTGAATTTGTCCATTAGAGGAACTTTAAGTGATGAAGCCATAAACCTATAAACAAAGAAGGAAAGGGAGGGTGATCAGAAGAGTGAGAATAAGCTGATAATCATTGATTTACCTAGCCTATATGTATAATTATTCTTCAGGTTTGGTTTAAATTATGCCATACCTCACAGAGATTTGTATTTTGTATTATATTTATTCTGATTTCTTTTATTAAGCACTGCCCACTTGTGAAATGTTAAAGTCTAAGAAAATGGTGGGCTCTAAAATCTTGGTGTGTGCTTAGTTGTATAAAAGATCAATTCGGATGCAAGTAAACATGTGGGTTCCTGTGGCACCCATGTTAAACTTTAGCAAGAGGGAAGGATTGTGAACAGCGAGAATGAAAGTGTTGAGTTTAGGTCTCATCATTTACTACCTATGTAAAAGAACACAGAGCAGAATTCCTGACAGTCCAGAAGAAAATTTCATGTTATCTGATTAGAAACTAAAACTTCCAGTACATTATTCCATCTTTGGTCATTAAAGTTTTGTAATATGTTAATCAGGGATAATAAGGGTACCTATCTAATTAAACCCAGCTGGGATCAGTATAAAAGATTCTTAAAACAATGTCAGACACATGATGTTTATTATACACAGCATCATTGATATTACAGTTACCATCACTGTTGTTATTGTTTTATTTTAATGAAATGAGGGTTATTATCAATATAAGTTGCCAGCTACAGAACTTTGATTAAAAGAACAAAAAATTAGAAGGCATTTTGTTTTAAAGATTGATTATTGCGTTCACCTGTATTAGTGTACCAATATTCAGTTTTAATGGATATTGAAATAATTCATTCAAAGAATGTAGCTATCTGATCAGCCTGGTCACCCTTAATATGCATGGAAATTATTTGTGTCCCCTGTATGAACAGCCACAGCAATAATTCACTTGACATAAGTCAGGAGGCACATTTAGAAAATGATTTGGAAGTTAACACCCACTTGTTCAGAGCTAAGCATACTTAACTTTAAATTCCAGTAGTAATGAATTTCATCTTTTCAAAAGGGAATGTATAATGTGTGTCTTGAGGAATAGTTATGATGATGAAATATTTAATGTCATGAGTCAATAAGACTTGATATTGCTTATTTTGAGCTACATGCTGGACTAAAGACTTTTCACTTATCTTCTCAGCTGCCTCATGTGGTCCAGGCTATTATAACTCCTATACTGGTACTTTCTACATAAGAGAAAAAGCCAGTTATTTAAAGAAGTGTCTTTAGTGTGTTTGGCATTTGTCTTTAGATACTCCTTTTAGGAGTCATTAATATAGTCTTACTATATCTGTCCAGATTCCTCAGGCCTGTCTGGCCTAAAGGGCTCCAATCTGAGTGTGGGAGAATTCAACAAGGGGGGAAACAATTTAGTTTCACCTGGGTGACAGCAATTATGCAGAAAGACAAAAGGAGCAGCTGAGTCACTAGTGGAGGATGGTAATTCACTCTCCCCAGGGCCTGCCACTCAGAGAGCCTGAGAAAATATTACAAGAAAACAATAGCCAGCTCTATTGTTAGCAGTCCTGTCCCATAATGCCTTGGCTGTTGGAGAGAATCTGAACAAACATATATTCTGTTGTCCCTGAAAAGCTTTCAGGGAACATATGCTCCATCTCAAACTGTCACTCCTTAGAGACTCACCATGGAATGGGTCACCAGGTCACCTGAGTTAGACATGGTGGCTCCACAGGGATACACACACACACACACACACACACACACACACACGAACCCCTCTGTGGAAACATCCAAATAAGCTATAAACAGAACACACCAAATACTTTATGAAATGTAAAGTCCAAAAGCAAAAGAAATCCAGTTCACTTAATATTTGGAGCTATTCCACCTACATATGGGAGAAGGGTGGCAGCTGGGTGGGAAGAGTATTATGAGACAAGGCATTTTCTAAACCAGATTGTGATTGTTGTTACTTTTACACATTATGGAATTGAGCACTTTGAAAAAAAGTCTCCCAATTAAGCAGAAATAAATAGTAGACACTTGTATTTCCAGAACTCTAACTTCTTCATATTACCACAATGGGGAAGAACATTCAGTGAGTGACTTTTGGGACACTGAGACCACAGAAAGCATGCTATTTGTTGGTGTCTCCTCGGTAAAACAGACTTGAGATCGTTGCTTAGCTATACCAGGATGTTGATATTGCATCATTCATATAAGACATTGTATTGGAAAAGATCCATGCCAGTTAGTGTCATTTTCTTTTTACTATCATGAAAAGTAGTTGACCAAAATGTGTTTGATATATTCCAGCCTTATCATGCAGGTAAAAGACTGAAGAGATGAATGAATGAATTCCACAGTAAAATTAAAAAACACTAGGTCAGAAGCTCTTAAAAGACTCATCTGAGAAAAAAAATAAAACCAAGCTATGGTAATATAAAATATCCTAATATAAAATAGAGCATCTGGAAATGAAATAACAGGGATTGTCCTCATGTACATTCAGACAGTATCTACTAGATACCCATGTGTGTATGGCTTTGCTCAGTGAAGCATTTAAGGGGAAAATAACAGGGTCATGGCTTAATCTATGGATCTCTTTATATAAGTGACTTTGATCTCAATCAAATAACTTTTATAAAATTAATAACTATATCATAGATACTATTAATAAAATAGCTATGTTATACCATAGCCAATTTGTGAACAGTTCCCCTATTTGGGTCAAAACAGGAATATGGCTAATGCTCGCAGCTTCTGAGAATCACAGTGAGAACTCGGCTACAAATTGAAATCTGCAACAAGGCTAGAATTCTGCATAATCAAGAAAGAAAACAGAAAATAAATCTGATTCAAGGTAGGACTACTGGGCCCCTGAAAAATCACAATCGGTTTTATGAAAAAGAAATCAGTTGTCTTGGTAACATGACGTGCAGTGTAACTACTCTGGAAGAATTTGTCGGGCCTTCTAAATATGTTATAAATGGGCTCAGGGAAAATACAGCCCATGTTTATAGAAGAAGGATTAGTGTTTAGTGGAGGGATCCCAGCATGCATTTCTGCCCTGTTACGCTTCTACTCAGATGTCACAATAGGAAAAAAAAATTCTCTTTGTCCTTTGGAATTCATTTTGAACTGAAAAGTTCAGAGACTTGAAAAATCCTTTTCCAGCTGAGAAATCTCTGGAATGTTCCATGTAGTGATCTTTAGCAAGGATGTCACTGTCTCATCATGGATTGCAGAAGTTTCTGCTACAGACTGCTGACATTGTAAGAGTTTCCCTTTGATGTCCTCAGCTCCCATTTCATCTCTCTCTTTACATTCTCATGATAATGCCAGACTTCGAGTTTCATTATTTTTAGACATCTAGTGAGATGTACCATCTTTAAAACCCAAACTCATTTGTTTCTTTTATCCTGTTGTGTTTTGCTTTCAAGCACACCACAAATTCTTTTTTGCCAATGGTAAAATGAGTCTTTCATAGTTTTTTTCCTGGGTCCTTTATCTTAGTCATCCTACAAACATGGAGATGAACAAAATGTCAGATTCTGAGTCAGTATGCCATGGTCTAAGGAGCACCAAATTGGATTTGAATCCCAGCTTTGCTTTTTCGATGACCTTGAGTGTGTGAAAGCCAGGCAAGTTGATACAGCTAGAAAAGTATCATAGCTCTGCCTGTGTGTAAGCCTTTAAAGTCTCTATGTTTATGATTATTTCAGGAGCATATGAAACCCAATTTCAAAACTATTTCTCCACTACAGTTTTTTTTTTTTTCAGGTATTTTGTGCCAATACTTACTTCAAGATCAAAATGTCTCTGCATTTGATGAGGCAATGACTTTAGACTAAGTGCAGTTTGAAGGCTACACCTTGGTGTTTATCCAGATAATAAGCCATTTTTCTACTGATATTCCACTCAGTTTTAAGCAAGAGAATGTTTCTTATCTGTGATTTTTTTGATAAGATCAAACAAGATAATGTAGATATATGCAACTGTAAGAGATCATACATACAGGAATTGGGAAATAAAAGATAATAATTATGATTATTAGCATTGATTTATTGTGGGTGCTGCAAAGACCATTCCTGCACATCACTTTTATACCCCTAGACTAAGCTAATGCTATCAAAAATATTAATGAAAATGTGTATCTGAAGATTAGATTAGATATTATAAAATTCCCATTTAGAAATAAAGAGAATTTCAGACCAATTTTAGCTCATAAGAGTAAACTCCTCCAAACTGTTTTATTGATGAAATATCTTGGAGAAAACAGCCTTGGACAAGTCTTACATTATTTAAAACATTATTGTGTATTAAAACATCTATTTGATATTATGTGTCTTCCAGTGAAAAGAAAACTGTTGAAAATGAAGGCTCGAAATAAAGGCTGATGGAAATCCATGTTAGAGTAAAGGGGGTGGCCAGTGAAATACTGAGCTTTATAACTCTTACTGTGCTGTGAAATGTAGTATATATTAAGGCATATATACATTGAACTGCTTTGTGGAGGATATGTTTCTGTCTGTCCTTCCTGGTAATTCGATTTCGGTTCAAGGGTGAGTGTGCAGCAAAAGTGGGGTAAGTGTGAAGCAAGCATGCAGCAAGCAAGCAGCGGCCATTTCTTTATTGCTCTTTGTCTCTGAGTGAGCATGATGTAGCTAGCACGTGGCCAGCATGCGGCAAGTGTGTGGCGCCATTTTTGTTCTTCTCTGTCTTTGCCGGCTCATTTTTACTTTTGGTCTGGATTCATGCAGGTACCTGACGTAGGGGAAGGTTTCTGAGTTTGTGGTACCAAGGATTGGTTCCCGAATGCTTTTTCCTTCCTGGGTACGCTGTCCAGGCATAAGGCCTCTGAGCTACACCTGAGTGAATCCCCTACTTAGTACACTGTGACCTTTCTAGACTCTTCTGTCCTATTTGGCATATCTATTGGTCATTTGTTCCCTTTGTGTTCGTCATCATGGGTTCCCTCCTCAGAATGGGGCTCTGAGGACCCTTCTGGTTACTTGTGGTCTCACTACCTGGACTAATTTTGGGAGGAGGCTGCTATATTGGCCCCCTGGATATTCGCAGAGAAGATGTGGGACCCTAGCCTCTGGATGAGTGTTCTTTCTTGCCTGCAAGCGCATAGTACAGTCTGGGATTATCCCTCCCCTGTTCTTTGTCCCCAATCTTAGGGCTTCTTCCCAAGAGGAAGTGGTGGCTGCCCATACCAGTGCCAGGATCGGGCTAATATTCACCTTTCCATTACTAACCTCAACTCGCTTTCTTCAAGCAAAAAGGATGATTTTAGGGATGAGGATGAGGGCACCTGTTCTCCAGACTCCAGCTCTCAGGCTCCAAACTGGTCCTCTAGAACCCCTGTCTAAGGACCCTTACTCACTAACTCTTCCACAATGTCCCCATTGGAGTACCCCCCAGCTCACACCTAGCGTGATTTAGGGGGATTTTCATGGTAATCTAACTTATGGCACCATGTTAGGCATGGAACTTTACATTCCCTTGACTGATTACAAATCCCCAAAGAATCCCCAAGCATATCATACACCCTGCCTTGCTTTCCAAGGGTCCCTCACATATCCACTTCCATTTTTTTTAATTGGGTATTTTTAAAATTTCCATTTCAAATGTCATCCCCTTTCCTGGTTTTCCCTCCAGAAACCCCGTATCCCCTCCCCCTCCTTTTGCTTCTATAAGAGTGCTCCCCCACCCACCTAACCACTCCCCCCTGCCTCCCTTCTGCCTCTCCACCCAGGCATTCCCCTACACTGGGGCATCATGCCTTCCCAGGACCAAGGGCCTCTCCTTCCATTGATGCCCATCAAGGTCATCCTCTGCTACATATGCAGCTGGAGCCATGGGTCCATCCTTTGATGAGTGTGACACTGGCAGAAATCAAGGTTATCTTGATCAGTTTCCTGCAAATCTTGAAAAAACTGTCACCGATGCCCATTGGGCTACTCAATGAGTGACCCACTTTGAACTGCTTTTCCTCAGATCTTTGCTTCTGGTTCAGAACAAGCTCATTCACCATGAAATTAGAATAGCGATGGTCAATATTGTCCACAACATGATTACATTTGGGACACTGTCCTCCAAACTCTGATGAATACACTTGTAGCAAAGGTATGGCCACATTTTTGCCCAGCATGCCTCCACAGTCACTATCAATGCAGATGGGGCCATGTGATATTGAGGTATAAAGTTTGCCACAGACTATCCTATAATGTTGTCTAATCTCACACTTGGTATGTTGAGGTATTCCTCACATGATGCTTCCAGTATTGCTCCCTGTGTTAACAGGTATCCAGTTAGATTCCATTATGACCCCATTGTGAGCATTTGGAATTCATGTGGGCCCTTGAATTATCTTGCTTTATGCCCCCTTACTCTCCTAAAGGGTAGTCATCTCTTTAATTCGGCAATCTTAAAAGGCTTTTTGACCCCTCATGGATCAAAATAGCCACTTATGTTATGGTGGGAGAAATTGTCGTACTAATAATTATTTTGTTTAAGTCTCACACAGCATATACCAAGGCAGCATTCCATAAATAAGGCAACCCTCAAAGTGTTGATGGCTCTTGAAAATCCCAGTTGCAGCCCTCCTAAGGAAGCGATCAAAGCAGAGATCTGTGAGATCACCATGTGGGCTGTTCCTCATCTCCCCCTTGAGTGACATGCTTCCAAATTGATATCTCTTTGAGGGCTGGTAGTCATTGATGGATTAGATCCTAGAAGACCGGACAACCTAAAACAGACACAGTCCAGTATACAGGGAATCCTCCAAGATGGGGTTAACAACATTGAGATAATTGCACCCTGGCTTCCACAAGGCTGTCAAAATCTAAAAACAATTGGGTGGATAAACATCAGGAATGATGGGTCTGCCTCTATGTAAACACTGGGTCTGTGCAGCCTCAAAAGCATCTTCTGTACCAGGACCTAACTAAGAACTGCCAGTGGAAACAAGGATTGCTGGTGCAAATAGTACTAGCTAATCAGGAACTGTTGTTTAGAACAAATACTTACTAGGGACCAATGGGGTGTGGGTGAGGGGGTATTACAGGAGCTTACAGCAGTTCTCAGATGATCTTGCTGCAGCGTTTCTCATCTGCTCCTGGAGTCTGTATCATTGACTACACACCAACGTGCCTTAACCTTCAAGGGCAGATAGGGTCGGGGAGAGATGTCCAGTGCAGAGGCACCCCTCAGCTGTGTGAGTCTGAGATTAAAGGTATTTACCAACACACATAGCTAAGTAATAATCTTAAAAAAGTAAAAATTGCATAAAAGCATTTAATTGGTAGAAGTATTAACTACTTATATTTGACCACTACATTTTATATATTATTAAATTATCACAGTTCACCCACAGCAAATAAGTAAAATAATTAATAAAAATGTTAATAACATGTATGTTTTATATATAATATATAATAATATGTTATTTGCATTATATAATATATGACATATTATATAAAACAATGTAAGAAAACAAAAGGACAGAAGTTACTTTAAAGATTAAAAGTAAAAATCAGTAAATTGCAAAATTCAATATAATGCTTTATCTTTAGAGGAATTTTTAGATTAAAATAATGAAATAACCCAGTTCTGATGATAACTCCATGAGAGAAATAAAGAGAAAAAAATGTTAAAAATAAGATACAGTCAATTCAAAGTATAAGAAGTCAGTAATATATACTCAAACAATACCTTTGGGTATAATACAATAGAGCGATGTTCACAATCAAGTCCCTTTTACTGAAGCTCTCAGCCACCATGCTAAACTGAGCTCTACCTAACTTTCAAAAACTGGGATTAAGACATAATATCCAGCTTTCCAGGTTTAATTTGCAAAGTAATAAGATTCATTCTGATTTAATTCTAAAGTAACACATGCACACATGCACAGGATTCACAAATCATTTACACATAGATACATACAAGCACACATATACCAGGTACAAATATAGGTATACCATATATACACATACATCATATATACACTCATAGAACTCATAAACACACACATATATATACATACACGCACATACACACACACATACACACATACACACATAAACATGCATACACACATACACACATACACATACACATATACACACATACACACATACACACAGATACACATACACACAGAGAAACACACATGCACATGCACACACACATGCACACATGCACAATATGGTGATAGCTAATCTGACACTTTTGAACTGTCCTGTTTCCTAGTCCTTACCATGCAACAAAAGTCACAGTGAAATGACTAATCTACTTTTATATTTTTATTTCTACAATTTTCTGCTTTTCCTCCTTATATGTAATGAGCCAGAATGCTTATTCTATGCAATGGAATGTCATGTTTCCTGATTCTATAATTTAAAAAAAAAAAGAAAAGGAAGATTCTTACAGTGTCATGTATTTTCAGATTTGACTCTCAGACCTAATTATTATTATAAGATCACAAGTCACAAAAGTTTGTGCTGATAGCATTCCTATTCAAAAGGAATTTGAATTTTTAAAATGCAATCCCATGTATTTTAGAGACACATACACATATATGTATATGTAAATTGAATAAGAAAACACTCTAAAGCACTTGAAATAAATTAAAGTATCAAATAAACTAAGAGTTATTTCAAGGCAGTGGATAGGAAGACTTAGTACCAAAAAGACATCAGCTTTTTCCAAGCCCATCTATCTACAGGTTCAATATATTTTTAACTAAAATATCTACCGTTGATCTATGGCTATCAACAACTTTTCCTAGAGTTTATATGTAGAGACAAAAGATCCAGAACAGCCATTTTGATATTGAAGATATAAACTAGAAACGTTATACCACCCATCTTGAGGACTTACTTTAAATCAAGTCAGTTATGACCAGGTGACACTCATAAAATAGGAAAAAAAATGTAACACAATGATACCCTGAAGCATGTTTATATAAATTCTAGACCAGAAAATACCACCTCAAATACACCTCCATATGACAAGAACAGCATTCTTGAAATGGTAACTTTGTGAAACCGTATGTACCAATGAGGCTCTGACAACGGAGTTACCATTTCATGTGGAATTTTAAATTTATGAAGAAACATCTGCATTGTTTCTTCCTAAACTAGAAAAGGGAGGCCAACTATAATCACATCAGATGCTTATTATCAGTGGCAGAAATAACAACCCAAATCTGCAAACTTCCTGGACAAGAAGGTGCTCGTTTGTGGCTATAGCCCACTGTGTGTGTGTGTGTGTGTG
Organism: Micromys minutus; assembly: GCF_963924665.1. Taxonomy (NCBI): domain Eukaryota; kingdom Metazoa; phylum Chordata; class Mammalia; order Rodentia; family Muridae; genus Micromys; species Micromys minutus. The sequence continues at coordinate 15,055,675 of NC_137969.1, forward strand.
TGTGTGTGTGTGTGTGTGTGTGTGTGTGTGTGCACATGCAAGTGCATGGGCAAGAGGGTGTGCAAGGAGGGCAGATACATGGAGCATAGCAGTTTTCTAGAACAGGAAACTTCTTGGGAATAATGTGTTAGAACCATTCTCCTATACATTTGTCAAAACTCATAGAAGATCTGAGGCTGAGAGGTAATGCCACGGAAGCTATAAATGAGACATGGTGGTGAGGTGTAAGGCAGGCTCATCAGTGGAGGTGTGTATGGGAAGGATGTGGATGGCAGGTGAGGCTGTGTTCTGGGAAAAGTCTGTACTTCCTAGTTAACTTCGCAGTTAATCTAGAACTTTATTAAAATATACACTAACTATAAAACTATAATGAAACTATATTAAATATAAAACTATAATGAAAAATACATGCAAAGCATTTTAATAGTATTTCAAGCAAGTATTTAAGAAAATTTAAGAAATGAAAGGCATTAGCAACATTTTTGTATTTCACCTAGATTTTTTTACGTAGTAAACACCTTGGAAAAGAATAAATTTCCTGAATAAAACAGGAAAATTCTGAACATCTAAACACCTATAGAAGTAGATTGCAAGAGTTAAAATTATAAATGGAGATTTGGTTTATGACCTCAGAAGCAAACACAAATACTGAGAGAAGGCCAATACCGTGATAGTAAATTAGTAGTTTAATGAGACATTCATATTGTGGAAGAAAAAATGTAATATGTATTCTGCATTCCTTAAAACATCTAAAACTGACTTTTGGGTAAACTGTATGATCCCCTCCAGTTCTGCCCTCAGACAGTCCCTTATCCAATTCCCCCTTCCCCCTCCCCATCTCCAAAAGGATGTCCTCATACCCACACCCCACCCTACCAGGCCTCCCCATTTACCTGGGGTCCCAAGTCTCTCAAGGGTCAGGTATGTCATCTCTCATCGGGGCCAGACCAAGCAGTCCTCTGCTGTGTATATGTTGTGGTCTCAAACAAACCAGTGTATGCTGCCTGGTTGGTGGCTCAGTGACTGAGAGATCTCAGAGGGGTTTAGTTGAGACTGCTGGTCTTCCAGTGATGTCTCCCTCCTCTACAACTTCTTCCATCCTTTCTCTAATTCTACCACAAGGGTCCCTGAATTCAGACCATTGGTGGTTGGCTGCTTCTGCCTCAGTCAGCTGCTTGTTGGGCCTCTTGGAGAGAAGCCATGCTATGTTCCTGTCAGTAAGTACATCATAGCTTCAGTAATAGTGTCAGGTCTTGGAGCCAGTAATGAAATCCTAAAAGCCTAGGCAAAAGCTGAATTTTACGCTAAGGCTAACTAAGGAAAGTTACAGACATGATTAGCACAAATGCTTTGTCTCTCTAGAATAAACCTATTGGCATTTAGACAAGGTGAGAATCCCTTTCTGATTGTACTCCACATGAGAAGGTGGGGAAAGCACGTCATTTTCTTTGTGGCCTTCTCTATTGCGGCCACACTTTAGAATGTTGTTCTCTGGTCCACGGCAATATGAAGGTGTACAGAGAAATGGAATGCTACAATAGATTCCAGTTTCTCTGCAGGGGTCATGGGAGTATGCAGTTACCTAACACCGTGACATTTAGTAACAGCCATGAGTTGTAGGGATAAATTTTGATCTATGAGATCAGGTAGAAACCTGTGTTCCTTAAGATTAGTGTCGCAATAAGCAAATATAGAAGATGTGTTTGTTTTGTTTTCTTTTCTGGAATATTTTCAGGGTCTATACCACTACTAATGAATGAATCACTAGCCATTTTATAAGGGCAATATACACATAACAATTTCAAGAGCGTAATTCAAAATATGTTAAAAACTTCCTAAACTGTGTGTGTTGTGATGTTCCTGCCTTCTTCATCTGCTTATATCTGAGTTTAGATGTCATCACCACTGAACCCTGATTTCCAGGCCAATGGCACAATTCTAATTCTCAGACCTTGTGATTGGAGCCATTTCTGATTAGTGACAAATGACAGAAAATCAGGGAAGAATATCATTATCACTACAAGGTGCTTTATCAGTTTTCATCTTTGCCATGTAAGAACCAAGTCACCAGAGTTATAGACAGAGGTCAGAGGTCTGCTGCAGGGAAAGCTAAGCCTTCTTTCTTATTGTTCTCGCTGTCCGGTTGCTAGTTCCCACATTATACTGTCTCCAACTTGATTATCATACTCATTCATTAGCAAACCATATTAATTACATCTTGTTTTTAACCAAGCTTAATGTGTAGTATACTGTGTGAATTTTTTAATCTTGTATTTTATTAAAACTATTTTTGCTTTAGAGTATATCCATTTGAATCTTTGTTGCAATCATGTTGTATTTCTAAATTAACTATATAGGAATTAAAACTTCTATTGAGTTCTACTATAATGTGTTCTGTGCTTAAACAATCACTTATTTCCCTCAAAAAATATATTTTAAACTTGTTTCCCTTTATCCTTGTTAAATCCATACTAGCTAGTTATTTTTATGACTGCTATAGCAGATCAAACCATTTCTTCTAGAGAAATTCCTATCTAGTTGTTATTTTATATAAAGTATGTTGATATTATTACACTAATTTTTAAACTGCCGAAATAAATTCTTTTAACTTTTGAAAAGTATTTCTTATGGCTACATTTCTATTTTGTGAAATATTTAAAAATAGAAAACATTCCATTGTTCTCTCTTTTGCCATTTTCATAGTAGCTGCACTATTTTAAAATAAAATGAAGCAGAGATATTGATATAAAAAAATGGCAGACTTGTGAACAAAAGCGAAAATAAAAGTTCAAAATTATATGGCACTTACTGTCGGTGCTATAAATAGTTTTGAAATTAAAATCAAGTACTACCACAACTTCAAAGGTCATTATGTTAAGAAAAAGTAATTTTCCGTAAGAATGCTTGAAGGTACGTAATTACAAACGAATTTTACTGCCTCAAAACAACAATGAAATTGGGTAGTAAAGTCAGTGTGTTCCACCAGTTTTGAGGTTGGCCATAGCCAGCATGCCCAACAAGCTTCCCTGCTTATGTATGCAGACTCTCACATGCCCAACTGAACGCTTCCACATGCTGTCTTCAAACTGCAGTATTTATGGTTTGTTGCAATTAATATTTCAGCCTGCTTCTTGAAGCCGAATGGCGTTGTGGCAGAATTCTGTGCAGATGTGAAGGCTCTATCAGCTGCTGTCTTCTTTCTGGTCTGACCTGTATTCTTCCCTCATTGGCTTCTCTGATATCAATATTTTTTTTCCCAAATGACACACAAGCACTGGTGACCAGTGTGGTGTAAGGTAACTTTTTTTCTCACAGTGAGAAAATGAGTGAGTTTGGAGAGGCAGGCAGTGAATTTTCTATTGTTTTGGTAAACAAGATGTGGGCAACTCTGACAGCTCAGGGAGGTAGTGGACTTCACTAACTTGCAGCACTCGGCCTACTTTCAAGCCACAACCCCCTCTGTAGGCTTTCATTCCTTTGTTTACTGTAAAGGTAGATATGTTTTCTAAAATGTGGTATAATGCAGTGGGAGTGGGTGACTTAGTCCATCATACTGAGGAATCCCCACCTCCACCCCGAGTTACTAGCCATAAGATGAGTCTCCTATAGAATAAAATTTATTTGAGGGCCTGAGAAGGGGTGGGGTGGAAAAGGGAGTGGATGAAGAAGGGAACAGAGAGAGAGGAGACAGAAAGAAGAGGTTGGTCAGGAAAGGATAGAAAGGGAGAAAGAAACCAGAGAGAGATAAAAGCTGGAGTGGGAGGAGAAAGGAAGCCAAGGAGTCCTTTTATAGCAAACCAGGCTATTGCTCTTAACTGTGGGGTGGGGCCTAAAAGATGCTAACAGGGCTGGCTTCCATTGTTCTACAGGGTAGATGTGAAATACTGGTTTTTATTACTTTGGGTCAGAAAGAAATGATTGATATCTTGCTATATAAAGAATTAAGTCACTAAACCTCAATGAAAGCTGAAACAATAGCCATATTCTCAGAACCATACCTCCAGAACTACATTACCACTACCAAGGCTCTGACAAATATCTTAACCTTGCTCCTCTGAACCATTGCCCCCTTGTGACCCCAGCATTCAAGAGAATGGAGTAAGAATATCACCCCATGCAATTCAGTTTGAGGCCAACCAGAGCCACATAGCACGTTTCAGGCCACCCTGGTCTGTAGATGTCTCAAAAGAAAAATAAATACACAAACAAATAAACACCTGTGATACCTACAGGCACACAGTAGTGTATCTGTCCTTTCCACATTGCTTCCACTTAAAAATAGTCATGCTATAATTGTTCAATTACCAAAACAAGAAAGGAATGTGGGTTCTTTTAAAACTAGGTCATAACTATGGCCCAATTTCTCTTCTTCTAGTCCCTCCCCAGGGATAGAGGGAGAGAGAGTACAGGGAGAGACAATTGGAATTGGTGGGCATCTTAAGAATGAGCTAGAGACCTGCCACAATGGAAACCCCATTGAGGGTGACCCTAGCTAAGGCTCCTTGCAAAAGAGGATACAGAGTGAAATGACTTCTGTAACCAGGAAAGACTTTCAGTGAAGGAACTGAGACATCAACCCAGTCCTATAGCCTTCAGTCTACAATGTATCCTGCCTACAAAATGTGCTGAGGTAAAGGTCACACAGGATTTGTGAACGTGTTCCAAAACTGACTGGTCCAGCCCAAGACCCATGCCAGGAGATGGAGCTCACTCTTGACACTGCTTAGAGGGCCAGGACCCAGAGACTGAATAGCCCAGAGACCTAAGACAGAACCAAACATGACTGGAAAAAAAAAAGTTAAAAAATAAAAATGAATAAAAGTGACAATAGCTAGCCCAATTGTCATCAGAGAGGCTTCATCCAGCAACTGATGGAACAGATCCAGAGACCCACAGCCAAAAGCTAAGTAAAGCTAAGGAAAGCCTTCAGAAAAGGGGAAGGAAGGACTGTGGGTGCCAAAGGGATCAAGAACACCACACACACACACACACACACACACACACACACACAAGAGAGAGAGAAAGAGAGAGGGGGGAGGGAGGGAGGGAGGGAGAGAGAGGGAGAGGGAGAGAGGGAGAGGGAGAGGGAGGGGGAGGGGTGGGGGAGGGGGAGAGGGAGAGGGAGAGGGAGAGAATCAACTAACCTGTGCTCAGGAATTATCATTACTGAACCACAAACCAGAAACCCTGCATGGGATGCAGCTAGGTCCTCTGCATACACGTTATGGATTAAGACTTTCATCTTCTAGTGAGAATTCTAACACAGGCAGCAGGGGCTGTCTGCGACTCTGCTATGGCTTTGAGGAACCATTTCCTCATACTGTGCTGCCTCTTCCAGGCTCAATATAAGGGAAGTCGTACTGCAACTTAATATGCTGTGTCTGGTTGGTTTCCATGGGTGGGGGGGTCTGTCCTTTTCTAAAAAGAAACAGAGGAGAAGATGGGGTGAGCCCAGAGGGGAGGTAGTAGGGGAGGCTGGGATGAGAGGAGAGAGGACAAACTACAGTTAGGATATAAAAAACATAATCATATATATATATATATATATATATATATTCATATACATACTCACATGTGTGTGTAAATGTGCACGCACGCACGTGCTTTGATAATAATTTTTTAAATAATATTTTAAATAACAGCACTTGGCATCCTGTGTTTCTTTTTCTCATTCTGTCCCAAGGTAGGAACATGATGCTTTGGTACTCACTGGCGTATGGTCAGACTCCCAGTGAGCAGCTCCTTCAACATTAAGGATGCTTTTTTTTTATTTTGGGGGAATGGGCATTCACAAGGGTGAGGGGTTGCAATTGTACCTGAGAGGACTGGGAAGTTAACGTGATCCAGATGTATTATTTAAAATTCCAAAATAATAAAAATATTATGTTAGAAGTGGGGGAAGGAGGGAACATTTGTTAAGATGTGTCTCTGAGTTCCCACGCATGTGAAGATGCTCAGGATAGAGGCACTATTAAGACATGCTATGCAGAGACCAAACAAACAAAATGAAAGAATGATGTGAAGTCACTGAGGTATTAAGATTATCTATTACTACGTTAGTGTCTATATTATCCGACCTTCAAGCTGAGTCTCGTGGCAACTGTGACCAAAATGTGGTCCCCGAAAATTCATTGGTTAAGACCGTTCACATGCAAAGTAGCGGCATGTAAAGACAGAGGTTTTCAAAATATAGTTGATCCAATAACACTGGGATCCTTATGAAGGAAAAAGGATCACAGGACACAGGAACAGGAAGTATGCTGACATAACAGAAGTGAGGGTACAGCAAAGTGGCTGTCTTCAAATTCAGTAAAATGTACTCAGGAGAAACCCGACATGACAACAGTCTTTTTTTTTTTTTTTTTTTTTTTTTTTTTTTTTTTTTTTACTTCTGACCTCCAGAACATTAAGATAAATGTCTATTGTTCAAGCTCTGCAGCCCCAATGCTATCTGATTAGAGTCCCGACTGACTGTATCTGCAGTTTTCTGCCTTCTGGGTTCAGAGTTTCCCTCTCATTTTGTCTCCATCTTCAAGTGCTGTCACTTGTCAAGTTTAGGATCCCAGGCTGTCTCTCAAGGCCACTGTCTGCACGTGATAAGTGCTTCAATATGCTTCCTAAACCATGACTGAGTTCTCTATCCTGGATCTAAATCCACCTTTCCAAATAACTGGACTGATGCTTACATCTTTATTTTGTCTTAAAAAATGCTAAGAAAAATGTAACCAATAACTTTCTTCCTTGGATTGCTTCAACCCAAAAATGGTGATAAAATTAGAACCTACCCCACAGAGTTGTAAAGAGGATAAGATGAGCTCATGAAAATGAGGATACTTGTACAGAGTTTGATCATGGCAGACATATAAAATAATACTAACTTACATCACAATGATCTTTAGATTTAAAAACTGACCATCATGGAATACTTTGAGGACAAATAGACCTTGATAAATTAATTATGACGGGGTCAAGACTATGAGGTGTCTTGGGGAACTTAGGAGGGAAGCCTCCAGACATAACACACCCTAGCTGTTTCAAATCGATTCCCTTATTTCTGCACCTGATAAGCATTACCAGTTATTCTTTGCCTCAAATAGTTCAAGGTCCTTGGCCAGTGTCGCTCTAAAACATCATACTCTGGATATATTCATAGTAAGACACATTAAGGCTTCTGGGCCCCACATGGTCTATACTAGCATTGTGATGGTAGACTCTCGGTATTTCTTATTCTCAAATGTAACCAACATATATGATGGTATAAGACATTTTATTCCCCTAAACAACAATGGCATCCAATTAAATCTCAATGGGTAATTCACTAAAAATCAAAGTACTTGTAAGTACACTTAGAAATGCTTGAAGGAAGCAGGGCATTCTGGGTTTCATAGCAAACTGCAACTTCATTTGAATTTTATAACAAGCAAATAAAGGCCAGAGATGTGTTCCTTTTTCTCACTGAAGGAAATAGCTTCTATCAGCTAGAAGATCAGCTCCAATAACTTCAGGGATTCATTCGCCTTTATTAGGTCTGTTACCAGTGTGATGGGCTAAGAACTTTCTTTTGAAGAAAAGTAATTACTGTACCAGAGTCCCTAATCAAAGAAACACAATTGTGTTTTTAAAGAAATCTACTCACTCAGCACATTTTAGGCTGTCTGTGCCTTTCTGTAAACAGGATCAATAGCTGGCAGATCCATAGATCTCTGTGATGGCAAGAGCTTAAATCCCCTTATATACTATAGTGATACAACCAAGAGAGAGAAGCCATTATGTGAAAACCTGCCTCCCAGATGTAAGTTAGAGCTTCATCGCATTCAGGAAGCAGGTACCAGCATCTTCTAGAGACCTAGACTAGAGACAGAAAAATGAAGCACGGAGCATCAGTCAGGCATCTGCTTGTGGCCCATCACTGCAAATATGGGATAGATTTGAATTATATGGTTCACATTGTTACCACATAAGTATGAAGTAGAAACTGCCTATATCACCCTCAATAGAAAATATATTATGAAAAGGAAAGATGAGAATTCCAAACCGTTGTAGAACATCAATTACCCAGCTATATTTAGTGAAGGACTTTTTAAATGTATGTTTATCTTGGATTCCTATAATATCCTATTTAGAGCTGGTATATATAAAAACCTCTATCTAGATGTTAAATGTCTGTGGTTTGAATGAATGCTCGCTTACTGTGAATTATCTTTCTTCCAAAGCCCCACTAAACAATGTGACTTGCCTGTTGTAGAGAGTAATTAAAACCAGACAGATGGTTGCAAAACTGTGACAATGAAGTTTTAACACCCAAAGTAGACAAATCCTTCTGCAAGTGTCACTTTAATTTTTTTTTATTAGGCACATTTTCTATCTAGAATGGTTGTGTTCTAAAGTAAGATGTATCTGATATAACTCTTCTGAGAGAGGAAGACAGAGAGAGATAGACAGAGACAGACAGAGACAGAGACAGAGAGACAGAGAGAGACAGACAGAGACAGAGACAGAGAGAGACAGAGAGAGACAGAGAGACAGACAGAGAGACAGACAGAGACAGAGAGACAGAGCAAGAGAGAGAGACAGAGACAGAGAGACAGACAGAGCAAGAGAGGGAGAGAGAGAGAGAGCGAGAGAGAGAGAGAGAGAAAGAGAGAGAGAGAGAGAGAGAGAGAGAGAGAGAGAGAGAGAGAGAGAGAGAGAGAGAGGAGAGTGTATTTGTGTGTGTATGCGGGTTCAGAAGTACACTTACTTTGGTATTAGAAGATATCTGCAGATTCTGAGTACTGAATTTCCTTTCATCTAGGGAGAAAATGCATAAAGCCAGCTTCCTAAAAAATAATAATGAGAAACAAATTTGGTTTAATAATCTGAAAAAGAGTTAAGTCTCTCAATTCAGAAATAAATAGAAATTAAGAGTAAAAATGTTTTCTTCAGTACTAAGTTGTGTCAGGTCTTGATTTGAAAAAGAGAATAAAATCCATCTGGCCTTAATAAAGATTTGTGCTTTCCTAGTTGTCAGGGCATATTGTTTCCTTTCTATTTTTACAGTGAGAGCTAATTCTTGGTGCTGTGGAACCAAACAATTTATTTTCTTTTTATAGAGACCAGTCTTATTGATTCCATAAGTCTTCATCAAATAAATAAATAAATAAATGTTGCAATCTCCTCAGAGACTGTGTGATTCAATGAGCCCTATGCCAGAAAGAAGCAGAATGTGCTCACAGGAGAGAGCTTTCATTCAGCCCACAGGTTAGTAGAAGTTCCCAGAGGACAGCAGCCCAGGGTCAAACTCTGAAAACAGGCCATAATTACCAACTTGAAGACTGGAAGGAAGGGCTTTGCAGGCAGAGTGGGCAAGGATGCAAATTACATTACTGCTGCCTGCCCAGGATGCATTTCCATCCCAGCTCTGTGACTTCTCAGATGTCACACAGCATCACTAATCAGCCACCCTGCAATATACCACTCCATCTGGGTTCTCCATCTCATGCAAAGGTATCACCATACATGGCTGTTTCCCCAAACCAGAGAGCTGTCCATTAAACATGACCTCTCTCTTTTACTACAGTGGTAGTGAAGGATTGAACAGCTGTTTTCTTTTCCAACTTCTGAGTTCTTTAAGCTTTTGCTTCCTTTCCATCTCCAATAAGACTCTTACTTAAAGGCATTGCCTGTTTATCTTCATTAGCATAATCAATAAGCAGATTTATCCAGATAGTATCTACGTTTGAAAATAAATGACAGGTTTACATACTTAAATAAATCAGCTTTTAAATTTTTTTTCTTGAGGAACTTGTAAAGATTTCTGTGTTATGTAGAATTAGAAAACCAAGAACCTATGTCAATAAAACTCATGTCCTTGCTAGAAAATAAAAAAAAAGAACATAACCCAAGAAATATAAATAAAAATTAAATAATAATAGAAAATATTAATACAAAAGACTTCATACTACACAAATACACATCCAAAGAAGCAGATTAAAATATGCTGTAGATGCAAAAAAACAGCAGATAGTGAGGAGCCAAGCTCTGAAGGATACGTGCATGTACATCACAGATCCACAATCTGTGGCATAGGAAACATGACCAAAAAAAAAAAAAAAAAAGGCAGGGTGCAGAATAATTGTAAGTGCCAGAATACCAAAAATGTCTGCTGTTGTGAGATAGTATCTCTAGGATATGGCTATATAAGGTTCAGAAAAAATGATATTATTGGACATGTTAACATGCAGGGGGATCAAATTTGGAAGGTTCTACCCCTAAACAAAGAACTGCAGGCAAGGTATGACTGCTGGGAGGAAAAAAAAAAATGTGTGTGTGTGTGTGTGTGTGTGTGTGTGTGTGTGTGTGTGTGTGTGTGTGAGAGAGAGAGAGAAAGAGAGAGATTGTATGTGTGCGTGCATTCACATGCATAAATACATATATATATATATATATACATGCATATATAGATACTTGCATACATATGCATGCATACATACATACACACATATATGTATGTATGTAATAATTAAAAATAAAGAAAAAGAGATTATCAACTTGAAATCAGAGGAGGAGGGCATGGGAGGAACACCAAGAAGGGCCACTGGAAGAAGCTGGAGGGAGAAAAGTTATGTAATTCTATCTCAATCAAAAACATAATAAAATGTCAAAGGAGATGATATGTGTATATACAGTAAGTAACGTATTCTTTATTCAATTTTAATATATGGTATCTCATGACACAGAAGATAGTTTAGCTCTAAGCCACCTCAAGTAACCATATCTCACATGATAACTTGACAGAGCCTTGAAAGTAAAACATAAAAATATTTTCACTGCTCTTAAATAATACCCAGATGATGACCATGCAAAGACTATTTTGGAACCTCAAATTTTCCACATGAATTATCTTTCCAAGTACTTTTAAAGTAGTTCTTCATTTATTAAAATAACCTATGTTCCTAATATTTATTACCGGTGTACATTGCTAATGGTTGATTAAGTCAAGATTATGCCCCAGTCAGTGTATAAAATGTGAAAGAATCAATTATGAATATTTTCATAAGGACCTTGTGTCACATGAAAAAAGCCTGATACAAAACAGGTATTCATTAAATCCATTTTTTATTTTTAAAATGTGGGCTTCCATATATTGTGGGAACATGAAGAATGGCAATGAAAGAAAAAGAAGAGGGTTTAATTATATAGTAATTCTTGAGTGCTGTCCAGAAAAACTTTTTGATCATCTCTTTTGTCTTCAAAATGTATCAGAACTTACTTACAAAACTTTTGAATAGATTATTTCCACAGCTTCAGTAGAGAAGCACAGATCAGCAGAAGCTTATACCAGAAATAAGATATGCAGCAGATGAAACTAACAAAATTTTATCCTAGTTAACAAATAAATGTATATGTGTATACACATAGAATTTTTATCCTCAATATCCATGAGATTGCTTACAGAGAGAGAGACACTCACAAATATCAGTACACAACAATATTCCACCCACTTACATGAAATGGTACAGGATTCGTACATCATTTGTACAACAGCCTCTGCATTCTATAAATAATGAGATTAATTTAAAAACTGCACATATTATAACATTTTCATGAATGGGTTATTGCCTTAGTTAGGGTCTTATTGCTATGAAAAGACATCATGACCAAAGCAACTCTTATAAAGGACAACATTTAATTGGGGCTCACTTATACTTTCAGGAGATCAGTCCATTATCCTCATGCATCCAGGCAGACAGGGTACTAGAGAAGGAGCTGGGAGTTCTACATCTTGATTATATTCCAAGGCAACTAGGAAAAGACTGATTTCTGCAGGCAACCAGAAAGAGGATCTCTTACACTCTGGGTGAAGCCTGAGCATAAGAGGAGACATCTGAAGCCCACCCTTACAGTGACACACTCCTTCTACAAGGCCAAGCCTCCTCCAATAATGCCACACTTGTTAAATTATTTTTAAAGGCTATTGGCAAAGGATCTATTTTCTTATTTTTGAAGAACTGTTACTAAAATCTGTTAAGTTGAATATTATTATTATCATTATTATTATTTAATATTTTGTACAATCTAGTCATTATCCCTCTAGTGGTTTACCTTCTGACTGTTTTACATCCCATACCTCCTTCCCTGTCTCCATCTCCCAACCCTACCCCTCCAGACCTCTCCACTCCATGGGGCCTCAAGTCTCTCAAGGGTTAAAATCAGCTTCTCTCACTGAGGCCAGACCAGGAAGTCCTCTGTTGTATCTGTGTCAGAGGCCTCATATCAGGTGGTGGATGCACCTGGTTGGAGGCTCAATATCTCGGAGATCTCAGGGGTCCAGGTTAGTTGAGACTGCTGGTCTTCCTATGGGCTTGTCCTCCTACTCAGCTTCTTCCAGCCTTTCCCTATTTCAACCACAGGGGTCCTCAGCTTCTGTCCATTGGTTGTGTGTGTGTATCCTTCAGCTGCTTGGTGGGGGTGGAGGGCTTCTTGGAGGTCAGCCATGCTAGGCTCCTGCTTGTAATCACACCATAGCATCAGGAATAGTGTCAGGCCTTAGGCCTGCCCTTGAGCTGTGTCTAAATAAAAATCAATTAGCGATTACAAGATGACCAATAATCATAATTTAAAAATGTGGCAGAAATAAGGTATGGGAGATGGCTCGGTTGGTAAAATGCTTGTTGAGTACTCAGACTTGCAACACTCATGTACAAATGTTGGGTGCAATGTTCACATATATCCCTGTATTCCAATCACTGGGAAGGCAGTCATGTATACACACACACACACACACACACACACACACACTCACACACATGCACACACAAGAAAACAGGAGGAATAATACAGATTTTAATATATAATAAAATATTTTAAAAGAAAGAAACATACAAAAATAAAACTAAAAATGAATGAAGCAAAAATAATGGGAAGAAGAGGAAGATAAAACATGAAATTAAACAAAAACTCATTCCAAAATAAATATATGTACACACAAGGCGATGGCATAAAGAATATAAGCTAAACCCATAAAAATAATACTACAATCTGTAGCTTTGTAGCATGTAATTTTATCTTCACTGCTTTGTGTTTTCAGCTGGTCACACTCACAAACCTGCTCAGGTACTATTTGGGATACAGGAATAGAAAACACACACACACACACACACACACACACATGATATTCTTCAAATTCCTTGGCTAACTCAGTGACTGGGAACTTCTATATCTTCTCCTCATAACTCAGGCCAAATTAAAGACATGGCCAGAGGCTGTCTATAGAGAACTTACATGAATGAAAGAAATGAAGAAAAGAAGAGAAAAGGAAGAAGAATTGGAGATAGGTATTCCTTTGCCCTCTAATGTTAGAACCCACAGGACTGGGATGAGGTGGTAGATAGCATCTGCAGTCTATTGTGATTCTGAGAACTGCTTCCTGTGTTGTATAGTTAGGAAGTAAGCCTGATACATTCTGAGTTAGAAACTATAGAACCCTGTTGCAGCCAAAAGAAGGAGGTTGAGGAGATAGAGAAGTCTGTTGGTCCAGGACTAGCAGATGTCAGACCCAGGAAGCAGTAAACATGATAGTGAGTCATCTCAGTTGGTTGTGGAATCCAGTGTAACCTTCCATAATGACCTAACACAAGGGGACCCATTCTTTTCTCCATAAATGTGTGAGGGCATCAACTACTCTTCTCTCCCAAATTCAACCTCTCTCTTGCTTACATTTCTTAACAGATCCATGACTGTCCTTCACCATCTCCATGAATGTTTTACCTACCTATGCTACCTACTCACCCATGGAGGCAGAAGGTTTCCCAAGCATCCTGATTTGTGATTGCTGCTTTATATATTCGCAGAGCAGTTCAGTCTGAAGTAATAAGTGTTCTCTTAAAAATCATGTCTTATTGAGTGGATCTGGAGTGGGGAAGAGAGACTGGAACACATAGAAGGAAGAAAAAAATGCAATAAAGATATATTGAATTAGAAAGGAATCTATTTTCAATAAATGAAAAATTAAAGGGGCTACCTTATTAGAACTATCCAAGATGTGGGAGTGGGGAGGGTCACTAACTTTTCTCATTTTAGTGACAATAAAGAACAATGAAAGATTTTAAAAATAGCTGGACTGTTGATGAATTGGGAAAAATTTGTTCACAAAGTATTCAAAATTGTAAATTATATTTGTATTTATTGACTTAAAGTGACATTAAAATCACAGATATGATTAAAAAACAAGATGCAGAGTAACATATTTAAAGATAACATGATTTAAAGATATACCAAGTCTATATCTAAATTTACATTAAAACAACATCTGAAAGAATGTGAACTGGGTGCTAACTAGCCAATTTTCAACAACCTATAAAAGCCAAGTTCCTTCAATAGCTGCAATGGTCTGTTTTTATTATAGTATTTGAGAAAACAATAATAAAATTAGGAGAATTGCACTTTTTCTTCATAGCACCCATCAGGTTGGGACATTTGTGAGATTCAAGGCATAGACTCTTATATTTAATTACTATTGTTGGAATCCTATTTCTGAAAAGCTTAGTGTGAGAGTGAATAAACAGTAGAAGTAAAAAGTAACTAGTTGACTGTTAGAAGGAAACAGGAAGAGAGAAATCCGATGCTGCTCTTCCATCTCTTAAAGTTGTAGGCACCTTTTTCTCTTTTCCTCCCTTGGGTGGCAGATTTAATTTCATTGTATAGAATTACCTCATCTCTGTATTATTCCCCTAAAGAACTCAGGGGTATCAAAGGTTTGGAAATGATATTTTTTTTTCATGTAGCCCTTTCTCCCTGGAATGTAATTACCCGCTGTAAACTAGTAGACATCTACTAATACTTGCTGAACTGTGGAAGAATGAAATAAAAAAGGAGGAAAGGTTCAAAGTGTAGTGTAGTGCTGAGTGGATAAGGAATGGTAACCAAACCTCATCTACTAACCACTGCTCTCTCCATCCCTCATCCTCTCATTCCTTGGGCACCATACACTGCTCACTTGTCAGATTCTAATCCCCCATCTAAGCAGCAGAAAGGTTATCCAGCTATTCATCAATTCCTCACCTCCCTGCATAGATTTCCTGGCAGCAGTTCCCCCCCTGGTGGGACTGCCACAGCCTTTGGCTCTGCTTGCAGAATGGCCAAAGAGCACATCTGGATTGAGCATTTCATTTCCAATTCAAACCTGCTTGCATTAACGCTCTGTCATTCTTAATATATGCTGGGTAACATGTAGACTGCTAGATTTGTACTCATTGGGAAAAGACAAAGCATGACATTGTTGAGGCCATACCAGCAGGGGGTATAATTCTTTGTAAAGCTACATAATATGTTCCAAACACATTGCAGCTGTCGATAGCTTTTATTACATTTGCAGTTAGGGGCCTTATTATATTTGCAGGAAAGATTTATTATATTTACTTTTTATTGCTACAGCAGTTTGGGGTATTTTCATATTTGTCATGAACTTGCTCCATTTTATGTTCCTTGAGTTCATATCTGAAGTCTGCTACATGAGTACGCTACGAATAATTTCACCTGTTGTCATTACACTTGCAGTCAATTTTCATTACCACCCCACTAATATTTCACAGTGTCTGCAGGTGCTGCATATTACATTAGTGGCTTGAATATTTTAAAGTCAGCAGTAATGGGGCAGAGCAATCAGCTGAAGAAAGGGCATAGAACCCATCAAAGGCTCAAACTCCTGGCAGATGGAAGAAGCGCACTGGGCTACAAGAGCTGCCTGTGATCAGCAGTCTCATTTAGAAGGACGTGTCCAAATGACTTAAAACCGAGTCCATC
Source organism: Micromys minutus (assembly GCF_963924665.1). Taxonomy (NCBI): domain Eukaryota; kingdom Metazoa; phylum Chordata; class Mammalia; order Rodentia; family Muridae; genus Micromys; species Micromys minutus. Next base: position 15,071,458 of record NC_137969.1, read on the forward strand.
TGACATGCTCAGGCTCAGGTTTTCCAAATTCTCTGCATAACTTACTGCTTTAGAGTTCTATCATCCCTCTATTGATGATCAAAATAAAGATAACACACGGACTTCAAATTTATGACAAATTGACATTTACAGTGGCGTTCCTTGCCTGAACTATTTCAACCTTAAAAGCTATAAGATAACCATATAAAAATAGAATTGCAGATCAATCTTAAGTCAAATTGTCACACCGGCCCTGACATTTAGGGATAAATCTACCACCTTAATATCTTAGAGTAGAATTTGGCAGCTCAGCCACAACCCTAGGCCCCACCACTCATAGCTACTGTCCTCTATTAATGACAGGAACATTTGATGCAGACCTATATTTGATGGTATGTGACTCATTACTGCAGCTAATGACACCAGCAAGAGGCAATTTGAGAAAAGGGAAACCTGGAATAATTAGATTATATCCTGGAAGTGGCAGCTGCAGAAGGAAAATAATAATCATATTAGAAGCTCATGTTTATTGAGTGTTTACTGCTTACTGGGCAAAATCGTTAAGTTCCTTATATGCATTAATTACACTTAATAACTACCCGATGAGATGTTCAGAATAACTAGCCCCCTTTTGCCAAGTAGAATCTGAATCACAGGTGGTAAGCAACTGGAACAACGGCACAGAGGGAAGATAGAATGAGCCAAATTTTAAACTCAGGATGATTTCAGTCTGAGCCCCAGTGTCTGAAGTCCTGGTTTATGGATATCTGAGCTACATAATCAAATGTATTTACATTTAGTTATTAAGCCATGTTGTATAATAGGCTCTTGGGGCTTTCTTCAGACAGACATGTAGACATCTCTACTCAACCAATATTTCAATAAATAAATTTCTTTCCAGTTAGATGTGAATCCACTAGTCCATAGGGGTAGTTTTCTCTTGCAAGCAGTTAGTATGCTGTGGTCATGATTCAAATGCAAATAATATGTCTCTGTGATCCTTATAGCTAGAAGTACCACAGTGTAGACCAAAATAATGGGTTCTAAATGTGGTGAATCAGAGTAGGATCAATAATATAGAAACAGATACTGATATCTCTTTGTTAGAGATAGCCAGCAAAAAAGGTGTATTGTTTTGTTTTGTTTTTAAAGTTTTTATTCCCAAAAGCAATTGAAAAATAACTAAAGAGAATGTTTTCCAATGAAAAAGTTCTAGGGCCTAATCCACAGCTCTTTTGATATCAAGGTAAAAGCTCAGTGTTATGTAATATTTTTTCTCTCTGTCCCTCCTCCCATCTTGTATCATTCTGTAACTAATAGCAAACTTTACTGGGAAAACAAAGGTCCTATGCCTATGCTGAAAGCAAAACATTCGTGACTGACTGAGATAAAAACTGGCCATCCCAGTGTCTCCTGCATCCCTGCACCCAGAGAGGCAGAGTTATTGTTCTTACTCTGTAAACTAGGACAGAAGACAAGTTTAACAGTTAGACAGCATCTGCTATTGGAAGGAAAACTGATGAAGAGAAGAATGTTTGTTATCTCAGAGCATAAAAGTAATAACATCAGAACATGTTAAATTCTACATGTGAAAATGTAGATAATGGTTTTTCATAACTCCAATTGATAACTCCAATCTTTTTAATAGGCATTGCCTGTATCCCTATAGCCACCGAATAACCTAGATTACAAATGATATGCTTTTTAAAGATTTATTTATTGTGTGTGTATGTATGTATGTGTGTGTGTGTGTGTGTGTGTCTGTCTGTGTGTGTATACCTATATGTGCAAGCAGTACACAAAGAGGTCATAGCGGGTTTTGGATCCTCTAGAAATAAAGTTTCAGAAAGTTGTTAAATCCATGTGGATACTAGGAAAGAAATGTGGGTCCTTTGAAATAGCAGCAAGTTCTGATAACACTGAGCAATCTCTCTAGCCAAGAATACACATGATCCTTAAGTGTAGACCAAAAAAATCACAGAAAACTGTGCTCAGGAAATGCTTCTCGATTTCACTTTGTATATTCATCATCTATTATTTTGTTGAACTACAAAGTCTGGAGGAAAGTCAGTGTTTCTCCGACAATCACATGGCTACCATCTGTACTTCGCCTATAATGATGGCACATTGGAAATTAAAATTTGGCATTCTCTCTCATGGCAAATTCTATGTCTAGCATGGTACCTTATGCTCTGACACATGGACATGATCCTTAGATGTTTTAGTGTTACATGGGTTTTTGAACAAATGATTCTCTTGAAAGTCTTGTTTTATGATTTGGTTTACATGTCAAGCCTTTTCTGCATGTGTGTGGTTGGTTTAAAAATTGTTGTTGTTTTATTTCCCCCATTAATCTAGATAAAAATACAAATATATCAGTTGCCACTCCTTTTTCTTCTTGCAAAATTTCCCATGTATCCATCCTCAGTCTGTTTCAAATTCATGAACTCGACTTCATTAATTGTTATTTCACATAAACCTTAATGTTACTTACTTATTCTTAATGCTACTTACTTATTCTGTATAATGTTGAATGTATGCTTCAGGTCAGACCACATGGTTTTTCCCTACTGATATGTTTTTTCCCCCAAGGAAGGTTATTATTCCCATTCTCTGTAATCCTTAGTTTTCTGTAGTTTGTTGCATAGGATTTAGGTCACATAGGTTTATCCCTGTCTACTTTGGAATGATCATTGTGGTTCTACTTACCCAGATTAGGTTTACATAGTCCTATTGCTGAGGCATTATGGTTATATTATCTGACATCACTAAAAGGTGGTCTTACAACAATCATCCTGATCTTAAAATCTCTTCTTCAATGTTCCTGAGTCTTAGGTGCTCATGAGAGCTGCTTTGTAGAGGTTTCCATTGAGATTGGTTTCTACAACTCTGTATTTTACTTGGCTGTGAATTTATGTAAAGGTGTCTGTTATTGTCAAAAGCAAGTTTCCTTGAGGAAAAGTGATGATCATACTTATTTGTGGGTAAAGGAAATACACTGAGAGTATAGTTGGGGATTATGTTGGTTTAGTAGTGTATAATTGTAGATTCTTTCCCAAAATTCATGACTTCATTCTGTTATTGATTAGGTTTCCAGTGACAGGCAGCCTCATTTTTGTAGATACTCTTAGGTCCATTTAGAAAAATTTTCATTATGGCCAGGGTACTTTTGCCACTAGAGTGCCCTTAGGGTTAACATATGAAGGTGGAACTTGTTGTGGTTCATAGGTATTATAGTCAATAGGACAGTTGGTTGTTCCCCTCATTTTTTAGAGGATTGTATGGTGCCTTCTGGTGTGATAAGGGTTTTATTTTCTTTTGGGATAGGAAAAAAAAGGAAGGATTATGAAACATTCTCATAGCAATGGGCAGTGAATGCAATGACTAGAAGCAGAAAGCTGGATGATCACACTACATTCACATTCGAGAGAGCAGCATGACCAGCCCATAATATCTACAAGCCCAACCCCAGTAACACATATCCTCCATAAAAATCTACATACCTACAAGGTTCCATAATCTTCCCAAAGAGTCCTACAGGCTGGAGACAAAGTGTTCAAATGGATGGGCATGTGGCATCACATTTCAACTTCCTACCATAATTACTCAACCATCTCAAAACTAATGACTTTCAGGTCTTTTCAGGCCCAATGAATATATCATATTGATCTGGAAATACTCAGCTCCTGAAATCACTTAAGGAATTATCTACTGAATAACATGGAAGTGATTATCTAAACCTCTGTAGGGGAAAGTAGTCTAGAAAAAAAAAATTCTCCCTTTCCTCTGAATGTGACCCCACTCCCACTATGTACTGAGAAGTACTGGCCTGAATGTGTATAAAGGTTGTTTCTTTTAAACCAGTGTTTCAACAGTGAAGATCCTAGTTACTATCCTAAGAAATTAGCATAGTCAAATTATCATTAGCACCATCAAAAGAAGAGGAGAAAATAATCATGTTGGCTCTACATTTTTAAGAGCACCTGCTTCTTTGATTCCAGCATGCAGTTAATACACATTAGTTTCTCAGGTTATTAGAGTTTTCAGTTTCTCATTTAGGAAATGATATTTGCCTTTGACACAGCATTTGCTCATAGTACAGCACGAATTTTATTTTTCTGCTCCTCTGTAAAAAGGTAAATGTATGTGCTCAGTTCAAAAGAGAGTCAGCATGATCATTTACTCAGATTTTTTTAGAACCACAGTCTCCATTTGCCTCACTATAATAAAAGTAGATACTTTGACTCTTCATTCCTGTCTCCTGAATTTCATACAGTTTTGAATTAATGATGAAAAGAAAATTGTTACTCAACAAAGCTCAGCCAAACTCTAATATCTGGCACATGGACTGAGAACCTTGAATGAACACTTAAATAGATATTTGGGGAACAAAAAAATACCAGAAGGAAAAAATTTTTTTCTGGTAGCTTTATCATGAAGGCTTCAGTGTTGCCTGAGTAGAATAATGTCCTTGGCAGATCAGCATGGATTATGGAAGCTTTGTTCACAGGCAAGTGGCTTCATTGGTATACATGAGGCTATTTTTATTCACTTACCTTGTACAAAATAAGGACCCCTTGATCTTTAGCAAACAAGCTTTGCAAAGACCAGCAGAATGTGACCGTGGGGAGTGGCCCACAATGGCCTTGGACTACGTAATGCTCTAGCTTGATCTTGAACCATGAAAGTAGCATCTTGACTTTGTGGAAGTCTGCGAAGCAGAAATTACATGAACAATGTGAATGATATTAAAATTAAATAATGCAGAACTAAAAATATCTAAGAGAGAATTACTTTATGTCTTGCCTAAAGCAGACAGGAGAGAAAGGCATTTTTTTTTTCCTGAGTGAAGCAGGAAGTCTGTGCTGTACCATCAAGTCTGAGAAAAACACATCACCACAGGAAACCTGTACCTAGTAGACATTGTTTTAGGCTAGTGTCTTAGGATTTCTCCTGCTTCAATAAAGCTCCATTCCCAGGAGCAACTAAGGAAGGAACATTATTATTCTGTTTCACACGTTCATATTACAATCCATCTTCAGAGGAAGTGCAGGAGAAACTCATTGCAGAAACTTGGAAACAGGAACTGAAACTTAGCCATGGAAGACCACTAACTACTGGCAAACTCACTCTTAGATTGTTTTGCTTTGTTTTCCTTTTTTATTGGATAGTTTAAGTATTTACATTTCAAATATTATCCCCTGTCCTAGTTCCCCCTCTCCCATACCCCCTCCCCATTCTTCTATGAGGATACTCATCCACCCACCCACCTGCTCCCACCTTAATACCCTAGCATTACCCTACACTGGGGAAGCAAGCATTCACAGGACCAAGAGTTTCTCCTGAAAGCTCTGGGGGGTCCAGATGGTTGATATTGATAGTTCTTCCTATGAGGTGGCAAACCTCTTCACCTCCATCAGTCTTTTCTCTATCTTCTCCATTGGGGTCCCTGTACTTAGTCTGATGGGTAGCTGCAGGCATCTTAATCTGTATCAGTAAGGCTCTGGCGAAGCCTCTCAGGAGCCATTCATATCAGGCTCCTGTCAGCAATCAGCAGTAGTAACTGGCTTTGGGTGGCTATGTATGGGATGGATCCCCAGCTTGGCAGTCTTGGAATGCCCTTTCCTTCAGTCTATTCTCCACTCTTTGTTCCTGTATTTCCTCCTGTGAGTATTGTGTTCCCTCTTCTAAGAAAGACTGAAACATCCACATTTTGTTCTTCCTTCTTCTTAAGCTTCATATGGTCTGTGAATTATATTTTGGATGTTCTGAGCTTTTTGGCTAATATCCACTTATCAGTGAGTTCATACCATGCTTGTTCTTTTGTGTCTGGCTTACCTTCCTCAGAAAATTGGACAGAGTGCTGAGGAGCCAGCTATTCCAGTCCTGGGCATATACCCAAAATATGCTCCAACATATAACAAGGACACATGCTGCACTATGTTCATAGCAGCCTTATTTATAATAGCAAGAAGCTAGAAAGAACCCAATTGACCTTCAACGGAGGAATGGATACCAAAATGCAGTACATTTACATAATGGTGTACTACTCAGCTATTAAAAACAATGGCTGCATGAAATTTTTAGGCAAATGGATGGAACTAGAAAATATCCTCCCAGACTAAGGTAACTCAGACACAAAATAGCACTCCTAGATTTTTGTTTCCTTCTTGATCTCATCCAGCAAAACCAGCCTACCTGTGGTCCCATCTCCAAAGAGCTGGCCCCTCAAGCAACAATCACTAGCTAACAAAGTGCAGCACAGCTCAGTTTGTTATGAAATGATATGACAACCTGTCCTAGAAGCCCTGTCTCTTAAAGTTGGGGTACTGCTCTGTATTTAAAAACCCTGGGAGTCAAAATAACTTCTTCCACCTGAACCAGAGACTAAGAAAACCAAACATTCTTCTATATTACATATGCATATTGATGAAGACTCTATATCCCCAAAGTTTCCCAGCTCATTTCACCATGTGAACTGAGTTTTTATCCCTTTCATGAACTTTTCTAGAAAATCATATGAAAAAAAACATTTTTAAGAGGGAGCTCTATTTTATGGAGAGTTGAGAAGGGAGAAAGGTTACCTTGACCTATGTATATACCACCAATTTTACACATAACAAAACTCAGATCATATACTGTTGCTATTTCTTTTTTTAGAGAGCCCACTCAAATCTCCCTATAAAATTCACTCAGCATCAATAATTATCCAACTACTGTGTAGTTGTTGAAATCAAATATGTCTGTTAAAGATTGCCTTAATTATGAGGCAGTCTTAAATGAAGGAGCCATATCACTGTTTCAAGTCTGAAGGGAGTAGAAATAATGTAAGAATTGGAGGATGGGAAATTGTGAACTAAAATGCTACCATATAAGGGCATAGAATGGCCATGTCACACATGAATTCATAGCAGCGGCTGCCTGTGGAAGACATGGTTTTTAAACAATCAGACGTAGATAAGCTTCATTGATGGCAGTCAAACACTCCTGAGTGAATGAAATCAGTGTATTCAGTGATATAGCACTTAGTGAGTATCAGTGAATGCTCCATTGGAAAATGACATATCCAATGCCAATTTGTGCTTAAATAGGAATTCTCAGGTTTGCTGCAGGTTCCTGCCAACAATTGATTTTGGACAGGTCAATAAAGAGCTGGTGGCTAATGGCTGGGCAGGGGTCAGAGGTAGAACTTTTACAATTCCCAGGCAAGAGATGCTAAGGGGAAAGTGGACAGAAAAGAATATAAGAAAGTGGTTCAGGGATTAGCCAAGTGGAGTTAGGGAGAAGCTCAGACTTTGAGCTAGAAGATGCAGATACTCACAGCCAACCATCAGACTGAGCCTAGAAACTCCAAAGGAAGAGCTAGGGGAAGAACTGAAAGAGCCGAAGGGGTTTGCAAGCCCATAGGAAGAACCACACTATCAATGAACCAGATTTCCAAAGAGCTCCCAGGGATTAAACCATTCGAGTACACTTGGATGGGTCCATGATTCCAGATATGTTTGTAGCAGAGGCCTCCCTGATCTGGCATCAATGGGAGGAGAGGCCGTTCCTTGGTCCTGTGGAGACTTGTTGCCCTAGTATAGGGGGATGGTAGAGGAGAGGAGAGCACCCTCTTAGAGGCAAAAGGGAGGGGGGATGGGATGGGGTTTGTGGAGGGGAGACTGGAATGGGGACATTTGAAATGTAAATTAATAAAGTAACCAATTTTAACAAACTAAAAAATGAAGCTGGTGTGTGTGTGTGTGTGTGTGTGTGTGTGTGTGTGTGTGTGTGTGTGTGTGTGTGTATGTGTCTTTCTCAGTCTGGAATCCAGAGCTCTTGGGCAGGGCAGAGCCTTGCACAACCACTGAGGAGAAGGGAGCATAGAGCGACATTTAATTTACACCTGAGGCCCTGGTTAAACTGATAAAAAGAGAGGAAAAAAAAGAAAGAAAAAGACATGACAAGAAAGTAAAATGAGGAAAGGGTGTGTGGGGCTGATTACTTTGGGAGGAGGCAAAAAGAAGAAAAGATGAGTGTGACTGTATGTGTGAAACTGACAAAGAAGAAATTACAATTTTAAAAGTCCAGGAGTTGAGCGCTCGAGATGGCTCAGTGGATAAAGGCATGTATTACCGAGCGTGAGCACTTGAGTTTGACCCTCAGACCATTTATGGCAGGAAAAGCAGAGTTCTCCAAGTCGTACTCTGAAGAGTAACTGTGTGCTGTGGCACACTTGTATCCACATACTCAATAGTAAAAGAAAAGGGACAGACAGACAAACAGACAGACAGTCCAGTAGTTACAGGAATCAGTTTGAAATCTAGATTTCATTTTACTCTGCTTGCTGGCATAACACAGTAACAAAACTTGGTAAGCTCAAACAGCATAAATGAATTTCTCCCCATTCTAAAATTTGCAAGTGTGATATTCATGCTGCATGCACTGCTGCTGTCTCCTGAGGGTGTTTTCCTTGGCTGCCTGTGTGCACTCACCTGGTGTTTCATGGAGAACTGGTGCTGGAGTAAGACATCTCTCTGCATCTTAGAAATATGCTGAATTAAGATCTTATCCTTATGACTTTAACCTTTAAGAGTTGACCTCAGGGTTAGTAAAGGCTAAGGGTAACCATAAGGTTAATTATTTATCTTAATTACTTCCTAAAAGGCTACATAATACAGCCAAAAGCATTTGCTTTTCTAAGCATTCCAACTTTGTTTTGATCATCATGTAAAAGGCAATAAAACATTTTATAGCAATTCTATTTTAAATAATTATTACCTTATATAAAACTTATAAGCACATTACTACAAAGATAAAATATCTCGGGTGCGAAATTATGGAGACTTCAGTTTTTAATTCTAAAATGTTTATGAGAAAAAATTAACTTAATTAGAGATAAACTTTTATTTTCCATTCGTCAAATGTTTGTTTTCTGTGTAGTGATCGTATATCCCTGGAATAAAGTGTGTGTGCTTTTGTTTGGAATCCACAGTTATGTCAAACAATCTTCTCTACTAAAAGAAAAAGGACATCATGAGGATGACCTGTATATATGAGAAATGGAAGAAAAATTCAAAATCCAAACAGTAAAATGATTAGGTTCACTGTCAATAAAATATGTACTAATTGAAAACTGAAAGCAGTTTTAGACATTGATGGGTTAAAAGAAGACACACTGGAGTGGCTGAAAGAAATGGTCCTGGGAGAGCATGCAGAAGGAAGAGATTCGGATCAAACACATTGTACAAAATTCTCTCAGAACTAATAAAGAGGAGAAAAAAAAAGCAATTTTAATATCAGATAAAAATCTTGAATGTCACAGAGTGATAAACTTTAAAAATTGCCTTTATACATCTCTTTTTATATTAAAAAATAATAAGGCTCATAAAAATTCATTAAAATGCTCATAACATAAACCATAGAAAACCTTTACCAGAAATATTTTATAAAATATTACTGTTAATTTTTTTCTCCATTGGAAAAATAGATGAAATTATTTGCCGAAAATGAAGTGCTGTGAGATTTTGTCTACATAAAATTGACGTGCTTTAGGTAACTCTTGGCCTTCCAAGCATGAGACTAGGGTTTGATCCCCAGAATTTGTGCAACAAAACGTTATAGGGAGGTGTGATGATTCATACTTATCGTTTCAGAATGGAGATGGCAGAGACTAGACGATCCCTGGGGCTCTCTGACCATCTAGTTCATATGTTCTTCTTGATGAGTTCTAGTCCGGTTAGAAGGAGGTCTCCAAAAGGAGGTATGGGGTACCAGAAGAGTAATACCTGAAGTTGTTTTCTGGTCTCCACGTGCTTGTATATGCATGTGCACATGCTCCTCTACATGTATGTGTATCTTCAACCACAAGAAAATGCACATACCCATGCGAAATTCATGGAACCTTTATAATAATTATCATGACTATAATAAAATGAGAAATCACAATAAGCAAAACTTATAATATGAAATTATTAAGGCCTAAAGATTATGAGAGATATGCTCATGGACTAGAGCTATCCCTTAACATGAGTGTCCGTCTGCACATGCACATAAGCAAGAAGACACAGATGCAAACACACATGTGCACATAAATGCAAGGTTATTATTAAACCTAGAATTTTAGATTTCTAGGTCTTTTCCCTTTCTTTTACCTTTTCTCTTCTTTGTCATGTTTATTTGAGGGGGGCAGCAGGGTTTCTCTACACAGCTCAAGCAGCTTTAAAAATCACTCTGTAGAGGACAGAGATAGGGCTTGTCAGTTAAGAATATTCTTTCAGAGGACCTGGGTTCAATTCCTAGCACAACTGCCAGTGACTAGAGCCCCAAGTCCTCCCTTTTTCTGGCTCCATTAGCTAACAGGTACAGATGTAACACACAAACATACATGCAGACAAAACACCCATATGCACACACATAAAACAACACAGCCCTATGGAGCCCAGGCTTTCCTGGAAGTCGAAATGTGTATGCCTCAGCTTCTTGTGTACTGGGGTTATAGCTACGAGCCTGAAGCTATTTTCTTGTCAAGTATTATTCCCTGTAATCTTACTACATCCTATAAATAATGGAAAGACATGTAGAAATCAATACAGCTAAAGTAAGTAAAACTTAATTAGGTTTATTGCCTGATTGGTATATTTCATATTTTTGAGTTCAACAATTGTTTTTCCTTCTGTTGAGTTTAAACACTAGCACAGGCAAAGTCCATAAAATGAAAGAAAAAAAAAACCTGACTAGCTGAGTATCTGAAAGCAACATGTCTGCTAAACTAATTATTACCAGATTTTATTACAATAAGCCCATTAATAAAATGTACCAATCCATACACTATAAAAGTAGAACACAGGGAAGTAAAAATGAGTCTAAACATATGTAATAATTAATTTTATCTGATTATTTATGGTTGCAAAACGCTGCAGATTATGTGGTAAGTTCTACCAATGAATTTGCTTATACTTTGTTAGGAATATATATGTTACATTGGATGGTAGCTTAGTGGCATACTTAGAGGAGTATTTAAAGTATTAATTCAGCTTAGATTTAAGCCACTCCCACATATCCCATATATCCTCCTGAATATACAAAATAGATACCAATGAAAGAGTGTAATCTTAAGATTTAGGTAGTATAAGCAATGTATAAGTATTTATATATAGTTATTTACTATTTCCTATGTTTAACATTAAAATCAGAATTTTATGAGTGTATGGAATAGGATCACAATTGAATAGCATTTTCACTTCACACTAAATGTTTTACTGAATGAATGTATGAGTAAATCCTCTTTAGGTTGTCTCTTCTGGGGTAGGTTGATCATATTGTTTGTAAAGATGTGATCCCCAAACTGCCCTGTCAACATCACCTAAAGACTTGATAGACATAAAGTTTTAAACCCAGCCAAAACGTTTGGGAATTAGTCTTGAAATTTAACTTAAACCAAATATGTAATTCTGAAAGGTCCAATGGATGCTTATATCTCAACAACCTACAGGTTGTTCCAATTTAAATTACCTAGACTATGTGCCCTACAGTTCATATTTTTAAAAAAATCAAAATAATCACCTGTAATGAGATTACATGATGTCAGTGAGAGATTTATAAAAAATATAATTTTAGTAGAGATTACATAAAATCCAGTGAAATAGTTGATAATATAACACCTCTAATTCTGAAATATATAATCTGGTGTTTTCCAGGAAGCAAAAGAAAAAATTAAAGATGGGAGTAGATTTTAAGCAAGATTTTAGTACATTATTTGATCAAAATATTAGTAAAATTTACATCAGGTAAAAACATGAAAGATTACGTTGTCAATGGCTAAAGGAAGAGATTTTCTGGGAAGAAATTCAATACTCTGGGTATTTAATAAAAGAATTGAGAGAGAGAGAGAGAGAGAGAGAGAGAGAGAGAGAGAGAGAGAGAGAGAGAGAGAGAGAGAGAGAGAGAGAGAGAGAGAGAGAGAGAGAGAGAGAGAGAGAGAGATGGGAAGAGAAAAGGACAGAGAAATAGAAAGAGAAATAGAAAGAGAAATGGGAAATCAAATTTGTCATTCATTAGAGATCTCATACAAGGGTGGCTCTATCAGCATTCTGTTATGTGAAAACCTGCAAAATAAAAAAAAGTCTTATTTCAGCTTCTCCAGGGGATCCATTTTCTGAGTAAAACAAATGCATGTAACTAGTGTGAGTAAGCACGCCGTAAAAAATAATATCTTTATCTTACATATGAGCCTGTACAGAAGTAAAACCAAGTGAAAAACAGTCAATATGGAGAAGGGAATTTATGTTGACATATCTGGCAAAAACTACACTGGAAGCATTGATAAATGCATAAAATTTAGATTGAGTTGTCTGTACTTAAAGAATCACTTATGTTACCACACACCTTGGCTGCTTGATAAAGGAATAATATATTATATTCAAAGCAATAGAGACTATATATGTGTTTATAATGTGTATAATATTTTTAAATTATGAAAAAGTTATTTGTAAAAGTACAGAAAGAATAATGTCTTCTTCTAAAAGAAATAACCAAAAGCCACAGGTTGTCTAATAAAAGCACAGTGCCAGGTGTGGCACATTTCCTTTTTGTGGGTCAGAGAAGACCCAAGCACTCCCAAAATACTCCATATTGTTGCCTTTTTCTATTGTTGGCTCATCAGAATGTAAAGGGTGGATCCTACATTTGAAGATGTCACATATATCGATGACAGAATATGGAGAAATAATGTTGACATTGACCAGGAAGCTTCCTTTAAGCTGACTACATTTTCTAGTAATAGAAAGAGTTCTGTTAGCTATTGTAGTGTGTGTGTGTGTGTGTGTATGTGTGTGTGTGTGTGTGTTTGTGTGAGTGTATGTGTGTGTTGTGTCTGGGTAGTTATCAACAGTCTTACTCAGCTCTGAAGCCAGTGAAGTATAATAATGACCAAGATGACAAGATAAAATCGCCTGGTCTGGCATGCTGGAATGGCCTTAGTGGGGACAAAATGGCACGGTTCCTTTTCCTGAGACATGGCCAGTGAGCAGGTCTTGGGCCTCCAAGAATGCCAAAGACTGCCTTAGGCATAAAGTTTGTCTGTACAATAATGTACATATTTTACATTCCTGCTTTAAGAAATGTTAATGACACTAAGATAATCAGAGGTAGCACAAGCTTTGAGGTGAAGGCATGGCTAATTGTCAGCAAAATGGCAAACTGTGGGACCTTCAGGACCTCCCTTAATGCCATGTAAAAGATCGCTGAAAACATGAGTTTGAAAATATATAGTTTCTCTGCTGTGTAAAATATAAGGATGGAATATGAATTATATGAGTGACTTCAAGAATCTAAAGAAACAAAGGCAGCTGCTTTTAATGAACCAACTTTTTAGAAAGATACAAAGGCAGACAGATTTCTAAGTTCAATGTCAGCTGGTGACAGGCTAAGTCCAGGCCTAGGTGGGGCAGAAATGGTAATTTCAGGACAAGATCTCACCCAGCTAGCTTGTCATTTGTCCTTAACAGAGACAGGCAGATCTCTGTTTTTCTTTTCAACGTTAAAAAAAGAAAATGTACTTGCTGTCCCCTAAGACTTAAGGGTCTGGGTCACAGGATACTGAATCTGAATAAACAACATAAAACCCATTTGTCGCAATTTAAGGACCCCATAAGTCTCCATTTAAGGACCAGGCTTGATGACCAGCTCCACAAACAATCATAATCCCCAGAAACTATGCCATAAAATGCCAGCTCCAGGAAAAAAAATCAAAAACTGCAGAATCAGATATTCCTCCCAAAAAGCAGCCTATGGATAATCACAAAAATGGGGAAATATCTTGTCTCAGAATGGGCCTCTATAGCCTCCTAGCACTCACCAATGAAATTTTAGGTTGCTTAAATCCTCTAGAGAGTTTCTGGGTTCCCTATAAGAAGGCTTTCATGATTTTATCTGTGAAATTGCCATTTCACAAAATGGTTGACTCCTGTGTGCTAGGTGTTTCTACAGAATAAACAATGTGTGTCCCTTTTCAGCAATTGTTTAGGCCCTTACAATTAAACAGATAGTCAAAAGAAAACCTGAAATAAATAACTACATTGATGTGTAAAATAAAAGGCAAGAAATGAGGTATCCAGAAAATGTTCTAGAATAGACAAGAGAGAACGCCATGGAGAACTTTTTCAAGCAGAAGAGAGAAGGTAGGGCTGGGGGGAGACCTCTCTAGAGATCTCCAGAGAAAGCAGTTCAGAGAGAAAACAAGATGAAAAGATGTCTCTGTAGAACATAGGCTGCTAGCTTAGACCCATGACTTGACTTGGAGTCATTTGTTTTTGTCATTCCTTGTTGTAGTAAATACTAAAATGTGGAAATCCTGTGCTAGTGCTGACTTCCATGGGGCCACATGGCAGTTCGGGTTATCTGTTCATTTGCAGATTCACACAGCCTCTAAGAACTCACAAACCCTGGCTTCCCTGGACCGGGGATCGGTCACTCCACATGCCCTTGCTGCTTCTCTCCCAATTGGATACGAATGCCGGAATGCTGATTTCACTAACTTTCCTCCACTGCCAGTAGAAGCACGACCCTACAACCATTAAGTAATCAAGCAGGTTTATATGTTAAACTCTCAATCCACAAGTCTACACAATAAGCTTAAAACCAATGGACAAAGATATAAACTGCCCATCTATATGAGATAAATAGACCCAAAGAAGCCCTTTGAAATGTTCATTACAACCTTATTTATGAAGAGATGCACTGAGAGAAGCACCCATGTCTGCTTCCATGTTGCCTCCTGCATCTCTGCCTCCTTTCCTTCTCTTCTGCATGTCTTGTTCTGGATTTTAGTGGAATTGCTTCTAGTTTCTCTCTATTTTATTTGATGTTGTCTGTTGGTTTTCTATATATCAGTTTTATTATGTTTAGGTATGTGCCATGGATTTTGATCTCTCCAAGACATTTTACATGAAGGGGTGTTATATTTTGTCAAAAGCCTTTTCAGCATCTAAAGAGATAATCTTGTAGGCTTTTTCCTTCATTTTGTTTATATAGTGTATTATGTTGATAGATTTTTGTATATTGAACCATCCCTGGATCCCTGGAATGAAGTATACTTGATAGTGCTGATTGATGCTGTTGATATGTTCTTGGATTCATATTTCAAGATTTTTATTGAGTGTTTTTGCATAGATATTCACAAGGAAAATTGGTCTGAAGTTCTCTTTCTTTATTGGGTCTTTTTGTGGCTTAGATATAAGAGTCACTGGCTTCGTAGAAGGAATTAGGTAGTGTGTCTTATGTTTCTCTTTAATGGAATTGTTTGAGGAGTATAGTATTATCTCTTCTTTGAAGGACTAGTAGAATTATGTACGAAAATCATCTGGCCCTGGCCTTTTTGGTTGGAAGGTTTTTGGTGACTATTTCTATTTCCTTAGGGGTGATAGGACTGTTTATATAGTAACATGGTTTGAATATGTTTGGCCTAGGGAATGGCACTATTTGGAGGTGTGGCGTTGTTGGAGTCACTGTGTCACTGTATACATGGGCTTTAAGACCTTTATCCTAACTGCCTGGAAGTCAGTATTCTGATAGCAGCCTTCAGATACCTGCCAGGATGCTGCCATGCTTCAACCTTGATGATAATATACTGAACCTCTGAACCTGTAAGCCAGACCAAATTAAATGTCCTTATTAGAGTTGGCTTAGTCACGGTGTCTCTTTACAGAAGAAAACTCTAACGCTGGTAAAAGGAACTAGGGTATTGATGTGATGGATCATGCTTTTGTCTGGAAAAATGTGGATTTGGGGACTTTGGATTTGTAAAACAGAGGAATGCTATAAATTGGACTTAACGGGCCAACATAGTAGGAATATGGAAGATTTTGTTACTGAGAATGATTTGAATTGTGTGGACCTTGCCCAAGAGGATTCAGTAGAGAATTTCAATATGTGGCCTAGAGACTGTTTTTGTGGTGTTTTGGTGAAGAGTGTGGCTACTTTTTGCTCTTGTCTGAGGAATTTGACTGCAGTGACTCAGATGAATTGCATTGACAAAGGAAATTCCCATCTTAGACTTTGTTCTGTGGTTAAGTCTCAGGAAGAGCATTTTAAACCAGGGTATCAAACCAAATAAGGAAAAATATATAGCTCAAGTATTAAAGAGGCACCAGGAAGTGAAATGGAGCTGAATCTTGTGTTCAAGAAGAAAAAAAAAATTAAGGGAGTAGGACTTTGGGGCAAGATTCTACCCAGCTATGTTTAGATCCAGGCATGGTGGTAGACACCTTTCATTCCAGGAGACAGGTATATAGATCTCTGAATTCAAGGTCAATCTACAGATTATCCTCTTTCTGTTATTAAAATATGGAGAGTAATGCTGGACAGATTTTGTAATAGAAACGTGCATGTGGTTTCCACAGGTGAAGTAGCATTAAGAAGATGTTCTGAAGTGGGTAAAGGGAGCTGAAAAGCAAATAAGCAATTATTGATGAGAACAGAGAACATGATATGATAGGAGTATAATAATGGCATCCCCCAAATTTAGGTAAACTGATTCCCAGAATGTGAAAAGTTGTGACCTTTAGGATGAATCTAAACTGGATAATAGAACTGATGACTTTTAACACGTGATTTTAAAATGGTGGTCCTCAACCTTCCTAGTCCTGAAACCCTTTAATATAGGTCCTCATGTTATGGTGACTTCCTCCCTCCCCCCAACTTTATTTTCATTGCTACTTCATTACTGTAGTTTCGCTACTGTTATGACTCATGACGCAAATAACTGTGTTTTCTAATGGTCTTTGGCAACTTGGTGAGGAGAGAACCACAGTTTTAAAATGAGGACAATATTTTAGATCATCTTTTAGACAGCAAAAGAGCTAGAGAAGATGAGAGGGCACACGCTCAGACAGATGTAAATGCTTGTTTTTGAACATGAAGGAAGTGGCCAGTTACCATGAAAAAAAAAAAAAAAGTGTGGTTGCCAGCAAATAGAAAACCTGGAAAATGCAGATTATTTGGTAGTGTTCACGAAGAAACATTAATTATAGTTCAGTCAGATTCTCTGTGGTTCTACCCACCAGACTGATAATGAACATTAAAGATGCTATCTTTAAGGTGATTTGCTGGCACAGACATAGAAATCCAATGGACGTAGACTATGAGTAGTGACTGAGCCATGGTATGTTCTGTGGGAACCAAGGTCATAAAAGGTAAGTAGACTGAAACTGGTGACAAGCCTGTTGAGTTCCAGAGTGAGACGAGTTCAGTTGTAAAGAGACAGATAAATCACTTAAATGCTGAATTGGTAGGTTTTGGGACAAGAGTGCAAAATTGTTTAGATTTATTCTTAGTGAAGATAGAGACAGGAAGCAGGAACTCTTTTCTAGGGGTACGGGGCTGAAAGCCAAGTCCAGCTAAAATGAATGCCAGTGAGACAGTGGTATCAAGAATATATTTACACAATGGAATAATTCCAAGGCAAATGGATGGAACTAGAGAATATCATTCTGAGTGAGAAAATTGGATACCAGCCCCAGAAAGAATTAAATACCCAAAAAACAACTCTCAGACCATATGAAGCTCAAAAAGAAGGGAGGCCAAAATGTGGAAGCCTCAGTCCTTCTTAGAAAACAAAATTAAGTGTATAGCACGATCTCAGAGTGTGGTACACTTACACCTTAAACCATTAGTAATTCAAGAGCTAAGAATGCAACCTTGTGGCAATCCTAGGTATTTAAAAATTATTATGTTTAATCTTTAAACACCAAGAAAACTTTGACTATTTCTATGTTACGTTTTCTTTTATATGTACTTTATGCTTATTGTAACTAGTAAGTTTTCAATGCAAACTATCAAACCTTTAAAAAAATCAAGTACTGACAAAATATATATTTATATAGTTTTATGCAAAAATGCTTTTAAAATCTGTACATTTATCTCTGTCTTTCTAAATAAAGTTGTTTAAGAAAAAGAATACTAGGAAAATAGTTGGGTAGGCAGGCAGGTTTGTACATTGCAAACATTGTTTTACTACTGTGTGTTGACTTTGTGTTCTAAAGAGAATCAAAAGAAGTCATTGAATCTCAAGAGTAAACAAGGTATGTGTGTACATTTTTGTGTCTGCTCAGACATGAATGTATGTATGGATGAGTGTGTGTATGTGTATGTGTTGCATGAAGTATGAATGGATGCAGGTATGTAAATATAAATAATACATTTAAAGTAATTCACAGAATAGAGAATACAATACTTGTCTACCTTTTCTGTTGTTTTGTTGTTTTTGTTTTTATTTTGAGAAAACATTTTTTGTAACTTTGACTGTCCTGTGATTTTTTCAGTAGATTAGGCTATTTTCAAACACAGAGATCCATCTGCCAGGTTTGTCTACATTTTAATATTTGAAAAAAAACAAGATTTGTTTTGTTTGTTTGTTTTAACATATTAAAGGTTAGAAGATATCCCACATTTATATTTTCCATATTCTGGATGAGATAGAAACTTTTCTCACTCAAGTCATTATTTGTCATAGTTTAAGTTTCTATTGCTGTGAAGGGACACCATGACCATGGCAACTCTCATAAAGAACAATATTTCAATATTCAATTAGAGCTGGATTACAGATTCAAAGGTTCATTTCATTATCATCAAGGTAGGAAACATGGTAGCATCCAGATAGGCATGGTGCTGGAGGAGCTGAGAGTTCTAAATACTCATCCAAAAAAAGCCAGGAGCAGACTGTTTTCCAGGCAGCTAGAAGGAGGGTCTCAAAGCACCCCCAATGTGGCACATTCTCTAAGAAGGTCACACCTATTTCAACAAGGTCATACCTCCTAATAGTGCCACTCCACAAGTCAGGCACATTTAAATCACAATTCTCTTCCTCCCTTTTGTTCTTTCTCTTATCCTTCCTTCCAAATGAGAATCAGAGCTCAAAATCAAAGTAGGCTATATTTTTTATCCTCCCTTGAAGATAAGCTGTGTCATAAGACTTTACACAGCAAGACACGGGAGAGGCAACATGGGAATATTTTTATGAAGTTTTAAGAGACTATTAACTTTATTATTTTTTATTTCTGTTCGTGAAAGGAGGAAGGAAACTTGAAGCAAACTGGGACCCAAAATGACTGGAAGAAAGAAAACTGAGTTCAGACTAGGTGAACAGCTTTGAAAAATAGTAGAATATCAAATCATTCCCAGTTTTATTTTCAGAGCTAAACTTGTTAGAACAATGAATAAAGGTTAATTAGCACATGGAGTGATTTTTATATGTATTGGGCATCCATTGCTGTAAAGAAACACCATGAGCAGTCAAGGCAACTCTTACAAAGAATGATATTTAATTGGGGCTGGCTTACAGGTTCACATGTACATATGTGTGTGTGTGTGTGTGTGTGTGTGTGTGTGTGTGTGTGTGTGCGTTTAAATAAGATCACAGTGTAACTTTGCAGATTTGAATAGTACTAATTATACACAGCAATTTATTTCTTTTAATTTAAAATAACAGCAAAATGATAATATGTCAGAAATACTTTGAACTATGTAAATAGGGATAGAAACAAATATCACAACATTATCAAGAATGCATAAACAAGCAATGCAGAAAAGAAAACAAAAGTCAAAATAAATATGTCTTATAGTACAAATGAGGATACCTCCAAGATTCTGCATTTCAATATGTTAACAAAATGAATTTACAGTATAAATTAAGAAAAGAATTATCTATAACCCCAACCTGGTAACAGTCTATGAATAATTTGCTCACTTTTTGAACTACACTTCTCTAAGCCAACAAAAGAAGAGCTTTATGGGGTTAAATGGGTAGTTTCTAGAGAAGTTATCTCTGGACAAAATCTTCATCTACTTTTATAACTTTTAGACTGAAGTATACTCATATCACCTCACAGCTCATTAGGCTAAGAGAAGGAATAATTTAGCTAATCATTATCTGGCCTTAATGATGCGTGGAAATGGGATAAGCTCAGTGCCAGGCAAGCTGACCTATTCCAGGAGAGGGCAGCCAGGCCGAGGCAGCTGCTCTTTGGCTCTGAACAGACCAATATTAAGCCAACTGAAGGCACATGGCAGGAGATGGGAAACAGCTTTTTTCAGAATATTTTAAATATGTTGGTATGAAGAATGGCTCCATATAGTATAATACTGTAATGGGTTTAAAGGCTATTGCACTTTGTTTTTCCTGGTGAGGAATAGAAACTTGTCTATTGTGAATTGCATAAATCTACAATAGAGAAAAGAAGAAATGAATTCCACTGGAAATGTGTAAAATAGATTCTATATCACCAGCTTTGCTCTTTGACCTTCTATTTGCCTTGCAGATCCCATTTTCTATGTATACCCCTCCATTCCCTCTGTCAGAAAATTTTTTGTTGCTGGGCTGGCCTACATCATAGTTCTTATCATGACTGCAACCACACTTTTTCTTATCTATTTCCTCCACTGAACTTTACATTTCCTATGAGAAAAAAGCATATCTCACATATCTAATATTGTATTCTTTAGCCTGAATAGTCACTACATTAAAGTACACACCTTGGGTTTCCACTATTAAATATTGTATAAGCTTAAGGATTTTACAGTAGATCAGGGGCACAGATACTGAAAACTGAGCTTCATGCAGAGTGCCAGTAACAATAGTTACTGGAGAGGGAGAGGTAGGAGGCCCCAATTAAACAGACCAAATTGCTAAGCTTCAGTGAGAGAGAGAGAAACCCTGTCTCAAATATGAACAGCAATAGAAAAGAGCAATTGATATCAATTTCTTACTTCCATATACATTTGTATAACATTGGGTAAAAACACATATGAATATGTATAAAACAAAATACATATACATGCATATAAATCACATACACGAACAAAATGTTTTAAATTCTGCTTCGTACATAAGAAGAGTATTAGGGATTTATAGTGTTTTCACTGTTGATTGTGATATTTAAATGAATCTAAATCTAGCCCTTTTTACATGGGGTTCTTATTTATTTATTCTGATTTAAATTCAGATGAATTAAAATTTTAATAATTAAAACACTGTTTTCTACCAAACACAGAAAGTATAGGTCCTGCCCCCGACACTCTGGCAGCCAGGTCAGATACTGTGAAGCACAAAAGTAAAAGTGGCCAAGCCCTGCCTTTGAAGAATTCCAACAACCAGGTTCTGCCCACAGGATGAATAACTGGAGTGACTAGTAAAGACTAATATAATAACCCATTCCATTGAGACACATGCAGGCAAGTTCCACCCTACACAGGGTAAAAACCCAAGCTCAAGACTTGAAAAACCATGAATCCCTGAGCTCAGATTCTAACAATCTCTGAGCTTGTCCTAAGATCAGGCCATAAAATCCCACCAATCCTAACCTTCTGAAAATCTCCAACTACCCCATCCCCAGTATCGCATACCCCCTACCAAATACCCTATATAAAAACCTGTTTCCTGCTCAGCTCTCAGCTGTCTCTCTTTTGATCAGAGGCAGCCATCATCCTGTAAATAAATCTCTTGTGTGGGGCTCATTGTGCACTGTGACTTTGTGGTAATGCTTGGCTCTCAGCCACTAAGATAACTTTCCTCTTAGAGCTGTAATACTTACAGTAAGACCCTCTTACTAAGGCAGCCCACATTTTAGCTGTAGGGCATACAAAAACCAATCTTAAACTAGCAGAGAAACTTTTTAATTGCTAGCTAGCTTTCACAGTGTTGGAAGATGCTGTGCTGGCTTCTGGGAGAGTAAAGAAATAAATGATCTTATATAATGTTGGATCATACTTTCTAAATACTAACTTGCCAAGCAAGATGTGCCTATACTGGATTAAAAATAGAATGATTGTTTTATGATAAGTAACTGCTTTCTGATTGGTTGTGAAGCCTGTTTCTGCTGCATAACAGTTTGCTGTGAGATAGAAACATTTCACCTTGTGGAGAAGCTCTTTAAAAAGAAAGGTTTAAAATAAATAAATAAATAAAAACCTCAAAATGGCTTTACAAAGTCCCTGAAATTGACCAGGTTCACTAGGCCTTGTCTTTGTTAGAGTAAATAATAAAATCGGAGAGTTCCTTTCAGAAAAGCCAAACTGCAGAGAAGACTTTTCAGATAAGCCAAGATATGCAAAGAAGACTCAGGAGACTGAGCATGCAACCCTGAGCTGCCCAGAAAATGAACAGACAAACTGGAGTGCCCGAGGAGAACATTCTCCAACCTGCTGGGCTGCCTCCACGCTGTAAAGTGTGCTACAAGGTCTCAGCTGCTAGGATCTATCAATGTGGTGGATTGACATCTAGGAAGACAGTTGTCTTGAATTATTTCTGCTTCTGTAAGTAACCCGTCACTCATATACCTATAAGTAACCTGAATAAGACTTACTGGTTCATAAGGTTGGACTTTGGTGATGTCCATATTTGATCTGTCATTGGTTTCTTATCTAGGGTGAGGAGACCAGCGTGCTGCATCTCCACAGGAAAAGTTTGTCACTTATCATCTGCACTTGAGGAATATGGGATGCCTGCTCCCCAGGAGGACTTTCATAGCTGGTCGTCTAGTCATCCTCAAAAGCCCCACGGCTCAGGATGTTATAGGTCCCAGGGTAGAAATACAATTATCGATTTGCTAAGATTTCATTCTGTCTAGGTGCCTTATCAATATTTATGACTATACCCACTGTGGAGTGTTGCTCTCAACAATGATCAGAGAAGTTTCTTTATGTAGTGGACAGCCGTTAATAGAGCTGTGTGTGATTTTTCAGAGTGCTGAGAAAAAGAGACTGACTACTCACCATCAAAAGGGACATCTCTATTAACCTCACCACCACCATACCTAAGAGAATATGGCAGAAGAGGAGGTAGAAAAGGAGCAGAGCCAGTGGATGAGAGAAGTGCTATGAAATGCTATCTCCTTGATGACATAGGCTATTGCATTTACAAACTCAGAGGAGCCAAGATTCCCTGTACCACATCAAGGTAAACAATACTCCTAAATAGATGAGCTAGATGATCTCCAGGATCTCCTGCTTACTAAAGAGATATTAGCCGAAGATAGTTGCTAGAGACAGAAATTTCCTATTTTTTTACTTATTTATTTATCTTGAAATATGTGGCCCCTAATAAGTTTCCAATACTTCAGTAGATGGTCTCACATCCAGGCATAAATGGGTAGCATTAACTGAATTTATTAAGTTGTCAAAAAAAGGTAAGATGTTATATTACTGAATACATTCATTAGTTAAAAAATAAGTATCAGGGCAAAAAAGGTGCCTTTCTGGCCCACAGTAAAGACTGGGCCTCTGGCAGAGGGACTCAGAATCCTCCCAGAAAGCCCCTGCTCTAAGACTAAACAATTAGGCCCTTTTCTATCTAAACTAGCAAAGATCCAGGTACACAGGCCTGGTGAGATTGCACTGTGAGTAACCAAAGCACAGAGGGGGCTAGCCAGTGCTCACAGAAAAAATACCCCTTCTGCCCATAGTAAGGGCTGGGCCTCAGGCAGAGGGACTTGGAATCCACCTGGAAAGTCCGTGCTCTCGGACTAAATGCACAGGCCCACAGTAAAGCACAGACCTTTGTCATTGGGAACTGAGATCTCCCGGGAAAGGCAGTGCTTGAAGATGAGCCAGGACTTTACACCTGAACCAGGAAGGAGCCTGGCACATAGGCCTAGGGAGACCACATTGGGAGTTCTCAGATAAGAGAGAGTACTGTGCTACCTGGAAAAGGGTGCATCTTGGCCTAAAGAAAAAACCAGGTACCTGCCCATAGTACTTAGGACCTATGGGAAGAGGGCTGAGCTCCCAGAACAGCCTCACAGGAACTCCCACACATGAACCCACAAAGACAGAGCTGAGATACTGCTATCAGAACTCACTGCTTACCCAAAGCCAAGCACTCAGAAGCAATTTTCCTTCCTGAGACCAATGTCCCTCATATCCATAGGAGACACAGGTGCCAGTCATTGACAACAAGACCATGTATAATCACAAATAACAAGATGGCAAGAGGAAAATGAAGAAATTTAAGCAATGGAAACAAAGACAATTTGGCAAAATCAGAACCAAGCTCTCCCACCACAGCAAGCAGTGGATTACCAAACACTCCAGAAAAAGAAGACTCAGAATTGAAATCATACCTCAAGATGATGATGGAGATCTTAGAGAAGCATGTGAATAACTCACTTTAAAAAACACAGGAAAACACACATAAACAAATAGAAGCTTTTAAAGAGGAAATACAAAAATAACTCAAAAAACTACAGGAAAACACAACCAAACAGATGAAGGAGTTGAAAATGGAAATAGAAACAATAAAGGAAACACAAAAACAGTCAACCCTGGAAATGGAAAACCTAAAAAAAAAATCAGGAGTCAAAGATGCAAGCATCACCAACAGACTACAAGAGATAGAAGAGAGAATCTTAGGGGCTGAAGACAACATAGAAAACATAGACAAAACAGTCAGAGAAGAGGCAAAACCCAAAAAGATCCTAATTCAAAATGTACAGGAGACCCAGGATACAATAAGAAGACCAAACATAAGGATATTAGGAATAGAAGAGGGCAAGGAATATGAAATAAAAGGCACATTAAATATCTTCAACAAAATTGTAGAAGAAAACTTCCCTACCGTTAAAAATGAGTTGACCATGAGCAAAAAAGAAGCCTACAAAATCACAAAATAAGTTGGACCAAAAAAGAAACTCTTCCCAACACAATAATCAAAACAATAAGTGTCCAAAACAAAAAAAGAATACTAAAAGCAGTAAGGAAAAAAGGACATGTAACATATAAAGCAGACCAATCAGAATTACGCCTGACTTCTCAACAGAGACTATGAAAGCTAGAAGATTCTGGACAGATATCATACAGACACTAAAATAACACAAATGTCAGCCCAGGTTACTATATCCAGCAAAACTCTCAATCACCATATATGGAGAGAAAAGATATTCCAGGACAAAATTAAATTTACACAATATCTGAACACAAATCTAGCCCTACAAAGAATAATTGATCGAAAAACCCAACACAGGGAGAGAAACTACATCCTAGAAAAAAAACAAGAAAATAACTAAGTAAAAAAACCAAAAGAAGAAATAAACACAGACATAATTCTATCTCTAAAAGCAAAAATAGCAGAAAACAACAATCACTATTCTTTAAAATCTGTTAACATAAATGTACTCAATTCCACAACAAAGAGACATATACTATCAGACTGGATGTATAAACAGAATCCAGCATTCTGCTGCATACAGGAAACTCACCTCAGAGACAAAGACACTACCTCAGAGTAAAAGGTTGGGAAAAACACCTTCCAAGCAAACAGCCCCAAGAAACAAGCTGCAGTAGCCATTCTAATATCGAATAAAGTAGAAATGAGCTCTCACAATATGGTCACTTGATTTTTGCCAAAGAGCTGAAAACATTCAATGAAAAGAAGACAGCCTCTTCAACAAATGGTGTTGCCTCAATAGGCAGTCAGCAAGCACAAAAATGAAAATAGACTCTTTCTTATCTCCTTGTACAAAACTCAAGTGCAAGTGGTTCAAAGATCTGCACATTAAACCATGTATACTGAAACTATTAGAAGAGAAAGTGGGGGAAACCTTAAAACACATAGGCACAGGGGAAATTTTCCTGAACAGAACACCAAGGGCTGTGCTCTAAGATGAAGGATTGAGAAATGAGACTTAATGAGATTGCAAAGTTTCTGTAAGGCTAAGAACACGGTCAAGGAAACAAATGGCAGTCAACAAATTGGGAAAAGATCTTTACCAATCCCACATCTGATAGAAGTCTAAAATCTAATATATACAAAGAACTTAAGAAGTTAGACACCAGAGAATCAAACAATCATATTAAAAATGGGGTAAGGAGCTAAACAACGAGTTCTCAATTGAGGAATATCAAATGGCTGAGAAGCATCTAAGGAACTGCTGAACATGACATCCCTAGTAATCAAGGAAATGAAAATCAAAACAATCCTGAGATTCCACCTTACACCAGTCAGAAAGACTAAGATCAAAAGCTCAGATGACAGCAGATGCTGGCGAGGATGCAGAGAAAGAGGAACACTTCTCCACTATTGGTGGGGTTGTAAGCTGATACAACCACTCTAGAAACTGGTCTGTTGGTTCCTCAGAAAATTGAATATAGTCCTATCTGAAGACCCAGTTATTCCACTTCTGGGCTTATACCCCAAAGATCATCCACCATGTTCATAGCAGCCTTATTTATAATAGCCAGAAGCTGGAAAGAACCCAAATGTCCTCAGTAGATGAATAGGTACAAAAATTTTGGTATATTTACACAATGGAGTACTACTCGGCTAATTAAAAACAATAACTTTATGAAATTCCTAGGAAAATGGATGTATCTAGAAAATATCATCCTGAGTGAGGTAACACAATCACAAAAGAACAGACATAATATGCAGTGACTGATAATTGGATACTAGCTCCAGAAGGTTTTGAATACCCAAGAAATATCTCACAGATCATATAAAGCTCAAAAATAAAAGAAAGGCCAATAAGTAGAAGCCTCAGTCCTTTGTAGAAAAACAACAACAACAAGTGTATATCACCCACTCAGATTTGGGTATACCTAGACTTCAAGTCATTACTAACTTAAGAGATAAGAAGATAGTCTTGTGGCAATTTTTGGTATTTAAAAATCATTATGTCTAATCTATACACAGCGAGAAAACTTTGACTATTTCCAATTATATTTTGTTTTATATGTACTTTATGCTTATGGTAACTAGGAAGATTTCAATGCATACTATCAAACCTTAAAAAAATCAAGTACTGACAAAAATATATTCACATAGTTTTATGCCAAATGCTTTTAAAAATCTGTACATGTATCTCTCTATTTTTAAAATAAAGTTGTAAGAAAAAAAGAAATATCATATAGTTATCAGTGTATCAACTTATCACTTCCTTATTTAAATTTACTCAAGTGTTTCTGAAATTATAAACAGAACAATTTTCTATAAATGCTATTGATTTCATACATTGAGTCAGTATTCTATACTTTTACTTAAAGACTTATTAGTTCTAACAAAAATTTTCAGTGAGGTCATTGTAAAAGTTTAGTTTATAAGATCATGTCAAATTTTCTTGTTCTTCTTCTTCCTGCTTTCTTCTTCTTCTTCTTCTTCTTCTTCTTCTTCTTCTTCTTCTTCTTCTTCTTCTTCTTCTTCTTCTTCTTCTTCTCCTTCTTCTTCTTCTTCTTCTTTTCTCCTCCTCCTCCTCCTCTTCCTCCTCCTCCTCTTCCTCCTTCTTCCTTTCCTCGTCTTCCTACTCCTCATATCCCTTCTCCTTCCCTTTCTCATTCTCCTCTCTTCTTCTAAGCTCCCCCTTCACAAATAAAATTTTAGAGAATAAACTTCTCATCTTATATGTAAAAATTTTATGTTTTCCATTAACTATGCTATCCACTGTGCATTTATTATATGAGCCTCTATTATTTCGTGTTCATCCTTTGTGCATCAAATTTATTGTTTGTTCTTCAGTTTTATTTTTTATAAAATTATGAATGAATATTGATTTCTGCCACAAAAAAGTATCAATAATTTTATTGTGTTACTTGGTCACACTGTTCATGCTCCAAACACTCAGTAGGAGCATGTGGTAGAAACACTATACCAAGGAGCAGGAGGGAAAGCAAACACCAGCATATCATGGTCAATAATGATTCTTTGAGTTAAATGGCTCTACTTTAGCCTGATGCTGTCAGTTCATCAAACACCCTCTTCTCTTTCTCTAAAAAGAGACAAACATGCCAACTTTACCGATCATTTTATTTGTGCATATGTGTCTGTCTGGGTGTTTTTGTGTGCAGGCTTGGAGGACTACAGAGGACATTTGTTGTCTTGCTCTATCATTTTCTGCTTTGCTCTCTTGGGATCAGATCTCATCCTGGATTTGGAGCTAGTCTAGTAACTTACATGCTTCAGAAACTATCCTGCCTATTGCCCTCAAAAAGATGGTATGGTAGGACTGCAAGATGTGTGGCCACACCCAACTTTTAAAGTGAGCTCTAGGGGGTTGGATTCAGAGCCTCATGCTGGTTCAACAAGACATCATACCTATTGATTCACTTTCCCTAATCCATTTCCCTAATATTTAAAAAGAAGTCAAACATTCTCTCCAAATTCCAGATGGACCAACTAAATTTCCACTACTCATCTCCAGTATAATAGTAAAACTGTTTCACACTGTTTCACATTAAACATGTTCAGAGCATAGAAATATAACTTCTCTATTTTTTCATAGTATGAATTAGTAAGTAACACCCTTTTGCATTCAGGGATATGCAACAGCCTTGTTTCTGTAATTGGTCACATGACCCATATAGCATTTGGTCATATGACTAGTAGTGTACCATAAGTAAACTTTTGTCATTCAGCTTTGAGTATGTAATTTTTCCTACTATATGATTTTCTTTGCACAAGATGAACAAAAAAGATTCCATGTATGTGGAGTATAAGGCAGAGTATTTATTATTTCTCAATTTGTTCTTGAGAGGAAGAACATTTCCATGTCAGGACTTCCTGCCTTCAAAAAGCATGGGGAAATGACACTCCAACAAACTATGGAAATCTAGGTCTTATTTGACATAAAATCCAGCATCAATTTTACGGAGATAATAACATGTTTTCTTATTTGACCCTCTTGCTTCATATTTAACCAAACATACGAATACCATAAACCAAGTAAACATTCTCAAAACATGAATCCCATATCTCCATCTCAAAAATGGCTACCTGTAGGAATCTTTCTTCAACCAACATAGTTGATGAAGTACCCTACACAATCTATTAACACATCTGTTTTCTCCAGATCTACTGGTTAGCTACATTTCCTATATACTCTATTTGAAGCAACTCCAGACAGACAGGTGAACTAGAGATCAAAGGAATAATTGCATTCTCATCTGGAGTTTCCTATGGTTACTTACAAAAGCAAGTGTGGGACTTCAGGACGCAGAGCAGAGCCTGGCCCAACCACCAACCGGAAAGGCAGCTCGTACAGGCTGAGCAACTGGTGAGTGGGAGACCTAGGCTGCGGGAGAGCAGAGGGATCTCTGCGGAGTGCACACAGAAAGGGCACCCCCTACCCTGACCTGCCCTGTCCTCCCCGATCCAGTGACCGGGAACAGATCTTAGGAACTTCTGTTCCCAGCCGGAGAGGACTTCAGGACGCAGAGCAGAGCCTGGCCCAACCACCAGCCGGAAAGGCGGCTCTTACAGGCTGAGCTACTGTGACCTGGAACAGATCTTAGGAACTTCTGTTCCCACCCGGAGAGGACTTCAGGACGCAGAGCAGAGCCTGGCCCAACCACCAGCCGGAAAGACGGCTTGTACAGGCTGAGCAACTGGTGAGTGGGAGACCTAGGCTGCAGGGGAGCAGAGGGATCTCTGCGGAGTGCACACAGAAAGGGCACCCCCTGCCCTGACCTGCCCTGTCCTCCCCAATCCAGTGACCGGGAACAGATCTTAGGAACTTCTGTTCCCACCCGGAGAGTACTTCAGGACACAGAGCAGAGCCTGGCCCAACCACCAGCCAGAAAGGCGGCTCTTACAGGCTGAGCTACTGTGACCTGGAACAGATCTTAGGAACTTCTGTTCCCACCCGGAGAGGACTTCAGGACGCAGAGCAGAGCCTGGCCCAACCACCAGCCGGAAAGACGGCTTGTACAGGCTGAGCAACTGGTGAGTGAGAGACCTAGGCTGCAGGGGAGCAGAGGGATCTCTGCGGAGTGCACACAGAAAGGGCACCCCCTGCCCTGACCTGCCCTGTCCTCCCCGATCCAGTGACCGGGAACAGATCTTAGGAACTTCTGTTCCCACCTGGAGACTACTTCAGGACGCAGAGCAGAGCCTGGCCCAACCACCAGCCGGAAAGGCGGCTCGTAGAGGCTGAGCAACTGTTACTGGGAACAGATCTTAGGAACTTCTGTTCCCACCCGGAGAGGGCTTCAGGACGCAGAGCAGAGCCTGGCCCAACCACGAGCCGGAAAGGCGGCTCGTACAGGCTGAGCAACTGGTGAGTGGGAGACCTAGGCTGCGGGGGAGCAGAGGAGCAGAGGGATCTCTGCGGAGTGCACACAGAAAGGGCACCCCCTGCCCTGACCTTCCCTGTCCTCCCCGATCCAGTGACCTGGAACAGATCTTAGGAACTTCTGTTCCCACCCGGAGACGACTTCAGGACACAGAGCAGGGCCTGGCCCAACAGCCAGCCAGAAAGGTGGCTCGGAGAGGCTGAGCATCTGTGACCAGGAACAGATCTTAGGAACGTCTGTTCCCACCTGGGGGCGACTTCAGGACACAGAGCAGAGCCTGTCCCAGCTGCCACCCGGAACCTGGGCTGCTGGGGAGTAGAGAGATCTCTGAGGAGTGCACAAGGAAAGTGTACTAGGGACACAGACCAGATACAAGGGAAAGGCAAGAACATATCACTGACAACAAAATGGCAAGAGGAAAGAGAAAGAGTATATCCCAAGGAAACCAAGACAATCTAGCAACACCAGAACCCAGCTCTCCGGTAGTAGCAAACATAGGAATTCCAAACACTATAGAGAAAGAAGACACAGACCTGAAAACATGCCTCAAGACGCTGATAGAGTTACTTAAACAAGAAAGGGAGGAAAAGCAAAAAGATTCAGAAGCTTTTAAAGAAGAAACAAGAAAAACACTCAAAGAACTCAAAGAACGAGACGAAAACAGAACCAAAGAAATAAAGGAATGGAAGAGGGAAATTAAAACAGAAATTGACACAATAAAGAAAGTGCTAAAAGAGATAACCCTAGAGTCAGAACACCAAAAAAAGAAATCAGGAGTCACAGAAGCAAGCATTTCCAACAGATTACAAGAGATCGAGGAGAGAATCTCGGGGGCAGAAGACAACATTGCAAACATAGACAAAACAGCCAGAGAAGATGCAAAAAACAAAAAGCTCCTAACCCAAAATGTCCAGGAAATACAAGACACAATGAGAAGACCGAACCTAAGGATAATAGGAATAGAAGAGGGAGAAGAGTATCAACTAAGAGGCACAGTAAATATCTTCAACAAAATCATAGAAGAAAACTTCCCTACCCTCAAGAATGAGATGACCACGAGCATAAAAGAAGCCTTCAGAACTCCAAATAGGTTGGACCAGAAAAGAAATACCTCCCGACACATAATAGTAAAAACATCAAGTGCCCAAAGTAAAGAAAGAATACTAAAAGCAGTAAGGGAAAAAGGTCAGGTAACATATAAAGGCAGACCAATCAGACTCACACCCGATTTCTCAACAGAGACTATGAAAGCTAGAAGAGCCTGGACAGACATCATGCACTCCTTAAGAGAGCACAAGTGCCAGCCCAAGCTGCTATACCCAGCAAAACTATCAATCACCATCGATGGAGAGACAAAGATATTTCAAGACAAATCAAAATTCACACAATATCTGACCACAAACCCAGCACTACAACGGATTATAGGTGGAAAACCCAATACAAGAAGGGAAAATACAGCCTAGTAAAAACAAGAAAACTCCTAAACAAGAAAACTAAAGAAAAAAACACAGACACAACTCAACCCAAAAAAGCAATAATGGCAAGAAACAGAAACAACTATTCCTTGATATCTATTAACATAAATGGGCTCAACTCCCCAATAAAGAAACACAGACTATCAGACTGGATACATAAACAAAATCCAGCCTTTTGCTGCATACAGGAAACTCATCTCAGAGACAGAGACAGACACTATCTCAGAGTAAAAGGGTGGGAAAAAAACTTCCAAGCAAACAGCTCCAAGAAGCAAGCTGGAGTGGCTATTCTAATATCGAATAAAGTAAATTTCCAACCAAAAGTTATCAAAAAAGATAAAGAAGGACACTTTTTACTCATTACCGGGGAAATCTGTCAGGAGGAACTCTCAATCCTTAACATATATGCTCCAAATAGTGGGAGACTTTAACACCCCACTCTCACCAATGGACAGATCAGGGAAACAGAAACTGAACAAGGACACTGCAAAACTAGCAGAGACTTTGAACCAACTAGAATTAATAGATATATACAGAACATACTATCCTAAAGTGAAAGAATACACCTTCTTCTCACCACCCCATGGCACCTTCTCGAAAATTGACCACATAATTGGACACAGAACAAGCCTTCATCGATATAAGAAGATTGCAATACTCCCATGCATCCTCTCAGATCACCATGGTCTACGGCTGGTCTTTAACAACAACAAAGACAACAAAATGCCCACATACACATGGAAACTAAACAACGCTCTGTTAAAGGATAGCAGGGTCAAAGAAGAAATAAAGAAAGAAATTAAGGATTTTCTAGAATTCAACGAAAACGAAAACACAACATACCCAAACCTATGGGATGCAATGAAAGCAGTATTGAGAGGAAAACTCATTGCCCTAAGTGCTTCCAAGAAGAAACTGGAGAGAGCTCACATCAGCAACCTGACAGCACAGCTAAAAGCACTAGAACAAAAGGAAGCAGATATACCCAAAAAGAGTAGACAGCAAGAAATAATCAAAATTAGGGCAGAAATAGACCAAATAAAAACAAAAAAAAACCATTGAAAAAATCAACAAAACAAAGAGTTGGTTCTTTGAGAAAATCAACAAGATTGATAAACCCCTAGCCAGACTAACTAAAGGGCAAAGAGAGAGTATCCAAATTAACAAAATCAGAAAGGAAAATGGTGACATAACAACTGATACTAAGGAAATTCAAGAAATCATCAGATCCTACTACAAAAACTTATACTCCACAAAATTGGAAAATCTGGAGGAAATGGACGAATTCCTAGACAGATACAAGGTCCCAAAGTTGAACCAGGACCAAGTAAACCATCTAAATAACCCCATAACACCTAAAGAAATAGAAGAAGTCATCAAAAGCCTCCCAACCAAAAAAAGCCCAGGTCCAGACGGGTTCAGTGCAGAATTTTATCAGACATTTATTGGGGATATAACACCAATATTCGCCAAGCTATTCCAAAAGATAGAATCAGATGGAATATTACCCAACTCATTTTTTGAGGCTACAATAACCCTCGTACCTAAGCCACACAAAGACCCTACAAGGAAAGAGAACTTCAGACCAATCTCACTTATGAACATTGATGCAAAAATACTCAACAAAATCCTTGCAAACCGAATCCAAGAACACATCAAAACCATCATTCATCATGACCAAGTAGGCTTCATCCCTGGGATGCAGGGATGGTTTAACATAAGGAAATCCATCAATGTAATCCACCATATAAACAAACTTAAAGACCAAAATCACATGGTCATCTCACTAGATGCTGAGAAAGCATTTGACAAAATCCAACACCCCTTCATGTTAAAAGTCCTGGAAAGAACAGGAATCCAAGGCCCATATTTAAACATAATAAAAGCAATATACAGCAAACCAACAGCCAACATCCAACTTAATGGTGAGAAACTTGAAGCAATCCCACTAAAATCAGGGACTCGACAAGGCTGCCCACTCTCTCCCTACCTATTCAACATAGTACTGGAAGTCCTGGCTGGAGCAATTAGACAGCAAAAGGAGATCAAGGGGATACAAATCGGAAAGGAAGAGATAAAAACATCACTCTTTGCCGATGACATGATAGTGTACTTGAGTGACCCCAAAAATTCCACCAGAGAACTCCTACAGCTGATAAACAAGTTCAGCAAAGTGGCCGGATACAAAATTAACTCAAACAAATCAGTAGCCTTCCTATACTCAAAGGACAAACATGTGGAGAAAGAAATTAGGGAAAAGGTACCCTTCACAATAGTTACAAAAGCTATGAAATACCTTGGTGTGACTCTAACTAAGGAAGTAAAGGACCTGTATGACAAGAACTTCAAACCTCTAAAGAAAGAAATTGAGGAGGATCTCAGAAAATGGAAAGATCTCCCATGCTCATGGATTGGAAAGATCAACATCTTAAAAATGGCCATCCTACCAAAAGCAATCTACAGATTCAATGCAATCCCCATCAAAATTCCAACCCAGTCTTCATGGAATTGGAAAGATCAATGTGCAATTTCATATGGAATAACAAAAGACCTAGAATAGCGAAATCCATCCTCAACAACAAAAAAACATCTGCGGGAATCACTATCCCTGACCTCAAGCTATATTACAAGGCAATTGTGCTGAAAACTGCATGGTACTGGTACAGAAATAGGCAAGTGGATCAATGGAATAGAATAGAAGATCCAGAAATGAGCCCTCATGTATATGGTCACCTGATTTTTGACAAAGGAGCAGTAAACATTCAATGGAAAAAGGACAGCCTATTCAACAAATGGTGCTGGTCCAACTGGCACTCAACATGCAAAACAATGAAAATAGACCCGTTCTTATCTCCTTGTACAAAGCTCAAGTGTAAGTGGATTAAAGATCTCCACATTAAACCAGATACACTGGAACTATTAGATGAGAAAGTAGGGAAAACCTTAGAACACATAGGCACAGGAGAAAATTTCCTGAACAAAACACCAATGGCTCAAGCTCTAAGGTCAAAGATTAACAAATGGGACTTAATGAGATTGCAAAGTTTCTGTAAGGCTAAAGACATCGTCAAGAAAACAAAACGGCAACCAACAGAATGGGAAAAGATCTTTACCAACATCACATCAGATAGAGGCCTAATATCCAAGGTGTACAAGGAACTCAAAAAGCTAGACACCAGAGAATCAAATAACCCTATTAAAAAATGGGGTACAGAGCTAAACAAATCATTTTCAGTTGAGGAACACCGAATGGCCGAGAAATATCTGAGGAAGTGCTCGACATCCTTAGCCATCAGGGAAATGCAAATCAAAACAACCCTAAGATTCCACCTCACACCAGTCAGATTGGCCAAGATCCAAAACTCAGATGACAGCAGATGCTGGCGAGGCTGCGGTGAAATAGGAACACTTCTTCACTGTTGTTGGGGTTGCAAGCTAATACAACCACTCTGGAAATCTGTCTGGCGATACCTCAGAAAATTGGATATAGTACTACCTGAAGACCCAGCTATTCCACTTCTGGGCATATACCCCAGAGACACTTTAATACACAACAAAGATATATGCACCACAATGTTCATAGCGGCTCTATTTATAAAAGCCAGAAGCTGGAAGGAACCCAGATGTCCTTCAGAAGACGAATGGATACAAAAATTGTGGTACATATACACAATGGAATACTACTCAGCCACCAGAAACAATGACTTAACCCAATTCTTAAGAAAATGGCTGCATCTAGAGAAGATCATCCTGAGTGAGATAACCCAGTCACAAAAGAACAGACATAATATGCAGTCACTGATAGTGGGATGCTAACCCCAGAGGCTTGCACTCCTTCAGAAACAACTCACAGACTGTATGAAGTCCAAGAAATAAAGAAAACAAAAACTATACATATATTCACAAAACAAGAAGACTTTGACTATTTCCATATTGCATTTTGTTTTGCATGTACTTTACGCTTATTGCAACTAGTACGTTTTCAATGCATACTGTCAAGCCCTTGAAAAAAATCAAGTACTGACTAAATAACATATTCACATGGTTTTATGTAAAATTTATTTTAATGTCTGAAAA
Organism: Micromys minutus; assembly: GCF_963924665.1. Lineage (NCBI taxonomy): Eukaryota > Metazoa > Chordata > Mammalia > Rodentia > Muridae > Micromys > Micromys minutus. Next base: position 15,107,022 of record NC_137969.1, read on the forward strand.
AAAAGTACTGACAAAAATGTATAATTTTAAGCAAAAAATGTTTAAAATCTTTAAAAAAATAATAAGCTGTTAGTCTTTTGTGTAGATGGAAATATCTCAAGAAACACTTCTTGTTATGATTAACAATTTAAGTCTTATTTGTAACAGATAAGAGACCAATGTATTTTCCATGTATTTTCATGTTAAAAAAAATAAATCTTGTTTTGAAGACAAAAAAAAAAAAAAAAAAAAAAAAAAAAAGCAAGTGTGACTCTGGCAGCCGAACTTCCAAAAGACTACTCCACAAACAGAGATGATTCATGAAAGCTCTGCTGTTTACAACTGGACCGGATGCTAGTGACTGCTCTGTCCCAGAGACTCCTTTGCCCTGAGTAATTGCTTACTGCTTATCCAACCACAGGGTGGAGCTTCCTAAATCTTATAAATTTCATGAACTTTGTGAGTTTTATCACTCCACTAGGAGAATGTTTCAATCTATACTAGAAAATCCACACGGGACCCTGCCATAAAAACAAAAAAGTAACACAACAACAAAACCATGGTTTTTAAAAATAAAACTCTCAATCTTCACAATTTTATGAGCCTTGGTGGAATTTCTCAAGCAGAGCAGTCAGTCATCAATTTTCATGCTAATACATACTCAGTAGTAAACTGATTGTTCCACTAAACACTCAGAACTATTTGTTACATGGGACTGGCTACTTTTTCAAAATGTACTTGCTTTAAAAATGAAAAGGCAGTTTTGATTAACTTATTCAAAAAGCATAACACATCTATACATAGCTTTACCCCACACTAGATCAATCCTATTTATGTGAAAAATTACATATTCCTAGATTTTCTCTGTTTTAGTTTGCTTTAAAAAAATTAATAGAATTCTGAAGCATGACAAAATGGCAAAAACATAGGTTAGCTTCTAGAATATGATATATAATAGAAATTCGACTTTCTTTTTCTGTCAAATGTCTTCACCTGAATGTTCTCAATAATTAGTTTTAAATTGTGACAGGTTCCTACTTGATATAACTAAGTACTTTATTGTATGTGTATGTGGATAGTGTGTTTGGATGGGTATTTGCATATGTGTGGGCACATGTGTGTACATGTGTTCTCCACTTTTGAGAGAGATCTAATATTTTGAGGTTATTTTTTAAAGTATTTGTATGTATCTAGCATGCATCACTATCCATTCTTTCATTCCAATTATTGCTAATTATTCTATCTTCCTCAAAAAACAATGTGGCATGAGAATTGTGTCCAGCTCAAAATTACTAAATTTATCAAGTAATCTTAATATATCATAATACCATATGTTATACAATTATAATATGTTACTAATAATTTCAAAATAATTATATTTTTAAAATTGCATATTAGATATAATTATTATTGTTCTAGTTTTCTTTCTGCTTATCTGATAAAACACTGACCAAACCTCACTAAAAGTGGAAAGGTCTTATTTGGTTATAGTTCATAATTTAGGAAAGCCAAAATAGAATCTCAAGGCAGGAACCAAGTGACAGAGCCTGAAACAGTGACCTCAGTGATCTCTGACTACTGACTTGCTTCTTTTGGTTATTCTGTCTTCTTTATACAATCCATACTTACTTCCTTACCCCCCCCAAAGGGGACTTGGACCTCATACATCAACTAACAATTAAAATATATTTCACAAACATGATCATAGGCCTATCTGATGGAGGGAATTCCTTAATTGAGATTCTTTCTTCTCAGGTATATCCTGATTTGTGTTCAGGTGTCAAAACCTTAACTAGCACAATGTGTAATATCTACCATCATATTATGTTTTCCTTAAAAAATGAATGGACTTTATTTTGATGAGACTCACACTTCACTGTCTACCCAAGTTTACTCTGAACCTCTTTCCTCTCCCACTTTCACATCCCCTTGATTTTGACTAAAGTATATGCTGTCTTTAGCAATAGGGTCTTATAGTTTTGGTAGGCAAAGAAGTACAATGGTTTTCCAAGTATCTCTCCTCACCTCCTTCCTTGTTTTGCCTTCCTATCTCTATGCCCTCTTTATTCTCCTCTAATATTCTTTACTCCTTATTTCTTTTATGACTATAGGAATATTAATTTTCTCATTTACTAATAGTGGAGTGTTTGAGGCATACCTAAATCAACTTTTCTGATCACAGAGATATCAGGAATTTATTATGGTTAGAAAGATGTGAAAAGAAAACATATAATAAAATTATGAGATGTATAGGTAGCTTCAATAAATGGGTTGGTTTAGAGAGGCAGCTATGAATATTCCTGCACCAGAAGCCATCTCTATCTATCTGTCTATCTATCTATCTATCTATCTATCTATCTATCTATCTATCTATCTATCTATCCATCCATCTATCTATCCATAAGCATACACAGATCTCTATCTCTATATCGATATAGCTATGTAGAGAGAGAGATTTCTCTCTCTCACTCTCTCTCTCACTCTCTCTCTCTCTCTCTTTCTCTCTCTCTCTCTCTCTCTCTCTCTCTCTCTCTGTGTGTGTGTGTGTGTGTGTGTGTGTGTGTGTCTTAGTCAGGGTTTCTATTCCTGAGAAAACATTACGACCAAGAAGCAAGTTGGGGAGGAAAGGGTTTATTCACCTTACACTTTCATATTGCTGTTCATCACCAAAGGAAGTCAGGACTGGAACTCAAACAGGTAAGGAAGCAGGATTTGATGCAGAGACCATGGAGAGATGTTACTTACTGGCTTTCTTCCCCTAGCTTGCTCAGCTTGGTTTCTTATAAAACCCAGGACTACCAGTCCAGGGATGGTACCACCTAGAGTGGGCTGCCCCCCCCCCCACTGCCCATGATCACTAGTTGAGAAAATGACTTACAGCTAGATATCATGGAGTCATTTCCTCAACTCAGGCTCCTTTCTCTGTGATAACTCCAGCCTGTGTCAAGTTGACACAAATCCAGCCAGTACTATTCACTTAACACACAAACATGTTTCTATTATGCCTCAAGCCTTACTTTCTTATTCATCCCCATGCTCTAAATAACCTTAAGAGTCCCACAGTCTTTACATATTAACATTTCAATCACTTTAAAATATCAAATTTCTTTTTAAAATTCAAAGTCTTCTTTCAATTCAAAGTCTCTTAACTGTGGGCTCCACTTCTTACTTCAAGAAGGAAAATACATCAGGGCATAGTCACAATCAAAAGCAAAATCAAACTCTAACCATCCACTGTCTGGGATCAATTCACTATCTTCTGAGCTTCTTCAAGGACTTGTGTCACTTCACCAGCTCTGCCCTTTGTAGCACACACCTTGTCTTCCAGGCTCCAGCTGCCTGTCTCCACTGCTGCTGCTGTTCTTGGCAGTCACCCAATGTCACTGGCATCACCAAAACACTGCTGTCCTCTACTGCAACTAGGCTTCACCAATAGCTGCACCCAGGCTCTCCTCCTGGTGCCAAGCTTCAACTCCTCTGAATGACCCCTTTGGTTCTGGAGCATTCATTGCAACTGAGGCTGCACCTTCACCAATGGCCTTCCATGGTCTCTCATAGTGCCAAGGTTCAGCTGTTCTGCATGACCCCTTCATTCCTTCAAAATCAGTACCACCTGGGTGACTCTTACATATTACCAAGTTAAGCCACAGTTGTGTCTAAAAGGACAAAATTTGTATTAAAAAATGACTGCAAAGTTGGTGGCCTAGACAGGGTTATCATCTTCAACATGAGAAATAAATAACTTCATTCAGAAAATAGTCAATATAATGTCAAGGACCCTGAACAACAGCCAAGACCCTGAAAAAACAATGGGCTGAGTTTGAGCCACTTTTTTTTTGACCAGGAACTCTCTGTTGCTTTCTTTCTTTTTTTCTTTTTTAATTTAAATTTTATGGGATATTTTCTGTACTTACATGTCAAAAGTTATCCCTTCCACGTCCCCCTCCACTTGCATCTATGAAAGTGCTTCCTCTCCCAATCACCCTCCCTACTTCAATGACTTGGTATTTCACTACACTGGAAAAACACACATTCACTGGACCAAAGCCCTCTTCTCCCATTGAGGTCAGACAATGCTATCCTCTGATACTTATACAACTGGTGCCATATGTCTCTTTATGTGTTTTCAATAGTTGGTATTTTAGTTCTTGGTAGTTCTGGGCGAGGGTGGGTTGGTTGGTTGATAATGTACTTCCCATTAGGTTGCAAACGCTTTCAGCTCCTTCAGTTTTTTCTCTAGCTCCTTTATTGGGGTCCCCCTGTTCAGTCTGATGGTTAGCTGCAAGGATCTTCAACTGTATCTGTACGACTCTGGCACAGCCTCCGAGGAAACATCAGTATCTGGTTCCTGCCAGTAAACACTACTTGGCATCAGCAATAGTGCTTGAGTTTAGAGGCTGAATATGAGATGTATCCCCAGGTGAGGCAGTCTCTGAGTGAACTTTTCTTCAATCTCTGCTCCTATATTTGTTCCTATATTTCTTCCCATGAGTGTTTTGTTCTCCCTTCTAAGAAAGAATGAGGCATCCACATTCTGGCCTCTCTTCTTTTTGAGCTTCATAAGATCTCTGAATTATTTCTTGGGTATTCCTTCTGAACTTTAGGTGGGGGGAAGTCTAGTATCCCCTTATCAGTGAGTACATACCATGTGTGTTCATTTGTGACTGGTTTACCTCACTCAGAATGATAGCTTGGGAACAAAAACGTATAAACACATTTACCTCACTCAGAATGATAGCTTCTAGTTCCATACATTTGCCTAGGAATTTTATAAAGTCATTATGGCTAATAGCTGAGTAGTTCTCCATTTTATGTACCACACTTTCTACATCCATTTCTCTGTTGAAGGACATCTGGATTCTTTTCAGCTTCTGGCTATTATAAAGAAGGCTACTATAAACGTGGTGGAGCAAGTGTCCTTGTTATATGTTGAACCGTCTTTGGGTGTATGCCCAAGAGTGGAATAGCTGGGTCTTCAGTTAGTACTTTGTCCAGTTCTCTGATGAACCACCAGACTGATGCTTCCTTGATAGGCTAAAACCAGAAATCTGGAGGAAATCTCTTGGATTTAGTGCTCTTTTGACCCTCTAACAGTTTAATTTTGCAAACATCTTATTCAGGTCCCCTGCTAGAGCCACCTTAATTGTGGGTCATTATCTAATCCAATTGGCACCACCTGGGCAGCACAGCTAGGTAACACCTGACTCATGTGTAGTGTGCTGACCAGTCTTGTTTATTGATGCTACATGCTCCTTTAAAGTGTCTATCATTTTCCAGTAAACTAGAGTTCTAAACAACACTTGTCCTCACTCAGTTCTCTTGTTTTTCAACACAAAGGTTTTGCTTTGTCAGTGCTGTTTTAATTATGTAATTCATCATGAGATCGTGGATTTCTGTTCTGCTTAACCAGGCGGAAACACCCTTTCTATCTCAGCCTCAAGAGCACCTTGTCCATCATATTCAAGAGTTTCTTGCACTTTTAACAATCAAGTTGCTTTGAAGATTAGTTAATAAATGTTTGTTTCCCACCAGAGACAATGTAAAAGATGATGCAAGGAAAGAATGAGTATCAAATTTAAATTGATTTTTGTGTCTGAATATTTTTTGTAGGAAGCTCACATTAGGTTGATAGCTTGACTTATAAGTACATCATTAGGTTGAGTTATGAAATAAAGAGTAAGCAAAAATGTTTATTTTTATTTTAAGAAAGTGTAATGAAGTTTCTAATGTTATTAGGCTACAAAAAATACAAAATAGTCTTACTTTTAGCTAAGTATAAAGGAATGGAGAAGAGCACACTGGGGAGGATCTAATAAGAGAGGACAAGTCATCATATGTTTGGGTCCTTATAAAGAATAGGAAGTCACAGTAAAATGGCTAGTGGGGGGCAGCTCACTATTTTAGTTAATGTTTTCATTGCTATAAAGAGACACCATGATTAAAGCAACTTCTAAAAGAGACATTTAATTGGGGACTGACTGAGGTTTTGAAGTTCAGTTCATTAGCATCATGGCAGGAAACAGTGGTATCCAGGCAGGCAAGGAGATGGAGTTGCAGAGAGTTCTACATCTTGTTCCTTCTGAAGGTGAACAGAAGACTGCCATCCTCCTCAGGTAACTAGAAGGAAGGTTTCAAAGCCCACCCCCACAGTGACACACCTACTTCAACAAGGCCACACCTTTAATAGTGCCATTGCCCAGGCCAAACATACCCAAACCACCACACTCACCTCATGAGGAAGGGAACATTGAATAGCAAGAGACTTAATGCCACTCAAGCTGTAGAATGAAGGCAAATGCAGGCAGTTCATAGCGCAGCATAAAGTGTTCTACTGTTAAAAATTTACTCCTAACTTACTTAAACGAAATTTCACAGCAAATAGACAAAGCATGCTTTTTAAAAGTTTGTCTCTTGACATTATTTTTCATAGAAAAAAAATTTACTCAGAATATACATTTTATGAAATAATATACATTTCTTGGTTTGCTTTCTTCACTGTGAAAGAAACACATACCCAAAAAACAACTTGAGGGAGGAAAGTGATTGACTCACCTTACAGCTTTTGGTCCATCACAAGGGGAGTCCAGGGAAAAAAACAAGAGTAGGTACCTGGAGGCAGCATCTGCCGCAGAGCCGCTGAGGGCCTGCTGCTTGTTGGCTTTCTCTCATGACTCTCCAGCCTGCTTTTTCTTTTTCTTTTCTTTTGTTCAATAATTTGTTTTTTTTTTTATTCACTTTACATCCTAGACACAGTCTCCTACCTCCTATCCTCTCATTCTGATTTTATAAATCCCTCTCCCATTTTTTCTTCCCCTTTTCTTCAGTAAAGGGGAATCTCCCATTGGATACCACCCCAACCTAGGACATTTAGTCCAGCAGGACTAAGTACATCCTCTCCCACTGAGGTGCAAAAAGGCAGTCAGGTAGGAGAAATAGGATCCAATCACAGGGAACAGAGACAAAGACAGACTCTAGTCTATTTGTTAAGGGACCCACCTGAAGACCAACCTGCACACATGCTACAAATGAGTAGAGGACCTATGCCCAGGTCTTGCATTCTCTGTGGCTAGTGGTCCAGTCTCTGTGACCACCCCTATATGGTCCCAAGATAGTTGACTCTGAAGGTATTTTGTGGTATCCATGAGCCGTCCAGCTTTGTCAATTTTACTCCCACCCTTCTGTAAGAATCCCTACATTCTGCCTGATATTTGTCTGTGAGCCTTTCCATCTGTTGCTGGATAAAGCTTATCAGGAGGTAATTATGATAGGTTTCTGTCTGCAAGCAAAGCAGAATGTCATTAATGGTGTCAGGGGTTAGTTCTCTCACATGGGATGGAGCTCAAGTTGGGGCAGTTATTGTTTGGCTATGCCCTCAGTCTCTGCTTCATTTTTATCCTTGTACATCTTAAAAGCAAGTCATTTTACGATGGAAAAATGGAAGCATCTTCAACAAATGATGCTGGTACAACTGGATGTTTGCATATAGAAGATTGCAAGTAGATCCACATTCATCACCCTGCACAAAACTCAAGTCCAAGTGGATCAAAGACCTCAACATAAAACCCAGTACACTAATTGAAGAGAAAGTGGGGAATAGGCTTGAATGCATTGGCACTATAGACAACTTCCTGAGCAGAAGACCAATGATGCAGACTCTAATAATCGACTATTGATAAATGGGACTTCATGAAACTTAAAAGCAAAGGACACTGTCAGTAGGCAGTCTCCAGATTGGAAAATCATCTTCACTGACCCTACATCTGATAGAAAAATAATATCTAAAATATATAACCAACTTAAGAAGTTAAACACAAACAAACAAAGTAACCCAATTTTAAAAGTGGAGTTCAGAGCTAAGTAGAGAATTCTCAAAAAAGGAATTTCAGATGGCAGAGAAGTACTTAATGAAATGTTCCAAGTCATTAATCATCAAAGAAATGCAAACCACAATGACCTGGGGATTTCTTCTTACATCCATCATCAAGAACTCAAGTGAGAGCACTAGTTGGAAGGATGTAGAGTTAGGAGAATATTCTGCCATTGCTGATAGGAATGCAAAATTGTACAACCACTCTGGATATCTATTTGGTGGTTTCTCTGAAAATTGGTAATAATCCTACCTCAAGACCTCTCTATACCACTTCTGTGCTGTGGGTCTTCATGCCAGAGGCCCCACACGAACATCTCTGATCAGGGAGGGGGAACTGTTTCTGCATCTAGGTCAGGCTAGGTGTGTGGATTCAAGGAAAAGGAAGAGAGCTCAGGCAGGGAGGGGAAACCAGTTCTGTAGCCTCCAATGCTGGTGCTGCACACATCTGTCTTCTCGGGGTTTCGAGCCAGGCTGAGTCAGCGGGAGACTCTGGTAGGGGGTGCAGGGAAGCTCTGGGAGAGCAGGTCTCTTCCCAAGTGTCATTGTTACAGCTCTTATGACAGGTCTCAAAGAATGGAGTAATTCCTATACACCTGGAATTCTGGACAGACCTAATATATACAGTTTTGGGATAATTCAGAGTCTGACAACAGGTGCTTCTATTGGTTTGGCCTGAGGGCTTAGTAATACCTCATCTATATAATTGGGGGTATGGTCCTGCTTCTGTCTGGAGCCTACATGATGTTTGGTCCTGTCCTCACCTGTCAGGGAGGGACTTGGGGCACGGTTTACTCAACCTCTCCACCAAAGGAACAATTGCTCAAATATGTCCAATGTAGCTTTATTCATAAAAGCCAGAAAATGGAAACAATGTAGATGTCCCTCAACTAAAAAAAAGGATAAAGAAATTGTGGAACCGCTAAACGATGGAATACTATTCAGCTCTTAAAAACAAAAGCACCATGAAATTTGCAGTCTGCACCATGGATGCTGTCATGTTGTCATTGCAGTCTGGATGCTGTCAAGTTCCAACCTTAATGATACTTGACTGAATCTCTGAATCTGTAAACCAGCCCCAACTAAATATTTTTATAAGAGTTGCTTTGGTCATGGCATCTGTTCACAGCAGTAAAACCCTAACTATGATTAATACTCTGCTCTCTTATACAGTCTAGACCTACCTGTGAAGAGGTAATACTATCTACATTGCCAAGCCCCACAGGCATGCATACAGATCAATTTGATGAAGGCAGTTTCTCAATTGTGTGGTTCTTTTGTCACAAATGACGACAGGTGTGCCAAGTGACAAGCTACCCAGAAAACATGACTATACTAATTGTGAGTGTCCTTCCAGTACAAGAATAGTCAGCTAAAGAACAACACTAAAGTTTTTTTCTTATTTTTAGGAATTCCAGTAATTTTTCCTAGAGAGGCCATGTTAAGTATATTTTTTAAAAAAGACAAACAAATAAACATTGGTTATGCTGCTAAGTCCAGCTTAGCCATGTAAGGGACAGCATGATGTGGTTTCCTTTTCTGGAACAAAGACAGCAGGGTGTGGATCTTTTTGTCAATATAGGTCTTAGGCTTGTTTGTATAAATATATTTTACTTTACATTCCTACTTTGAGGAATGTCCTTTTCTGCCAAGGTTGATGACTCCATGATAATCAGAGACAACTTGAGTCCAGGAGGTATGTTCAGGTGTGTCTATGTCTCTCTCAGCAAAATGATAGAATGCTTTGCCTTTCAAAACAGCCCTTAAGGCCATGGGAAAGAACACTAAAAGGATGGGTTTGAAAGTATTTAATTTCTCAACTATGCAAAAATATAAGGATGTAACAGTAATTGTATAAGGAGATTCACAGATCTAAAGGAACAGAGACACTGTGAGCCAGATAGTCAGAAAGATACTAAGGAAGAAGATAAAGAGACTTAGTGGTGATTGCAAGGCAAAATCCCACCCAGCTCACCCAACTAAGGTTTCCGTTTAGGGAGGTGTTTGTTTCTTTCTTCTGTTTGGTTATTTATGTTTTGTTTTGTTTGTTTTATGCTTACAATGGCAGATGGGTTCCTAAATTCAAGGTCAGTCAGGGACAGAACTAATTTAAATCCAAGCATGATCAGAATAATAATTTTAGGGTGGGATCCCACCCAGCTATCTTATTGTCTGTGCTTATGCTTGCTCTCATAGTCCAAGATTCAAGGAGCTGGGGTCATGGGATGTTGATTCATGGTATAATCAAAAGGGACAGGGGGTAATTAATGACTAAATTGATATGTATAATAACAACAACAACAACAACAACAATAATAATAATAGTAATAATAATAATACCACCTGTGCTTTTGACCTGGAAGAGATGTACTATCTAGAGAGATTTTAGAAGAGCAAGACAAAGCTGACTACAGCAGAGCAGAACACATAGAGCATCCTGAAAACCTGGAGCAGAACACAGAGAAAAGAGTCTACAGTGCTGTCTCAAACAGAACATAGGCAGTTAGCTTGAACCCACAATTTGACTTCAGGTCATTTGTTTCAGTGCTCCCAGTTGTTCTCTCAGAGACTCTCCAAACTGAGAACATTCATGTTTCATTTAGAAAATACATTTATGTTGCATATTTTCTATATAATAATTTGCTTATTGGTTTTGATATTTTGTTTTACATTACTGTTACTTGACTTCTGTTATTCTTAGTTCAAAGTATATAAAACATTAACATTATTTTAGGGCATTTCATTATTTTAAAGTTAATTTAGTTTTTATGCTGTTGTGTTAAATTTTATTACAAATGAGTTTAAATATGTTTTGAAACTTTTCCATGTCATATTATAGTTGTAGTAATGCAATAAAATGAGTTTTAACTTGGATTAATCTGCTGGGTAATAATGGCTCATGTTTTTTGAAAGGATTAACCTTTCATTAATAACAAGCGGTTTAAGTTTGTATTCTTATTTTCTCAAATGATTTCTACTAGTAACCTTGTGCTGAGTTAATGATAGGCAAAAATAGCATTTAAGTTTTCCTTTATTTCAATGGCTTGACTCTTAAATTTACGGAAAGATAATATAAAAAGTATTTCATCTTAATGACTTCTGATCAGTCTTGAGCAATCAAACTTACAATGCTTTAGTCATTTGCATGAAAATGTGACTTGGAAGAAAATAGTCTCATTTCTACTGGAACAATTTTATTGTTTAATATAGACAGCTGAACTCTCTAATAAGATAATCCCATGACAATAAGATTACCATTCTAATTGTGTTTTGGATAACTGTGTTAAGAAAACTACTTAAACCTGGAAAATATTTCTTTTTATCTAACAAATAGGAAAATGGTTGTTCTCTCTTAGTGTTGTAGGAGTATCACACAAAATATGAAATAGTTAAATAATAAACTACAGCACTAGAAAGATGCTATAGTGGTTAATACTCTTCTTAGAGACATCCACAATTCAATTTCTAGCACCCAAACTGGGGGAAATAAAAATGCCTACATATGTACACACATACACACAACCACACACACACATACACAATTGAAAGTAAAATTTTTACGTTTAAAATTGATAAATACTAGTTATTTTTCAAATAAGTTAAGTGATAATTACATGGTATAATATTAATATATTAAGTATATTTGTTTCATCCTGAGGAATTTTATATTTCAAACAAGTAAATATCACATATCAGGGGAACTTAATATTTCTAATAGCTTTATTTTCTAAGCTATCTTCTTGAAATTGCTGTTTCTAGCCACTGAAAAATTTTCTACTTGTTTTTATCTGTGTTGTCTTTCTCAACTCTGTATTTTTCCATAATTGCTATAACTTGAAAAGAGCTTTACCAATGCAGAAAAGTTATTTTTGCTGATTAAAGTAATTTTCCTTAAAATAAACCCAAACTTCATAGAACTCTATGAGTCCTCTTTCTGTACAACCAGAAAATGCTCACTATGTGGTTAGTTGAAACAGTTTGGGAACAAAATCTTATAAACAAAATTTTCTGAACTTCAAATGGTTAACACTGTAATATGGGAAGCCAGACACCCACTGCCGTGTAGAATAACTCTTAGTTAAAGATGATTTAAACTGGACTGACATCTCTAGTCAGAAAGATCCTGTAGTTAAATAAGTGTGTCATGCATGGCCACATTGAAATAAGACAGTGGTGAACATCTTTCAACATTTGTTTGTAAAATGTCTTCCCAGTTTCCCCCTTTTTTCTCTAGGAAATTACATAACCTTTCTTAATAAATGGGTTGACCTACTCCATTCTAAGATCCATATGTTTCTGATCCTAGAGCCAGACTCCTGTGCTACCCTTGAACTACAGGGTTAGAAATATAAACTATCTTTATCCAATTACAATTCTATTCCATATGAATATACATGATATACACATCCACCCTAGACATACACAAGCATGCATGCAAACACTGAAATTATTCTTGCTTCTAGACTCTTTAAAATGATACAAAGCTTCTCTTAGCAACCCTGCTCTTTGTCCCCTGCAATGGTAAAATTAACATGAACAAAATTTTGTTAATTAGTTTTCATCAAGTTACTATGAACCTAATAACCTTAGAACTAAGGTTATTAGAAGTCAATATTGAGTGTGTGGGACACATCAATAGACACAATAAATACAAGTACTTGCCCCCAAGGAGCACACATTGTTGTGGGTTAAAAGAGAGGGAGGCAGAATATATCCTTTAAACACAATGAAAATTTATTTATATATCAGAAAGCTAAAATACTATAAAATTGGCCAGGTTCATGTTTATTCTGAAACAGAAGAGCCAGGATTAGGACTTAATGACAAAATAAATTCTGAACAAAGGCTTGAGAACCTGTGATGGCATCACACTATAGAGATGTAGATGTAGCCATTTTGAGAGAATCTGCAAAGAGAATGAAGTGTCCCACAGAAACAAAAGGAAAAGATGTACTTTGAGTAGGAAGGGGTGGGAAACAGTAAAAAAAACTGTATCAGGAAGTCAAATAGGAAAGAGATAATACAGAGTTTCAGGCAGTGCATTATACTAAGAGTTTAAAGAATCAAAAATGATTATCTCAATTAATACAAAATTTGATGATTTACAATGCAAATGTTATGCAAACTAAGATGATAATGAAATGATTCCAAGAGGCACCTGCTATTTTTATAATTCATACACTATTATAGGCTACTTGCTGTGAGTTAAGAATTTCATCCTACCGATCAGTCATAGCATACTTGTTAATGAACTAATAATACATGCCAGGTGCCATGCAGTTTGATTGAACAATAGAGATCCCATTCTCATCCATCACACAATAGACTGAATGGCTACTGTGCTCAACTGATCACCAAGTTCTTATTAGAAAATATCCAGTGAGTGCTACTCAAAGATGATAATTGGACCTAAAGCAATAAACATATTGCATTTTTCTGCTGTTGATAAAAGAGAGTAAGATGTGGACAACACAGCACAGAAATTATGTTACAAACACCAAAAACACCAGAGTTAGTGAAGAGAAGACTAATTTAAACCACAGAGAACATGTATTTCACAATGATTATCAATATAGAATGATTGTGAAGTATATCAACACTCCTAACATACATATGCCCATAACATACATTTCATATAAATAAATATATATTTCCATACTTATTATGCCCAAAGTGCTAATACAGGGAAATACTTATTCTCCTTAAACTTTCATGATAAAGTAAGGCATTCATAAATTCCAGTTTCATAATGGAAGATGATTGGAAAGAGGTACCTTCAGGCAATGAGCTATGGAGCCACTTTTACTGGATGCAAATACCAGAGGTGACAAAGACTTTTGGTGTTATTTTTTTCTCTAGTAACATAAGATTGAAATCAGTAACTGGTTCACCGGCCTACAGAATGTATCTTGCATAAGGATGCTTATAAGGTACCTATAAAAAAAGTAGGAATATAATAAATCTGGCTGCTGTCGTCTTAAGGATACCCTGCTGATAATGATCAGAAAGCAGTCATGTGGTCAGGAAAGAAAGTAATTTTCATGACTACAAGTTGTATGATTCAGTAACTTTATGCCTTATTATTGTGCCAGAAAGATAAAGATGACTAAATTATACACATATATACACATTTTCAAATAATAGTACTAAGAATTAAATACATCATAAGATTGTTAGTTTTTGTCAAGAGGAAGGTGAAACAAAATTCCTTTTCTTCTCAGTCTGCATAAGACTTTATTCCTGAGAATTTATCTTCTATTTGCTTAAACTGTTATGTTGCTGACATATCTATAAAATACTTGGGTCCTTTTGAGAGGAATCTAGGCTCTTCAAATTGTACTCATTAAAAAATATCAATAACAACAACAACAACAACAAATCACTTTTCAACACACATTATCACAATGTAAAATTTGTATTCTCTCCCCCCAACCTCCACACCCATCTCCTCCACATCTTCCACAAACAGCTCTCTCCTCTCACTATTGTTCAAAGCTAACCATGAGCTTGCTTGCAGTTCTCTAATCCTCCGGCATTGCTCTACCTTGTACATGGGTATAGGTGAATTTCAACACCTATAATTTTCATAATAATGACACAAGTTCCACAATCTGCATTTCTTCCCTGAAAGAGCACAGCATAATCTTTGAAAAGCATTGCCATTACACTTAGTAAACATATTCTGTGTACCAAATACCAAAAAGCTAAAGTAGAAGCTAAATGGTACTTGTTCCAAAGTGAGGCCTTCATTTTCAGTGTTTGACTGTCACTCTCCTGTGGGATAATTCAATGTGTGCACTCATATCAGCCTGTTTATTTCCGTGCCATTCAAGATGTCCTGATACACAGCACATCTTCTACAAACTATGTTAATTAGTGAGAATAGAGATTTTAAAACTTCTAGTAAAACAGAGTAAAAGCAACCAATTCCAACATAAAAAGAATTAGTGCTACTTCTAAAGGCTCTAGGCATGTGATACCATTGTGGACTGTTAACCATTTGAAAGGTAGATTTTAAGGCTACTAGAACACACTCGTGACAGTCTCCACCTGTCATGGTTTGTAGCTGACCTTATTCCAACTGGCTCATGATTCAACACTTTGTCTCAGGCTTGCAACACTGTCTTGAAAGTTGTTTAGGCTTTAAGAGGTAGATCATGGTTGGAAAAAGTAATTTGCTAGTAAAAGGTCTTTGAGAATCCAAACAGTTCCTGGCTTATTGGCTGTTTCTTGGTACACTATGTATGAGGAGTCTTTCCCTGGCTCAGTTCACTGTGAACTTTACAACACCTTTTCAGCCATGACAGACTGAAATCGCTCTGAAACCATAAGTGAAGTCAATCTTTCTGCCCTTGAACTTGGTCCTGTGTAGTATTTATTCATCACAACTTGAATCTAACAAATAGCACTACCATATTTTATGATACTCTATAGAGTGTTTTTGGGTTGTTGTTGTTGTTGTTGTTATTGTTGTTGTTTTAAAGTCTATTCTGTATTGTGTAATATGTGGATTCTTCTATGTGTCCCCAAAATTAAGCTATAATGCTGTTAATATCGGCTACCTTTCAGAAAGCCACGCAAAGCCATCTGCCTCTGCCATACCCATTGATCTCATTTAGGATGCATATTTGCAATTATTTTGTGGTCAAAATTTGTGTAGAACAAATCTCAGAAGAGTATTTGCCATATGTGTGTGCTGGTCTGAAAATATTCTACATGAGCATTTATACATGCTTGCTATGTACGGATACCCTACCATAGGACTATTCTATAACGTAGTACCCTTCACAAGTCCAAGTTTCTCAGACCACTAAAGATTCTCTCTGAGACACATTTAAATTCTTACCTATAGAAGGAGATTTCATGCTCCCTCTTTCTTTTCAAATAAAACATTGAATTTAGTTTCCTATGAAGTAGGTAGCCTTTCAAACCATTTCAGAAAATATGGCTGTCAACATTCCTTTTCTTGTAGTGAAGAAAGTATTGTTTTATTTAAGGTATCATAGATACTTTAAATTATATTATATACAGAATACTGAAAATTTAAATTTACAGAGCAAGAAGAAGCAGAGCTCTCAGGCAACAAAAATAATCCACACTTGCCATTTACGTTGATTTTTTGATACATTAGAAGAGCATCTGATTCAGATAAAGTTTTTTTTTTATTTTCCTGTCATTTCTCCTTCTGAGAAAATGGAATATGACATAAGTATCAATCCCCTCTATCTCTCAGAAATACATTGTAATCAAGTATAATTAACCACCACGGCTTAGAGCAGAATGGGAAATTCTCTGACTGGAGAAGACTGAGGAAGCCAGGCATGTGAGAATGCAGCTAGTGTGAGATCTTTGTACATAGCAAAAGGAGTCTGAATGTAGGCAATTGGGCATTAACCTCATCTTAGTGTCCTAAAAGAGATGGCACCCACCATGAGGCTGTGACTTCCAGACCCCAGTTCTAGAAAGGCACTCTGGAAGGTAGCATTCTTTGATTCACCACTGTATATCTTCCCTTAAAGCCCTAAAATGCTCATTTGTTGGGCTCTGTGAAAAAAAGTCATGAAAGGAAAAGTTCCATCCATCTATTCACAGGATAGCCTGTGTCATGCTTATCTGGTGCAAGCATGCTTTTAAAAGGCCAGAAAGCTTAGAATTGGCAAAGCCCAGTACTTCTATAACTGTCACAGATAAAGTTTTGCCTAACCACAAAGGAAGAAAACTACTGCTTTTCTCACAAAGTTGTAGAGATAAACAAAAAGTTGCTTTTTTCTATCTCCTGCCACTACTTTTGAGGCCAATAATGAAATGTTTAATACAAGCATAAAAGCCCGGTTGGCACAGCAACACATTTTTCTCCTTAAATTTAAGTCAAATCTCAGCTCATAAATTGTTTTTTGTTTGTTTCAAGTTACAGACACAGGAGGAGACAAAACTTCCCCATAGCTATTATATATAGCACAGCATATTCCCTGGGGGCAGTTTCTTCAAACAATTACAGACATTTTAATATGATATGCTTTTAGTTTGTATAATGTGTCCGATGCAAATCACTTTTAAAAGCTGGGCAGAACTAAATAATTCACTTAGAGAATTCAGTAAGACCTAAGGGGAAATGGAAGAAAGAATTCAGAGATTGAACCTAGACAGAGCTTTGAAAACCTGTGGTTGTTAATAAAAGAAGTAATTCTGGTAAAGCAAAGAATTAATAGGGAACAAAGCAGTTGCCAGGAATATGCAAGTACATAGAGATATGAGATATTATCATAAATTTAATATTTCTTATCTAAGTAGCAGCACAGCTAATGTGATGTAAAACAAAATATAATGAACATGAAAATAAAAGAAAATAGTTCAGAGGCAAAACTTGAAGAGTTGGCATAACTTTCCAGATACAATATAAATGGTTTTACCCATCTCTATAAATCCTGGATATATGTGCTGGACTTGGGAAATGCTAACCAGTAATGGAATATCTGCTATCTCAGATGATAATGGATGGTAGCAACATAAATTCCTAAAATTGTTTAAGGTACTGTCATAGTTCAAAGACAGGAAGAGGATTTGGATCCCAAAAGAACCTAACTGGGTTCTAATTTACAGTGAATTACTTATTAATCCCTGAGAGATAGTCTGAGCCTTGTAGTTGGTAGTTTTTTGTTTTTTCTCTCTAAAAAATGTTTCCTATAACACATCAGGAGAGAACACAAAATTATTTGGATCAGGAAATAATCTGGAATGAGATTCTTAGCTATTCTTGTGCTATTTCCACTGGGCTCTTGAGACACGAAGTTCTCTGTTCATTTATTATTGTATTCATTCAATGGATATTTAAATAAATTGTTAAATTTTCCATGCACTCTTAGATTTGCTTAAAATGTAGTATTGAACTCCTTCCATAAACTGATGAGCAAGAAAGACATTAAATAAAGAAGGAAATCACACCATTCCAATATGGTATTCCATAAGAGTTAGAAAAAAACACAAATGTAATAATAAAAAAAAAACAAAACTATTGTCGCTGACTTTAGTGTTTATAGGTAATGTGTCATTCTTTTGTGGTGCCATTTAAGTGAAATATGAGTATTAAGGAATTTGTTATTACTAGTAAAATACGCTGAATGAATTTTAAGCATGTAAAAGAAATATATGAGGGGGTCCTGAAGGCAAACAGAGCCAGGAGCACATGAGATGTTGAGAGGCGATTAGGAAGCAAATGGAGTGGTTTTGGCAGCTCATTCCCACTGCCCTGAGCCTTTATGTTTAACTCTAACCCATATTGTACACTAAAGATTGTTTGTTTACATGTGGTCCTCTTCTAGCAAGCTGAAGTCCTCATTTCTAAGAATTTATGATGCCAACTAGAACATATTGAGGTATTCCATAAATTCTTGTTTAACCAATGAAGGCACAGTTGCCCTAGGTATGGGTCCAGGAAGAATAAATTGATAATTGGTGGAAAAAAATAAGTCAATTTAAATTTCTGGCTTTCAAGCACATATTTCTTATCATTGGTGTATCAAAAATATACCATATAGCTGGTAACACACTAGTCCTAGGGACACAGAGAAGAGTTGAATTGATTTTGGCCTCTTTGATTTCAGAACATGGAAAAATTAGAATGAGTAATGAGACAATAAGAGAGTGACAGGCTTCATGCCTATATAATGGAGCAACAGTTACCGGGGCATCCTGAAAACTTCCTAGGAATAATCAATATTTAGGCTCTAAAGAAGAGTCAATTCTCCATGAAGATACTGTTTGTATAGTATTTAGATGTCTATAGGGAAAAATGGTAAGAACAGCCCTGTTACAGACATATTGATCTCATAAAATTTCGAGGACATCTATGCATAATCCTAAATCATTCCACTAATAGAAGGTGTCACCGCATTTGTTAGAATGATGATAGAAATGAATGCTTTAGGATATCTTATACAAACCTTCCTGGAAGAAGAGGAATAGTATTGATGCAAAGACGTTACAGGAAAAGAATTCTTGAAAGGACAAGGAGAACCAGGAAGACATGTGGAAGATGTGATGGGGAAAATAGTCAATTTAGCAGGCTGTTCATATTCAAAGAAGAGAAAGCACCATAGGTATTAATATTGATTGAGAAGTGAAAAATGAATTTCTGTCCATAGATTGAATGAAGTGAGAAAGTTAAATTGTGTAAAATGAGGTCTTATGCTGATTTTATAGGACTGGGTAGGGATTTCTGATAGATTACCTTGGGTAGATTAAATCCTAAGTAGGAATCTGCAAAAAGCAGCTCTACACCACAGCAGCCAACAGTACCCATGCTCAACTTTTCGTTCACACAACTGATTATTCTGCTTTTTTTCAGGCATTTCTTCCACTGGGAATCAGGCAAACCCCAACAGAGCTATATTAGGAAGTAGACATGATTTTGGAGATAATTATAAGGTGAATGCACAATGCCTGGTGGGGGGGAGCTAATTGGATAGGACTGGTGTCCTTTGAAGAAAAAACAAACATTAGCAGTGTTTTTTGTTTTTCTGTTCATGCTTAAAAGAGTGACTTTGTGCAGGCACTGAGGAGGCAGCCACTGACAGCAACTCCAAGAAGTTGGTTTAGAGAGAATGAAAGTAGACTTGCGCTTCTTACCTGCAGAAATGTTTCTTTGTCTAAGCTATTCGGGCTTTGGAATTATGTGATTGGCAGCCCAAGCAGGTTAATAGACTGGTTAAAGTGTTTGCTGATGGTTTGTTCTTGTTTTGTTGGTTTGTTTTATGACAGAAGAGCTGTTATAGTACAGTGTGATGTTGTTAGTTTTTCTACACATTAGACTGATGGATGGAATGTAGCTACTGTCTAAAGATATATTCCAAAATAAAAAGACACAGTTCTCACTCAATTTTTTTTTTTTTTTTTTTTTTTGTGAGTCTTCACACTGGATCTTGGTCTGAACCACCAGGAATAAGATATCTATTCTTTGATTCAGCATTCTTTGCTCTTTCTAGAAAAGATGTCTGGGGAAGATTGGCGAACTATTTCATAAATGAAGAGTGTGAACAAAAAACCAAACTGTCTGAGGCCCAGAGACACTGGGCTTCCATATCTGTCTCTTTGTCATTTTTGTAGTTAGCTAGGGTTGGGTCTCAGACTCTAGTTGTGAGTGGACTCTTTCTACTCTTTCTTTCTTGTGATAACAGGAGTTACACATTTCTACAAGATTTCTAGGCATAAACAGATGAGCATGGGCTCACACAGACCCATGGTTTTAAACTATAAAGAGCTGAAGAAATCATAGACATTAATTTTATATCTAAGCAGAGAATACTGACATTGAATTCATACTTCATCAATGTTCTAAGTATGGAAACTGAGGCCATAGATGTGATATGACTCTTCTGGGATTGAAGAACTTCATAGGTAAATGAAACTAGTATCTGCTCTCTGAGTGGAAAGATATCTCAAGGAAGAACCTATTTATTCACTTTTGAAATTAACAATCATCAATAACATCTGATGAGTAAACACCAGAAAATAAAATTTCACTAAGAATTTTCCAAGCACCCTGCAAACATTTGACATGCAGAATGCATGGACAAAAAAGCAATTTAATAAGACCCAGATATAAAGCCTATATAACTATTAGAAAGCTATTCCAGATGCTCTGTGGACATACCTATAGACTTGCCTCTCGTACTCACAAGGTTCAACCTCTCTTTTTGTTTTGTAGCCGCTGCAATTTAATTGCTTGGTTTTTGGCACTCTTATCACATAAATTGTTAGATTTAAAACCCCCCTTCATTTAAAGTTCATGCTTTTACACTTCCTTCCAGCTTCCCATTTGGCAATTTTTTCCTAAATAGCAATTACATCACACACACACACACACACACACACACACACAGAGAGAGAGAGAGAGAGAGAGAGAGAGACAGAGAGAAACACACACACACAGAAACACACACACACACACCCCCTGAAGGATGTTTTCTAAGAAATCCCTGTTGGCTGATTGTCCATTTTTCTAGTTTGGCCAATACACACCCAGAGTTTGTCTTATTTCCTTATTATTCTGAGCTGAGACACTGAGAGTGAATTTACTATGCTGCCAAACAGGAATCCCCATGGGTATGAGGAGAAGAAAAGTCTACTTACCAAGAAAATGCCTGTCTGTAACCTCTAGGGATAACTTCTATGCCTTCTTTCTCCAGGAGGTGAGGGTAGTGGGGAATGTTGGAGAAAGAGAAACAATAGTCTTCTAAGATCAGAAATTGTATCAAGAGCCAGAATTATAAATGTGTGTTTCTCTCACTTGATGGGGAAAATTTGACCCCACAAAGCACAAACCCTCATTTCAGTGGACTCTAAAGTAAACCACTTCTGTAACTCACTGTAGGGAAGCAAAAAAAAAAAAAAAAAAAAAAAAAAAAAAAGAAAAAAAGAAAAAAAGACTTAGTGTGCCCCCTGGAAAGGGGTCAACACAGTGGCCCCTGAACAAAGGCCTCAATAATCTGGGTACAAAGTTTTGATTTCAAGGAAAAATAATCCTAAATGTACTTTTGTGTTTGTTTCTCTGTGTGTGTTAGTGTTGTGTATGCATGCAATTTTTCTAGAGGAGAGTAAATTCCTCAGTATTTTTTCTGTTAGTTGTGACAATTTGACATCTAATGCTCTTATTAGACCAAAGAAAGAGAGCATAAAGCAAACCCATGAATGAGCCTGGCACCAAGCTCCAGTGTTTCTTGGTACACTAATGCAATCTTTCCAAGAATGTTCTCAGAAACCATGCACTAATGACTCTTACCTTCATCAAATTGATTTCCTGAGGATTTTGAATGATGGCCTACATCAGTATAATGAATCTTTATATACGTCTAAAAATATCTTGTGAATAATTATTATCCATTACTCTGTTATCTATGACTCAGAAGTCTATTTTTCTACAAAATTTAGAAGTCATTTTTATCTGAGTGATTAAATAGTATGTGCCTTATACTGGGGATTCTCCACCTGTTAATGTACACACATACATACATATTCATGAACACGCTTACCCCCTAAACACACGCATACACACAAACACACACACACATACACACACACCTCCACACTGCTCTTCCATCCTAAGTTGAGATATTGTACAGGAAGTCTAGACACATTTTCAGTTTTCATGTCTGCAGACATGCTATGTTACCTTGGGGATGGAGGCCAGACATTTTCTAAATAACCAATAATGGCATCTTCATTTTGCCCTACCCCTGACACACACACACACACACACACACACACACACACACACACATGTGCATATGCACATGCAAGTGCACACAGAACTGTCAGGCTTTGAAATGTCCAAAGTGCTTAGGTTGAGAAATTGTGGTCTACTTTATTTTTTCAGGGTTTAGTTTTTTAAGACTTGGCTACTGATGTCCTTTCATGCTAGTTTAGGTATTTGGTTATCTAAGGGGAAGACTGTAATCTATTCCTTTACAACAGGAAAAAATTCCATTACATGCAAGAAAGAATAAAGAAAAATAAATAAAGAAAATAATTACAGCAGTCTTGAATGTGCTAGAATCCAGGAATCCCAGACAGAATTCAGCCTCTTCCAAGTCCATGGTTAAGTGAAGAAGAGATGTTGCAAGAAGTCTAACCTCCAAAACCAGCAAATGAGCTGATGTAAGATGACTTGATTTGATGGTCATAGAAGTTTGTCTTGAGAAATTAGTTCTTCCAAAATGTTCTCATACATGTAAAAAATTACCATACTATATGTCAAAGCATACAATCAGGAAGGAGCTGGAAGAACGTGAAAACTTTTGACAAGATGCTGTGCCTGAGAAGAGTGAAGAGTCTCTGGTGGAAGCCACCCTGCCATCATCGGATTCTGACTATTTTGGAAAGGAATGGACACCAGAGGTAGCATTTGAAGTCTGTCTGAGTCACGGTGTGCGGTAATGACTTTTGCTCAGTGTTGTGACAATAATCAATCTACAGAAGGAACTGTTTACTTGGGCTCACACTTTAGGGTAGAGCGCACTAGGGACAGTAAGATTGAAAGAGAAGGAAGAATCATGTTCTACTGAACCTGCAGTCAATTATGAGAGACCACTGAATGCTGGTGCTCAGTAAGCTTCTCAAGTTTACTTAGCTCAGAAACACAAACCATGAAATAGTACCATCCCTAGGTAAGGTAGGTACTCCAATTTTAATTGAACTAATCTAAAAATTTTCACACAGCTTTGCGCAGAAGTTTGTTTCTTAGATGATTCTAGACCCCATCAAAATGAAAATTGAGATTAACCATCATCTTATAACTATGAAGGAAAAACTTATGGGACATTTCTTGTCAAGGCAACAGGTGATATAGCTTGTTAGAAGATTGGCAAGGAGTTTATCAGAGCAGTTGTATCTAGTCAAAGGAGAAATAAAGGTCTAAAGGGAGTAGATATTCTGCTTTTGTGGGTCTTTGATGCCATGTTTGAATATGTGGATGGTTTAAAATGATGTTTAATTTGACCGCAGCATATGTGTGAGATTCCTAAGAGCCCATTTTTGTAAGTTGAAAGAATACAAAGGAGTCTTTTACCCAAGGCCCATATAGACTTTGTCCCAGCAGGACTCTCAATTTGATGAGAAGGGATCATAGCAAGTCCTTTTCCAATCCTCTGTGTGCTGCTTTTCCTTTTCCTCCCCTTTATTACTGATTGAACTTCCCCTGTGTCAAGCTTCATTTCAGTGAAAAGTCCCAATTCCCTTTAGCCTTCAGGTTTTTCCACCTTCACTCAATCCCAGCTCTTCAGAGCCCAGTGGCTTTTTGATTGCTGGTGTTCTTACAACACTTTGGCAAATCACTCAGCACTTCCCACACACAGCCAGCTCTTCAGGAACAACAGGAGTGCAAGAAATTCAATTCACAACACCTGCAGCTTACACATTCCAACCTCACCTAGAGATAAGCCCTCCAATTAATGATCTCCCTCTGTAATTGCTTTCCCTTGCCTTTCCATTTTGCTTTTGATCATGTTCTGTTACAAATTCCCTCACCTGCTCACAGTGAGTTTTTTTTTAGTTTACCAGAAACCTGTAGGAACTGAAAGAGTGAGCCAGAGACTGAAACACACAGTGAGATCTTTGGAGTTGAAAGTTTGGCCTGGCATCTTCCAGTGTAAACATCCATTACTTTTTATATCATAACTACTTGTGGTTTTCTGCCTTGAATTTTGACCAAGGTATGACTACAAGTTATTTTCCTTTATATCTTGTATAAACCTTTTAAGAAACTGTTTTGAAAGAAATTAACCTCAGTCTGATGCCTTGTGGTTGTTTAAAAACAAGGTTAAAGAAAAAAATTAATCTGATGGATTATTTTCCTAGAAACAATGCAACAATCTTGTTAACTCTCATGTCTTCTTCATCTGCTGATAGATTATGAGACTGTATATGGCACACGAAAGGAATTAAGTAAGTATTCATTATATGGTTTTATAGATAGATATCTCATAAAATCATTACACTTAGCTTAACTATTCTTTTAAAAACCAATATAGGAAATAACAAAAACCAAAATATTAGTAGATCAAAAAGAAATATACTCAAAAACACATAAATTTCAGACAGTGAAAAGATGTTCTGGTTAGCTAAATTGTAGGGCTGTTTTTCTTGGTATTTACAAGTGTCCAACTGCCTTAGTTAGGGTTTCTATTGCTCTGAAAAGACACTATGACCAGAGCAACACTTACAGAAAAAAACATTTAGTTGAGCTTAGCTTACAGTTTCAGAGTTTTAGTCCATAGTCATCATGGTGGGAAGAATTGAAACACACAGTCAGTCACAGTGCTGGAGAAGGAGCTGAGAGTTCTACATATGGATCTTTAGGAAGCCGGAAGAGACTGTCACACTAGGCCTGGCATGAACATCTACAACCCCAAAGCCTATCCCTAGTGCCACAGCTTTTCTAAGGAGGCCTCACCTACTCCACCAAGGCCACATATTCTAATAGTGCCACTCCCTGTAAGTCTATGGGACCATTTTCTTTCGAATCATTACACCATCTATTTGACTTTGATGCAGATGGTCACAGAAACTCTTTAAAATCCTTAGAGGAGCACTCTTATAAGCAAAGAGAAAACAACCAAGCCCAAAGTCACAAGACCAAGGCTTTTCAGGTAGGGTTTTAGTACATTCCCACCAGTTGCCTAGATAACAAACTTCCTTGCTTATCCCACTGTGAGAGTCCTTGCCTGTGAATAATACAGAAACAGCATGTCTCTTAGCTAAGAATGAGGTTTATCACATGTATATAGCAGAGAAAACAAGCCACAACATAAACAGTTACAGGTACTAAGAAGGTGCATTATCACATGAATATAGCAGAGAAAACAATTTCAAAGCTAACCAATTAGTTACAGGCACTTAAAATGCAAAAGACACAGATGATAAGTGTTCTCATTTAATTTCTGTTACTATGATAAAATATCCTGATATAGGCAACTTCAGTGAGGGGCAATCAAGGTATAAACACAAGGAGTTAATCCTATCACACCAAGAATTAAGAACAGAGAGGAATAAACACAGGTAGATCTGCTTGCTTCCTTATTTACCTCCACTGTGTTTATAATATCCAAGATCCCCTAGACTAGAAAATGGTGCTGCCTAAATGGGCTGGGTCGTCTTTATCAGTTAAACAATCAAGACATTCCTGCACAGACATGCCCTCAGGCCAACTCTATCTAAATAATTTCTCATGATGACTTTTTCCAGGTGATTCTACCTTTCGTCAAATTAGCAATTAAGACTAACCAGCATATTAATCAAATAACGGTAAACTGAAATTGGTTCACTATTTTTATTGATATTAATACTATTTACTTATTCACCTTATATCTTATTCACTGCCCTCCTCCTAGTCACCCTCTCCTACAATCCTTACCCCATCTCCCCTTCTGCTTCTCCTCTAAGCAGGTGGGCCTCTCCTTGGGTGTCCCCTATACCCTGGCAGATAGAGCCTCTGTGAAGCTAGGGGATTTTTTTCCCCCACTGAAGCCAAAGAAGTCAACTCAACTAGAAGAACATATCCCCTGCACAGACAACAGCTTTTGGGATAGCTCCTATTCAAGTTGTTTTGGACCTACATGAAGACCAAGCTGCATATCTGCTACATGGAATAGGGGGAGAGGGGCTAGATCCTTCCTGTATATGCTCTTTTGTTACTCTTCCATAAAAGACCCCAAGCTTTTTCTACTGTTTGACTGTAGGTGTTTGCATCCCAGTGAGTCAGCTGGTGGGTGGAGCCTTTCAGAGGACAGCCATGCTAGACTACTGTCTGCAAAGTATAACAGTATCATTAATAGTGTCAGATATTGGTGTTGCCTATGGGCTAGGTCTCAAGTTGGGCCACTTATTGGTTGGCCATTCTCTTAGTCTCTGCTCCATCCCCAATTCCTGAACCTCCTGTAGTCAGGATAAATTTTGGGTCAAAAGTTGTGTGGGTAAGTGGGTGTCCCTATAGCTCCACTTGCCTGACTACAGGTGGTGGCCTCTTCAGATTTCATATTCCTAGTGCTGTGAGTCACATCTAAGGACCACCCCATTTTTTCTTGGGTACCTCTCTTATTTGTCTCTTCATGGAGATGCCCTCTGCCGCACCACCCCTGTCAGTTGTAGATTTCCATTGATTCTCCTGGCCAAATGGCCATCTCTCCTGTGCCTCCCTACACCTGATCCTGACCCCAACCTCACCCTCATTTTTAGAGTGTACAGTAAGTACCTTTATATGATCTTACTAGCTTATGGAAGGTAATGTTATAAGACAACTTGCATGTCACAGCATTCATAGACAATTCTCCTTTGAATCTGCATGCCACAAACTCAAGTGCATTACACTCTTCTGTCTGCAATTCAATGGGACGTTAAGTCTATTGAAACTTACACCAAATCTTTATAAAATGAACCATATAAATGAGTAAATGCCACTGAAGTGGGAGAAAAATAAGCACTAGTCTCACACCAATAACTACAGTTTTTCTTCTGTAATTACGGTAATTATCCCTGGTAACAGTATTCTCCTAAACACATTATTAAAGCAATACAAGTAAGTAAAGAAAGAGTGTCCTTATTTACAATTTGCCTAATTTCCTGTTAGATAGTCACAATGGGGAGCTGGAACTTTCTATAGAGCACTTAAGTTTTGAAAAAAATGAATCTACCAGGCTTTCATTTGGAATTATTTAGTCCAAAGCAGTCAACCCTCACAAGCATATTATTGAATACCTTCAGTTATCTATACCACAAGGATGAGTGTCAGAAAATGGGGAAGCCCTACTCTTTTTCCTCTAGGCAGAGGCTTCCCCAAACTTGACAAATAAACAGAGGGAAAGATCTATATGCTTTTTCTATCCAAAAGCTAACCCTTGCCTAATGAGCTTAACATTGAAGAGACAACTGAAATTCACAAATAGCAATATTAGGGAGATAAAAAGCAAACAAGTAAAGAAAATGAAAAGGGGTCTTAGAAGACCTCAGCTAAGATCTGAGGCATGATGAATGTGACTCACCCAAAAATTTGGTCTGTAAAACTAAAAAGGTTCTAACTTCCCTTCTCCTACAGCCACGGTATGCACATTATCAGATAGGTTGACAAGCAAGCCTGGTCTTTACAGGTAATATGCTTAGGGATTCTTTGCAAAGTTGCCCTAGCAACATCTTCCCAATGACTACAGTATATATATATATACACATACATACATATGTGTATGTGTGTGTGTGTGTGTGTGTGTGTGTGTGTGTGTGTGTGTGTGTGTAACTAGTCTAAAACTACCTTTAGTTACACTCTATGAGCATTCATAACACATCCATAGTCATAGTTGCCTCTCTCTTCTGAAATATAATAAGACCCAGTTCAGAAAGTGGAAAAGAATATAGGAGAACTAATATTTTAATTAAAATAATTCTGAATTCTTCTTCTGTGCCTGGGAAAGAGAATGATCTTGTTTCCTTAGATCATTAGTTGAGAAATTATTCTCAGTCTTCCATGAATTCAAAATCTCCCTTTTGACCCTCTAAGAAAACTGGACTTACTAAATTCCATTTCATTGATTTGTCTATCTAATGTCTTTCTTTTAGCTGATGTCGTTCTCTTAGTTGACATCTCGGAAGATATTCTAGCTTACTTTTCTTCCCAGAGCTGAACGTCAGGCTTTTGACAAGGCCACGGTCCTGTAGACAGCTATAATAAAATGTGAAATGGCAAGAGATAGCAAAATATCCAGAGATAACTTTATCTTGATAACTGAAATGTTCCATGTGAGAATACCTCAAAAAGAGCTGCTGCCTATTAATATTTGTGTAGAGAAATGTCTACCTCCTAACATCCATCATGACAACTGTACTGTGGCTTTCTTTCCCACTGGAGAGGCTCATCAAGCAAACTCTGGAATCAATTTGTTTAAGTTTGCAATTCCAGATAAGAGTTCACTGAAGCTTCATTAGTGTGAGAGTAACCTAATTTAAAAAAAAAAATTGAAAGGAAGAAATAAGATCAACTATGGAACTTGAAGTAGCCTGTCACTTTAGATGAGTGATGGCATCATTAACCTTTAAGGTCACATCAGCTATTATTGAAGTGTCACATATCATAGTGTCAAAATTAAATTAGACAAACTATTACCTCATTATTGTGCTAACAAATCTAAAGCTTATCCGAATTAATATTACATGGAGTGAGGACTTCCTTAACTAGTTTACTAATACTGGACACATTTAAACTATTTCAACAATCCATTAGATCAAGTCCTAACTGGGGGAAAAAAAAGCCCACAACATTCTTCAAAGCTACTTGTAGTAATGGTCAAGTTATGAGCAGCCCTCTGACTAAATTACCAATTGGCATTTAATTTAATGCAGTGTGTTAAAGAAAAGTCGCTGCCTATTGATTTTATTCTAGAATCATTTTACTTGAATGTCAGATTTTCTATGATATAATAAAATTAATTTATATTTCATATAAAGAGAATACATGGATTTGGAAGCATCGAGGTTTTGAGGCAGTTTTAGATATCAAAGAACATCCTACTAAATGTCCTGTTGAAAAGTTACCATCTGATCAATACACCAAACTATGGTATATGAGATGTGGTGACAGAACCTAAGTTGTAGCTTAGCTGGTTTAGGTAATAGACAAGAATAGCCAAAGCTACCTTGTCCCAATTCTATAAATATTAAGTCTAACAGTAGTTTTGAAAAGCACATGGGGGGACATTAGTCTTGAGAATATTACTATAGCACGACTGAAGGAGTCAGTACATAATTGAGCACTTGGGTCAAAATTACAGAGCTTCAAACTCCCTCAGGAAACATCCATGACACATAAAGATGGAAGTCTGGGATTGCACAGGAAATACAGCCCTCCCCCCACATCTCTACAAATCTATTCAAAGCTGACCAGTAAATTAACACTGTAGGTGCAGAAAAGAAAAGGTGGATTCTTGATTAAGTGTGCTAAAGAAAACCTAATTTTACCACTTTATAAAGATGTTCCTTATGTTTAACTTATCCTTAGAATTTTTACCAGGAACCAGCCAATCCAAACAAATGGGAGATACAACTTTCTACCAAATTTATAACTGTTCAGTATTAACACAGAAATGCTTTTCTCTTCAATATCTTTTAAAATACTAGTAAAATACAAATAAAACCCAGCATTACATTTTTATAATTAAGCATATCCTTATGAATGCCCAAGCACAGAACTGTTGGGTGGCAGGTAATGCCACTGTAAGACAGTTTGGGACAATCCTTTGTGAGTTTCCTATATAGCAAGGCCAGGATTCAATATAGGAAGGTGAATTTTTAGTCACCATGCTCTTAACTTACAAAAGAATAAACATTATTGAAATACAGCACATAGTTAAGAATAAACACTCTTCTATGGTAAAGAATGTGCTAACAAATGAAGCACTGTTGAAATTAAATTGAATGTATGCTTTAAAGAGTCCTATAAAATAGGTTTTTCAGAGCTCATGGGCCAGAAGCCATGCGAAGAATGAATTCAAAGAAGAAGTCTATGAGTGTTCTTAACTCCACATTCTACTGAATAGAATAGCATAGCTGTGTGAAGGTGCAAATCACAGTGACAACCTAATGGACTTTAAATATGGGCATCATAGATAATGAAGAGAGCACTGACACTTTAAGAGCACAAAGCTGAGGTGACAGCATCCAAAGTGCCAGTTAAAATAAATGCATATCAGAATTCAAAACCAGATGCCTTCAAATGGGGAACATTTGGCTTCTGGGCCATCGCAGTGGATAAGAAGATATGGCCCATTTCCTCTTGAGCTTCCAAGCTTTGTATTGACTTTGGCATGCTATAGTTTTAAGTAAAGCTGGATTTGAAGACAATAACTGTACATACTTAGACAAATTACAATATTTTCTCTTTGAATGTTAAGACTCTTAGAAACACATTTCTTAAGCACTTTAAGTCTGGATCCATGAGCACTTTAGTGGCCTCTCTGTCCATGAATAAGATAAGGGTTTATTTTACAAACTGAACTCACACTAAAACTCTGAAGATAGCTTTCCCAGTGCTGGCTAGAATCTGAGAACCTTCCCTCTTCTCTGTCTGTTTGAATCTCCCTCTCCAGCTCCCTCTCTGGCTCCCTCTTCCTCTCCTTCTCCTTCTTCTTTTTATGATATGTTATCATGCACCAAATTATTTCAAGATCCTGAAACCAAAACACTGGCTGATTCAATTGATAAGAATAGTAAGAAAATCTCAGATAAGCATGGAGTAAAACCTATATTATACGGGAAAAATTCATTTCTGAACTGACCCTAAGAATGCCACCTGTATGATCTCATATCTCATATCTACCTTTGCCTCTGCACCCCTTGTAACACAGCCAACACTTGCTTTTCTGTAGCTCTTTTACCCTCCTAGAGCAGATATCTTTAATCTTTATGTCTGATGTTGTTATACTCATGTGGTCCAAACTATTACTACTAGACTGTTTAGTATTTACCTATTAAGTATTTAAGAAGCTTATTTAACCCATTGGAGAATATTGATATTAGATCCCTATTATATGGGTTTACAAAGGAAGCACCAGTTATTTGAAATATGTAAAGAATGCATGTTTCTACTAACATATATACAAATGCATGCACATACACATTATTTGTCTATATGTATACACATATCTAAATGTCCATATGTACACACTAGTATGCATATTTGTGTAGTTGTGGTATTAAACACTAAAATTACTATTAAAATATTTGCCTAAGTATCTATTTGTACAACACATTATTAGACGCGTACCTGAGCTTCTGAGCTTCAGGATAAAATATATATATATTTTATAAAATATAAAACATGTATATTTCTATCTTTTTAACCAATAGCACTGTTTTGTGGTTTTTGATATTTTCAGTAAATATAAGATTCAGTTAACATCGTCTGTTTGGAGCATACTCCTTGCACCCACAGATCTCCAAAGAAAGAAGGAATATTAAGCACATAGGATTTTCTTTTCAATGGAAAAGATAAAAAAAAAAAAAAAAAAAGCCTGTTCTTCCACCCAGACAGCTGAGAACTGGAAGTGATAAACAGCATGGTGATATGCGTTATTGGTCCAGCCAGGCCAAATCAAGCTCTCACAACTAGGACCAGAAGTGGGTAATCGTTCAAATAAACTCTATGCTGTCTCTATGGCAGAGACCAGGGTAGACCCAAAGGCCTTTAAGTTAGTAAAGGTAACCTAATTTTACAATTTATCTTCTTGAAAGAAATGACATGTACCTGAGTTGAGTGTCAATGTAAATATACATATACTTCCTTCTGCAATGTGGATTATATCACGACAAGACATTTTTTCCCCAAATTATGCTGGGGTTAAATACATTAGGAATAAAGTTTGCCTGTTATTAAATTCCCCAAGTCTAATCCAGGTTGGTGAAGTCAATCTGTTCTGAGTTTTTATTCTTATCTTGTTGTGTGGTTTGTTTTCCTGTATGACACTTGTGGGATCCACTCAATACTCTAAATCCTTACCATTTCTGTGTCTGTTTGCTATTCATTTAAGGAATAACTCCACAGAGTTTCATGTGTGGACACTTGTTTTCCAGTTGATTTCACACTTTAGAGAAGTTTCAGAATATCTAGGATGTATAACCTTTTTGGCAGAACTAGGTCACTAGGATCATGTCTTCAAAATCACAGTCTAGCTTCTGGTTACAGCCCCACCCTTTCTCCTTGTGCTACAATTTGGCACAGCAAGACAGAGCTAATCCACAGTGCCTTCGCCATCATGGCAGACGAAAATCCCTCAAAGCCATGATTTAAAATGAATATTCCTTTACTTCTGTTGTTTCTATAAAGCATTCAAACCAAACCATCAAAAGGTGTTTCAATCAGGGTGTTTGTTCTTAGAACTTTAATCCAGGACAATAATTATTGCTTATTACACAGTTGACCTTAGCCCAAAGGCTGAAAAACCATTAATTACTGATTGTTATTTTATATCTCTGTATACAAGATACACCAGTGAATATTTTGTGTACATTTGAAATAAACTTATAATCTTTATTGTTGGGTGTATAATATCACAATGTCAGGGTCAAATATATCTTTTATTTTTTATTATAATAGTATTATTACTTACTATTATCATTATCATCATCATTATTGTTAGTATTTAGTTTTTCGAGACTGGGATTCTCTGTGTAGTCCTAGCTGTCTTGGCAATCACTCTGTAGACAAGGTTGGCCTCAAACTCAGAGATTCTTCTGTGTTTGCCTTCTGAATGCTGGGATTAAAGGCATGCACCACCTACGCCCACCTGATTCAGCAATACTGGATGTTCTATCTCCTATTACTCTATGGTTTTTTTTTTAATTTTTCTTTCAATTGCTGAATTTCATTGTTAACTTCTATATTTAAGCTCTTTCAGTGGTGTTGGGAGATGGTGCTATCAGTAAAGTCCCTTCTGGGCAAGTCTAAGGAACCAAGTACAGATCCCCAGGACAGTAGCCACATGGTAGCATGTGCCTGTGATACTGGCAATGAGCGAGAGTTGAGAGAGAAAGATCATTGGGGACTGCTGGCTAAGCAGCGAGACTGACTCCCTGAAATTGCAAACCCTTTCAGCTCCTTCAGTCTTTTCTCTAGCTCTTTCACTGGGGTCCCTGTGTTCAGTCAGGTAATTATCTATTTGCTCTTAACGTTGCAGGAAAGTTCATATGGTGGGAAAGGCATGACAGCAGAAGCAAAAAGCCACTTCATTGCATCTTTATCTGCGAACAAAGGGCAGAGAGAGTGAACTGGGAATTATTTGTATATCCCAACCTCCAGCAACATGCTTCCAATAGGAAGGCTGTACCTCCTAATGTTTCTGAATTATGCCCAAAACACTAAAACCAACTAGGAACTAATTGCTCAAATAAGTGGGAGGCATTTCTAATTTATTTCACCACACAGAGCAATAAAGGCAGACACTTGACACAGACCTATAGCATTAACACACTTACACACACATATACATGTGTGCTCTCTTCATACATGTGCACACAAACAAGTACATAAATGTACACATGCATATACCATACACTCACATACAGACCAACAGCTCCTACTATGTTTGTGCAGCTTGCCAGCTTTGTAATTATGTTTGTTGTTTCACATGATTTGATACAATTACTACATACATACAAACTAATAACTGTGTTAAAATATAATGACTAATGTCTTATTGTCCATCTCTATTTCATTTATTTTATTTTTAATTTGATTTTATTTTTATTATTTATTCTATTCCATGTACTTCAACACTTTTATAGCAGCTTTCTGTTCTTCAGAAAGTGTGACAGACAGAAGCTGAGATGCCCTGATGATCTCTGACTCCTTATCTATGATTGCACATAACTTTCTATCTCCCTGATAATAGCTGGATCTTGTCATTTTTTAAAGGGAACGTAAATCACCAGTAATTTAGAATTAATAGTTATAATTCTATGACTACAGGAAATTTTAGCTCATTTCTCAAGAAATTATATTTCTTTTGCTGACTTTAGTTGCAAGCTCGTGCAAATCCCAATGTACAAGAAAATGGGTTTTGTCCCATTCTTAAGAGAGAATGACAGCAAACACTTCTTCACTAAACTCTTGGTAGAAACTAAATTCCAGACAAACTCTGCTGCAGCGGTCCTCCTGAACAGAAGATAAGTTTATAAGATTTGCTCGGGCTTCTGATCTATAAAAATGAAGCTTTGGTTTTCACCCCTGACTGCTTCCCAGCTTCCTACATTCTACCGCCTGTACTGACAGTAGCCACCATTAAATGTTTAGACTTTGAGAATGTTGTTAGATCCTAATAAAGTAAGAAAGGTAAAAAAGAAATCCCTTTCATATAGCTGCATGAGAGGCACTTGAAGGAACACATGACATATTCAGCAGAGAAATACCCTAAGGATCAACTTCCATTCAGAAGAACAGAGCCACTTTCTCCTCTAAAACTAAATTTCCACTTAAGGTTTTGATACAAAGATATCTTTATAATTTGCATTTCCTTGAATGATCTGCATTTTGCAAAAACAAACACCAACCCTGAAATACATTATTTAATTACCCCACATTTGTCTTTAAGGTTTACTTCCAAAACATTCCCAGCTGTCTGACACCACATACAATCTATACTGCGTTAATAGGGGCAGAAGTGGCTCTGCAGCCTACAGCTTGGAGAAAGAAGCGAGTAAAAAAGGAAAGCCTGTCACTTATTAGGGGTGAGTTTTGACTGTATTCAAACTCTTGACCTTTTCAGTAATGGGTACAGAGGAAATTGCATGTCAGATAATGGTTGTTCTAAACAGAACTAAAACCAACATGTGTAATTAAGTTATGACCCAAGGCACAGGCTAATATGGTGTGGCAGAGCAGACTTAGCAGGATCCCTGTAAAGGAGGACAGGTCTGATCCAGAGCAGTCATTCTCTGAAAGCCAGGGGGACAGCTCTGCTCTCTGATCAACACCATAGTATCTTCATTTTTGGTTCTTTCTTTTTTTTGAAATTACTAATGGCTGCATGTATAACTAGATGTCCCTGAGAAATTAGAAGCACAAGAATCGATGACTGCTTATCATGGCTGCTATCAGCTACAAATGCAAGTGCGTTTTGATGCTCATTCATGCGTAGCACAGCTGCTGCCTTTGTATTTGAGAGTCTGTCCTGAAGCTCAAGTACTGTACAACTGAAAGCCTGCCAGCCTGTCACTGCCTTACTTAGATTCTTTAAAAAGTTTCTGCTACAACATACTTCATATAAGCATCTAAAAGGAAAAGGATTTATTTAAGCTAACTCTGTAAGAAGGGACACACTCTGTGATGACAGGAAGGCAGTGATGGGCACAGAAGACAGCTGGTCATAGCATCCCTAAATTTTGAAATACCAAGAGAGGAGTGTCAGTCTTCAGTCTCCTTCTCATTAGTTTTACTTTGTATTCAGTCTAGGATAGAAGCCAATGGGACAATGGGAGGATTTCCTTATTCTTTGAAACTTCATTGTAGACATAGTCAAAGATAAACTCAGTGATGTATCTTCTGAGAGATTCCAAATGCAAATGAACTGATACTAAATACTAACTGTTACAAGTCACATTCTAGATGACAGCATTCTCCCTCTGGTTCTCCCAAGAAACCTTCATGAGGCAAAATGCTTATGTCTCACCTTCAAAAGTCCACATGATATTTTTTGTTTTGATTTTGTCAAAAAAAAGTCCCTTATGATATTCAAGGTGCTGTGAGTCCATCAAAAATAAAAATAACTGATGTATTTCAAATGCACAGGAGTACAGGGCTGAGAGATGTCTCAATGGTTAAACAAACATGCTGTGCTTGCAGAAGATTATGGTTCAGCTCCAAGTAACCATTTGGTGGCTCACAACTACTTCTTCCAACAGATTCAATGCCCTTTTCTGAACCCTGAGGACTCCTACCTGCATGTGCTACAATAAACGCACTAAGACACACATACACATGCACACACAGTGTGTGTGTGCATGCATGTGTGTGTCTGTGTATATGTGTGTGAAATCTCAGAATAAAATTAATATTGTTACTCCAAAACAGTATTGATAACCACCAAGGAAACACTATATTCTGAAGCTTCATCACCTGCATGTATGGTCTTGGTAGCATCATATTTGGTTAGATCTACCATGCCAGTTCTGCCATATACAAGATACACATGAATCAGTGGGTTTCAGCTTATGCTTATAGCTGTCCTTGGCAGATGCCCTTAATCTTTGAATCTCAGCATCCTGAGTTTTCCAGTGCAACTTAGACTACATCTTCACAGCTTGTGTAGAGGCTTCTTAGAGCCTCTTTACTGAGAAGTCACATGCTTCCCAATGTAAGTCGCTTGTTTTTCATGCCAACAAAACAAGGATCATGTAGATAGATAAGGCTGCTAAGTATTGCTATGAACCTACAATGTGGTTTGCCCTAATTATGCTAATAGGTGCCTGATGCTTTAGCAGCGGAACATGGAAAACTTCCCAAGATGCTTGCTCTTAAATAGAAAACCCCATTTGCTGGCATTCTCAGTTCATGCTTTTTATTTCTAACAAAATTGCACCTTTAAATTCTGTAGTCTTTCTGGATAGTATTTTGCCTTTAAGTCTCTTTTCATATTGTTCTAGTGAGGAGCTCCTGGTTCCTCTTTCATATCATTAACCTCTGACAATCCCACCTTTTTTCTCTGTACCTGACCTGTCTGCAATACCAAACTCACCTGAATTCTATGATCCACTCAGGGTTTTGTCCACTGTTTTAATTTAGCCTCACCAGTGTTTTCATAGCACACACAGCAGCAGACTTGGCTATCATGTAGCTCTGAAGGCCTGTTGAGTTCCTATTCTCTTCTGAATCCTCTTGAGCTTAGGATTTCACCTTCTGCATTTCTACCCGGGAATTTATTAAATTCCCACCAGAACAACTAAGGGTTTCTCTGGTCCACAAATCTAAATTCTTCTGAATTCTGCTCATAAAGCAACTCCAAACACTTCTTTATCACACAACTATATATTTACACAAATAGTCTCTCTTGTTGGTACCAGTATTTTATATTAATTGTTTCTCTTATTGCTAAACACACACATGCACGCACACACACACAAGCAAAACCAAACTAACCAACAAAAATCCCTGGCAGAAACAACTTATGAAAACAGTTTACTTTGGCTCACAGTGTAAGTAGTACAAAGTCCATCATGGTTGGAAGGCAATACAGTGGAGCGAATGTTACTGGTCACATTGCAGTCACAGTCAGAAAATAGAGTGAAATGAATTCTGGTATTTGTGTGGCTTCTTCCTACCCCCCTTTGTGTTCATTGCACATTGAAGCTATGCTTTCCCTCTCTAGAACCACCCTCAACGATATTCCCAGAAGTCTTGTTTTTTTTTTTCAAGAATTTTATATCAAATGCAGATACAGCAGGAGATAAACACTATGCAGTATAATATATAATTACAATCCCCAGCAATAATTCTGAAACCAAGAAATCCTTTTTGTATAAAGCCATCTCCCTCACACTCAAGTTGTTCACAAATACAAAGTACAAGGATTATCTGCTTTATATAAACCTCAAAGACAAACATTCAGATAAACCCCATATGCCCCATTCTGTTCTGTATATCACTAAGGAAGCGAGTACCACCAAATCTTAAAAAGGACTTTATCTGTCGTGTCTTTTGAGCAAACTAATATTTGTTTCTAATGAGAGGCTCTCTTGGCACAGGAAATGCATGTGTATGTTCACCTTATATTACTTTGAGATTTAAGGAGAAATTTCAAACTGTCTTTGAATATGTAAAATTGTGATAAAGGAGAGTTACTTTCAACCCTGAGTGCCACTGGGATGCCTCTGACAGAGCAAAGGATGGATGGGGAGAAAGCAAGCCAGGGAGAAATGACAGAGCGAAAGATTAGGCACAGTGACTCATATCAGTGATTCCCACACTCAGAAGGCTGGAGCAGAAGGACCACTGCGGATCTGAGGTTAGCCTGGGCTATAGAGTGGACCCTGTCTCAAAAAGTAAAAGCACTTGGAATGTATGAACCGATAAGGAGCTTACCTGCTTCCTTGCTCGTCTGCCATGAACAAAGCCCAGGGTGATCTAGAAATTTTTATTCTCCTGCCTCTACCTCTGGACTGCTAAGGTAACAGACATGAGTAGCCATACCTGGGTTAGGCTGTGCTGAGGCCCAGAAGTCTTTTACTTAGCTGATTTTAAATGCAGTCAGGTTGAAAATGAGCATCCACCAACAGTAACTCTACTGGCTGGTTTTGTGTCAACTTGACACAAGCTGGAGTTATCACAGAGAAAAGAGCCTCAGTTGAAGAAATGCCTCCATGAGATCCAGCTATAAGGCATTTTCTCAACTAGTGATCAAGGGGGGAAGGTCCAGCCCATTGTGGTTGGTACCATCCCTGGGTTATAAGGTAGACCTGGGTTATAAGAAAGCAGGCTGAGCAAGCCAGCGGAGGCAAGCCAGTAAGTAACATTCCTTCATGGCTTCTACAGTAGCTCCTACTTCTTGACCTGCTTGAGTTTCAGGCTTGACTTCCTTTGGTGATAAACAGCAATTTGGAAGTATAAGCTGAACAAACCCTTTCTTCCCCTACTTGCTTCTTGGTCATGATCTTTTGTGCAGGAATAGATACCCTGATTAAGATAAAATGGTACCAGCATAGTGGGGTATTCTTTTGACAATCTCACCATGTTTTGGAGAGGACTGTGGAAGGACTTTGGAACTTTGAGCTAGAAGAGCTGTTGCCATATTAAGAGTTCTGTGAGATAATCTGTAGGAGCTTAGAAGATAATGTTGAGAACAGTGCAGAAGATGGAGGCCTGGCTTGTGAAAATTCAGAGGGAAGATTAAAGCCTCTTGTCAGGGCTGTTGCCATTTTGATTGAGGTTTTGGTTAGCTGGGGCTGAAGAATCAGCTGTAATTAACAAGATACCAGAACTACTAAACAAAAGCCCTAGCATTACTGGTACTATTGATGCTGGTCAGCTGGAGTTAAGAAATTGGTGATGATTAAGAAGAGACCAGCGTCATTGAGGTAAAAATCTTCTGGGAAGTGTTTTTTAAGAGCACAAAGAAGCTGTGCTCCAGATATAGCCAAGGTTGTACCTTGTGCTGTAGTTGGACTTGGTAATGTGTAAGAGTCACCTAGGTAGTACTGGTTTTGCAGGAATGAAGGGGGACATGGAGAGCCACTGAGGCTGGGCATGCAGCCTCAGTTGCAATTAATGCCCCAGGACAGCAATGTTTTGGAGATGCCAGTGCCATGAGATGACCAAGAACAGCAGCTGCAGTGGAGAACAGGCAGCCTGAGCTTAGAAGACAAGGTTTGTGCTACAAACGGTAGAGCTGGAGAAGTGACCCAATCCCTTGGAAGATCCCAGACATCCACGAGTAAAACCCAGACATTGGATGGTTAGAGTTTGATTTTGCTTTTGATTGTGACTGTGCCCTGATTTTTTTTTCCTTTTGAAAAAGTAGAGCCCAGAGTTAAGAGACTTAAAATTGTAAAAATACTTTGATTTTTAAAAAGACAGGATATTTTAAAGGGATTGCAATTTTAATATATAAGAATTTAAAGACTGTGGGATTCTTAAAGTTATTTATACCTTGGGGATGAATAAGAAAGTAAGGATTGAGGGTTAATGGTGTTGTGTTTGTGTGTCAAGTTGGCAAGGTGTCAACTGTACTGGCTGATTTTGAGTCAACTTGACACAAGCTGGAGTTATCACAAAGAAAGGAGCCTCAGTTGAGAAAATGCTTCCATGAGATTCATCTGTAAGGCATTTTCTCCACTAGTGATCAAAGGGGGTCAGCCCATTATGGTTGGTACCATTCCTTGGCTATAAGGTAGACCTGGGTTATAAGAAAGTAAGGTGAGCAAGCCAGGGTAGGCAAGCCAGTAAGTAACATCCCTCCATGGTGTCTGCATCAACTCCTCCTTCCTGACCTGCTTGTGTTCCAGTCCTGGCTTCCTTTGGTGATGAACAGCAATGTGGAAGTGTAAGCTGAATAAATTTTTTCCTCTCCTACTTGCT
This sequence comes from Micromys minutus, assembly GCF_963924665.1. Lineage (NCBI taxonomy): Eukaryota > Metazoa > Chordata > Mammalia > Rodentia > Muridae > Micromys > Micromys minutus. The sequence continues at coordinate 15,146,963 of NC_137969.1, forward strand.
TCTTGGTCATGATGATTTATGCAGGAATAGAAACCCTGACTAAGACAGTAACCAAATAATAATTATGATTTTAATAATTCTCAGTAGTGTACCATCGATGTCATTGTCTCCCTCTTACTCTGCTGTCAGAATTCTAATTCTATCTACCTACATTTATTGTGTCTAGAGTAACTAATGAAGCTAGAAAAATACATTAAGAATGTGCTAAGTAGTCTTTTTATAATGCTTAAAACCCAATTCCCACAAGTTCTTATGGCCACTCCAAAATCCTAGTAAATTCATTCCCCATTATCTTTTTCTGTATAACTGTTTGACATCTGTCACCTCAAACTCCCAACACTTCTTTCATTCATTCTCACCTGGTGGTGCAGAATTCTATTTCACTGACAAACTAGAAACTGCCAGAAGTGAAGTCCCTGTCCTAGATTCATTTCTAGTTCTGGGTTGAAATAACCTGACTAAAAAGCAACCTAGGGGAGGAAAAGTTATATTTGACTTTACAGTTACAGGCTAAGCCCCCATCATTTTAGGAAAATCAAGGCAAGAACTTCGAAACCCTGGCCCTGTTATATCTTCAGTCAAGAGCAAAGAGTAATGAATGCATGGTGCATTTGCTTGCTTGTGCTCAGCTTCCTTGCTCTACTCACATACACAGAGCTCTCTGATTAGTGCCTTCCAAACTGAGCTGTATCTTCTCACATCAGTTAACTCTACTAAGACAATACCTAGCACATACAACCTCATAATGAGACTCTCTGCCTGAGTGATTGTAGGTGGCAGTGAGTTGACAATTAAACTGGACAATACAGTCCTAGTTTTCTGACCAAACTGTATTCACAACAGGGTTGCTTTTGTCCTCATGGTGCATGTGTATATTCCATTCCATTGCACTCCTGTTTAATATAAATATTAACTAAGGAATGGTAGAACTCATCTTTTTTTTTTTTAACTACACAAAGTCATGTTTGTTCTGGAATCCTGAAATCATCATCATTTATACTTTATTGAATTACAGTCATCTGTTTATAAGCATCTTATCATAGCTCTCAGCTTAAAAACCATCAAGAATTCTCTTTTGACTCTATTACCTCACCTGGGTTGGTTCATTCATTCATTCATTCATTCATTCATTATTTTTCCCTTGTAATTTAAATGGTTTTTTCAGAATTTCATGTATGAGTACTGTATTTTCATAATTTCTACCCTCTCACCGTATGCCCCCTATACTCCCTATAAATTCATTACTACATTCTTCTATTTTTAATGATTTTTTTCAAAATTATTAAAGTAAATGTAATTTTCTTTTTTAATGATTATTTTTAAATAGGCATGCATATGCGTGCATGTGGGCACAAACATACATATGCACAGACATACACACCACACCGGCACATATATGTTGGTGAGTCCCTTTAGTGTTGCTCATATGTATTAAGGAATATCTATTTGGAACTGGACTCTCCAGGCCTTACCATGTAAACTGATCTAATAAATACCCACCTAAAATATGATTTTCAATTTTTTTCCTCCAGAGAACCCTGACGAATACATAAGGTCATTATGGATGTAGTATTAGGTACTTCTAAAATTTGAAGCTATTTTTGATGGAAGTCATATTTAATAAAGACCTAGAACCAGGCTCTGAAATGACAAACTGGTAAGCATTCCCAAGACTCTCTTGAGAACAAGTGGCTCTCTGAATTTGAACTGTCCATCACTCCCGAATCGGGCTACAGAGATAAGTAGTTTTCAATTTACACCAACTATTAGAGTTAAGATCCTTGGGCCTCTTGAAGCAGAAGCTGCAATAAAGCAACCATAATTCTAAGATTCCTCAAGGTTCAAGTCTGGACAGGTCCTGCTACAGTGAATACTCATGCAAACATATGCACCCACGCGTGCGTGCACGCGCACGTGCGCGCGCGCACACACACACACACACACACACACACACACACACACACACGAACACACAGGGTTAGGACATAGATTGTGGAAGTATATAAAATTCCTCTTGCCTTAATGTTGGAAACAGGTATATTTTGTATCCTGAAATCTACAGGGGCTTTCTCCAACCAGGTCAGTAAACCATCTCTAAAATCCGTTTCCAGTTTTACCTCCTATTGAAATTCGTGGTCTCCTTTTTCATTAATTTATATATAAATATCTTAGTGAGACTCAGGGATACATTCAGAAGAAAAGAATACAAATGTAGGAGCCAGAAGAACAGTAAATTTGCTATGAGATTTTCTGCTAGGAATATCAGAAGTTATGCTCATAAAGTCTTGCCAACCTGACTGTTTAAACAGAAGCTGAACAAGGACAACTACAATAGACACAGTAAAATAGACAGTGGGTGCCCTGCATTATACACAACAGACAACTAGAGAATGTGGAAGGAGGAGTAATAATACTCCCTAAGGAAATGCATAGCACCTGGTTATCTAATACCAAATGGTCAGTTCTAAAAACACAATTAAACTGTACTTGCCTTTCCATTTAAAAGAAGAACTTTAGCTGGGTGTGGTCACTCACGTCTTTAATACAAGGCCTCTGGAAACAGAAGCAGACAGATCTCTGTGAATTCCAGGCCATCCTCATGTACATAACTAGTTCCAGGCTAGCCAGGGCTCCATGGGGAGCTCCTACCTCAAAATAGAATAAAGAATAAACCATATAAATAAATAGAATAATACTAAGATGGCATGTAATAAAATGGTCTTAAGATATAACACGCTGTTCTAAACATTCCAACATCTATTCATATTGATCTACCCACTGCCATAGTCTATAACCAAAGTATTTTAGTTAACTTGCTCATTTCTCTCTGTTGCACTTTCATTAACAAACATAAAACCTTAAAGCTCCATGGATAGTCTTAAAAGAAACTATACAAATGGAATCTCCATGTCTGTACAGTGTTGATACCACACTCATTTTTCTCACACCTGTCTCTAATATTCATTCCTATGTTATAAATCACATTTGTTTCTTTATATTTCAGAAAGTATCCCACTGCGTGGAAGGGTTGCCAATGACAGTGTATATTTGTACTAGGTAAAACACACATACATACAAAACAAAAACTAAAGCAATTGCAAGCAGTTATGCAATACTTTTCCTGTGTAAGTTTTCTTCTAGGGGCAATACTCATAAATATATTATTTGCTTATCTCTTACACTATTTTAATTATCTTTTCAGAATAATGCCAAATATTCTATCTGCATGTTTGCCACCTGCGTTTCCCTTTTTCTCATTTATTCTTTGAAACATTCATGTGTCTATATAACATTAATTAATTAATTTTATGTCTATAAGTTGTTTTATCATGTATGTACATAAATCACATGTATTCCTGGTGCCCTAAAGACCATAAGAGAACTTGGATCCTCAGGGACTAGAGGTACAGAAAATTATAAGCTGCCAAGTAAGTGCTGATCACTAAGTCTTAGTCCTCTGAGGGAAGAGCCAATGCTCTTAATTTTATAGCCTCTTCCCTAGCTCCTGAAAATGTTTTCTGCTCATATATATGTCTCATTTCCACTCTTCTGGTTTACCCAGAACTTCCACTCATTATATTTTTCTCCACCTTCATGTCTTTATTTAATCATTTATTTATTATTTTTGAGTGTTTATCAACAGAGGGAATTCCTCTATGGATATCCCCGTTAAATCTCAGGGAACACTGAAAACTTCAAAAGGATTAAAGGAGTTCATTTCACAGTCAAATGGAGAAAGGTTCCTGATGCTTGACCCCTGGCTGAAGAGCTACTGGCAGTTGGTGGCTACTAGGTAAAGAAGATTGTATTTTACTTAGGATTGTGGCCACTAGAAAGTTGTGTATTCCCCAGTAGACAACCCCAGACAAGCCTATGTTCATATGGGTATAACTAACTATATTAGAGTCCTCTTTGATGAGACTTTGTTGAAATGATCTACCCACATTTTTACTTTACTGTTAAATGTTATGAGTTCTTTTTATATTCTGGTTGTAAGATTTTTGTGGGGTATGAGACTACAAACATGTTCTAGTCTATAGTTTCTTTATATTTTATTTCTTTGCTGTTGTTTTGCTTGCTATGAAGATAGAAGCTCAGTATGTACTTGTACTATACAACCTAGCCTTAAGCTCACAATTCCCTCATTCAGCTTCCCAACAGTTGATATTGTATTTACAGCCCACCTCTGTGTAGCCTATGTGAGTTTTTACTTTTGATGAAATTCAAATAGGATTTCTATTATTTTATATATTTAGCCTCATAATTTGAAAACTCAACTAAACTCATGCCTGGGAAATTTTTTCTCTTAACTTTCTTCTAAAACTATTGAATTTTTACATTTAGATTAGGATCCACATTGATATATAAGGAAGGTATAAGGTGAGTGACCTGTCCTTGCTGTTTCTGTCTTTGAACAAACAATTGATTCAACACAATATTTTGAAAATAAATTTTTTCTCTCTTCAATAGTTCATATTTCTGTGGGTCTATCCTGGGAATGTCTGCTCTGCTGCATTGATGTGTGTGTCAGGTTTTTCATTTATATCAACATTAACTTCAGTACTTTAAGTCACATGAGCAGCCAAGTGCTAGAGATAACAGAAGCATTTTCATTGAGTCACAGATTCCCTTTGGCACTCACAGGCCCTGCTTAATGTTCTCTTGGCTTGGTTACATAGTGTAGGTCCTAAAAGACATGATAAGTCATTTTAATCTCTATAAAGTTTGTTATATACAAATATAGCTTTCAACAAAGATAAATATTAATATTAAAATTTCTAGTATAAGTGCTTGATATCCAATTCCAAATACTCTCTTTAAATATTTGAAAAGCTTTAGATAATAAATCCAGCATGGTGAAAATAAATGGAGTATCTTAAACCAGTGTATACAATATTCTCTTGAGTTTCTAATAAAAAGTAAGAATTCCCCTCCCCTTTTAATCTCTTCTTTGCTAAGCTAATGCAATGTGTCTGAAGTATCTTACATTTTATAGAGCGGAGGGCTATTAGAATCATTGATTATCTTCTTGAAGGTTGTTTTGAAGGAAGGATCTGTAGACTCTTAAAAAAAATTATACAGCAGATGCCCTTGAACTATAGAATGGCAGGGTAAAAAGACTTGTTTAGATTTGAAAATATTATCTCTCCGTTTATAGTATAGGATTTCTATGTCATTTTCAGGGATAAACAAGCTCAGCTGTGGGATGTCAGACTAAAGTGAAAATGAAAGTAACCCATTACTAACTACTTAGTGTTGTTTTTCAGGATCCTGAAGACCCCTGTCCATGTTTCTTTGGTCTAATTCACTTTACTGTCATGCCAGGCCAGTTGCAAAGCAGCTAACATATCCAAAACAATTTAAGATATTGGAAAAAAGGCTGAAGACCTGATTATTATAAATGAGTTTAATGAAGCAAAGATAGAAAGAACAGATATTCCTTGGGGGAAGGAGCAGAGAGCTAACACACCCAGACTCAGCAAATCTGACTCCACATACTATTGACTCCTGATTCATAGCTACTACACAAAGTAAAGAGAAAAACACCATCACGAACCGTAAGTCAGTAAACCAAGGCCCAGAAGCTCTTCATGGAACATAGTGGAATTTTATAATATATGCATTTGAATTAAATTCTATCCTAACAGCAATGAAAAGGAAAATTCAATAATTAAGATGCTAATCATAATTTTCACATATTAGCACACACATTTAACACTTTTAAAGCTCTGTGTGTATTATTTTCCCCTTTTCCTCTCATGATAAGGTCTTCCTAACCTCTAATATATCCATTATATCTTGAAAATTGATCAGTTTTTTTTTTCAGATCCTGGGGTAAAAATTTTACAGTAACCAAATGTATCAAATCTAGGACAAATACAGATTACTTACAAACTGACATTTGAAACATTGGTGAGACTGAATAAAAATTACAAATCATATCTGACGCGAATCATATTTAACTCAAGTGCACAAGGTAGCCAGGAAATAAAATTTAGGTCAATGTGGGTCTATTGCCCAAATAACCTCAATGTTCTGAGTTCTTAGCAAACATCAATTTTGCCAGGGTGAGTCCTGAATCCATCAGACAGCTTGCTTCTCAGGTGATCTCTGTCCAACATAGCAGAAAATGCTTAACCAAACTCTCTGAAAAGACACTGTTCCCTGCAGAGAAAAAAATAAATGGGAGGGGAAAAAAAACCTAGTTATAAAACAATCTTTCTCTGATAAACTAAGACATAAGACTTAAAGTAGCGGAGAACTCTGAAACCAGAAGCTTCATGGCCATACAAGAATTTACTAGGCTTACCGAAGCCCACAGTTCAGGCTTGCACTGATTTTCTTGCTTCTGAAGAATTTAAAGAGAAATCTTATCACTACACCTACTACATAACTTATTACCTTATGGGCTCTTCTTTCTACTGTTTATGAAGAATAGGATTCACCTAACAAAATATTTCTGGAAACTAATTTTCACCTTGAGAAATACATTTTTGGAAAGGTAGAACACATCCTGACATAAATTAAGCAGTGAAAATATAGTGACTATAAAATTGAGGCCGAGAGCCAGATATGGAAATATGAAAACAATATAGAATTTGGTGACGTGTCGTAAACAAGCTGAGTATAATCAAGAGATGAAGGGAAATAGGCTGACATCCCTGGTCACAAATGTTAAGTAATGATAAGTGAAAAACACTGAAAATGAAAATTTACTGTATTTTGTTGAAAAATTAGTTTCATCAAGACAGCATGGAATGGGTACACTCACTTTTAGAGCAGCAAATTGGATGTTAAAGGGCTAAGCATATTTACCTGTGGCTTAGAATGACTCAAATCAACATATTGTAGCTCTTTCATTTTCATAATGTTAATATGATTCTGTGGCTGATAAAAACATACTATAAAAATATGCTTCTCAGTCCAAGTGTTTAAACTCAACTGTGATCACTAATGTATATCACCATAATTCTGTCAGAAACTGTTCAGTCTTTGGGTTCCATTAAACCATTACAAAATCAACGAAGAAAATAAAATCCTATATAAGCCACATTGATACAATAATTTTGTAAAAAATTAAATGAATTTAGAAGGTGAAGAACATCTAGTTTTAAAAATTATAAAATTATAGTTCGTATAGGATGAATAATTGTGTAAAAACATAATTCTCAAGTTGGCCATGGTAGTAAATGCTTGGAGTCCCAACACTGAGGAGACTCAAGCAGGAAGTGTTTTGAGACTGAGACCAACCTGGGCCAAATACCCAAATTCTGTCATAACAAAGGAAAAAAAAAAAAGCCTAAAACTGAACAGACAAAGAGCACAAGCAAGCACAGGGAGACACTTTGTTATTGCATCATCTTGTCTTACACAAGAGATTTTTATAAAAGATTCAGCGGCTCTGTGCTGCCAGGTTGGTGGACCAGTGTCTAAGAGATCTTGGGAATCCAGTTTAATTGAGACTGCTGGTTCTCCTACAGGGTCACCCTCCTCCCCAAGAATTTCCAGCTTTTCTCTAATTCAGCCACAGGAGTCAGCAGCTTCTGAACACTGGTTGGGTGTAAGTATCTGTACCTGATTCTTTCAGCTGCTGTTGGACATTTCTGAAGGCAGCCGTGAGAGGCCCTTTTGTGTGAGAGTTCCAAAGCCTCAGTAATGGTGTCAGACCTTGGGGCCTCACCTTGAGCTGGATCCCACTTTAGGCCTGTTGCTGGACCTACTTTCCCTCTAGCTTTTCTCCACTTTTGTCCCTGAAGTTCATTAGTTCAGAGTTTTTGACTGGAGGTCCCAGGGAGTGGGGAGGCCTAGTGAGGTCGGGATGGGGGGAGGGGCATCCTCTGTTCCTGTCAATGGAGCAAGGACCTCACAGTGCCTGTACCGTCCACAGAATTACTTTGTTTGGTTTGATCTTTTATAAGTCTTTTGCGTGCCTTGCTGATTCTATAAAGTATCTATCTCCTTTACTTAATGCATTATTGCATAATATCATAAATCCAATTAAAAGTCTTTCCATATATGTGTATACGGTTGTGGAATCTTCTACAGTAGTAGCTTTCCATGTCTATTTTTTCTAATGTCCTTAGTATAAGTTAGCCCTTTCCATATTCCTGTATCTACCTGCCCTCTTATTAAACCGTTCCTGGCATGGTTCTCAAAATGGTATGTTTTGGCTGAGAAATTTACATTTGGGGTTTGAAACTAAGGATGGTCATCGCATAATTTAATGTGCTGAGTAATGCCATCTTGGCTGCGACACTTGGTGACTTTTATATGTACCATATCTCATAGTGCAAACTATACAAGCAACAATTTTACCTGTTTCATGCTTTGTCTGAAAAAAGAGTTCACATTAATTGATCACAAGAATCCGCAGGGACGAGATCAATTTAATATATGTTAAAAATTTTAATGGTCATCATTAGTTTATTAACAAAGTTGAGCCATTGTAGGTCTCCTTCCAGTAGGATAACTAAAGGTTCGCAACAAAAAGGGTGATGATGTGTTCCACAGCTCTATAGGCCTTTTGAATGATACTTAACTTTCTGCCCCACTATCTATTGCAAAATTTTTAAAAGAATGCAATTCTTTCTAAAGCACAAGTACACACACACACACACACACACACACACACACACACATACATACACATATGTGTACAAGGCAGGGGAATGCCACAGTGTTCATGATACATGTGACAATAAGAGAACGACTTTGAGAAATCAGTTTTTCGTTTTACTATGTAGGTCTTGGGGAACCAACTCAGATCGTCACTCTTGAAAAGAAGTGCTTTTTTATGCAGAGAGCGATACATGTGGACCTAAAATCATATAAATCTTAATGCTGTTTTAGCTTGACCCAAGCACCTGAAACAGTTTAATCATGTAAATTTATTCTGTGATAGTACTGATTGTTTATTTTTATGAATATAACTATTTCATAAGGAGATTCTGGACTATTCTAAGAAGCATGTCAACAACTGTTTTGTAAAAATATTTATATTTGTAACTACTAGCACATACAAATTTAATTAAAAGTAAAGTAAATTAAGAATGTTTCTTTATCCAAGAGATTGTAGATATACATATGAGGTAATATTTGGAATTGTTTGTCTATAGACATTTTATAGATAAATGCAACTTAATCATTTTTTCTCGGTATAATCAAGATATTGAAAAGTTTTACTCAATTTTTATGTCCCTAAGTAGTGTGTACTCTTACGTTAAAATGTTAATTTCACCAAAGTATTTAACAACAAACTCCTATAATTGATCTACATTAGGTTAAATCTGCTCAAGAGTTGGATGTTTGATACTCCATGAAACCACTATGTTTTTAGGGTTTATTCTTATATTGACTCAAATTAAATTATTGGTTAATTCCATTCCTTGTTTGGTTTTGAAAACTTCATTAAGATAGCTTCTCCGATGCAACACACCAAGGATAAAAACACACCATTTATACTGAGTCACTTCCTGATCTTCCCATTCGCTCAGTGCACCACTTGTTATGTCCAGTAAATGTGAAAATTGTGATGCTATAAAAGAACATCTTATTGGTTCTTAAAATTAATGACATGGGTTTATTAGCTGGCATCACATGCGCCGCAATGTAGCTATGGTACAGGCCTGTATCACAATTCAACTATTAACATGGTTTAATACGTGCCAATCTGTAGAAGCCAATAGGAGCTATATGAAAAAAATAAAGTTTACCAAAAACATAAACTCGAAAATAGAAGCTGGATATTGTTGCTTTTTAATCTTCAGTTTTAGAAATCTAAGACTCCTCCCCACTCTGCAGAAGAGGCCATTTATCTGGAAGATAACACATATGATTTGGCTCAGCTGCACTCTGATCATGTGTCCTGTGGCTGAATTAAAGATGCAAGATTACATTTTAATCATTTGAAACGTGTTTAGATTCACAGAATACAGCTGGAAAGAGATTATGTTGAATTCTAGGAAAAGCCTAGATTATTCTCTTCCTGGTACTTAAAGAAAAGCCATGGGAATCAGATTTCAATTTGGGTTCTATAAATCAAAACATGCAAACCTCATGTAGCCTTGCTGTCAAAGACACTTCTTGGAAGAATCTTTAAGTTTAAATTTGGACAGACTGCTGTGGTTTCCCTATCTGGTGTTAGTGCTCTGTTTGGCATTTTCTAGAAGTAAATGCTTAAAGTTGTGACCAAAAAGAGGAATTGCAGTTCAGGCTGTTTTGTAAATGTTTAGAGAAGATATATTTGCAATCTAGGCCAGAGAAATATAGAAGAAAAACAAGGAGAGAAATATCTATGTTTGTGCAATAACAATAAAGTCAGGACATAGAAACCTGACAAGAGCCCTTCAACCTGACCCCCACCCTCCCCACCAAATTTCCTCAAGCCAAAATACCATTTCTCTCCAGAAATTTGTAATTTATCCTTGAAAGATCTCTTAGAACCCTAGAGTTATTTCCACCAAATTTAAGTAGATTTTCTAAGAGACATTTTAAAATAAGTAATACATTGAATGTCACAAATTGTCCATTCATAAATAAAATAAATCTTTGCTTAAAGTCAAGACTGTGTGTAACATTACAGTGTGAAATCTATTTCATATGGACAATAATGGGACATACATACATACTGATTAGAGACTGAATCTATGTATCTAATGCAAATGTCAATATTGCGTTAATTTCAATCAATAATAATAAAAATTTTCTTAGGGTCTCAAAATAGTAATGACACCAACATTGTGTATTATAAAACACACAATGATAAAATCTTAAGCCCCAAGTATCATCAACATTTCCACATTTGCGATAATTTTCTGAAAATAGCATCAGAGAGAAGATTTATAAGAAATTGCTCTCCAACCAACTCCTTAACTCATCCTTGCACTTCTCACACCTGCCTTACTGGACTGGAGGCCCTCAAATGTCTCGATGTTTCAATGTCCTCTAAAGTTATTGGTCAAAATTCAATTTTGCCAAAATAAAATAGATCTCTAAATAGAGATCTGTCAAATACATCTCTGGAATTATTGACTGAAATTCCATTTTCATTTGTTTCAATACAGGGTTTCTCTGTGTAACCCTGCAACTCCCTCAGTAGAGCAGGCTAGCCCCAAGCTCACTGAGATCCACTTGGCTCTGCCTTCTGAGTGCTGGGATTAAAGGCGGGCACTGCTGCTTTAGATTGTCAGCTGCATGAAACAGGGGCATTGCATCCACTGTGAAAAGCACAATGTACAACAAATAAAACATTTCTTTTTCTTCTTTGAATGATATATAAAAAGAAACTGGAAGAATCTGAAGGACAGATGGCAATACAAATAAGACCCTTAAAGGGATGGTGGGCTGTGAAAGAAGGAAAGCAAGAAAGAAAGAAGAAAAATAAGAAAAAAGGAAGGAAGGAAGGAAGGAAGGAAGGAAGAGAGGGAGGGAGGGAGGGAAGGTGGGAGGGAGGGAGGGAAGGAAGGAAGGCAGGGAGGGAGGGAGGGAAGGAAGGAAGAAAGGCAGGGAGGAAGGGAAAAAAGGAAGGAAGGAAGGGAAGAGAAGGAAAGAAGGAAGGAAGAAAGAAAGAAAGGAAGAAAGGAAAGAAGAAAGGGAAGGAAGGGAGGGAGGGAGGAAGGGAGGGAGGGAGGAAAGGAAGGAAGGAGGATGGAAGGAAGGAAGGAAGGGAGGGAGGAAAGGAAGAAGGAGGAGGGAAGGAAGGAAGGAAGGGAGGGAGGGAGGGAGGGAAGGGAGGGAAGGGAAAGGAAGGGAAGTGAATGAATGAAGGAAGGAAGGAATGAAGGAAGCAAGGAAGGAAGGAAGGAAGCAAGGAAGGAAGGAAGGAAAAGATATTTCATTTTGTACCTATAAACTAGATTTCAGATTGTAATATCAAACTTGTTTCTGATTTTTAAAAAAGCATTCTTCTTATTTATGTGTAGATTTTTTGCAATGGTCAGTATATGATTAGTTGAAAAATGTATCTGAGGGAAGGTAATTGACTTAGGAGAGAATCACCTTAGGATTTTAGGGCATCTTTCAAAAATAAATCAATTCAACTCTGATCTTCTTGGGAGGAGGGTCTTTGGAGAAGTCACTGATTTCTAAACTGTTTTCATTCTTGAATTGTTAATCTCCACTCAAGATTGTAAAGAGCAGAGTTGTCCTATTCGCCCATGAGAGAGCACAAAAAAGGCAACCTTTTTGTGAACCAAAAAAAATACTTTAATACCCTGAGTTTGCCTGTTTTTACCAGTTAGAAACACTTCCTGGACTTTGAGAAACAAAATTCTTCTGCATTTTTACTGCTTAGTTGGAGCTGACATTTTATAATACTCTTAAGTAACATAGGTCTTCATATGTAAATTTTCAAAAAATTAATCTGTTTTCTCTCTCCTAAACTAAAACTCTTCTAAGTTGTCTCTGTCAAATGATGTCACAACCTATCCAGTCATCATACAGAAGAGCACAAAGCTAGTTATTGCCCAAATTTCTTGTCAGTTGATCACCCATGTTTTCAAACTTATATCAGGGTGGGGTTGTAAGCTGGTACAACCATTCTGAAAATCAGCCTGGTGGTTCCTCAGAAAGTTAGACATAGTACTACCTGAAGACCCAGTTATTCCACTTCTGGGAATATACCCCAAAGATGCTTCAACATACAACAAAGACACATTTTCCACCAGGTTCATAGTAGACTTATTAATAATAGCCAGAAGATGAATGGATACAGAAAGTATGGTATATTTACACAATGGAATACTACTCAGCTATTAGAGACACTAACCTTACAAAATTTCTAGAAAAATGGATGTATCTAGAGAATATAATCCTGAGTATGATAATCCAGCCACAAAAGAACAGACATAATATACAGTCAGTGATAATTGAATACTAGCCCCAGAAAGATCTGAATACCCCAGAAACAAGTCACAAACTATATGAAGCTCAAAAAATAAAAATAAAGAAAAAAAAAAGAAAGGCCAAAGAGTGGAGGCCTCAGTCCTTCTTAGCAAATAAAACATGAAACGAAAGAAAACAATAACTGTATAGCTCCCTCTCAGAGTGGGGTACACCTAGACCTTAAATCATTAATAACTCAAGAACTAACAAGATAGTTTTGTGGCAATTTTTGGTATTTAAAAATCATTATGTTTAACCTATACACACCAAGAAAACTTTGACTATTTCCATGTTACATTTTGTTTTACATGTACTTTATGCTTGTTGTAACTAGTAAGATTTCAATGCATACTATCAAACCTCTAAAAAAAATCAAGTACTGACAAAAATACATTCATATAGTTTTATGACATAATGGCTTTAAAAATCTGTACATGTATCTCTATTTTTAAAATAAAGTTTTAAAAAAAAACTGATATCTACTCCAAAGATCAAGTTTGCCTCACTCTTTAAGGAATTATCAAAATAACTTCTTAACTGAATACTTGTTTTTCAACCTCTCTGAGCATATAACTCAACATATTAAGTCATATTTTAAGAACTTTTTCCCAAATATTTCACAAGTCTTATTTACAAATAAATAAAATGTGTATGTTAAACATAAAAATGGAGACATTAGTAATTCAAAACCGTATAAAATCCAATTCAGTATTGTACAGCAAAAAATTGTTTCCTAGAATTGTAAGATTATCTAAGCTCAAGTATGGGTTCCTTCAGTACTTTTGCTGTCTTCTTAGATGATTAATCTTGGTAGGGTTTGTTTGTTTAAGACTATTAAATGTCCCTTTAAAATGTTCTGTTAATGTCCCTTTTTAATATCTTCTTAAATACTCTTTACCACAAAACTATCCATTGTGACATATTTAAATTTTGTATCCCATGGACAAATTATGTAAGAGAACAAAACTACTTTTAATAAAATAAAAAAAAATCACAAAATCCATTAATTTTTGAAGAGAATATTCACAAAACAAGTGGTTTAATTCAAAACAAGATAATCATGTTGTCCAAAGCCTGTCTATTTGTTTTATAAAGACATATAGTGGACAAATTAAGCACAGTAAATACACTAAAGATGAAATAATAGTCCATGCAACCACTCTTCATTAGATTCATTTGTTGAAATTTATTTGTGTATATTTATGGTTTGCTTTATACTTAGTAAATTTTATTTTTTAACATAGAAGGGTATATTTAGGCATAGAATTTCAGAGGCATAAGACTCCTCATGGCAAGGAGGACAGGGGCTGAAAGCTCACATCCCCAACTGCAAGAATAAAGCAGGGTCAACTGACAGGGAGAAGGGCAAGGCTAGAAAGCTCAAAGCCCATTCCTGGTGACATACTTTCTCCAGCCAGACTGTACTTTCTATACCTTCCCAATCAGCATTATTAAATGGAGACTAAGCATTTAAAAACTCAGGTAACAGCAGATGCTGGTGAGGATGTGGAGAAAGAGAAACACTCCTTCATTGTTGGTGGGACTGCAAGCTGGTACAACCACTCTGCAAATCAGTCTGATGGTTCCTCAGAAAACTGAACACAGTACTACCTGAATATCCAGCTATACAACTCCGGGGCATATACCTAAAGACGCTCCAACATGTAACAAGGACACGTGCTCCACCATGTTTATAGCAGCCTCCTTTGTAATATCCAGAACCTGGAAAGAACCCAGATGTCCTTCAATAGAGGAATGGATACAGAAATTGTGGTATAATTACACAGTGGAGTACTACTCAGCTATTAGAAACAATGATTTTATGAAATTCCTAAGCACATAAATGGAGCTAGAAATTATTCTGAGTGAGGTAACCCAATCACAAAAGAACACACATGCCCTCACTAATAAGTGGATACTAGTCCCAAAAATGCTCTGAATGCCAAAATATAATTCACAGACTTTACGAAGCTCAAAAACAAGGAAGGCCAGAATGTGGATGCCTCAATCCTTCTTAGAAGAGAGAAGAAAACATTCAGGGGAGGAAATACAGGGACAAATAGAGGAGCAGGGATTGAAGAAAAAAATCCAGAGTTTGCCTCACCTGGGAAGCCACACCATATGTAGCCACCAAGCCCTGGCACTATTTATGATGCCAAGAAGTGCTTACGGGCAGGAGCCTTATATGGATGACTTTTTAGAGGCTGTGCCAGAGTCATACAGATACAGTTGAGGATGCTTGATACTAACCACAGACTGAATATGGGGAGCCCAATGAGGAAACTAGAGAAAGAACTGAAGGAACAGAAAGAATTTGCAACCCCATGGGAAGAACATTGTCAACCAACCAAACCCTTCAGAGCTTCTAGAGACTAAAATACCACCTAATAAGTGCACATGGAGAGTTCCATGACTCCAGCTGCATATGTAGTAGAGGATGGCATTGTCTGGCATCAGTGGGAGAAGAGGCCTTTGGTACAGTGAAGGCATGTTCTCCCAGTGCAGCCAGAGAACTGTGTTGGGAGAGGGCAGTTGGAAGAGGGATCACCTTTATAATAGGAAGTGCAGGGAGAGAGAGTGGGGGAAAGGGGATAACCTTTGAAAGGTAAATACAGAGAATATTCAATAAAAAAAGGTGAAAAAAGAGGAATAAATAAATACTTGGGGTCTTCACTCTCACAGAGAAGAAGGTAAGAGGGAAAGGAGGTAGGGACTATTGGAAGGGAGAACAGTGGTAAGGATGTAAATAAGTAAATAACTTAACTAATTAATTAACTAATTAGTTAATTAATACCTTAGAATATAGGGGACATTTCACATTCAAATCTTCACAGAGCTTATGAACAACTAAATGGGTAATAAAGAGTGGCATGTATGGAAATTTCTTCACTCATATAAAAAAATGAAAGTTTATCATAGGCAGAACAGGCGCTTAGTCCATCCGCCACCAGGGACAGCAGAGATCCAGGGACACAGGCCTGGTGAGAAGGCATTCCAAGTAGCCAGGGAGCAGAGAGATCTCTGCTGAACACACAGAAAGTGCACCCCTGCCCTGCTTGATCCAGGGAACCAGGAACCTGGCATTGGACCCTCTGTTCCCAGCCAACAGCTTTTGGGTGCAGAACAGGCACTCGCACCATCAGCCACCAGGAACAGTGGAGATCCAGAACACAGGCCAGGTACAAGGGAAAGGCTAGAACCAATCACTGACAACAAGATGGCAAGAGGAAAGCAAAGAACATATCCCAGGGAAACCAAGACAACCTGGCAATACTAGAACTGAGGTCTCCCATCTCAGCAAATAGAACACTGTAAAACTAGCAAAGATTATGAACCAACTGGAATTAATAGATATCTACCGAACATGTCATCCTAAAACAAAAGAATACAACTTCTTCTCAGCACCTCATGGCACCTTCTTGAAAACTGACCACATAATTGGTCACAAAACAAGTCTCAATCAATATAAGAGGATTGAAATACTCCCATGCATCCTTTCAGATCACTATGATGTAAGGCTGATCTTCAATAACAACAAAGACAGCAAAAAGACCATATACACATGGAAACTAAACAATGTTCTATTAAACAATAGCAGGGTCAAAGAAGAAATAAATAAATTGGGGATTTTCTAGAACTCAATGAAAATGAAAACATGACATACACAAACTTATGGGATGCAATGAAAGCAGTACTGAGAGGAAAACTCATAGCTCTGAGTGATTCCAAAAAAAAAAAAAAAAAAAAAAAAAAAAAAAAAAAAAAAAAACTGGAGAGAGCATACGCTAGCAACATGACAGCACAGTTGAAGCTCTAGAACAAAAGGAAACAGATACACCCAAGAGAAGAAGACAGCAAGAAATAATCAAACTTAGGGCAGAAATAGACCAAATAGAAACAAAAGAACCATTCAAAAATCAACAAAACCAAGAGCTGTTTCTTTGAGAAAATTAACAAGATTGATAAACCCTTAGCCAGACTAACTAGAGGGCAAAGAGAGATTATCCAAATTAACAAAATCAGAAATGAAAGTGGAGACATGATTACTGAAACTGAGGAAATTCAAGAAATCATCAGATCCTACTATAAAAGCCTATACTCAACAAAGCTGAAAAATCTGGAGGAAATGGATGAATTCCTAGACAAATACCAGATACTAAAGTTAAACCAGGACCAGGAAAACCATTTAAATAATTCCATAACACCTAAAGAAATAGAAGCAGTCATCAAATGCCTCCCAACTAAAAAAACCCCAGGTCCAGATGGGTTCAGTGTAGTTTATCAAACATTAATTGACGACCTAACACCAATACTCTCCAAACTACTGAACAAAATAGATTCAGATGGAACTCTACCTAACTCATTTTTTGAGGCTACAATAACCCTTCTTCCTAAAGTACACAAAGAGCATACAAGGAAACAGAATTTCAAAACAATCTCACTTATGAACATTGATGCAAAAATACTCAACAAAATCCTTGCAAACCGAATCCAAAAACACATCAAAACGATCATTCGACATGATCAATTAGGCTTCATCCCTGGGATGCAGGGATGGTTTAAAATACAGAAATCCATCAATGTAATCCACCATAGAAACAAACTCAAAAGAAAAAAAAAAAGAAAAAAAAAAAACATGAACATTTCACTAGATGCTGATAAAGCATTTGACAAAATTCAACACCACTTCATGTTAAAAGTCTTGGAAAGAACAGGAATCCAAGACCCATACCTAAACATAATAAAAGCAATATGCAGCAAACCAACAGCTAACATCAAACTTAACGGTGGAAAACTTGAAGCAATCCCACTAAAATCAGGGACTCAACAAGGCTGCCCACTCTCCCCCTACCTATTCAACATAGTACTGGAAGTCCTGGCTGGAGCAATTAGACAGCAAAAGAAAATCAAAGGGATACAAATTGGAAAGGAAGAAGTAAAAACATCATTATTTGCAGATAACATGATAGTGTACTTAAGCAAACCCACAAATTCCACCAGAGAAATCCTACAGCTGATAAACAAGTTCAGCAATGTGACTGGATATAAAATTAACTCAAACAAAACAGTAGCCTTCCTATAGTCAAAGGACAAACATGTGGACAAAGAAATTAGGGAAAAGATACTCTTCCCAGTAGTCACAAAAAGTATGAAATACTTTGGTGTGACTCTAACTAAGCAAGTGAAGGATCTGTATGACAAGAACTTCTAACCTTTAAAGAAGGAAATCAAGGAAAATCTCAGAAAATGGAAAGATATCCCATATTCATGGATTGGAAGGATCAACATTTTAAAAATGGCCATCTTACCAAAAGCAATCTACAGACTCAATACAATTCCCTTCAAAATACCAACCTAATTATTCATTGAGTTGGAAAGAGCAATGTAAAATTTCATATGGGATAACCAAAGACCTAGAATAGCGAAATCCATACTCAACAAAAAATAAAATAAAATAAAATAAAAACATTTGTAGGAATCAGTATCCCTGACCTCATTTTATATTACAAGGCAATTGTGCTCAAAACTACATGGTACTGGAACAGAAATAGACACGTGGATCAATTTAATATAATAGAAGATCCGGAAATAAGCCCTCATGTATATGGTCACCTGATTTTTGACCAAGGAGCTGTAAACATTCAGTGGAAAAAGGACAGTCTGTTTAACAAATGGTGTTTGTCCAACTGGCTCTCAGTATGCAGAAGAATGAAAATAGACCCTTTCTTATCTCCTTGTACAAAACTTAAGTGTAAGTGGATCAAAGATCTCATTAAACCAGGTACACTGAAACTATTAGATGAGAAAGTAGGAAAAACAAAACACATAGGCACAGAAGAAATTTTCCTGAACAGAACAACAATGGCTCATGCTCTAAGATCAAAGATTGACAAATGGGACTTAAAGAGATTGCAAAGTTTCTGTAAGGCTAAGGACAACTCTCAAGAAAACAAAATGGCAGCCAACAAAGTGAGAAAAGATCTTTACCAACCCCATATCAGATAGAGGCCTAATATCCAAGGTATACAAAGAACCCAAAAAACTAGACACCAGAGAATCAAACAAGTCTATTAAAAATTGGGTACAGAGCTAAACAAAAAGTTTTAAATTGAGGAATATTGAATGGCTGAGAAGCATCTAAGGATGTGCTCAACATCCTTAGCAATCAGTGAAATGCAAATTAAAACTACCTTGAGATTCCACCTCACACCATTCAGATTGGCCAAGATTCAAAACTCAGATGACAGCAGATTCTGGCAAGGATGTGGAGTAAGAGGAACACTTCTCCACTGTTGGTGGGGTTGTGAACTGGTACAACCACTCTGGAAATCAGCATGGCAATGCCTCAGTAAATTGGACATAGTACTACCTGAAGATCCAGTTATTCCACTTCTGGGCATATACCCCAGAGACACTCCAATATACAACAAAGACACATGGACCACAGTGTTCATAGCAGCTCTATTTATAATAGCCAGAACCTGGAAAGAACCCAGAAGTTCTTCAGTAGATGAATGAATACAAAAATTGTGGTACATTTATACAATGGAGTACTACTCAGCTATCAGAAAAAATGAATTAACAAAATT
Source organism: Micromys minutus (assembly GCF_963924665.1). Taxonomy (NCBI): domain Eukaryota; kingdom Metazoa; phylum Chordata; class Mammalia; order Rodentia; family Muridae; genus Micromys; species Micromys minutus. Next base: position 15,166,435 of record NC_137969.1, read on the forward strand.
CTTAAGTAAATGGATGCATCTAGAGAATATCATCCTGAGTGAGATAACCCAGTCACAAAAGAACAGACATAATATGCAGTCACTGATAATGGGATACTAACCCCAGAAAGCTCTGAACACCCCAGAAACAACTCACAGGCTGTGTGAAGTTCAAAAAAAAATAAATAAATAAAAGAAGAGAAGAAAAGAAAAAACAATTATGCTCAATCCTTACACACCACCAAAATTTTGAGTAATTCTGGGTTACATCCTGTTTTACATGTACTTTATGCTCATTGTAACTAGTGAGACCTTAATGCACACTATCAAAGCTTTGGGGAAAAAAATAAGCCAAGCACTGACAAAAATGTAAATAAAAAAAGAAAGAAAGTTTATTATATGTTACAATGAAGATTTATTTAAAGATCATCATTAAGGAAGTGACCCAGTAGAAAAGATCAAGTATTAAAAGATCTTTATGTGTGAAATTTTATTTTACGAGTTTTGAAACTAGATTCTTTTTCCCAACGTACAATTCGGTTGTAGTTTCCCATTCCTTTACTCCTCCTAGCTCCTGTCCTCCTCCCCTCCTTTCTGGAATCACTCCCTTTCTCAGAAGATGAGTGCAGGCTTCTAAGAGAAATCAGCTGAGGACAACAAAATAAAATATAAGATAAAGCAAAAGAAAAAAAGATCTTATACCAAAGTTGGACATGGTAACCGAACAAAAAGAAAAGAGTGTCAAGAGCAGGCGAAAGAGTTGGAGACCCACTTGTCCTCATAGTCAGAGAGCCCAGAAAGTATCAGGATAATAGCTATAATGTATAAAGACAGGACCCATGTAGATTTAGTCCCTATGTTCGCTGAGAGTTTTTATATGTCTTGCTTGGTTGTTTTAGAGGCTCTTGTTCAGTTGGTGTCCTCCATGCCCTCTGGCTCCTACAATCTTTCTACTTCCTCTCCCAGAGGATTCCATGAACTCTGATGTGTGGGAGCTCTCCAATTTATACTCATTCAGTACATTTTAACAATTGAAAATCACCCTATCAATACATAATAAAGTATATATAGTCTTAATATATTATTAAAATATATAAATAATAATATATAGTCTTAATATGTAATTAAAATATATAATTTAATTAATATAATAAAATATATTATATATTTGTATCTAAATTATATTAATTTAGATTTATGTGAATAATATATTTATAGTTATGCATAATTATAAAATATAATTTATTTGTATTTTGTATATAGTTTACAATTAATATATATTTTTCATATTCCTGGTTATTTTAAACGTATTAAATATTGTAAGGCCAACATTAAATATGACATTTTGGGTGCAATTTCTTGTGCTTTTTTTAGTCTTTATTCTTAATAAACTATACAAAACTTTATTTCAAGCACCTTTAATCATCTCTACAGATTTTCATATTTCTCTAAATGTACTAGCACAACCTATCAAACTGGAGCAGTATCTATCCAGTTTTCATAACATAAACTAAGAAATACAAAGCCCTATTTTTGTCTGTATCTAATTTATCATTATTGTTCTACAAATATTGGTTATGCATTCACATTTATTTCCTTTGGTAAACTTTGTTTCATTGATAGATGTTCATACCCGAGCCAACTGTATACCTCACATCTATATATTTTACCCAGCGTTGAGTCATTTTTTTAGTCCATTATCATCTTTCTTGCATGTTAGTCTTGAATTTACAGAATTGCATCCTGGAACAACTACGGATGGAGAAAAGCGCTACAGATTTCAGGCTCTATTCACCTTCAATGTGTATTTAGGTAGAACTTGCTCTTGAAAGTTTGGCATGGATTAACATTTTCCTTTATAACTTAGAAAAATGGAATTCTTTCCACTGTCACAATTAGGTTTTGATGATAAAAGTAAGAAACCATTCCAAGCTTTTTACTTTTATTTTTTTGTAACTGACTAGTTTGTTGCTTGTCTCTGGTGTCTTTAGTAATTTTTTTTACATATTTCATGTTCCAAAGTGTCACTAGGGAGTTATCTAATAGCAATGCTCCATTTATTCTGCTCAGACCTTGAACAGTGTCATTCTGAAACATCACAGTATGAGAGAGCACGGGAAAGTTGTGTCTGCCATACTTCTAGTGTTTCCTACTTAATTCTTGATGTCTTTATGAATATTTATTCAAGCTCTATTATAATAGTAGCAAATTTAAATACATACTTTAACCTATAAGACTTGCAGTTAATTCATCTGGACTTGTAATATTATTAGTATTTGTGTTATGTTGTAAGATTGCTTCACAAGTTGCTGAATCTATGTGTGCTTCAGCAACCCAATCTATATGATAAGGGTAAGAATAGTCTTCACTCATAAAAAGGGTATTAGCATGAATGCAAAAAACATCTTAGCCACATATCTGATACTTAACAAGTTTTCAGGGTCTAAAAATGTAAGATGCCACATTTTTGTAGGATGACTATATTTTTATACATTACAACATTATAATTAGATAAACTCCCTCTCAGAAATTATCATACAGCAAATACATAAACAATGAGCATATAATTTACATTTTAGTGCTCTATCTGTAAATATTAGAATGCGAGTACAGCAATGAACTGTGTCCATGTGTCCATTCTAATGATTGTAATTCCTTCCTCTCCGTACAGGACATTGTGTAAAAAAGACATTTGTTCACACACACACACACACACACACACACACACACACACACACACACACACATTTGTTTACATATATGAATACACACACTTTCACACACATTCACACACAGATATAAACATACAGATCTAGATATAAACACAGAGACACACTCATACATATGCACATGTACAAAATATTCAACAATTCAACATCTCTTAAAATTCTACCCTTTCTATATTAGTTCCAAAATGTGGATTTCAACTTAATCTTTTTTCTATGTTGAAATTTATTTCTCAGAATAATCCTTATTTAGGAAAAGTATAATGTCACCATCTTTTAATGATACATAGGACATTTAAATCAGGAATTCTGGGTGCTCCGGTTTGAAAACTGGTGTTATAAATGATATGAGTAGCACCCCTGCATTCACACCTAAATGTGTGAATGTGAAAATTACAACATTTTAAATGTGATTGCAAAAAAAATGACTCATTTATTAAAAAAAGAAAAACTGAACCAGAACATAAGCATTAAGTCTGTATCTGCTTCAGCAAGCCATTAAGACTATGATGTGATAATGCCTATGACAGCTGTATATTCACATTTTCTTTATCTCATATTCTTTAATATGTTTCCGTGACCCGCGTTGTTGAATTTTAATGAGTAATACTAGATAAGATATATGAAATGTCTGATTTCTCCTGTCAAAATTTCTATCACTTCTTAGCTATCAGGAATATTTACTTTCTTACAGAATAAGAGTGTCGAGAACACACGTTTTACTCATAAAAAGAAATTTATTTCTTTTTCTCAATGAAGAACTTAAAATTTCGGTTGCATGACTTCCAAAAAACTGACAGGCTTCTTCTGTTAATAATGATTAATTTAAAATGCCATCACTTTTAAAATATTAAAAATTTCAAATTGTGATTTTAGTGAAAAATTCTGGTAAAAGAATCTCTACTGGAATGCATAGTTAATGTCCAGAGAAAGGCCCTTAAGGAGCCACTGAAGACAGAACCTACTGACAGCTTGCCACTCCACAATGGAATCATGCCTAGCACTTGCAAAGCAACTCACAGAAGGCCATTCTTTCTACTCTAATCTTCCTACTTACTGATGACTCCTTTGTTTGAAAGCTTGATGGAGAACCAAATAGCAACTACATGCAATGGGAAATAAGGGAAATGTGAAGCCTGGGAAGGAGATAGAGAAGCAAAGCCCACTACAATTGCATGTGCCATTCAGTCCTAGCAGCTGTATGATTGATTAGTCACTGTTGATGGGGAGCATTGGGTATCTCCTATGAGGACAGTCTCCCTGTAGGTAACAGTTGTAATAAAAAATTCAAGCAGTTCTTTTCAGACCTTGAAAGAATAATTTTCAACTTCATACAGACAAACAAACAACCCAGAATAGCTAAAACAATCCTGTACAATAAATAACTTCTGGAAGTATTATACCTGATCTCAAGCTTTACTATAGAGCAATCATTTTTGTTGTTTGTGTTTTTCTTAAAAAAAAAAAAAACCCTGCAAGGTATTAATATAGAAACAGACAGGTTGATCATCAGTGGAATAAATCCAAGATCACACAACTACATGGAAACTTAATTTCTGACAAAGAAGACAAAGTCATCCAATAGGAAAAAATATTCCATAAATGGTACGGGTTGAAATGGAGAATACAAATATATTCATATTTAATACAGGAAACAACTTCCTGATCAGAATGACAATAGCTCAGGCACTAAGATCAACAACTAATAAATGGAACTTCATGAAACTATAAAGCTTCTATAAGGCAAAATACATGCTCCTTAGACAAAATGCATCTGAAAACAACGGAGAAAGATCTTTACTGACCCTAAATCCTTCAGAGGACTAATATCCAAAATATATAATAAACTCAAATATTTAGGAAAAAAACCAAATAACCCCTTTAAAAATGGGATAGAGAACTAAACTGAGGATTTACAACACAGGACTCTTTCATGGCCCTGGCACTATGCACCCTCTGAAAAGTCCTTAGAATTCCAAATGCTACACCATTTTATAAACTGTCTGCATCCAGCAAAATCACACCCATGCTAGGGCAGAGAGCAAATTATAGTCAGCTGCTGTGGACAATCTGAAGGAGCCCCATATTTCACACCTTATATTAAAATGAATATACATTTTTATATGTTTGTGTTTTCTAAAGAAAGGAAAATTTCCTCTGCAGAAGGATCCGTGTGATGGTCTTGAACTAACTCATGAGATCTGGATCTGTGAGAGCATTCATTTCACACTCCAACGGGATTCTGTATTTTACTATATAAGGTAATATAATCACATAAGTAGGAAATTGGGATATATATGTGTATGTATATATAGAAAGAACTATTCAACTTACTATGATGAAGTTTGAGGGTCATGTATTTGTCATATTTATAGGTTATTCACTGTCCTGCATTGTCCTGTAAAAAAGTGTAAATTTAAATTATTTTTTCTATATTTAACATCTGATAATTATTTGAGACTAGCTTTGAGCAAATACATACATACACACCCAAAATCTGTGTATGTGCATACATGGGCATGCAAACATGCATATGAACTGTAAAATATAATGCTGACAGATTTTTATCTTAAAATAATTGATGAATTCAGCTTGCTGTTGTGTATGCCTTCAGCCCAGCACTTTATATTCAGAGGCAGGGGGATCCATATGAGTTTGAAGTCAGCTTGGTCAACAGAATGAGTTCCATGACAGACAAGGTTGTTACACAGAGAAATTCTGTCTTGAGAAAACAAAAATAAAAAATTGATAAATACTTGAGGATATATATATATGAATATAGTTAAGTATATACATCTATCAAGGCACCATACAATAGTATGTAAATACATATAAATTCTTATATTATTAAAATTAATTTTACATTAATAATTTAAAAAGTAAGTGAGAAAAAACTTTCCTATAATAATAGATTACTAAGTCCATAATGAAAATATGTTTTCTCACATGGGATCTAAAGATGTCAATGGTATTTATTATCACTTAGAGTTTCTACTTTGTTCATAGAGATTGTATAGAAAACAAATCTGTATTCCTATATTCTCTCTCTTTCTCTTGATAGGGTTTCATAAGCTGACCATGAACTCATGATACCCCTGTTCCAGATTTCCCTGTACAGTGAGTTCTAGAGTTCCCAGTACAACAAGGGTTTTGGCTAAAGTAATAGGGTTTTTGTAATTTCTAAAATTGATACATTAATTAATCATAAATGTATTGTATTGATTCTATAATGGGACCCTGAGGGTTTTTTTAAAAGATTTATTTATTTAAATTATGTATGTAAGTACACTGCTGCTGTTTTCAGACACACCAGAAGAGGAATCAGATCCCATTACAGGTGGTTGAGCCACCATATGGTTGCTGGGAAATGAACTTGGGTCCTCTTGGAAGAGCAGTCAGTGCTCTTAACCACTGAATCATTTCTCCAGACCCAAGGTTTTATTTAAGTATATGAAAGTGATGTTATTTGTGTTACATTTGAAGAAATTAGGTATTCAATAACAACCTTCAGAAAATTAAACTCCTGGATATCACATATATTCAAGTTTGATTTGAAGTGTAAGATGTAAAATACACAGATGACTTGTTACTTAGTAGGTCTTCTAGATATTTACACATAGGATCTCATGGACCCTAAGGTTGGATGGAATTTAGTAAAGTAAGAAGGTAGCCTGAAAGTGATTAGAGTAAATATACAAGTCTAAGTCTAACCCCTTCTACCATTAGCTGTAAACCTAAAAGGTCATCTATTTCCAAAGAGAATTACTTCTCCTCTACTTCTTCCCTATACACTTGAAATAATATCTGGAAAACTTGGCTTTAATTGATTCATCTATAAGAAGATTTTTTTATTTAAATTATGTATGTGAGTACACTGCTGATGTCTTTAGACACACCAAAAGAGGGCATCAGATCCAATTACAGATGGTTGAGTCCTTTCTAGCCATAGCATGTGTATCGTACAAAATCAACCAAAGAAACACCATTGAGTGTTCTTTAAGTTCTAGAGAATACACAGAAGTATATAATCATTTATTTAGAGAGATTTCGTGAGAGGAAGAGGGGGAAGGGTGGGAATGAGAAATAGAGACAAAGACAGAAACAGATATAGAAATGCAACGAGACATCATGAAGCAAGAACACAACCCAGATAGAAAAGAGCAGAACAAGACCCAGAGTGAAGGTCAAAGATAACTGTACCTCTATAAGCTATCCATCTGATTAAGCAAATAGAAATAAGGTTTAACAAATTACTTTCCTCTCCAAAACAAAGCCCAAGAGAGAGTCAAAGGGATATGGTCACATTAGTCAGTCTGATGTTCAGATAATTCAAAAGAATTTTTGGTGATTGGATTCCGGCATACGTGTGTGTGTGTGTGTGTGTGTGTGTGTGTGTGTCTTCTCTTGGTGCGATGGACCAGTACACAGCCTTCTAGAATTAAGATTTTCATATAGAGCAATTAAATAAATACTTTACATAGAAATACAGTTATTGTGAGTTCTAAAAACTGGAGACATAGTAATCAACCAGGACACAAATTTCACCTAAGACCTCAGTTGGCATTTAACTGACAATTTGTGGACAATTGTACTTGTCAACGTGTGCAGAGTAAAACAGAAGAACTAAGCCATAGCCCCAGTTCTGAAACACCAAGGTAGAGGCAATGGCTAAATTATTTTATTCCTCTACATTATTTAACTAAGATTAACAACCCCAGGTGTCTGAGTACTGAGCTTGTTTTATGTATCAACAAAATAACATACACATCATTATAAATAGATAAGCTTATCATTCATATCCTAGGCCAGTAGGAGCCAATCAAGGCAAGGCCACATAAGAGTTTTAACAATTGTCTTTCACATGCAATTTAATCTCGAAGATGATTGTCAGGCATGTTTTGTTACTTGAGATATTTGCTGGTCAAGTTAGATACCCAATCTACTTCCGTTCAAGCAAATGGCTCCAGGAGAACTCCCGGCTAGAACCGATTTCTCGAAGGGAGGCAACAGACAATTGACTTCCGTGGACTATGCAGCTACGCCCAAAGTCTTTTCTTCCAGTCATGGCCCAGATTCCATATAAATCTGAGCAATTCGCTCTGCAGGAAAATTTATTGTACATAGTGTCTGTCAACAAAAGTGACAAATTGATGCGGCTGGGGAAACTTGTTTCTTTTCTACTGGTAATAAATTAAAAACACCAGGCGTGGATTCATCCATCTCACACCCCCTCCCAACCAAACTTTGAGCATATAATTTATTATAAGCAACTTCACTGCTCTCTATGCAAATATATACCCATATATAGCAATACAGAGATATATAAACTTTAATTATCTTTAAAGCAATTCAGTTTCAGTTTATGACCTTCTTAGAAACATTTTTCTTGGGGAAAGAGTAAGACCTTAATATTAAAAACATGCTGGGATTTTAGTACTAAAATACAATGTATCTTTCCCTTTGAGAAACATATATTATATCACAACATTTATGGGAACTGAAGGTCATCTTGCCTAAAGCCCCAAAGCAGTTTTGTATTTCTGAAGCCAGATAGCCGAGTTTATTCTCAGAAATCCACAGTAAAATGGAAACATATTATTTGATCATTTTAATTGAAAGGTTTCTTTTATCAATGGTTCTTTTAATATACTTTCTTGATTACAATCATTGTCATAAGAGAGTTGTGTTTTAACCTGTGAGTGAATTTATTAAATCCATTCTTTCAAACCACCCAAATTGAGAAAGAAGTCATCGATCTGCTTCTGTCTTTTGTTTAAAAAAAATGAAATTAATATAGTTGTAAACATTTTTGAAAGTTTGTTCATTATGGGATATATGTTTTGTTTGTTTTGTTAAGACATAATTTTGCTATACAACCCTGGCTGTCTTCTAAGTCACTCTGAAGATCAGGGTGGCCTCAAACTCACAGAAATCTACCTGACTTTGTTTCCCAAGTATTGGAATAAAAGCCATAGGCTTCAACTGCCAGGCAAGATTAGCAAGATGTCTAAAGGGAGAAAAAAATTATCAACTTAAAGTGGTGCTTAGTCTTTCTTTTAGAGCTCTGGTCAGAAATCTTACTAAGCAATATGTCTTCTCAATGTTCTTTGGAGGAAAAATCACTGCTGGCTAATTTTATGTCCATTTGACCTAGCTACAGTGATTTGGAAAGAAGGGAGTTGAGAGTATCCCCTACAAGACCAGCTTGTGGCACATTTTCTTGATTGATAATTAATATGGGTAGACTCTGCTCACTGTAGGTAGTGCCTCCCTATAGCACCTAGGGTGCTGTAAGAAAGCAGGGTGAACAAACCATGGGCAATAGGCTGGTAAGCACCTGTCAACAGCCTCTGTATCAGCTCCTTCCTCCAGGTTCCTGCCTTGACATCCTTGAATGACGGATTATAAGCTTTAAGATGAAATCAATTTGTTCCTCTTTAAGTTGCATTTTATCATGATGTTCTGTCATAATAATAAAGAACCAAACTAAGACAACAATCTTATAGCCATTAATTAATTTTGATTCTTCATCTTGTCATCTGAAAGCAATGCTCAGAACTTAATATTGTGGCTGCAGCAACCACAGACAACCAAGCTTTTGGGAAACTAGATATGAAACCTTTAAATAGTGTTGATATTACTCCCAAGGAAATATTCATATAATGAGTAGTATATACAATCACAACAAGCACTGGCTATTCAGTGGAAAGTAAAATTCCTTTTTTTTCTTGGATATTCTGTATTTACATTTCAGATGCTATTGCCTTTTGCCCAATCTCAACCCCCTTCCTCTTCTATTGCTTTCATGAAGGTGCTCCGTCTCCCAACCACCATCTTTCACCTCAGAGCCTTAGCGTTTCCCTACACTGGGAAAAGAAGCCTTCCCTGGACCAAAGGCCGTTTTTCCCACTGATGCAAGAGAACGTTATCCTCTGCTGCATATGTACCTGGAGCTATGGGTCTCTCCACATGCACTCATGTTTTTTTTTGTTTGTTTGTTTGTTTTGGGTTTTTTTTTTTAGTTTTTTTTTGTTTTTGTTTTTTGTTTTTTGTTTTGTTTTGTTTTGTTTTCTTGGTGTTTTAGTCCTTGGGAGCTGTGGTGGGTTTGGTTATTTGATCATTTTGTTTTTCCCATGGGGTTGCAGACCCTTTCTGCTCCTTCAGCCTTTTCTCTATATCCTTCATTAGGGTCCCAATGTTCAGTCCGATGGTTAGCTGCAAGCATCCTCCTCTGCATCAGTCTGGCTCGGAGGCACCCATATCATTCTAATTATGACTTCGGTGTGATTTGGAATTCATTTTCATGCTCAAATTCCTTTCCAAAACAGACTGCAGGAGAAGAATGAAAGAATGGTTTAAACAAATATGAGAAAGAAGGGAAGAAGAAGCTAAGAGACAGAGAAAGAGAAGGAGAAATGAGGAATGAAAGGCATGATGGTTTGTTATATGCTTGCCCCAAGGAGTAGCATTCTTAGGAGGTGTGGTTTGGCTGGAGTAGGTGTGGCCCTGTCAGCCTTCTCATGTTTGCCTTTGGATGCAGAAATTTCAGCTCTTCCTCATACCATGTGTGCCTGGATGCTGCCATATTCCTTTCTTGATAATCAGGAACTGAACCTTTGAACACGTAAGCCAGTCTAAATTAAATGTTGCCCTTATAAGATTTGCCTGGATCATGTTGTCTGTAAACAGCAGTAAATCACTAACTAAACCAGAGGGCATTTTCCACAATAAGAAATAAGGGACAATGTTCACTCCAAAATGATGTGTAATTTTGAGATTACAAGCAATGTGTTTATTTTTCAAAGAAAAAAATGTGCGACTTATGGAAGCAGATGAATATCCAGAATAAAAAACATTTGTGAGAGGCTGTTAATTAAGGATTCAAATATTGATATAATCCATTCAACAGCTGTACCTTAGATTAAAGCCCAAGAAAATGAAAATATTAGTTGATCTATCCTTCATTAAGCAAGATGAGGATCAACCCACAAGCAATTGTTCCAAAACGTAATTATACATTAGAAATGTGACCATTGTATTTTAACTGGGTGGGAATTCTGAGTTTCGAATGGTAAATATATGTGGATTCTTTACTCTATGTGAACTCAGTGCTAACCTTGGCATTATACCTCCCTGAATGAATAAAGCTGTGAGACCCATTCTCGAGCAGTTAGATGATTCTCCTGACTGGGAGTAAAAAGCAGTCTACAGTATATTGTAAGGAAACCAGAAGCCAGTTTTCTTTATGCCCTTCAAGGAACAGCTAACCTGGGAGTAGAACGGATCTGCTCTGGATACCTGTGGAATTCGCCTAATCAAATATTGCTTCTTTTTTCATTTCTTTAAATAAGAACTGGTCTTGCTTATTACAATAAGATCTTGCTGAAAAGACACATCCAAGGATGAGACCTCTATACCTTCAGTAGATAACCTGACATGTACCAATCAGAAATCGTCTTTATTAACCAGTGGTACTTAGCATTCCCAATGCTGTGACACTTTAATACCATTCCTCTTGTTGTGGTGACCCCCTTTCCCAACCAAAAAATTATTTCTGGCATTACTCCATAACTGTAATTTTGTTATTGTTATGAATTATAATGTATATCTTTGTGTTTTGTGGTGGTCTTAGGAGACCCTTTGGAAAGGATCATCCAACCATAATGCAGGATGAAAGCTGCTACTCTCAATAGTAGCCATTTAGTATTATCAGAGCTCCAAGAAAGCTAAACATGGGTCTCAGATATTCACGACCTTATATTATAAAGGATGCAAAATTATTTTCTTTTATCTTCTCATTTAGTCATATTTTGATACTGATCATAAGTTCTCAGTTTAACATGCATGAGACCACAGTCTTACAGTGTCTGAAAGCTTTAGGAGTACTTAAAAAAGAGAAAAGAACATCCCTACTGGGTTACTACATTCCGATGAAATATCCCTACTGTGTTACTACACTCAGATGGGCACTATTTATATTACTAGCTCTTGAGTAATGTTTTATAGTAGAAAGTGTATTATTTTCGGGTAGTTTCAATTCACTAACATCTTAAAATTAACTAATACACTACGAGGGTTTTTCCTTTTGCTTAAGATGAATCTTATTTAAAAGTCATTAAAGTCATTATTTTATTAATGAGGACATATGAAAGCTGTAGTCAAACTTCTAACATTATGTAATTATTCAACTTTAATAAAAGAAACAGATTTTATGCAGAACTTTTATTTTAATGTAGGAATTTATTAACATAGAAATACTAAATATAAATACTAAATTTACTATACATCAAATCCTGTGAACATATTATATCACATTAGAACACATAATCGATTAGCATAAATGGTGATGTTGAGTAAACACCTGGGAAGATCACGAAGTATGGTGGCTCCTTCTGTGTCTGACATCCCTGGGACTCTAAGCCTATTCTTTCTCATCTGTGATAAGAGTTACCATTATCATTCATTTTCCTTTGCTTTACAGCACTTTTACTGTTTCTGTTACCAAAAAAAATAGACTGATAAGATTTTCACATTTCCATCTTCATGCAAATAAAATGATACTTTTACCTGTGACAGTTTCTGGATTTATGTCATGCTCTTGAGATTTCAAATGACTGTGTGTGTCCAAGTTACACTTGAGTTTATTCTTAAAATGAGTTGATTTTCCCTATTTTAATATTTTATTTATTCACTTTATTTTTCATGAAAGGATTCTTAAAAACTCATATTACTCTGAACAATTCCAAGCCAAAGGAGTGAAGTTCTTGAGCGTATTTGCTAGTGCCATGGTTACTCATTTTAGCTCTAGACTCCTCTTTTCCTGCCTTTGAGCGATGTCTTTGCTTCCTTGATTGTTTTCCAATGTTTATTCAGTGACAATTTATATTAACTAGTGTGGCATTTACTTTGATTACATATAGATTTAAATTAATTTTATTAGTTTTCTTGATGTTAATTTTTCTTTCTTGTTCTTTGGTTTATCCCTTCCTTATTTTGGTCTACTTTTGTTTATAATGAGATAGTAGGTTGTGTACTTTTTTTTTTTATTACTTTGTTAGAGTATAAATTACGCCGTTTAGAATTTTTTGGTAATACAGTTTATTTAGAATATTTATTTAATTTCACTTATTTCCTTTACACCCTGCTTGCTCACTGCTCTCTTCCAAGTCACCTTCTCCCACAGCGCTTCCCACATCTCCCCTCACCTTTTCCGTCTACGTCCAACCTATTATGTTCTTTGCTTGGTGGTTTGGTCTCCAGGGAAAGAGGATGAAGCAGTGGCTAAGGAAACAGCCAATACCTAGCCCAACTTGAGACTCATCTCATAGGCAAACACCAATGCCTGACACTATTGATGGTACTTTATTTTGTGTGTGTGTGTGTGTGTGTGTGTGTGTGTGTGTGTGTGTGTGTGTGTGTTTTACCGCTTTATTTTAAAAAAGAGAGATACATTTACAGATTTTAAAGGCATTTTGGCATAACATGATATGAATAACTTTGTCAGTACTTGATTCCTTTAGAGGTTTGATAGCATGCATAGAAATCCCACTAGTTACCATAAGCGTGAAGGACATGTCGGACAGAACCTAACATGGAAACAGATTTCTTGTTGGGTATAGATTAAGTGTAATGACCTGTGAATACCAAAAATTGCCACAAGACTATTATCATAGCTTTTAGATTATTAATGATTTGAGGTCCAGGGGTATCACTCTCTGAAAGGGTGCTATACATTTATTTTTTCCCTAAGAAGAACTGAGGCTTTCTTTCTTTTTTTTTTTTTTTTTTTTTTTTTTTTTTTGCCTTTGTTTTTCTTGAGCTTTATATAGTCTGTCAGTTGTTTCTGGGGTGTTCAGAGGCTTCTGAGGCTAGTATCCAATTATCAGTGACTGCTTATTATGTCTGTTCTTTTGTGACTGGGTTACATCAATTAGGATGATATTCTCTAGATGCGTCCATTTACTTAGGAATTTCATAAAGTCATTGTTTCTGATAGCTGAGTAGTACTCTAATGTGTAAATATACCACAATTTTTGTATCCATTCATCTACTGAAGGACATCTGGGTTCATTTTAGGTTCTGGCTATTATAAATACAGCTGTTATGAACACTGTGGTGCATGTATCTTTGTTGAATGTTGGCGCATCACTGGGGTATATGCCCAGAAGTGAAATAACTGGGTCTTTAGGTAGTGCTATGTCCAATTTTCTGAGGAAAATTCTTATTTCCAGAGTAGTTGTACCATTTTACAACCCCACAAATAGTGGAGAAGTGTTCCTTTTTCTCTGCATCCTTGCCATTATCTGCTGTCAACAGATTTTAGCCATTCTGAGAGTTTGAGGTGGAATCTCAGGGTAGTTATGATTTGCATTTCCCTGATGACTAAGGATGTCAAGCACTTCCATAGATGTTTCTCAGCCATTAGATAATCCTCAATTGAGAACAGCTTGTTTAGCTCTGTACCCGATTTTTTGATAGGACTGTTTGATTCTCTGGTGTCTAACGTCTTGAGTTCTTGGTATACCTTGGATATTAGGCCTCTTTCAGATGTGGGGTTGGTAAAAATCTTTTCCCAATCTGTTGGCTGCTGTTTTGTTTTTCTGACAGTGTCCTTAGCTTTACAGAAACTTTACAATCTCATTAAATCTCATTTGTTGATGTTTGACCTTAGAGTACAAGCCATTGGTGTTCTGTTCAGGAAAATTTCCCCCTGTGCCTATGTGTTCTAAGATTTTCGCTACTTTCTCTTCTAATAGTTTTAGTGTACCTGGTTTAATGTGCAGATCTCCAATCCACTTGCACTTGAGCTTTGTACAAGGAGATAAGAAAGGGTCTATGTTCATTCTTCTGCATTCAGTGTGCCAGTTGAACCAATTCCATTTGTTGATGAGGCTGTCCTTTTTCCATTGAATGGTTACAGCTCCGTTGTTAAAAATCAAGTGATCATATATTTCAGGGTTCATTTCTGGATCTTCTATTCTATTTCATTGATCCACATGCCAATCTCTGTACAAGTACCATTCAGTTTTAAAAACAATTGCCTTGTAATATAGCTTGAAATCAGGGATGGTGATTCCCGCAGATGTTTTCTTGTTGTTGAGAATGGACTTTGCTATTCTACATTTTTCATAATTCCAGATGAAATTGCACATTGCTTTTTCAAACTCTATGAAGAATTTGGTTGGAATTTTGATGGAGATTGTATTGAATCTGTATATTGCTTTTGGTAAGATGCCCATTTTTACAATGTTGATTCTTCTAATCCATGAGCATGGGAGATCTTTCCATTTTCTGAAATCTTCCTCGACTTCTTTTTCCAGAGAATTGAAATTCTTGTCATACAGGTCCTTCACTTGCTTAGACTCATACCAAGGTATTTAATAGTTTGTGATTATTGTAAAGGGTTTCTTTTCCATAATTTCTTTCTCAGCATGTTTGTCCTTTGAATAGAGGAAGGCTACTGATTTGTTTGAGTTAATTTTATATCCAGCTACTTGGATGAATTTGTTTATTAGCTGTAGAAGGTCTCTGGTGGAATTTTTGGGATCACTTATGTACACAATCATGTCATCCGCAAACAGTGATGTTTTTACTTCTTCCTCTCCAATTTGTATCCTTTTCATTTCCCTTTGCTCTCTAATTGCTCCAGCCGGGACTTCCGGTAGTAAGTTGAATTGGTAGGGGGAGAGTGGGCAGCCTTGTCTAGTCCCTGACTTTAGTGGGATTGCTTCAAGTTTCTCACCGTTAAGTTTGATGTTGGCAATTGGTTTGCTGTATATTGCTTTTATTATGTTTCGGTGTGTGCCTTGGATTCCAGTTCTTTCCAAGACGTTTAACATGAAAGGTTGTTGAATTTTCTGAAATGCTTTCTTAGCATCTAGTGAGATGCCTATGTGGTTTTTTTCCTTTGATTTTGTTTTGATGGTAGATTACGTTGATGGATATCCATATATTAAACCATCCCTGAATCCCAGGGATGAAGCCTACTTGGTCATGGTGAATGATCATTTTGATGTGTTCTTGGATTCAGTTTGCAAGGATTTGTTGCGTATTTTTGCATCAATGTTCATAAGTGAGATTGGTCTGAAGTTCTCTTTCCTTGTAGGGTCTTTGTGTGGTTTAAGAATGAGGGTTATTTTGGCTTTGAAAAATGAGTTAGGTTGTGTTTCATCTGACTCTATTTTGTGGAATAGTTTGGAGAGTATTGGTATTAGGTCGTCAATAAATGTCTGACAGAATTCTGCACTGAACCCATCTGGTTCTGACCTTTTTTTTGTTTGGAAGGCTTTTAATGACTGCTTCTATTTCTTTAGGTGTTATGGGAGTATTTAGATGGTTTACCAGGTCCTGGTTAAACTTTAGTATCTAGTATCTGTGTAGGAATTCATCCATTTCTTTCAGATTTTCTAGCTTTGTTGAGTATAGGCTTTTGTAGTAGGATCTGATGATTTCTTGAATTTCCTCAGTTTCAGTTGTTATGTGTCCACTTTCCTTTCTGTTTTTATTAATTTGGATACTCCCTCTTTGCCCTCTAATTAGTCTGGCTAAGGGTTTATCAATCTTGTTAATTTTCTCAACAAACCAACTCTTGGTTTTGTTGATTCTTTGAATGGTTCTTTTTGTTTCTATTTGTTTAATTCCTGCTCTGAGTTTGATTGTCTCTTGTTGTCTACTCTTCTTGGGTGTATCTGCTTCCTTTTGTTCTAAAGATTTCAACTGTCCTCTCACATTGCTAGTGTATGCTTTCTCCAGTTTCTTTTTGGAAGCACTCAGACATATGAGTTTTCCTCTCAGTACTGCTTTCATTGTATCCCATGGGTTTGGGTATGTTGTGTTTTAATTTTCATTAAATTCTATAAAATCATTTATTTCTTTCTTTATTTCTTCTTTGACCATGATATCTTTTAGTGGAGCATTGTTTAGTTTCCATGTGTATTTGGGCTTTTTGTTGTCTTTGCTGTTATTAAAGACTAAGTTTAAACATTTTTTGCTTAAAATTATACATTTTTGTCAGTACTGTTTTTTCAGACATTAAAATAAATTTTACATAAAACCATGTGAATATGTTTTTTAGTCAGTACTTGATTTTTTTCAAGGGCTTGACAGTATGAATTGAAAAAATCTGTACATTTATCTTTGTTTTGCAAAATAAAGTCGTTTAAAAAAAAAGACTAAGTTTGGTCCATTGTTATCTGATAGGTACATGGGATTATTTCAATATTCTTATATCTATTGACACTTGTCTTGTGACTGATTATATGGGCAGTTTTGGAGAAGATGCCATGAGGTGCTAAGAAGAAGTTGTATTCTTTTCTTTTAGGATGAAATATTCTGTAGATGTCGATTAATTCCATTTGGTTCATAACTTCTGCTATTTCACTGAGTCCTGGTTCAGTTTCTGCTTCTAATGTCTGTCCATTGATGAGAGTGGAATGTTGAGTTCTCCCATTATTATTATGTGGGTTGCAATGTATTTTTTGAGCTTTAGTAGGGTTTCTTTTATGAATATGGGTGGTCTTGTATTTGGAGTATATATGTTAGGGATTGAGAGTTCCCCCTGATAAATTTCCCCTGTAATGAGAAAAAATTTTCCTTCCTTATCTTTTTAGCTAACTTTTGTTTGAAAATTTACTTTATTCAATATTAGAATGGTTACTGCAGCTTGTTTCTTAGCGCTGTTTGTTTGGAAGTTTTTTTTCCTCAACCTTTCACTCTGAAATAGTGACTGTCTTTGACTCTGAGATGAGTTTACTGTATGCAGCAAAATGCTGGATTCTGTTTATGTATCCAGTCTGATAGCATAGGTCTTTTTATTGGGGAATTGAGTCCATTTATGTTAACAGATATTAAGGAATAGTGGTTGCTGTTTCCTGCTATTTTTTGCTTTTAGAGGTAGATTTGTGCCTCTGTGTCTTCTTTTGGTTTTCTTTCTTAGTTATTTTCTCATTTTTACTAGGATATAGTTTGCCTTCTTTTATTGGGTTTTCCACTTATAATTCGTTGTAGTGCTGAATTGTGTTCAGATATTGTGTAAATTTAGTTTTGTCCTGGAATATCTTGGTCTCTCCATTTAAGGTGATTGAGAGTTTTGCTGGGTATAGCAGCTTGGGCTGACACTTGTGTTCTCTTAGGGTCTGCATGATGTCTGTCCATGATCTTCTAGCTTCCATAGTTTCTTTTGAGAAGTTGGGTGTAATTATGATTGGTCTGCCTCTATATGTTACATGACCTTTTTACCTTACTGCTTTTAGTATTCTTTCTTTGCTTTGGGCACTTGGCATTTTGACTATTATGTGTCGGGAGGAATTTCTTTTCTGGTCCAACCTATTTGGAGTTCTGTTGGCTTCTTTTATGCTGATGGTCATTTCATTCTTAAGGGTAGGGAAGTTTTCTTCTATGATTCTGTTGAAGATGTTTACTGTGCCACTTAGTTGATATTCTTTGCCCTCTTCTATTCCTATTATCCGTAGGTTCGGTCTTTTCTTTGTGTCCTGGATCTCCTGAAAATTTTGGATTAGGAGCGTTTTGGCTTTTGCATCTTCTCTGACTGTTTTGTCTATGTTTTCAGTTTTGTCTTCGGCCCCTGATATCCTCTCTTACATCTCTTGTGGTCTGTCGGAGATGCTTGCATCTGTGACTCCTGATTTTTTCTTTTGGGTTTTCTACCTCCAGGGTTGTCTCTTTTTTAATGTTTTCTTTATTGTTTCCATTTCCATTTTCAATTCCTTCTTCAATTCCTTCATCTTTTTGGTTCTGTTTTCCTCTTGTTCTTTGATTTTTTTTGAGTGTTTTTGTTTTTTCTCTTTAAAAGCTTCTATTTGACTATGGTTTTCCTCCTGTTCTTGTTTAAGTGACTTATTCACACCCATCTCAAAGATCTCCATCATCATCTTGAGGTATGATTTCCGGTCTGAGTTTTCTTTTTCTGGAGTGTTTGGCATCTCGCTGCTTGCTGTGATGGGAGAGCTGGGTTCTGTTTTTGCCAGGTTGCCTTGGTTTCCATTGTGTAAGTTCTTTCACTTTCCTCTTGCCATCTTGTCTGTGATTATATGTGGTCTTGTTGTAAAATAATTGGTTCCCATCTCTCCTATGTACCTGGCCTGTATCCCTGGATCTCTGCTATTTTAGGTGACAAATTTTTGAGCATTTGGTCTGCATACAAAGGCCTTCTGGGTGGACACTGTGTCCCTATGGCAGATTTCCTGCTTTCCTGGACCACCCAGAGGGCCATGCCTACTGCAAGCTAGGCCTAGCCCTCTCTGCACCCCGGCTACTCACAGCACAGTATCATCAGACCTGTGTCCCTGGATCTATGCTGTTCCGGTGGCAAATGACTAGTGTGACTATCTTCTAAGAGGCTCTACCCAACATCTGACTCAGAGACATGTAGACACTCATAGTGGACTTTTTCGGAAGAACAGAAGGAAGTATTGCAGCCTCTCAATCCAAGCCATGGTCAATTCAAAATGGCTCCTTCAAAAATAGGTCTATGACTTATATGTCAGCAATTTGATGTCCAAAGGCAAGCATTGTGTCTCCTTTTATTGCCTTATATCTCCAGGATCTGGACAAAAACCTGACTGTTAATACCAATAACATGTTTCATGCTTTACAGATGGGTTTGTATTGTCTCCTACCCACCTCATCTGATATATGTATTTTCAGTGTAATTAAATTCATTCCCTAAGAGTGAAAAAAACACTCCACAAGAAGACCAACAGAGTCACCTAACCTTGAGCCTTTTAGAATTTATTATTCTTTTCTCTTTTTTTCTTTTTTTATTGGATATTTTCTTTACTTACATTTCAAATGTTATCCTCTTTCCCAGTTTCCCCTCAGAAATCCCCTGTTCTATCCTCCCTCTCCTGCCTCTATGGGAGTGCTCACCCACCCATTCCCTCCCCACCAGGGCATTCCCCTAGACTGGGGCATCAAGCTTCACAGGACCAA
This sequence comes from Micromys minutus, assembly GCF_963924665.1. Lineage (NCBI taxonomy): Eukaryota > Metazoa > Chordata > Mammalia > Rodentia > Muridae > Micromys > Micromys minutus. The sequence goes on from NC_137969.1 coordinate 15,186,090, forward strand.
GGGCCTCCACTCCAGTTAATGCCCCATAAGGCCATCCTCTGCTAATATGTGGCTGAACGCATTGGTCCCTCCATATGTACCATGTGTTAGGTCATTTAGTCTCTGGAGCTCTGGGGGGTCTGATTGGTTGATGATGTTGTTCTTCCTATTAGGTTACAAACTCCTTTGGCTTCTTCAGTCTTTTTTCTAACTTTTCCATTGGGGACTCCTTCTCAGATCAGTGGTTGGCTGAGAGCATCCATCTCTGTATTTGTCAGACTCTGGCAGAGCCTCTCAGTAGACAGCTATATTAGGCTTCTGTCAGCATTCACTTCTTGGCATCTGCAATAATGCCTGGCTTTGGTGACTATATATAGGATAGACCATGGGGAGGGGGCAGTCTCTGGATGGTCTTTTCTTCAGTCTCTGCTTCATACTTTATCTCCATATTTCCTCCTGTGAAACATCCCTTTAAAGAAGGACTGAAACATCCACTCTTTAGTCTTCCTTCTTTTTGAGATTCATGTGATCCTCCCAACTTCCCCATCTACCCAAGTTATACTTTCTTTTCTTTCTTTCTTTCTTTCTTTCTTTCTTTCTTTCTTTCTTTGTTTCTTTCTTTCCTTCCTTCCTACCTTCCTTTCTTTCTTTTCTTTCTTTCAACAAAGACATCTAAAACAGCAACAACAGTAACATAAAATATAAAGACACAAACCAATTTAAGACAAGATTAATAACAAGCAAGAGAAAAAGCCAAAAAAAAAAAGAACCAAACTTTTTAGAGACACATATATCCACACACACACACACACACACACACACACACACACACACACACACACACACACACATATCCCATCAAGAAAACATAAAATATACACAAAGGACCTATAAGGTTTGTTTCTAAGAACAAGCAATCAGATGAAAAGTCCTGACAGAGCATTACAAAATTAAATACCTCTGGAAATGTCAATGTGCTAATTTTGTGTTGACCAATTACTGGTGAGTAACCGCAGTCTCTCTGAGGTTAATATGCCTCTCTGCCCCATTATTCTTAATAAGCTCTTGTTGAGTTGATGTCTTCCATTCAATCTATGGCTTAAACTCTTTGTGACTCCTTTTCGTAGGGTTCCCTGAGCCTTGAGGGCAGACATTAGTTGAGATCAGTGTCTTGCTTAGCCATCAGATAAGCCTCTTCCTGTAGCATGTGGGAACAAATACAGATATCCACAGCTGGTCAATGTAGAGAGAGACCTGAAGCACTCTGCCCTAAATGGATCTCTACCAAATGCCTTCTATTTGTATTTCTACTTCCAGTCATTTTAGCAAGCTAGTTTTCCAGACAATAAAAATTAGTTTCTTTACTCTAGTCCTCATAAATATCTTTGACTAAAATTATTTTATAATGAAGTTCACTTCAAAATTATTTACTGAATGTAATAAAATATACAGCATTATGATATTCTTATAGCATTAGAGATGAATCAGATATGACTCATAAATTAATCATTATCCTCATGAGATACTATTATAAAGTTATGTATTTTCTATTGTAATAGGAGGAGGATGTGAGAACAGTGTAGGTAGGAGACAGACTTGAGATCAGTCCAGAGCATGTCCCCATTGGCATTGTCAATGATCTTCAATATGATACTTCTGTGCTTTCCCTATGAGGATGTGGACACATCCAGTATATAAGCAGAATAAGCTCAGAAGGTAATATTTTTGTCTAGAAGAAAAGCACAAAAACTCAAAATTGAAAACTCACAAGCAAGGCCTGTGGAATTTCAAAGAATGATGTTGTGCATAGAATATAAGCCTAAGAAAGTTGGGTGTCCAAAGAAAAAGGAGAGAGGAAGGATCAAAACCCTAGCATCCTGAGAATTAGATGTGTAGGCAGAATCCAGAGTTATAGAAAATAATATTGTCAACTGTAAACACTATTGACATAGAGAGACCTTGTGTAAACAAATCAATAATGTTAAGATTATTGTCGTATTTAATATTATTGTAGTGAACTTGTGACAAGCCACAGTCACCATTTTACTTATAATTCTTCTCTCATGTCCCCATCTCTCTTTTCTGGTCCATTTCAACCTTTTTTTTTTTCTTTTCAACACAGTGTCTTTGGGCTTTTCTTTATAAAAACCTACAAAATGAATAGCTTACATACAATGAAAATCTCTATCTTGGCATAGCTACAGATCCTTCTATGTCAGAATACTGAGAACTCCAAATTAAGGAGGTGGAATATTCAATGCCTGACAAGGGTCCTTCTTCTCATTGTGACCTCTGACAGTTTTTGTCACTTCTTTTCCATGTACACTAATCTCATACAGAAGCTTCCTGACTCAAGTCCTGCCTGCTTCTCAGGTCTGTCTCCCAGCATCATCTCACTGGCAACCAAATCTGAATTCATAATTTGGTTGAGGAGGGCACACACACTTTAGCCATAGAGAACTAGCCCTTCTTTTATTTGTAAAAGAATTTTTAGGTGTGCAAATGTGTTAAAATTAATCATGTCTACCCGAGTTGCTAAGAACTTTGCCATTTTAATACCCCAGAAAAAAAGAGATGGTTTAAAGCTTTGAGCTACCAGTAAGACTGAACCAGCCATGACCATGTTGTATAAAAGGAACATACTCATTTCCCCGGAGCTTCAGAGTTAAGAGAAAAGGTGGAGATAAGATCCAAGTAGTTCATGCATCTGTATTTATAATGGATGAAAACTCTCAGCTTACACAATAAGTAAAAATCATGAATGGGTCTGAAGAGAATGTGTGATTGAAAAGGAAGTCTATCATAAAGAATACTGAACTGCATCCCAATAAGGCAGGCAGATGTGCAAGGGATGGAAACTCTCGCAGAATATTTTAATCTCTGTCCAAGACTAATTATCAAAGTATTATTTTGTGTGTATCCAGACGAATACCTGAAAGTTCAGTTCTCCACATTAAAAGTTTGGCTCTTTGTCAACCCCATTTAAATGATTTCCTGCATTTTCCAAACTTCTCTCCCCAGACCCAAGTCCAAATGACACACTCTTGATGCACTAAGTCAAGCTATAAAGAACAGTCATCCAGACTTCAATTCCAGAGCCTCTGTGGGTTCTGTCACCCATTCCAGTTCATGAATACCATCAACTCCAGTTCACTTTTTGGGGCTCTGTTAATATAATATGTTTCTAGAATCTCTTCCATAAATATCAGCCTGGCTGTCTTTTCAGAGAACTCCACAATCTTTCCTTAACATAAGCCATAGAATATCTATGCTCTCTATTTTTCTTTGTGTATATAGGCTGAGCCTCCATTGGTCTATATAAAATAGTGTGAAGGTTTAATATGAGCTACAGAGATGAGCCTCTCGTGTGAGGAGTGGTGCTATGCATAGATTTCAGGAACTGTTTCCCTCTCAAAGTGTTCGCATAATTTAGTACCTATACAACTATACATGGCAAACTTTTTTCTTATTACACAAAACCAAAAACTCACAAAGGGGAAAACATTTGTATCAGTTTTCCAGTATTAATAAATACTTAAAGTAGAGTTTGAACATTGTTGAACTGGCTGCTGCTGAAAATATTACGATTTAGTTTTGGCTCTTTAGCTGTGAGTGGTTGTATTTAGTTGATTGAATGGATGCGCATGTAGTTTTGGGTTGTGTGTATACTTTCAGCACATGGAAAACAAACTGTGAATATCTGTAGTAACTTGTGTCAGTCTGGTATTTTCTCACAGAGCCGAGAAACATAGCCAACAGGTCTTTTTAAAGAATTTGTGATAGAGAGCTCCTAGACTTTAAATGGATTTTTCCTGTGATGAAGCTGTTGTCATTCTGCATACCTAACATTTGCCTGTGAACTTTAGAAACCACTAGTGTCCTTCTGAGAAAACGGAGTTAGATTCTGCCTGGAATGCTCTGAATCTGGAAACTGGTCTTGGAATCATTTCCATCTTAAAAACATTTAATCTTCTAATCAGTATGAATTGTCTGCTGCTTAATTGAGTCACTTTTTTTTTCTTTCACTGGAGTTTTCTGTACACTTAATATACAAATCTGTGACATGCTTTGTTGAGCTTATTCCTATTTATTCTTCATGGTACTACTATGAATTGGGATATTTTATTAATTTTTTATCATTCTTAAAATCCTTTGTGATCCTGAGCCACCATTTGAACTCAGTTATAATATTAAAGTAACAAGCCTCAGATATCCTTAATTTATACAACGAAATATTCAAGCTGTCATAGAGATCAAAAAAATAAAGCATTATTCTCACCTACTAGCAATTGAAAACATACTATTTTACATTGGATAACACCATTCCACTGAATGCCAGAGCCTCTGACATATAATTGATGTTTGTGAAATAATGAATGGGTGAGTAGAGTTCTGATAGTGGCAATAATTTGAAAGTCTTACGGAAGGGATGAATGGTTGTGCTAATTCTTGCTACTAATCACCCTTTCTGAGTCTTTTCAATTTGACCTTCAGAAATTCTAAATCACATATGTCTCTAGACAATACTTCCTACCCCTCTGATGACATCTTATCAAAGCATGTGCTACCCTTATTGAATCCTTATTTTTTCTGGACTTAGCCCACTTTAACCATCTCATCTATTGTAAAATCTCTCCTGGTGATTGATATAAGAATGAAAGTCCTGCTTTCACCCGTGACCATTGCAGACCACCATCATCTTGACATCACCACTAATTTTATTGTTGTGGTTTTGGGGCTCAGAGCCCTTTGAAGTCAAAGATAGCTATATTTCATTCCTCTCCTCTTTCTCCTCCTCTTTTTTCTTTCCCTTTACCTTTGTTGTTGATTGAACCCAGGGCTCAGCACATGCTAGGCACATGTTCTATCTCAAATCACACTCCAATACTTAAATGAATTTTGCTTTTATTTCTTAGTTCCAGGCAGAGTCTGAGGATGTTGACCAAATAGTATTAAATTAATTCTATAACTTAGGTATACTTTGAACCTCTGATCCACTACCTCAGCCTCTAGAGTAGTTGGGATTATTGGCCTATATTAGCAGACTCAGCTCAAATCCATGGGTTTCTGTCTCTTCACTGTCCTAAATAATGTATACAAGTTTTAGAAGCTCCAAGATGATTAACTTAACAGGAAAGGATGCAAATTCTTAGGCATCTAGTTTTAATCAGTATTTCCCTGTTCCTCATTTTGTTCCATTTCTCTCACTTCCGTAATCCATATTGGGTTTTGTGCCACAGCTCTGCTGTTGAGAAGAGTCTCAGAGAATGTACTTTGTGTCTCTCTTTACAGCAGGTACCACAATTTAGCTAAGAACTCCAGGGAGTTTTCACCCATTCTCAGGACATATTTTACCCTCCTATACTGCCAACATACCAATTATGGCTGGAAAATGTAGCTATTAATTACACTTAGTCACTCCTTTATGATTCTAAAATTACATGTAGTAGAATTTTTTTTTAAAGAAATGTTTGGTTTTACTCTGTTCTTACCTTCTTAACAGAATTTCTAGGTAGAATCTTTGTTCAAAAGTTTGTTTAATAACTGATATGGTGAGATGATATTTTACCTCTCTGACTTTCATTTTCAAAATAAGGATACATGAAACATCACCATTTTCACAATAAAGGCAGGAATGCAGTTTATAACAGAGTCTAAGCTGCTCATCGAGGTTTCAGGCACATTAAGTACGTATAATAATTTAGCCCCTCTCTGAATTCTCCTCAGTTTTTAGATAAATAGACCTATGGCCCCAGTCAAATGTCCAACTCTGATAGAGACTCTTTTTTATTATACACATAAATGATAGATACTTTGACAAGTAATCAAAAAATAAAAGAAAGAAAGAAAGAAAGAAAGAAAGAAAGAAAGAAAGAAAGAAAGAAAGAAGTACATTATAGGGAATGAAACTGTTGATTTTGGTGCTATGTTTAATTCACCTAAATACTACTATAAAAGTTATTTAAATCCAAAGTCACAGATTATACTCTTCCCTAGGGAATGACTTTAGCAATACTCCAATATATGCACATTTCGCCAGTGTTGCTTTGTTGGCTCAGAGTTTAGTATTTTCCAAATCCCCGAAATCTAGTTCCCCTATAAATTACTCTTTTAAATGTTTTTACACTAAAATGTCTACATGTTTCTTTTCTTTCAGTGTAAGGGGCAGTCTCAATATTTCAAAATACTTATATATCAACCACGGTGTTATAAAAACCAAGCGATTTGGCTCAAAAAGCAAGCATGGCTCCAGTCTGATATTTGCATCAGAAAGTCAGCCAGCTTCTAGAGTGCATTAGTCCATGGAAACAAGGGTCCTCTTATGATAAACAAGCGCTCTGGGAGACAGGGTATTATCACAAAGAGGATTATTTATGCTAGTTCAGGAAATAAGAAAGAGGGAGGGGAATGTAATCCCCTTCAGATCTTGAGGATGTTGATCAAATAAAAATTTCAAAGTTAAAATTTTTTTCTTTTCTTTCTTTCTTTCTTTTTTTTTTTTTTTTTTTTGAAATTGGCTCTGAACATACTTATGGTTTGACTGTGAAAAGCAAGTATGCACAATGACCTGTGGATGATAAAATATTGCATAAAAGAGGAGATAATGTTTAATTCTGTGAAGCAGGATTATAATTCTCTTGTATGTCAGGAGCCATCTACACTTATTAAAGACATCGAGAATGACATCATCTCTATAAAAAGAAAACAGAATCACACACTCTTATTCTCTACGTCCTTTGGTGGGGAGAGCATGCCATGAAGACAACAGAGGAGTATCTATGCTCTCAAAAAGAACACCCCCCCCAAAAAAAGCAAAACAAATAAAGAACCCCACACATTTACAATGTTTGTGCAGTGATTTTTAAGGTCATGAATAAGCCTGAGTTGCAAGACCCCAGGTTTTAGGTAAATTCCTAACCTTCAAAAGGGAGAAATGTTTTTAACTCAGCACAGGAAATAACTTTTTTTTCCTATCACTGAAAAGTGTCTGTAAAAGCACAATTTAATTATTTTTGGGAGAACTTTAATCAACCAAAGAAATCTTATATGTAAAAATATGGCATTTGAATCTTAGGATACTGAGGGATAGTGAAAGAAACCAGCCAATCTTATCTACCCAATCAAGCTAGAAGCAATGTGCTAATACTTTTGACTGTTTTCATCATTGAGGAAAATCCGAATCACTTGAGAAATCACAAACTAACAAGTAAAACAGGCAGATTATAGTCATCAGGTGTGATTTCACACCCCTGGTCCACTGGCTGTGGGTTCTGCAGCTCTGGAAGGCACATCTACCCTCTCTGTGACTAAATACTACACCCTTCAATAAACAAGACAGTAGATTTCATCAGATTTTGCTTAGGGCTGCATTTTTTTTTCCTTTTCACATAGCACCATGGAACTATATATATTACACACAAATACAATATGATATGATATCATGTGAGATATGATATGATATGACATTACATGACACGGGCTGGATATCCCTATCTTGAAAGTGCAAAGCCAAGCATGCTCTGAAATCCATAACTTTAGAACAATGACATGACACCCAAGGAGGTCCGGATTTTGCATCACCTCACATGGTACATTTTCAGATTAGAAATGCTCACAGGGCAAATTCTGTGCATATATCCCCCTAATCATAAGAAAAACAAAACAAATAAATAACATTTGAAATCCAAACAAGGCTGCACCCAATCATTGCAGATAAGGAATTCTCAGCCTGTGGCTGCCTCCAATGATTTATAGATTACATTTACACCAGTAAATGTTAAGATGATCTTATTCAAGCCTCATCAAATGAGTAATGAGGTAGATTCATGAGATAAAGAATCTAAGAGCAATTACAGGCCAATATAATCTTTCATTTCATTGTATGTTTCAACAACAAAATTCTCATGTCCTTGGGGAAATTATTTAAAGTAAAGCTACAATCAAAATGAAGTGCAAGCCACATGGTAGCTATGATGAGGTTTGGGAAGATGCTATGTCTGCCAAAACCTGAGGTGCCTTCTTGCAGTACCGCCTATGGAGTGAAAATCCAACTTCCACAACAACCAGCCTCAGATGCTCTGCACTGATGTCACCCTGCTCTCATGACAGTACATCAAAAGAACTAGATTTAAAGCAGTATTGTGTTGTATATTCTGTAATTTCATATTTATTATATACCCTAGAAGATGAATAGAGTCTCTTACTATGAAATACAAACATAATACCCTAGTAATGTACATTGGGTAAATGACAGGGATTCATGACCAATGTTGTAATGTATAAAGAAAATTGATAATGGAATTATTAGGTTTTCAGGTCTTGATACAGTTCAGAAAAGAGTGCGAGACTCTGGAGCTGGTGTTATTGGTCATTGTGAACAACCTGACACAGGTGCTGGGAACCAAATTCAGGTCTCTTGAAAGAGCAGTGTGCACTTTCTTAACACCCTCAGTTCTAGCAACAAGATTTGATCATTCTTTTGCTATTAATATATTTCATTTGCTAAGAAAAAGATATCATTTTTGTTAAATGACTATGCATGCATGTATATATATATAATATTTCCTGAAATTTCTACATACTATGAAATGTGAATGGTCAAGTTTAGCCAGCTAACACATGTGTTACCTGAACTATCATATTTTTATATGTTGGAGTACTTAAAACTTGTTGTCTTCTCAATAATAAAGATGTAATATGTAATTAACAACCATAGTTAACATAGTATGAGTTGAGAAAAACCACAAGATGTATACCATATAATCTCAATTAAACATGGTATTTAAACATATATATTGATCTCAGGCTCACAAGTTGGCTTGCTGGGTTGGCTACCTGTTTGCAGCCCAACCTGGGGATTTGACTTTGAGCCTTAGAATCAGTGTGATGAACACAAAGAGCTGACTCCTGTCAGTTGTCCTCTGACACACATTTACAACTAGACAGCTGTGTGCATGTGAACCCCTGAACACACACATAAACACACAGAAAATTAGAAATGCAACAGGTTGATCTGGTAGAAGTCCAGAGTAGTATGTCAGTTACTTGCGACTGAGTGAGGCGATATGGACCATTGTGATGAGGTAAGCCAATAGATTTCAGCTAGACAAAGAAAACTGTCAAAACTAATTTCAAGGTGTCTAGTGGACAGCTTGTACTCGTTTTAAAGTCATGACGCCTCTATGGAGGCATATGCATTCTCAGAATCCAGGTTTATACTTGCAGAAACATCATTGCTGTTAGCACAACCACCATGCTCCAAAATCACTTGCCCCTAAAGTGTGTAGGCAGCTCTGCTTCATGGAGGAAGGGTTTAGCATGCAACAAAGAGAATCTCGTTTAATACAAAATTTAAATACAAAGCTCCAAATTCAGTTTTGATGTCTGCTGAAATGATTTCATGCTTGAATGAATTACTTAAAATTGCCTTTTTCAAGGCCATTCTGGAACTGTACCCATGGCTCGTGGTGAAAAGGAAGGATAACGATGTGTACTGCCAAATATGCTGTCCTCACACATCTATATGTTCCATAACATCAGTGCCAACACGCCACAGAACATTTTCTTCTACTCAGCTTTTTTTACTAGTTTCCTACAAAGAAAATTCCAATGTTTTTGTTTAATTAATTATTTTAAACATAATTATTTAGCTAAATAAATTTTTAGTCTGTTTCATTACTCATGAGTACCTAGTCTTCAAATGTGGGCAAACCAATAAGCCTTTTGCTAATCTTTTTGTACCTACAACTGTCTTAATGATCGTCAGCTGCTCAGTTTCAAGACTGAATTTGTTCTGGGATGTGAATGTATATTACTCCCATTCCTAGTTTGTTCTCTTGAATCAGAAATTGAAATAAAGCTTGGGAAAACTCTCTCTCTCATTCACACACACAGACACACACACACACACACACACACACACACATACACACACACACACCTTCACAGGTGTCAACTACACAAACCTCTTTGAAGTCTGTGTAATCAAGAAATTGAAAACAAATTGTGATTTTACCAAGGGTTTAACTCTAGCCACTATTTCAATGATTTAACCATTCACCTTTAAATCTACCCCCAACCAATTTGCCTGCATAACACAGGCTTTCAATAACAGAGAAAACAGTGGCTTCCCTGCAAGAGAACATGAAGTAACTCTTTCTCTTTTCTTTTCTTCCATGTTGAAAGCCTAGAGTAGTAGAATCCTGGCTGTAAACCTCCTATGATGGTATTTGAAGCTAAGTGGTTTTTAAGAAGAAAGCACACATCTATGAATTTCAACAATCTAACCTACAGGGTATGGTCAGTAGGATCATACTTAGAGAATTGGGGCAATGATATGTACAAGACACCAACTGGCAATGATTTTTTCATATCCGTTCTTTCTTTTTATGTGTGTGTTTGTAGTGTGTGTGTGTGTGTGTGTGTGTGTGTGTGTGTGTGTGTGTATGGACGTGTTAGTGTAACTAGATGTCTGTACACAGATGTGTGGAAGTCAAAAGACATCAAATCCCATCCATGCTGAGAATTGCTGTCTACTGCCTTTGGCGCAGAATCTCTCACTAGCCTGGAACTTACAGAGTAGCCAAGGCTGGCTGGCTAGAAAGCACAGAAATCTTCTTGTTTCTCCATTTTCAATATAAATAAGCTCATGTCACCATACCCAGCATTTCTATTTGTGTTTTAAAGATCAAACCCAAGTTCTCAGGCTTTCTAGGCAACCCTGACTGAGCTACCTCACTAGGCATCACCTTTATTTGTTATGGTAACTGAGACTCATTGAAGAAAAACAGAGTTTGTTGGATATGAACTACATTTCTGTGTGAGGCTTTCAAAAAACCATTTAAGACCCCATGATGAATTTTGCCAGTATGATAGGATTGGTATGTTCAAGTCTAATGCTGAGTCATTAAGAAGAAAGACATCATTCTTTCTTATGCTCCCCCATGGATATGTACATGTATAGAGTGGTAGTTTATGATGTCAGCTTCCTTGGAAAATGATGGAAAGGACGGAGAGGCTTTTAGTGCCACCAAAAGTCACAAAGTTTAGATCTTAACGACCCATTTTAGTAAAATTCCATATGAAAAAGGCACATCTGCATCGACTTAGTCAAACTAAAACTCTCAGGAAGTCAATGAATAAAGGGCACAGTATAGAGTCCACAACAGGCCAGAACAGAGTATTTTAACTTATCAACTCTCCCTTTTCTCATGAAGATTGTGACTGAGCCTCACAAAGGTATGGGAAGAATCTGCCACTGTGACACTTCTCAAACTTTAAAGTCCTCTGCCAGATTATGCACACACACAAACACACACACACACACACACACACACAGATTTTAAAAATTGTTTTGGGGAGCAAATTAGAAAATTTCTACAATACATATTGAAACAAAGGTGTCATCACTTAAAGTAAATAAAATAGTTATAATAGTAAATGCATAAATAAGAAATTTAAACTTTGTAACAATGTTCAGATAATATATTTTAAAGACTAAAACTTCCTTACTCTATCAGGTGCATATATGGATATGTTTGAAGACTGCTTTCACTTTGAATTTTGCTTTGATTCTAGAAAACATTTAAATACTTTTTGTACCTGAATTTCAAGTGGATGGATTTTAGCACACATTATATAGTTTGTCATCTCCTTTCTTTAAAAAAATTATAACTTATTTTCTAATATTTGATACTCAATAAAAGTTTTAATTATATGATTAAGTCACTAGTATTTATAGTTTTCACAATAGACCACCCAAAAGGATAACTATCTCACTTGAGTCCATGATGCAAGAACAATTATTATTAGTCTGAATGCACAGATAAATGCTGAGGTATGAATAATTTATTCATGACTGTACAAGGAATAAGAACTGAAAGAAGAATTAAAGCAAGGATATCTGGTGGGCGCCCAATCACTGTTTACATAACTCTGCAATTTACAGCAAAATGTTGAGAATGTTGTGTATTTTCTGTGGGTGTTGTATTGTGGAGAACAGAGGAAACATCACAAGTCTGCCCCTCAAAATGCATGTTCAATTTTAAATGGTAAAAAAAATACACATATGAATATTTGGTTGTGGTGTAAAATTGGAAAATGATTAAATATCAAACACATATCACCTATACAGACTCTCAACCCATTTTGTATAAATTTATGAGACAAATGATAAAGTTCAAAGGTCTTCTTTATGATAGTTATATATCATCTCTACTTTCTGTCCAACCCATTTATTTCTACTCTCACTAAAATGATGAACTGCTTATTCATAATAGTAACCAGTTTCATTTTAAAAAGCATCTGTCTGTGCATGAACAGGAATCAGCATAGATGTTGAAGAAACAAATCATGCCAGAAAACACGACTCTTTATATCATTCCATTTGGAGATAAATTGATAGTATAGACGTTGCAGAAGTTTTGAGTTTGATTTGATTTATTCAGCACAAGTTAGTGTCTCAGGAAAACACACTCCCATTCTGGGCAAAATTGCCACAGGTGTTGGATGAACACTGTCAAGTAGATTGGATAAGAACTGAAAGGTCATAAAACAAAATGTAATTGCAAATTGCCTGGCATTTAGATGGAAATTCTCAAACTGCAGTAGTATATGAAACAGATATAACCTAAATGTGATAACTGTGTTGCGTATTTCTATAAAACTAAATATAGAAAAACATAATGCATATATATAAACATACACATACACATACACATTTACAAAACTATATAATGTATATATGAGTCATTTAACAAACAATTAATTTAGAGAACATTTGGAAGAAAGAGTTTAACACATGGTACTTAATATGTTCTATATTTTAATGAATAATTTATCCATGATTTGCCTTACTTAATAGAGAGTGTAAGCAGCCAGTACTTCTATTACTACCATGTCCAAAGCACTCTTTGCAATATAGGTAGTAAACTTATTTTCTTTCTTAGAATTTAAAATTATTACCAAACTTAGATTTTAAAAGACTAGTTTTCCTTAAAATCTGGCCTCTAGTGTTAGTTGTGTGAATTTGACCAAACCACTTAACTTTCCTCATTGTTAATTAGCACATATAGTTTTTTTAAGGATAAAGTAAGTTAGTGTATGTAAAGGTTGAGGAACATAACCAGTGTGTGCAAACCAATGGTCAAAGGTACTGTCTTCTCTACCTTCATCTGGTAATGCAATGTCTCTAAGAGATAGGCACTGAAAGAACATGCATCTGAGCACATGGAAGAAATGCTTTTAAAATGTTGTTCTTTCAGTTTCTGTTTTGTGATTGGCTTTTCTCTGCTTTTTGGACTTCAGCTCCTTCATAATAAAATTAGAGCCCCTACCTATGTCTTTAAGATTCTTAAAGGAGGGGAAGTTAATTGTTTCAGTTTGTTGCCAATATTCTTATACAAAAAGGAAAAAGCTTTCCTCAGTGAACAATACTATTTTGAAGAAGCCTCACTACTCTGGGAGATGCCTGCCTCAATTTCCAGTTCCAGTGCTTGTTCAGAAGCTACTTTATTTTTCAATAAAATTCTGATTGAATGTTTATAATCTTCCATGATTAAAAGCATATACATCCATAATCCCCCTGCCCAGAAGACTTACATCCTAAAGCCCTAAGCAAGGTTTTCCTCTGTATTACATGCTGTTCTGCCCTCTTTCTGAGAGATGTGGCAGATGTTTGAAGAATGCAAAGGTCATTCAAATTACTGGCCAATGCCAGAGATGGTAAATTGCTCAGCCGACACAAACATGTGCTTATGTTTAGAAGATTTTGAATTATTATTGCTTGCTTAAAAGAAATAGAAACATCAGTAACATTGTCTTAATCCATATCTTTTATCAGAAAACTTAGAAGCAATATTTGTTTCCACACTAGAAATTAGTAACTGATATGCTTTTAAGTTTGCTGTCCACTCTGAACTTTATTTGATTTTGTACAAATTCCATCTATTTTAACTTAATTAGAAGCAATTATCATTTACTGATGACCCACCAGATGCGGAGCCCCAGGGTTAAAGAAATATAAACATCAAGCCTCATGCTCTTTAAGAATTTAAAATAAATTGGCAAACACTAGCTATACAGTGATTATAAAGATCATTAGTGATGAATCTTGACATAGTTAATTCCATCTCAAAAGTGTTCCATACTATTAGAATATACTGTAATGAGATCCAGATTAATGATGGATATTGCTTCAATATAAAAATTCTGAAGTAATGAAAAATTGTGTTAGGTAATTTCATAGTTAATTCTTTCATAAGCAATTTTTCAACTTTAGACATTCTCATTTAGTGTTTTTCCCTTTTCTTGCTTGTGCTTCCATCTTATTTTACCAATGCAACCAGATAGGTTTTGGTGAAATAGAAAGATATGAGACTCAACTTGTAGCACTATGGATTATTTTTATTCGCAGGATCAATTTAATGATACCTAGATTGATTGACTGTAGGAAAATTGGCTGTTTTTAAAACTTATAATAAAATATGTAAAAACTGAATGATTCTTTGTAGAGTGAAATGTGTGAGAAAAGCTAGTATATGTCCAATGAATAGAAGCTGAAGATCCAACATATTGACTGTGTAAAGATTTACCCAGAAACTGATCATGTCTACTGATAGGAACAGTATATTTGAAAGAAAGTAACATAAATTATAAAAATGGTTACAAATATTAGGAATATAATTGAGGTTTTTATCTAAATTATAGTCAGAATAAATGGGTATACCCTCATTGATCTAATCCACACATGGAGTATTCCTTGTGTTTCAGGGACTTACATTGATCAGAAAACAAAGTGGATGCTGTAAACACCCCAGAGTTCCCATGAATCATATTAAATAATCTCCATATAAATCCTTTCTTATCATCCTCTCTCAATGTAATTCATTAATATAGGGTACATACCATTCATTTTAAAAACAAGCTGCCAATGGAGACCATGATGAAGTCCCTCCAGCCAAGTGAAGCCATGTGGTAGTTTATGATCCCTTGCTGCTTCTGCCTGAAGTGAGCAGGGAAGTCTCTGTTGCAGTGATATCAGTGTCACCAGATACATAGGTAAGAAGGAAAGACCTAGAGGAACTCTACAACAACCTTCCTCCAACCCAACAAGAGGAGAATCTTGACAGGAAGCCACTGAAGAGAAGCCCTTAAACAATTGTGATAAAGATGGCTGAAACACAGCTCTTCAAATTTGTTGTCAGGATACAATGATGACACAGTTATATTTAAAGGGCTGTCTACTGGAAGTCTAACCATGTTCCATTGATTATATGAGCAACATAAATTGTACTTGATATTTTTTTTTCTTAAAAATTTTGGGGATAGGGGAACAGTGGGAAGAAGGTGGAACCAGGAGAAATGGGAAGTGAGTCTGACTGGGTACAACGTATGGAATTCCCAAATGACCAATAGAAAATATTGTGGTAGAAAAAATTTAATTTTGAAAGAATAATGTGTTTACTATGTCACCTAACTAGTACTAGAAAAAAAGAAAGTAACAGCAGTGATTTCCAGCCTCTGAGGTATATTTTTCAGTAAGAATATGTAAACCCTTAGCAGTTGACACTCACTGACAAAGAGAAAATCAGTTCTCTGGTAGGGAATGCCAACAAAGATGCTTCAATATTTTTTTGAGTGTGCAGGTATAGGTCTACCCATTTAATGATTTGTATCTCTGTATCTTTAAATCAAAATATTCTTGAAACAAGAGGTTAATATCTCCCCCAAAATATGTTGGGAATTGAAGAACAACACAAGAAGGTTTAATTCACACAGCACTAAGGTTTATCAGAAAAATACCACCTAATAAATTATTCACTTACTTGTTAACCAACATTTCTTTCTTCAGATCTTTCTGAGGATCCAATGTAAACTGTGCAGTATTGAACCCAGAATACAAATAAAAACATGCTCATAAGGGACAAGAGTTAGCCACCGAGAAATGGCTCTCATACATTAATTAAGGGGTCACACAAACATCAACTGATGCTGGACATGCGGAATCCATATTACTGGAAGCACATGTAATACTTACATAAACTTATTAAGTGTGTATGCACTGTTTTAAAGGTAAGGTGTTTAAACTGAAATAGGAAAAATTCCCAGATGAAAAGAGAATATTGACATAGAAGAGAAAATCACCATAACAGAAAAAAAGGGGGGGGGGCGGATTCAACTGAAGAACAACATGCTGCTCTTTCTCAACAGAATACAGAAATGTGATAAATAAAGTTCCAATACTGTCATGATTATTATAGTTTACCCACGCCACCAGAGGTATCATGGAACAGACACAGAACTAGAAAGACAGTATTTTGAAGATGTGAGTGAAGAAAAATACCATCAGGTTTCTGTTTAGAAAACGAAATCCTTGCTGCACAATCAAAAGTGGATTAGGGAGAAAAGAAGTAGTGGTGGTTAAATTCCATGTGTCCATTTGGCTATGTTATGCTCACTATAGCAAACAATAGTTGAGATACTGCAATAAAGGTATTTTATGGTTGCATTTAATAATAATAATGTAAACTATGTCACACTTAGTAAAGTCGGTAAGTCTCATGCAATATGTTGAAGGCATTTAGAGCAAGACACAACATTTTTCTGGGGAATAATCAGTAGTGATTCAAGACTATAACACAGAAATGCTGCTTAGGTTTCAACCCCATTGATCTTCCCATAGATTTCAAACTTAAGATTTCAACATAAACTCTATCTTGATTTTCCAGCTGGAAACTGCCCCCTGGCCATCCCCATAAATTTCAGACTTTCATCCACCATAATCCTGTGACCTGAATCCTTAAAATAAATCACTTTATATGTAGATAAATATAAAAGTTTGTAATCAAACCATGGAGAGTTTATTATTGGAATAAGATATTTCATGAGAGAGATACAGGAGAGCTGCTAGATTATAGAAACATTTAAATTCATAGGCAGAATTTCATGATGGATTTCATGTGGAGGAAACTTAGGAAAGAATATGTTAAGTATGGAAGATTTGCTTAAGTAGACTTGGCACCCATCAAAACAAATTCTGATATTCTTCAAGGAACTTCAAGACAACAAGTTGTATTAGCATCCAAGTGAGAAGGCTGTCTGGTATCTGGGCAAGGATAGAATTCTTACCTTATCTGCCTGTAGCCGATGACTGACACCTCTATAAAGGAGCCAACTGTGTAGAAAACAGAAAAGGAACAAGAATTTGGTCTTGAGTCAAGTGGAGGAAATTCTTTATAGTGAGGTGTTGTATACCATGTTTCCATACAGATTCACTCGTTGTGGAAACTGTGGAAAACAGTCTCCTTCCAAAGTGCCATGTGACAGTCAAAGTAGACTTACCTCAAAGTGAGAACAAAACATATATGATCTGACTAAGAGCCAGTTTTACCTTGTTTCAGCATTTTCTTCTCCCCAAGATGATTTCACAGGCAAAGGCAAACTCAATGGCACTCTGTGTCTTGTAGGGAGTCCATCTTTGACCAGTGGTCTTTTACATCAGCTTACATATGTTGAAGTTGTAAATAGATGAGAAAAGTTGGATTTTGCTAACCTGCTTTTTCTGGGTGGAGTTTTGCGCCCTAATAATTGAGTATAGTATCCAGCCATTTATTTATGACAAATACAGTGGTCAATCCTCCGAGTAGACTCTCCATGCTCAAGAAAAGTTGTAAACCAATGCATGCATGCAATTTTGAAAGTATGATTGACTTCACCATAACTTTTACCAGTAGTTGTAAAAAACACAAACAGAAAATCGCTCTTCTAAAACTTCAATTTCTATGACATTTTAGACAATGTATTATTGAGCCATAAACCAGCAGTAATCTCATGTAATTTCTATCCATGCTATGTTCTCATCAATAATAGTTTAATCAGTGTTTTATGGATCCTTTCAAGAAAGGCATTTGTTCCTGGTCTCAGGTATCTATCTGCTGTCTAGAAAGAAATATGTGAGCTATTGCTCAGTTGCATCAGAAAGCCAGAACCCAAGGGTCTGGAGGTGAAGATGATGATGAAAATGATAAAGTCTTGCACTATGTCACTCTGTCACAATCAAAGAAGGGAAAGGAAAATAAAGGTCATTATTTTGAATTTTGTCCCCGGAGATCATTAAATATTTTACCCTCAGGTGAACCCTTTAACAACTTTCCCTCCAGCTATCAATTTCTCTGCTTCATTATCGGAGTTGCTTATTCTCCATTTCTACTCAAGATTATTGAAACCTCTTTTTCGAAAGCATATTTATGTTTTTTTTTTAATGTACGGGACAAAATTTGAAGTATTTTTTTTTTCTAAAGAAAACAAAATTAAAGGGCTTCCTCTGTGTTTAGAGACAGAATCAGCTTTGATGTGATGGGTGCACTGCATATGTCTGGCAGAATGTTATCAAAAAAAGTTGTTTCAAACCAATCCAAGAGAAAAATACATTTTGATGTTCAACTTTCCTTGTCTTTACATGAAAGGATTTGGTTTGGAGAAGATTTTGCTTTGACCCAGAAATGGCAAACATGCAATTAATATAAGAACAAGTCTAAACTTCAGAATAAGGGACTTTCAACACATTGATTAAAGTCAGTTCAACAAAACATGGCCAGATACTACTTTCTTAAGAAATTTCAAATTTTTAGCTGAGAATAAAATTGTTTCACTGGGTCTCCTGAGACAAAGGTAAGTATAAAAATTCAATTTTAAATGTTATTTTGGTTACTAGAAGTCCCCTAAAATCTATTGCATCAGCAATGATAAATATTATCTCTTCCCTTAAGTAAAAATTTCAGCAATTAAATGGACCAATTTCTTTCTTTCCTTTTCTGTCATGTCTTCTCCGTTTAAGAAAACAGTATTCCAGAAAGTAACTTCAAAACAAAGCTTGTTTAGGGAACTACATTAATTGGCAATCTAAGAATTCCTCTGCCTTTTCTTTCTTTTAACTTTTACCTGAAGCTAACACCAACTGTGAAAAAGGTTGTGATAAATTATCCTACTTCTCTCATATCCCTGAAAGCCATCTTATAACAAAGAATAAACTAGTGTCAATCCTATTCATGATTAAATCTGTTTCTTAAGGATTGGGCTATGTCTCACCTGTCAACTCAACTACAAATAGTTCTGTGCTCTATTCCAAGAAATACAACCATGCCTTTGTTTCAAGGGTTTTTATGGCCATCTCATTTTGACCACCTTGTTAAGACCACCATGCAACCATATCTTTGTTTTAGGAACTTGTTATGACCAACTTGTGAGGCTTATGTTTTGTTCCTGTAACCCAATCTACCTGTGAAATCCTTTATTTCAACACCTCTACACCTGAACTATAAAAATTATTCATCATCCCTCTGCCCAATGTAGATCTCTTGAACCCCACCCCTTTTAGGAAAATACATGGGAATAAAAAGCTTGCTTTGATTAATTTGGCCATGATGATTTGGGTAGGTAGTCTTTCTCCTCAAATCTGTCATGTTAACAGGTGTAGACACACTATGTTCTTACAATTCCTAAAAAGATCAACATGTGGGATTTTAGTTACTAGTGATCAACAAATATATCTCTATAGTAAATGATACCATCCAATCTACAGCAAGTTCTCCCTATGGTCAATGAAAATGAAGCCTTAAACTCAGCCCTGTGGCACTATGCAGAAACCTCTGACTGGAGCATGTTTCCTAAAGCTAGTGTTGCTAAAGAAAGCTTTCCTCTCTCTGAATTTACTGTGCTTTCTTTTCTCAAAGGAAGGTTCTTACATATTTATGGCCAGCATAGATGCATTTGTCTCAGCAGTAGAAGAGACCTATCTTCAAAGGGTAGAAGCCTGGAATGCAAAAACTACCATTTTGCTTAGGAAGGGTCTGGAAGGAGAAAGTGAAAAAACTATCCAGGTCTAGAGAAAAGAAGTGGAAAATAAACTTCCAGGTAATCCTAGATATGCAATAGCCTTTGTTAAGCAAATCACCAGAGAACAAACAAAAGCTGCCCGTGCAGAATCATGGGTCCTTGCTTGAAAAACAATACAAACAAGCAAACAGAAAGCAAAAATAAACAAGAGCTAAGCTGCAAGACCAGCACATGGCTAGTATGGGAATCTTAATTACTATATTTTTTTTTCTTAGTGAAAAAAGAGAGAGCTCATCAGGGATAAAGGTTAATCTATAGTGTGAGGACTTTTACTTTATGTCCATTCCACTGAGAGTTTATATTCCTTTGTGATACAAAACAATGAAGAAGGTCCACCTATTTGTACTTTGAAAACTCCCAGTTCTGTGCACGGTTTCTGTAAAGCAGGATAGATTTCTCACAAGATATGAACACTTGAAGAGTGTTTTCTTTACATAGTCCATGAAATTCTATGTTTATGAGCATGACGTTCTACTTCATTGCTTCCATTTAAAAACTAACAGCACAATGAGATTCCTTTTTTACTATTCTCAGAATAAATCGCAATTGTAGGTTCATGCAGTGCTTGAATTGCTGACAGAATTCAAGGAAACCTTGGAAAATGAACAAATACGATCTGCTTTGTGATTCCAAACTTTGTCTACCTCACACTACTCTGAGTGACCCAAGCTTAGCACCAGGTCATCCTCAAACATCTAAACTGAAAACAGTGGGGTTGGGGTCTGCCCAGGAACCCAGGATGAGCTTATGAATGACTGCGCTTCCATCCTTCTCGGTGGCATAAGGAGAGCTTCTTTTAGAAATGGGAATGAAATGACAGTCCACCTGAGCTGTATGTTGCCCCCAAGTTGAAAAGTTCACTTTATAGGAGCCATAGTATTTTAGAGCACAAGGATCCCTACTAGACAGGACTCGAAACTTGCAGATGTGAACGCTATTTCCTAAGGCTTTGGATGTGTAGACTAGAGTACCAAATTCATGAGAAAAAGATTGATTCACATATGCAGTGGTACAGAGTCTAGCTTATAATGTTCACCTCTACGGCTTAGGTGTGTGCAAATGCTCTCAGCGAACGGCTGCTTGGAGAAGCAATGGCACCTGGACTCTGAATGTCACTCTTCACTCATAAATCATGTACCTTATATTTATGTTTTATAATCTGTAAAAGAGATAGCAACTTGAGATTACGATTAGCAAAACCAAATGTTTCTGTTTCCACGAAGTACTGATGTGAACGGCAGATGCATAATAAGTATTTGCCAAGCCTCACTTTAATATTATCTGTTTGTTTCCCATCAAAGATTTGGGTTGTACCCATAAATATCTTACTTTATAGATAACCTGAGACTTCTCTCAGCTAAGGAGGTCACCTAGATTATGTAAATTATAAGTATATATATATATATATATATATATATATATATATATACATATATATATATATATATAATGTTTAAGCTCAGTTGTGTTTGATTAGAGCATCTTCTGTATTCATAATTTTTATTGTTTTACACTAGCCTGTCTTCATACAAAGTTAAAATGGAACTTTTGAAAGACAGCAACAGACTTTTACAAGCTAGGGAGACAGAAATTCTAGCAATGAAGTATACTTCCTCATCAGTTCCACTATTATCCCCCTGTCGCTGTCTTTCCCATCTTCCCTCTTTTTCCTTGTAATGATTAAATGATCTGGCATAACACAAAATGCAAATTATGTTCTATTGCCCTAAATTGTTCCAGTTCATTTAACTCACCATGAGCATTCATTACAGCTAATTATTGTAACAGATTTTTATTATTCATAATTATTTTTTCATGTTATAATGACCATAAATTTTAAAATTTCAGGCCATCATGAGTTACCATTCATGCATGCACGTCAGGGACTTTTTCTTCAAGTACAATCAGATAGATGCTCATTATCATCAATACATTTCTAGGTTGTTATCATTCATATCCAATAAAACCTTTTTGGAGTGCGCAGAATGCAATAATTCTCAAGACTAATGATAAACTGGCACTCTGCTTCATTTTAGAAAGTCAAATTAACTACCTCTGATTAGATGTGTGGCAGACATCGCTGTGCTAATTGTGTTAGGTTCATGACCCCAGGCTAGATAGATGCTTTCTTAATTCACTAGCATGCAGTAATGTCTACCTTTAAAGATTATCCTCCAAGATGCTTCAATAACAAACTAGGATTTACACCAGTCTTATCAAGATCACCTCACAAATTTGGCAAATGAGACAAATGCCAGACTATGAAAGTGATGAAAAAGGCACCCTCTGTCCATTTAGGCATAGATGTAGACTTATACATACAGATTAGAAGGACATCCTAGACACAAATCTTATTCCATTTGAAATAGATTGGTCGTTATTGTCTCCATGTAGTTCGGTTTGTAGTGAATACTCATTCCTTTTTATATTCCTGACATAATCCTCAATTCTAAAGAACAGGGGAAGAACAACGGTTGTCTCTTGAGTTTGTGCCAAGATAGCGATGTATTCAGTGTCCAAACATCAGGTTGTATAAGAGTCTCAGTGTCCTGTAAGCATCTAACATCTGTGGGTGTAAAGCCCAATCTTTATCTAGATACAAAACACTTTCTTATCCACCTTTAAATATGCAAGTACTAAATAAGGAGTACATAATATTTCTAATTCTATGTCTTAGTCTCATCATGGTTGGCATTCTGGGTCACACCAGCAACATGGTCACTGCCCTTAACCCCCATACTCTAGTGTCACGACAAGGCACAGAGATCTTTTGCTAAAGCAAAGTCTTCAGGCAAAAGTTTACAGAACTCTTTAGGAACATTTGATTCTTCTTAGAATCATTAGAATCCAAACAATATTCAGTACAAGATGGAATTAACTGACTCCTAACTTTTTTACCCTGTATTGTACCTCCTTTTCTCCTCCCTCTTCCCATAGAAACAGACTCAAGCCATACTGATGCTCTTCTGATCCTTAAAATATATTATTTGACTCTTAATATTCATTAGTCACATGATACAATTGTACACCTCTCGGGTATTTTTTTAATCTACATTTTACAATAGCTTTTCAACTTTTGTACTGTTAATATGCTATACTATCATTAAAAATATTAGACAAGAAGCCCAAAAAGTACAAGCTTTTTTCTTTTACAGATTATGAGAGCAAAAGATATGAGAAGGCCAGAGATAATAATGGTTTTCTGCCATTGTTTCTTTCAAGCCAAGTACTCTCAGATCAATGAAACAATCTTGCAGCAAACTGTATACTTAATCACCAGTACAAAACTCCTGCATACACTGTCTCTGTTACAGATCCTCTCTGCTCTGGGCATCATTTTCACTGAAATAGAAATTGCCCTGTGCAAGATACTTGAATGAAATGAAAGCAAGTAGAGTGGAGATAAGCATTATTTTAATCTCGTGTGTGTGTGTGTGTGTGTGTGTGTGTGTGTGTGTGTTTATGTGTGCATGTCTGTGTGCATAAAAATTAAAGTTTCAAGAGAAGAATAAGATATATTCTGTTTTGTCTTTGTGTAATTTGTAACCAACATAAACTCGATTATATTTAATTTTTGTAATCATATCAAAGGGACAAGAAAATCTAGTCTGTAGAGTCAAAAATAAGTTCAGGAACATTTGCCCATGTGCACACAACTCAGGACAGAAAAGAGAATAATCATTCCTACAAAAAATAATTATGTAAGCTTAATTTTAATATTACTGATTTATAAGTTGGCTACTTATAATGAATGTTTGTCTTGTTAATAAAACATATATTTAAGAACAAGGTTTTGTTACATGTATGCACACCCTGAATATATAGAATAAACCTATTCTGGAGATAAAGAATAATAGATTTAAAGTTTAAAATCTTTAATCTGGTTTTGCTTTTAACTAAATATACACCCTAGATAATTCTTCATAGAAAAGACACAGTAGACATATTATCAAACACAGAATAATTATTTACAGTGTACTAACATTACAATTATTATTTTATTAAGTCCTTTCCTTATTCTTCTTCAAATGAGCATATATCATTTTTATAACTAAACATGGTTGATTTGAAATACCTTAAATATATATCTTGAGTACTGGTTAGAAAGCCATTGGAGAAACCATCTTTGTTCTTTTATAATCTAAGTAAATTTCATAAATTATCAGAAGTAGAGGATTCTGAGATTAGAACCTATACCATACCTCTATTTATATATCTTTTTGATACTTTATGCTCACTCTATATTGCAAGGATGTTACTCCTGTTAGGTAGTCCTATACAAAAATCTGTGTATGCAATTATGCAAACAACTGGGAATGGTGCTGAAAAGTTATGTAAAGGAGGTTTAGAAAGCAGATAAAGAGAAACACCTAATTTAACCAGCATCATATTCATAGAACATTGTGCACCAGGACATTCTATCTGGAAAGGAAGACAAATGGAGGGATGGAGATACAGATCCACTCCTAGTAGTGAAGGTGACACTTGCACAAGTGTGACAATAAGTAGTTAGAGTATGTATGCAGAAAAACTCCCCATTTGTAGTTGATTTTTTTCATTCAGCTCATTCAGTCATCCATCCTAAGATTGTGATAAACTTATTCTTCAGCACAAGACCTCTTTCTTGTTTTCAGTGCTCCAAGTCAAGAACACTGTTTGTGAGCAGGGTTTGAGCATTACTTCATGATATGAATGGCAGCTTGTCCACCTTTTCCTAGATTGTGAAATTCTCACCAATTCCATTGTTTGTTAGGGTTGAGCCCCAGAAGGATCAACAGATTCTCAACCCTGACCCTATCTTGCTTACATCAAAGAGGTATATGGCTGAGCAACTTGATCTTTTGCAGATTTCTTCCCAGCACCACAGATTTTAAGAGTAATATTGCAGATGCCAAGGAGCTCTTGCTGAAAGGAGCCTGGTACAGCTGTTCCCTGATAGAATTTACCAGCACATAATGCAGATACTCATAGCCAACCATCTGATTGCAACCCCATAGGAAGAACAGCTAACAGAACCACCCAGAGCTCCCAGAGTCTAAAACACCAACCAATGAGTACACATAGAGGGATCCATGGCTCCAAATTCATATGTAGCAGAGGATGGACTTATCAGACATCAATGGGGAAAAAAGGCCCTGGGTCCTGTGAGTCTTAATGCTCCAGAATAGATGGATACTAAAGCAGTGAGAATGGAGTCTGTGAGTGGGAGGAGGAGCACCATCACAGAAACAAAGGGGAGGGGGCAGCAGGGAAAGCGGGTTAGTGGAGGGGTAACCAGAAAATGGGATATCATTTGAAAAGTAAAAAAGTAAAATAATTAATTAAAATGGTGAGAGAGAGAGAGAGAGAGAGAGAGAGAGAGAGAGAGAGAGAGAGAAGGAAAAAGAGAGAGGTGAAAAAAGAGCAATGGTTCTCAAAATCCAGAATGCAACAATACAACATAATCATCTTCTCATACTTGATAGACTTACAATTTTTCAGGTTCTTCTTGAGACCTAATAAAGTAGGTTTGTGCATGAAATCAGTGGATTATGGTTTGACAAATAATCTAGATGTTTCTAAACCATGCTAAAAAGCAACAAACAGTGATATGGAGAAGATGAACGGGCAAAGCCTTGAATACTCATAAGAATGCTAAGCCTATGACATAGTACAATTTCTTGAAGAGATTTGTTTGATCAGGCAAAGGTATAGAAGCAGTTCTGCACATAGTAGGTGTACACCCTTTGGGCTCCTTCCAAAAGCATTTTCAAACTGGTCAGGTGACTGAACACCTTCTACTTCTGCTATAACTCATAAAGAGCCAGGTAAACTTCATTAGCATTGGTTGTTCCTTAGCCACAAACCAGGGTTTACTATTAAATAGACATATGAACCTAACTCTTGCTTTTATTACAGATACATTTACTCATAGAGTGACTTCAGGCCAATACCATTTAAGATATAACATCTCAATGTGCTGCAACTCAACTGTTCGTAAAAGCATAGTAAAGACCATAATGTCAGAGCTTGATGCTATTGATGACAAGAAAAACAAAACAAAACCCAAAAAACAACAAACAAAAAATCTCCTGAATCCATTCTTCATCTCTGGGGAAATCAGAAGCACGTGGACTCAGCAGTGTTAAATATATAGCTTTAAACTCGAACTCTCTATAAAGTAGTAGAACAAAAAAAAAAAAAAAAAAAAAAAAAAAAAAACATAAACAATTGACATTGTCACCCTATGCAATATTATATAAAGCCTAATTCCTGAAAATCAAAACATCTAACTTACTACCTTTGAGAGGTTCCTGGTACTCTGTCAATATCAAGTAAAAAATTGCTGCTCTAGCACAGTGACATTCATCCCTCAAGTGCGGTGAAATCAGTTGGCACTTGCAGGAATGACGATCTCACTCCAGATGTATGTTTTCATGGACCACGGATTCTCTGATTAAGAAGCTGCCAGGTAAAGGGGTCAGAGTGAAGTAGCAAGAAAATGGAAAAATGAACATGGGTAGGCTGGATGTGCTCCTAAAAAGACATGTGTGAGGCCCAGTGGGAAAAGAAACAGTTGAGGCTGCTATGATGATTTCTACTAATTTCTCCTGAGCAAAACTGTCCCCTCCCCATCTTTGCACACAGTGGCAGCTTCAAAAACCTCAGAGGGGAGGAAAAACATTGATTAGAGGTTTGGAGAAGATGAAGCCCTCTGCAGTTAGGAGTGGCTAACATAAGAATAAACCCTCATCCCTAGTAAGTAATGGCAGCTGATTATCAGCACCCTCTGATGAGGATGAGATGCCCAAACCATGAAATACACATATAAGCATTTCAGTCTGTCTTCTCATGGAATGCCTACCCCACCTGGAAAGCAATGCTTAGATAAGAGCTGATAAATGACTTCATTAGAGGCCTCCAGCTGTTGCAATGCCTTTAGTTTCTATGTCAAAATAATTCCAAAGAAGAGTAGCTCTCACTTTTTAAAACAGTTTACAAAACAAAGAGTTTTCAATGGAGGCTCTTCAGCTTCTCAATTAGAAATTCTCTCACCTCCAATCTTGCTCTAGTGCATATTTACTGCTAAGTCTTCTGTCACAGATACACAGATTTGTTGGGCTCATTTAGTTTGCATTTGGAAGAAAGATGAAGGGAGAAAAAAGTAGAGGACAAGGAGAAAAGATGGAGGTGAAAGTCTCCAAAGAAAGGTTTCATTCATCCTGGCAAAGGTAGTAATCTTGTTTTTCATATACACAATGACCACAACATTCAGACAAAACAAGACATTGCAAGATCTCCCAAAGGAAAATCAAAACTAGTGTGAGCTGTCATGTCTACCGTAATAATATTTGGTCAACAGCAGACTCCTTTGCACACACAGGAGTCATGGCACAAGACAGTCATTATGGATTCCATCACCCCAAATTCAAAATTGACTTGTCAGCTTTTACTATGTCCTTGTGAAGTTCTCCAGCCTCTGAAACAACAATGATAATAACAACAGCAACAACAAAATAACCTCTCCACCTCTATGAAAAATAATAGCAAAGTTGACATTTACTTGAACTAATGAGGTATTCCAGGGATTTGGTAGAGAGCTTTTTGTCTGGTTTGGGTTTGCCTCTTAGATTTGTTCTTTGAATTGATGTGTCAAATCAAGAAGAAATCAACAGCTCCAGGGAGACAAAATCCAAATGATGTTCTTCCCAAAGGGGGGTTAAAATCACTAACCACCATACCAAGCACTTTCCTAAGCATGATACACATACTAACTAATTGAATATCAAGGACTCACAGGACAAGTGATTAACCCAACTTTACAGAATAGACTGATCCAAGCAGAGGTTCTTTCACTCAGCACAAAGCAGCAGGAAGTTCTTGCTGTGTACCACTGACTGTCACACAGGTCGTTAGAAACCACGCCAACATTATTCTGCATCAGCAACCTAGTCAGTCTTTCATGTTCAGAGGTCTGCATGTTCTAAGCCAACCGGAGACCTCTGAGCCTACCAACGGGCAAATGAGTGACATAACTTTTGAAAGGGGCACCAGTGAGAAGCTGCTGAAGAGGCCGAGTGAGTCATGTTGCTTCTCTCTAAGACTGACAAGATCATTATTAAGGAAATAAACATTATTAATTTTGCTTTGACAGAAAGCCAGATGAGATCGATTGAATGATGAAAATTAGCTGTGATGTTTCACTCATTTTTCTGGTGCTTAATTCTCCTCTCCTTTATGGCAAATTAGAATAATAACAGGTAGTAATAAGTAATTAAGAAAATGGCTGCCAAAATGAAGCATATGTGGGTGTGAGAATGTCCACACTCTGATACTTAGTAGCTGCAGTTGCCATGGGGACATTGCTAGGCTCTCTTGTTTGTTTCCTTTTAATTTTGAAAATTATCATGAAACTGAACTTACCTCCCAGCATGTGACAACTAAGTAAAAACATTTGTGCACAGACAAAGTAAATATCTTCTCTAAAATTCCTCTCATTAACATTATTTTATTAGAACAATTAAAGCTGGTAAGATATTCAAGACATAACCTGTGCGAGGCAAATAGAAATGATAGCAGTAAAAATTGTGATGAAGACTGTACATTCTGCGAGGACACAGAAAGGAGATGCAGAATTCAAAGGCCATGGTCAATGTTCCATCAAGATGGTAACCTATCTTACATATTGAATATGTAATTTACATTGTGAAAAAGGAAAGCAAATAAATTGTGGCCGCTGGCAAAAATTAAGGTGCGTATATTTTTTAAAAGATTAACATGGATACCAGGGAAGAGTGTGGTCAAATAAAGTAGAGGTTGAGGAAAATAATATTAGTAACTTATAAGGCCATTAAGTAGGCTCAATACCTAAAGGCACTTTATGCCAAATCTGAAGATGTTAGTTCAATTCCCCAAACCTACAAACCTAGAGAGTGGAAGAAGAGCACTGGCTTTTGCAAACTCTTATCTTACCTCCACACAAGCATCATGGCATGCACCATTTCAGTGAAATATACTTATAAAACAACCAATGATAAAATGCTGGCTAGCACTATCTACCAGACTCCCACCCCCAGAGTCTTCATGGTCCCCATGCAGCTAATGTCAAATGGCAGTTCTCCTACTGAGAATTCTGATGTATTACCAGCCATCCACCCTCCCTGTGGTTAGCTGTCATGAATCCCTGAAACCTGGTAAAATTTAAAAACTCTAGAGGCTTGTAATTTATCAGTCAGATTTATATCAGTAAATCCTCAACCCACAAAATGCCCAAACAAAGAACTCAGAGCCAATTGTTATTGATATAAGCTGCCCACCTAGATGGGACAAATTGTCTTGTAATAATTCATCCCTTATATAATATTCATACCTACCTGTGTCTATTTCAGTTCATGTAGATTGGGTCATCCTTCTCTTCCTCCATCTTCCTTCCTCTCCTTGTCTCTCCCTAACTCTACTGTCTTTAGAATTTTTAGCCTGCCTTCTTTACCCACTGTCCAATCACAGGCTCTATTCTTATTTTATGCCTGCCCTTGACTACATATAGACAGCAAATCAACATGCACCTGCATGTGCAGCTCTATTTCCCGTGCACACAGGGCAGTGGCCAGTTTAGATCTGAACCATATCGCAAATGGGAAATCATACAATATATTTAAAGGATAAAAGCACAAAACAGACTGAAGCCGGATGGGCTGTTGCATTAACTAATCATATTTTGATACAAGGGATTAAACAGGGAAGTTAAAATTGGTGACTAGGTCTTATCTGGGTAACCTGGTTTCAGGTTACCCCTAGTCAGCTTTTACAGTCAGGTCCTCTCTTGTCCTGGAAGCTAGAGTGATAAAGAAACAACAACAACAACAACAAATAAGTGTATAGCACCCTTTCAGAGTGTGATACACCTAGACCTTAAATCATTAATAATACAAGAGCTAGGAATATAGCCTTGTGGAAATTTTTGGTATTATGTTTAATCTATACACACCATGAAAACTCTGACTGTTTCCATGTTACATTCTGTTCTACATGTACTTTATAATTATGGTACTAGTGGAATTCCAATGCATGCTATCAAACGTCTAAAAGAATTGCCAAAAAGCTTTTAAAAATCTGTACATATATCTCTCTTCTTTAAATAAAGTTGTAAGAAAAGAAGAAACAAAGGACTGGGTAAGCAGCACACAGTCAACTGAACCAGGAGATCCAGAATTCAGAATGATAAGGCAGCCAAGGAGTGGGCAAGATGTACATCGTCAATCAAGTCAAGAAAAGCAGCACATGTATGGCTTGTGTGCCAGAGACAAACAAGATAGTGGCAACTTACCTCTGTGCATCCTTTGCAGGCTAACAGAAAAACAAGAAACATTTGAAGAAGCAGGATAGGAGTTGAGTTCTGGGGTTGGGGAACAGGAACTCAGTTTTTTGTCATTGTAGTTGTTATTGTTGTTGTTTTCTTTTGTTTTGTTTTGTTTCTTACAATAAAGATAGATTTTGTTCCTGAAGATGCTGAACTCAGGAAGCTATATCTTAAAATCCCTTCTTGTTTATAGGTACCTGAATACATTTTTTTGGTGTTCTGCCTCTTGTCTGGTATGCAAAGGGTAGTATTGTGCCCTCAAGACAGTAAGCTTAACAGCATTAGTGTGGCCTTGAACAAAATGTAAAATGAAATTTATCATACAGGATGCATAAAGTATGACCAGAAGAAATAGAACCAGGAGCCTAATTAAGCTGGTACCAAAAGTAGTTGCCCATAAGAATAAGTTGAAAAAATACTGGAAATAAGTTTGGTAATCCATCCTGTCTTATTTTCTCTGTAAGAAATTCTCCTTAATTTTTAGGATTACTTCTATAGATAGAGGTTCCATTTGGTAGGGATGTAGGAATAAAGTGTATAATGTCAATAGAAATGCTACTGTCAGACATAAAAGAGGTACCTGTCCCTCTGGGATTCCCTAATGTCAGAGCTGTCTCCCATGTACATAGGATGGTGAAGTTGTCTACAAAGACAGTGGTTAGGGTTGGAGTGGAGGTGTCTTCTCACATCATCAGTCCAATATAGTATGAGGTCTGTGGATCTAAGCAGAGCCAACAATTCCTTGTTAAGTTGGGGTTAGAGCATTCAAACATATATAGGTGGCATCAATTACCCCAAATAGAGGGAACCCTTTAGCATAAACAAGATCAGTATCCATTGGGGTGTCTGGACCCTCAGGTCGGGGAGGAGTGAGAGGCAGTGGTCTTTGAGTAGTCAGGAGAGTGGTTTGCCATGAAGGGATCTCTCCATGCAAACTCGTTGGTTGGTTTTAGTCCCTGGAAGCTGTGGTGTGTTTAGTTAGTTAATAATTTTGTTCTTCCCAAGAGGTTGCAAAACTTTTCAGCTCCTTCAGTACTTTCTCTAGCTTATTCATTGTGGTCCTTGTATTTAGTCTAATGGTTAGCTGCAAGCAATGTCCTCTGTATCAGTATGGCTCTGGGAGAGCCTCTGAGGGGGCATTCATATCAGGGAGTTGCTGAGATTTGAACTCATGGCCTCTGGAAGAGCAGTCAGTGCTCTTCATTGCTGAGGCATCTCTCCAGCCATGGTGAGCTCTTTAAGAGGAAGCTTGACTCAAGGTCTGGCCAAAGTTTATATAACTCAATTTTGAAACTTGGGGCTGTGTAGATGTCAGGTTGGGATACTATTACAATAATTCTCCCTGTGTTAGTCTCTGTAAGTTTCCATTACCAAATGGTGGGTCCATAATTGGGACAGTCAGAGCAAGATGCAACAGTAAGGGACAGCCAACTTATACAGATATAGCATATCTTTATGGGATCCTGAAGGTTTCATCAAATGGTACATTTCTTTGAGGCATCTATGTCAGCTTTTCCAGCTGAGACTGGCTTTACATGGGATGATGGTTTTAGGATCAGATTCTATCCACATTCACAGCCATTGGCATAGTCAGAGTATCAGTGTGAGGGCCTTAACAATAGGGTGTGAATTATTCCTTCAGTGACACCTAATTCACACCAAGCCTTTGGTTCATGAATGTGGAATTTCAGGAATAGCACTATGTAAAGATATCTAAGGAATGGATAAAAATTATCTTGGGTAGTTTCTAATGCCTGAACATATTTGAGCAGAAAAGGATTAGATATTTCTGCCAGCAGTTCAGACCTGCGTTTTGATAGATGGATGATGACAAAGTTATTTTGGGCTGATTCAAAAGAGAGCCTACTCTGAAGGAATCCACACAGAATCATTTCTGTAGAATCCATGTTCTTTTGCTATGATGGCTGAGTGGTAAAAGAAAACGCATGGTTGCAAGGTTATTATTACTACCTCTCCAGCTATTTACAGGAAGCAATTGTCAAGAGCCTGGTAGCTTGCTTTGGTATAATAGTGAAGTTAGAAACTGGATGGACACAGGTTCAAGACAACAGAGAAGATGGAAGGAAGATAATAACAAAGCTCACTACAGGGTTTATAAGAACAGGCGTGTGGAACTGAGGCCGAGAGGTATATGAAGTCTATGGATGGGTTTTTCCTCTATCTGTTCTTTCCCTATTTTCAGATGAAAACATCTGCAGAATACTTATATATTGACATAAATAATATATAAAGGAGGAAATGAAACTGCATGAAAAAAGAGTAGATTGTTCAAACAGTTCTTGCAGTAGATGTGAAGAAACAGTTTGCAGTTACAGGGACTGATGGGAGGATGATGTTATCCTCAGAGCAAAAAAAAAAAGTGTCTTTTGTGGACAGATAAAAGGGGGGCATGTAAAAGTATATATGCAAATTCCAAAATGCAAAAACCACGGAAATCCTCTCCTAATACTCCCAATGTTTAAAACCAACCCAGATCAAAGGTAATAGGAACAACTTGGTATGTGTGAGTATGCTTGAGAACAGAGAGAAGGTACCAAGTTGTGAAGGATAGAAGAAGATTGGATTGTTTAAAGCATGACCCTCACATCACATTTTGCAGTTCAAACCCAGACTACTAATGGTTTCTGTGACTTAATTTTTTTGGAAGACAGCTACACCAATTCATTTGTGTAGAGTTCATGTTCTTCTTTTGCTTTGGTGGCTCTACTGTGAAAGAAAATGTATGGTTTCAAAGTTCATATTACTATTCTCTAGTCATTGACAGACAACAATTGTCAAACATTGGTCTAGAGGATTCAGTTGGATTTTGATTAAGTGTTACGGGGTAAAAGGTTAGTGGTCATAAATCTAAAGAAAGAAGAGAAGACTTGGGTATGCCTGTGCATGTGTTTATAAGGATAAGAGGAGAGAAAGGAGAGTACTTAATACAAATTGTCAGCTGTTCAAATTCATGTGTAGTAAAGGAAGCATTGGATTTAACCAGAAATTGTGTTTAGTCAAGCTAGTACAATTCATAGTGACAACCACAGAGGCAGCAAGGGAATAGGAACGAACATGAGAAATATACATGGAAATTTCTGCCAGTTAAAGGAGGTGATGAAGCAAAGGGCAGCACCAGGATGAAGAGTCAGTGGATGGAAGTGTTAATGCAACTCAGAAAATATTAATTTGGATATAAAAGGAAATAAAATCTGAAACATCAAATGAGTTTCCATGTTACGTTCTATCCTACATGTACTTTATGCTTATGATAACTAGTGGGATTTCAATGAATGCTGTTAAACCTCTAAAAGAATTAAGTACTGACAAAAATATATTCATATAGTGTTATGCCAAATGCCTTTAAATATCTGTACATATATCCCTCATTTTTAAAAAATAAAGTTGTAAGACAAAAATAAAAGAAATTAAGA
Organism: Micromys minutus; assembly: GCF_963924665.1. Taxonomy (NCBI): domain Eukaryota; kingdom Metazoa; phylum Chordata; class Mammalia; order Rodentia; family Muridae; genus Micromys; species Micromys minutus. The sequence continues at coordinate 15,219,735 of NC_137969.1, forward strand.
GTATGAAGAGATTGCATTTATGGCAATGGGAAAGCATATAAATGACTATGATAAAATAATAAAATAAATTAAAAAGGGCCAAGTGTTCTTCAGAATTAATATTCCACAGAAATCTAAGAGACCATTTCTGTATACTAGATCTAAGTTTCACACATGGTGTAGAAATTCAATTTGTGGAGCAAATTTGGAAAGCATGAGCAAGGAAGATCTTCTCATTGTCTACTTTCAAAGGATCCCTGAAATTGCATTAAGAAGGAAAATTAAAACCAGGCAGGAGAAAGTCCATGCGCTTTCAGATGTATGTCCTGTTAATAACTCCATCTCCCAAGGGAAATGTCTCCAACTGAAAGACACTGACCAGGATTACTGTCCCTGGAATGGTGTGGAAGACAGACACAAACCAGGAACTGCAGATTTCATTATTCCCCACACTGCTGGTGAAGTAGAGTGCACGGTGAGTTATGGGAGGTTTCTCAGGTCTTACCAAACTAAACACACTTTGTCAGTTTCTGAAATCATAAAGAATAACCCATCTTCCTACTCTTGGCCTTGACCTCACGCATATGGCTTTTGCCTTTTCTTTGGTAGATTTCTGTGTCTCCTATGTCAAACACTTTAGCTGGGGAGCTGCTGGTCTGAGCTGACTTGGCCTGTGCTTGCCTTCCTTCCTGACCCACCTTCATAGTTATGGATGCATGCCAAACTGATTAAGTGGGTCACAGCCTCGAAGAGAGGCCAAAGCCAGAGGGTTCCAGTCAATTGTATCCCTTCCAATTGGCCAAGGATAAATGGATTTTTGTTCTTACACTTGGTGATTGATGACTTGATAGTATGTCTTGCAGACCAGAGTAACATCTCACCCTAAGCCAGAGTCTATGAATCTGTCTGTGTTCTAGGATTAGCTTATCTGGTCACCACAACACACTGAATTTAGGTTTACTCATACATTGCCCATCTATTTATATTTAAGAATATGTTTATATATTTTTAAAGATTTTTGTCTGTGTATAAATCATATATAATCATATATATCATATATATATATATATATATAATGCACATATGACTCTATATATGCCTATAGATACATACCCATACATATATACATGTATAGTGAGTTATTATTAGAAAATAGGTCAAAGATGAGATTGTTTTGTTGAGAACCCATATTTAACAAAGAAATGGATTTTTTTCTGAATTGTGTCTCACTGCATTTGTATTTATTGTTTGTTAGAGATGATAGTAATGTTCATTTTGGACATGACAATCTAGTTTTGTAAAAAAAAAAAAATCCTACAATACTTAAATTATTCCATCACAGATCTACATTTACAAGATTTTAAGTCCCCATCTCAAATCTCTTAGAACTCACAATTTCCACAAAATAGTACAATGAAAACAAATCAAGATATAAAATCCAATAGCTTTTTGGCATACCAACTTTCTCACTTAGAGTTTTACTGCTGTGAACAGACACCATGATCAAGGAAACTCTTATAAGGACAGCAATTAATTGGAGCTGGCTTACAGGTACAGAGGTTCAGTCCATTATCAAGGTTAGAACATGGCAGCATATAAGCAGGCATGGTGCAGGAGAAACTGAGAGTTCTACATTTTCATTTGAAGGCTACTAGCAGAATATTAGCTTCCAGACAGCTGGGATGAAGGTTTTGAACCCTACACCCACAGTGACACACCTACTCCAATAGAACCACGCCTTCTAACAGTGCCACTCCCTAGGCTGAGCATACCCAAACTATCACCACAGCATTAAATTCATGGAGCCATAATTTACACAAGTAAATTTTATTTACCACATGAGAAAGTAAAATCTCATTTACCACAGCTTCAGAGATTATATAGGTTGTAGGAAACCTCAAAAAGGAGAAAAGTAACAAGGCTGAGGTAACCAACATCTATCTAATAGAACATACGTTATGCACAATAGGAAGTAATTAATGCCTGGTACTCTAAAACTTAACCATTCATCTATGGCAGGTGAGACCATAGATCCCAGAGGAGAACCTACTATACTTTTCTAGACTAGCATAATTTCTAACCGTATTATATATATATATATCTTTTTACTATTTTTATTGGATTTTATTTACATTTCAAATGTTATCCCCTTTTCCAGACTGCCCTCCATATTCCCATCCCATCACCCTCACCCTGTTTCTATAAGAGTGTTAACCCGCCTACCCTGTCATTCCCCTACACCGCTGCACCAAGCCTTGGTAGGACCAAGGGCCTCTCCTTCCATTGATGCCCAACAAAGTCATCCTCTACTACATGTGCCATGGGTTCGTCCATGTTTGATTTGGGTAGTGGTTTTATCCATGGGAGCTCTGGGTGGTTGATATTCTTGTTGTTGTGGGGTTGAAAACCCCTATGACTTCTTCAATTCTTTCTCTAACTCCTCCATTAAGGACTCCATTCTCAGTTCTATGGTTGAGGGAAAGCATTCACCTCTGTATTTATTATGCTCTGGCAAAGCCTAAGGAGACAGCATTATCAGGCTCCTGTGAGTAGTTGTTTCTCCAGTATGTGAAATTAAATGCAGTTCTTACACAAAGAATACACCACATGGCTAGATGGCATTGCCAGAGGGCAGTAGTGTTATGATGACTGTACCACAACCTGAAAAAATGGTATTAAAAAGTGAGGTGCCACGTAGACCAAATGAATGTAAATAACAAGTATTATGATCACAAAGCACGCCAACAGAATTACCTGCATTGCTATTCAACAGTATAGAACATCGTTCAGGGCCTCACTGAATAGGAACTTCTATGACTATTTATACCAAAAGCTCTTAAATGAATGAAATTTTAGTATTGGGTTGCTTAGATTTTAACCTACAAACCATAATCTATCAATATCCCAGAAGCTCTTGTTAGAAGCACAGAATCTCATTCTAACCTATGGAATCGGTACTGCAGTGATTCCTAGCGTTGCTAGAATTAAGAAACACTGCTTTGGTCCACCAAGTATTACAGAATCACTAATGTGAGCACCATTGCTGACCTTCAGAAACACTAAGCTGCTCAGCACTTCCCTATGTAACTCGGAATAAGATATGCTAGCAGGCTTCTCGCTGAACCATTCTTTTCCAATTTGTGCCACGTTGTTAGTTGAAGATTTATTAGTAATATAAAATCCTACAAGCTTTTGTAAAATCTTATGGGATAGCACACATGTCACCTCTGATCATAAAATATTGTCTTCTGACTCCAAATTCAATTCTAGCATAGTCATTCTCCAGGAACTCAAAATAACTCCTGTGTTTCAGAGGCAGTGCAGGAAAGGGGAAATTGTATTTGATGTTTGAATACTGAGAGAAGGCAGGGAGTACATGAAAATGCTTTTCAAACCCTTTGGTACATATGGTTAACATACTTTAATTTCAAGACTATTTGAAATCTTAACCAACATACAGGCAATGAAGAAAGAACTTGATATAGAAACTAATATGCATAGAGAATAAATGCATAGAGAACATTTATGACTTTCCAATATTGTCTTAATATGCCACATAATAAGTGACTTTTCAGAACAATTACTATTCTATATTGCAGTAGGCAAAATGAGAGGTTTATGCATAAATGTCCAGAGTCACTTATAAGTAAGTAATAAAGTCTGAATACAAGTTCCCATTATCTCTTATTCCATTCCTTGCCCCTGGTCACTCTGATTTAAGCTTAGCTCTAAGAAGGAAACATACTTGAGTTTCAGCCAGACTTCTATGAAAGCTTCATCATAAACTATCTGAATCTAGTTTCCCATTTGTAATTTAAAACACCAATATCTAATCTGCTAGACTGTTATGAATCATTGGAATCAAGTTTATTAAAATGTAACTTAAATCATTACGGTTATGTCAATTTCAGCCAAAACTACAGATTAATTTTACCTATAAATTTAACTCCAACCCCTACCTTATTGCAGATCTATGCAAGATTTTAAAATTTATTGACAAGAAAATATATCTGTGATGATAAGCTCCTCAATATACTTTAAAAAGACAAGGCAGAGGCATTCTAGTAGCCTTGCCCAGGTTCCAGTCTTGTATATATTATGAGGAAGATTTCAGAATGTATTCCTTAAGATTCTCCAGAAGAAGGACAGAGTATGCAGAGGATATGCCTAAATTCATATGCACAGTGAAGAGAAAGAAAAACACGAGAAAGAAATGAAATAAGGAGAGGGGAGAAAGGGAAATGAGATGGGGTAGGGACAGAAGGGTAGGGTATGGTAGAGTGTAGAAGAGAGGAGAGGAGAGGAGAGGAGAGGAGAAGGAAAAAGGAACTAGAAAAAAACAACAACAGAAAGGGTGTAAATGATTGAGTTCAGTTCCAAAGGTTTATGAACCAAGAACCTAAATGGGGTAATTCTAGTCCAAGGGCGAGGATGAAATATAAGGTTTCATCTAATTCAGTCAAGCAAAAGTAAAGGGACAATTTTTTTCTCCTATCAATGGTTATTTCACAAAATAAACCAATACATAGGAGTTCATACACAATGAACAATTGATGACCTGTGTATAGCAGAAGACAGCTGGATAAGCTTTAGCCTAGTACTGCAACCATCATAAGCAAGAGAACTGAAAACCAACAATAATCATCGCCATATGGACTAGTTATACGCTCCACCAGAGAGACATCATCTCACCTATTAAAGCAGACAAAGCCACAGACACACTCCATTATAAATTCTTGATGCTCAGATGGAGAACAAGCTACCTTAGTTTATAGAGAAAGAGGATGATTAATGAAGGTAGATGAATACACTTCAGGTGACATTTACAAAAGCATGAACCTATGAAGGGAAAGGGAATGGGAACTTCTGCTCAGGATGAAATACTTCAGAAATTCTTGGAGAAATATTGAGCAGCATAAATTTCAAGAATCTTCTTATCCCTTCAAGTGGTACTCCAGGTAATTTCATTTCATGATTTCCCCATCCACCAAACACCATCCTCTTCCACTGTCAATAGGAAAGAAGGGCATTTGTAGTTAGAAGATACTTTCTGGAGAGACAACTATGAAATTTCTGTTCCACAAATCTCAAAATGTTTTCCAGGAAATTCCTTATTGTTGAATTATAAAATGGAAGTAAATGTACTTCCCACAATGTATAGATCACACAAGCTAACAATGAGACCTTGACTGCACTTATCATAATCTCTATGCAGAGATTCAAAGTGGCCTCACATATCCATTCTATAACCATAAGTTGTATTTTTTTATGGGATTATGTTCTTTCCAGAAGTAGGGAGATCCACCAAATACCTCTACTATGAAGTATTATGAACAGTTGGTTTGGAAATTCTAACTTGAAGCAATAAAGGATAATTTAGTTTGAAAGCAAAAAAATACACTCTATTGTTTGGGTAAAGCCACTATACCAGGAGTAATAGTGGGACCTAATATTTCCCTTGGTTCTTTCTATGCTAAGTTTTGTGGAATTAAAATTATTCTAGTATATCAAGATTAAACTTTGTCATCACTAATACATGGTATTGATTTATAAAATTAGTCTCTAAGATCTCTTTTATTGCTACAGATTCATGAATCTGGGTGTTATGCATGTAAATTGATGTCCTAAGAGCTATTGTGATGAGTATTACAGTCTAGCAAGGAACCTTGGAGGTAATAGATAAAAAATATGTAATGTTATAATCTATAAATTTAATCTTTATATGAAAATAATCACAGTTTTGTTTTATTCCGTGATATATAAATGGGTTTCATCTACTTATCTTTGAAAAATGGAGAGTGGAGAAATGCATTCATGGGAGAAAAGAAGGAATCAAATAAGTATGGACAGTAATGCACACAAGAGAAAACGGTATCATTGTTGCAGTTGACAGCATATGGGACTGGTGAGAGAAATTCACTGTGAATTAACACTGAAAAGCATGTTTTACTCAACTGGTATAATTGTTGTCTCAGAGGCTTATTGCTGTTTTTATTTCTTTGGAACTCTATTTGGCAGGCTCAACTTGGCTGTTCTGGCTCAAACTCTACTCCAAGCCAACTGATCCAATCTGGCTTCTCTCAGCTTCTCACAGAATTTCTCTGATTATCCTCAATTTCTCTGGCAATCTGTTCTTATCTTCTGGTTCCTTCTCATCCCCTGGTTCTTTCTGTCTTCACTTGTATCTAGCTTGTTCTCTGTGCAACCTGTGTGTAAAAGCTGCCCCTATAAAAACTTCCTCTGAATTACACAAACTGAATTATGAGGTCCTACATTATACTACCCTCCATCTCCTCACTGAGTCAACTGAAGTGCCTGACAACGACTCTCAGGTCTGTATGCCTGTATGTCTCCTGACTGTGGATAAAAGGCCTTTAGTATCACACCTGGACCTAAGTTTTTCTTTACCTGAAACTTGCATTAAACTAGGCTGATCTATATACCTGCTTGCTTCTGTCTCTTGTCTGTATTCTAACTGGATCACCACAGACCGAGAAGTTCTCTGGATGTTACCCCTTGGCAGAACAGCCATATTGCTGGATTTGAATTCCTCTATAGCACATGACTGATATCTTAGCCAGAAACCCAAAGATAATTCCAAAAGATAAATGTCTAAGGAATAAATTACTTGTAATCAAATATTCTAACAGATACATTTGCCTTAGAATTACTTTCTTCAACCTTAAAATTCTTATTGTTCATAGAATAGAAGGAACTGTATCAGACCTTTAAAGTTTGTACCCTTATCCTGTTCTGGGTGTTAATAGCTACATAACAAACTACTCCCCAGTTTGGTGTTTTTACATGATCATTTGCTTTGCTTGTACATTTGCGTGTCAGTAGTTAAAAAAAGATTTTGACTTTAGATTTTCAGCTAAGGTTGTCACATATTTACAAGGACAGCATATTTTCAAAATCCTTTCTTTCGACATGCTCTTCCATATGAGGCCAAATGATTTCTTCAATACAACAACTCCTGTTATACAGCAAATCCCACAGAGCTCAGGTTTATTGTGCTTTGAGAGCTGCACCAAGATGTTCCTCCTAGGAGGGTCCAAAGCAGGTATTGTAAAAGCAAGGATTCAAAAGAGAGCCTCAGCAGTCACAAAACAATTCTTCCATATTTAATTAAACATATTTAATTAAACATCTAAAAAAAACATACCAGAGGCTATGACCAAGGCTTACTAATAGTTACCAGCTTTAGCATCAGCTACTGCACTCTTTCCAGTGAATTGTGTTCATGTTTGACTCATCAGTCCCATGCATCTCTAGGTTCTTAGCACTAGTGCCTTCTCTTCTGAAGTATTTATTTGTATCCAGAAACCCATTGTACATAGATCTGCCATGGCATTTGTTTCGTTCCATTACCATCTGATTTGTAACCCTGCCTGGATACTAGACATTGAGTGCCTTAAGGGGATGGAAGATGTCCTCATTCATCTCTTTATGTGAAGCTTTGATGGCTGGTACTCAGTAAATGTTAACTGGATGAGCAAGCATGTGCATGTTAACACATTTACTTCCTAGGCTGACAAAAACAGAAAACACTATAGTTTGATTTAAGTGGAATCTTAGGGAATTTGGAGGGCAAGGCTATGACAGCTCAACATATAGACTATCTTCTTGTATGATATATTCACACATAATGTCAAGTACTATAAATAGACTTGCCTTAAAAGAGTGAAAGCAACTGAGGTCGAAGAGTTTCAGGATCTTGTCAACCCGATAAGTTGTTCTATCTTTTACACATAGTCTAAGAGGTCGTGTGAAGTCATACATTTATCTGCACAGAAAATGCCACAAAAAATTATGGAGAAGAAAATTCAGCCGAGATGCAGGTAAAGTATAATGACTTCTGTATGATTTCTCTAATATAACCTGGTGTCTTATAATTCATATTATTTGAGTCTTAAATGTCCTCTGAGCAAGACAGGTTAAAAGCTTGGTCATCAGTCTACAGTGCTATTGGGATGTGAAGGATTCCTTTTAGGAGTTGAGGTTAAATAGAATGAAGTTAGGTCGTTAGAGTCATGACTTCAGGAATTATTGTTACGGGGTCTCTTCCTTCTTCATGCTGTAACTATTTTCCTGCTTGCAAGAGATGTCCAGCTTCACCTTTCTCAGCCTCATAAATATAATGCTCTAACTCACCACAGGCTCAAAATGAAGGCAGCCAGTGACACTCAACTGACATTTCTGAAACTACAAGTAAGGAAAAAAGCAAATGAGAAACACCTTTTTCCTTTGAGTTGATCATCCTCAGGCCTCTTGCCAATGTGTAGAAAAGATGTTCACAAATCTCCATTTTCATAGGAAGATGTGTCAGTGCTGCATTTGCTAAGCATGAACCTTTCAGTCAGTCTCCTGTAACAGCAAGGATGTAAGGGGGGAAAAGAAACCAAGCACATTCATGTGGGTCCAAATGTAACCTTACCTATTTCTATCATTAGAAAATAAAGTTTAAGTTCCTTTTTGCTTATGTTACAGAGTTTATACTTGAGAAATATCTGCTAAAAATCTGTATTCCTCTTTTCTTTCTTCCTTCTTTCCTTCTTTCCTTCCTTCTTTCCTTCCTTTCTTCCCTCCTTCTCCCCTCTCCTTTCTTTGCTATGGATTTATTTTTTACAACCCTGAGGCTTTCTCAGGACGAATCCTGCATGCTCTGTCATACAACAGTGTCCCAGAGCCTGCATTTCATTTCTTTTCTTTTTTGTAAACATACTTTAAAATGCCTCATTAATTTTTTTGTTTGTTTGTTTTCTTCTCAATTCTAGTTTATTGTTTTATTGGCTATTCTCTGTATTTACATTTCAGATGTTATGCCCTTACTCCCAATACCATCCCCCTACCCCTCCCATTGCCTCTATGGAGGTGCTCCTCACCGAACTGGAATTACTCAAAAGAAAAAAAATCAACTAGATTGGTGTACAAAAACAAATGATGAAATTACTTTTTAAAAAATATGTAAGTCATAGCAATGAGAATGCTTACTTCAGGAGGTGGAGACAAGTTTGAGACCCCACAGCCTTCCAAGACAAGCTTTTTTTTTATTGCTTGAGAATTTTGTATAGGCAAATAATATACTTTGATAAATTTACCCCTTTAATCTTTCTTCCAGCTTCTCTCTGATGCCCCCACTATTTTCACTTCCCATCTTTATGTGCTTTATTATTGTTTTTAACCCACTGAGTCAATTTAGTCTTACCTGTGTGTGCATGGATAAGGGATCTTCCTGGAACATAAGTCCTCACTCAGGAACTGCATTCTCTAAAAAAAAAAAAAAATGCCACTTTTTGCCCTACCAACCATGAAATTGACAATAGCTTCTAGGTTATAGGAGGAACTTTATGGCCCTTTCCCCCAAGTCATATTTCTATTTTAACACCATAAACTTTCTTATTACAGAGCTTTTATTTAAAAAAAAATATATCCAGTAGGACCCATAGTGCTAAACTAAATGTTGAGGTCCTGTTACAACTCATCATGACATCACACACCATATGCTATGAGGATGAAATCACAGAACTGAGGGAAGTTAGCCTAACCCAAATTAACAAAAAAGCTGGAAGTGTGATAGGTGCAAACTTGCTGGAATGAAGCTATGATATCACCATGGTGTTTACTCACAAGGCAGGATACACAGGCTAACCTATGTAGATTCTTTCAACTTGTCTACTTCAGCAAGTGGGAGTCTCTCTGTTCCCAGACATGCTTGCTGACTCTAAGACAATTATATCAGTGTCAGTGACCCTGAATATAAAGTCACCTCTTCCCACCAGAGCATCACTCTCAAAACTAGAAAAAAAGGCATGTGATTAAGGACTGTGAAGAGTAATAAACCATAATTTGTGACCGTCCCCCAAATACGAGTGACAATCTATACCACCACTTCTATGCACTTTCTCTATGGGTCAGTGTTATACATATTTTAGGCTTTGTGGATTATGCATATTCCCTCTCCTACTTCCCTATAACATGAAAAAAATCCAAAAGCTTGTGTCAACCAATCACTGCTCAGTGTGTCAAAAAAAGAAAAAAAAACTTTGCATAATCTCTGAAACTAAAATTAATCAAGTTTTCAAGTTTAACTTTGAAATTTAAAAAAAAAATTACATGCCATTTCAGCATAATCTACAACCACCTAGGAGATAAGCCTCAGGGCATGCCTGGTAGAGAATATATTGATTAGCTTAATTGATATGGAAAGACAGTACACAAATACTAGCAATGGTAAGAGATGTTACTTTATAGGCTAAGGTCCTAGACTCACTACAAGGGAGAAAGGTAAATGTGGGTCACCATTTATCTCTCTCTGCTTCAAGTCCCTATGACCCAATCCTCTAAAGAGAGGAGGAAGAAACCTTTAGTTTCTGTCTCTTCATCCTGTACAATAGTGGGCCACAGAGCCAATTAGATGTAAAGTAGACATAAGCCAAATCAAGCTTTTCTTAACCCAGATAAACCCCAGATAATAGTACTATCTTTCTCTTCCTCCCTCTCTTTCTCTGCTTCTCTCCCTTTCTCCTTCCCCGCTTTGCTGTTCCTCACCCTTCCCCCCATATCACACAAACACACACACACACACACACACACACACACACACACACACGAGAGAGAGAGAGAGAGAGAGAGAGAGAGAGAGAGAGAGAGAGAGAGAGAGAGAGAGAGAGAAAGATAAAAAAATAACTTCTTTTTTAAAAAAGTGAAACCAAATATTGGATTAGTACGAATGCGTCGGAAACTTGTTTCTAAATTGCTGAAATTCTGGTGCTTTTATATAGCCCAGAATTCTTCTTCAGGGTTTATTATATTCTCTTTCTACAGGTGCTGAGAGAGCTGGTAAACTCGCTTATTTAGAACAATTTTCGCAGTTGTACTCTTTCCATGGTAAATTATGTGACTCGGAGTTCGACTGTTCTCATGTGGGGCGAGCTTGCCTCCGCAGCTTGATGCACATGTCCTAAAAATACATGCACAATGAAGCTCATCAAGTACATCTTCCTTTCATAGTTTCAATGTTTCAAAATTAGATATTTCAAGATTAGCCCTTGTCAATCTTGTGTGGTTTCATTCTGTTCTTAAATATGAGTATTACAAGGTAACAATAACAGTCCCAGTGATTTATTTTCTCCAAATGTCCCAATAAACAGGAAGAGAATTTTGAAATTATACATTATGTATTGTTATTTGAGCACTCAGTCTTTAATTTGTGGAGGTTTTGCTTAGATTTTTTGGTGACAAATATCAATGACTTCTTATTTAATACCTTTTTTTTTCAGTCAATGCAATACAACAAAGCATCACCCCCTGAAGTTTCATGGCGTTTTAGCTATTACCCATTTGATTAAAGAATTCCCCCAATATTTTAATTCATTAAACAAGCAGCCAGATTTGGAAAAATTCAATGACAATACACATAGATCAGTAGCAGAGATTCTAACACTGGTGCCATATGATGGCTTCTTAGACCATATTCTATGGCTATTTTTTTCTAAAATTTAATCGATGATGCATATATAACAAAATATATTCTGAAACTGTTTTAGATGGCTTTAAGTGTGGTTAAAAATATGTATAAGGCTGACTATCTCAGCCAGATTTTGGTATAGCTTCGTACCAATAATTATTTCCACATTTTTTCTCAACCAGTCCACAGAACACTTTCCATTTTGAAAGACAGAAAATATTGCAAATAAATGAGAACCATCTCTCATTCATTGTAAAGGGACTATGCAATCTACCAAGGGACAGAAAAATGTCAAGAGCCCTATCCAGCTACAATGCCTACAAACAACAGACAGAATGGCAAGCTATTCCAAAAGATGCAACAGTGCTCACCAAGGCAGCTTCCACATTCCACCAAAGGTTATGAAGAATTCTCTTACCTTGACCATGTAGAATCCCACTTATTGAGTAGGGTTTTGTTGTTGTTGTTGTCTATTTTATTTGGCTTTATGATGATGATGATATTGTTTTATCATCATCTTCGTCACTACTACTATTATTACTCCTCCTCCTCTAATGGGTGTGCATGTGTATATATGTGTGCATGTCTACATGCATGTGTATGTGACATTTCAGTGTCAAAGCACAGATGTGGAGATCAGAAGACATCTTTTGGGAGTCAGTTTCTTCTTCCCCTGTGGATGCTGGGTATTGGTCCAGTGGCCATTATGCTGTTAGACACCGAGCCATCTCATTCTCTCAAAGCCTTTTCTGTTGGGCTCTAAACACTGCCACTTTCACAGATAAGCTGTGAAGTATTACTATGATTTGAATCTTTCAGTCAAGATGGTCACAGCTGTACCATTGACACATTAGTAGTAATTCCTTGTGTGCATGAGGACTGTGAAATAGTTTAACTGTTTCATTCGATAAGTTGCTGGTTGTATGGATACAACTTCTGATTTTATTCCATTCTGTTTGTCACACACTCGCGGTAGTGACATCCTATAAGGCCATAACTAAAGAGTTTCCAAGTGAAAAGTAAAATTTCTAATATTTTAAAGAATTTTTAAGTCATTATGGTTAAGCCATAATCCATCAGAAATCTTTGCATCATTTTGCTTTTCCATCAAATGTTAGCAAGATCATATTACAAAGGATATTTTAAGTAAACATTTCCACTACTTCCTGTTTTCTGATATATATATAGATAGATAGATAGATATAGAGATATGTATACAGATATATAGATATATAGATTATATTGTGTGTGTGTGCATGTATCCAGGCAAATGGAGAGTAATTTTCTCGTTTCCCAGTAACTGTGTGAATACCTGAACAGTTTCAAAAGTCCTTTATAAATAAATGTATCCAGCACTCTACACATTATACATAAATAAGAAAAGAAAGGGAAAAAGCTGCATTTTCAGGTCTCATGGACTAATATAAGGACAGTGAAGATCTTCCCATATCGGCCCAGAACAGAGGTTGTGTCCCAACTCTCCTGGATGGCTTGCACAGTACTTCTTTTCCTTCCTTAATATTCATAGCTTCCATAAGTGTCTTGTCCTTCTACTTCTTCAATCTCAGCAACAGCAAGAAATGTGTCTCTACATGATGCTCTGCCCTTAGGGGTCTCTATCCTACAGTTCTTGTTGCTTTTATATATTGTCAGTATTGTCAAAGCCTCAAAGCACATATCCAAACTATGCCATGGTTCTTAATAGCGACCAGGACTGAGAAGCTCCCAGGCAATCTCTAACAAATTGTAATATGTGATGTTCTATTATGTTTTTCCTTCTGGTCCAAGGAGGACTCTAGTCACACCATCTTAAGGTGTTAACACTTCCTGAGTAGAGGTGTGTGGAAAGGTGTAAGGGGCCGCAGCCAACGCCCTGCAAAGATGGCGCCGGTTTCCGGGGCCATGAATCAGCAAAAGACTGACAAACAACCTAAAAGCACATGTGTGAAGAGCAAGGCGAACCAAAGTCACAGCCCATCTCAGGGCATAATCATGGAACCACCAGCGAGCAGCCAATCAGGTAGAGACACGCTTCCCCAAGGGTATAAAACTGGGTGCTTTTCTTCCCTTCGGGGCCTTCCTCCATCACTTGCAATAAAGCTTTGCTGCAGAAGGATCCCTGTGTACCTCATCTGTTCTTGCTGGCGAGACGGTGGCTCGGGACAGAAAGGAGACAATGCCACAGAACTTCCTACCTTTTGAAAGTGTCTCTTGCTTGATTAAGTATTCAGCTGGTTGCTGGTACTTTAGACTTCTATATGATTCCAGCAGAGTTCTTCTCACCTATGTAGTATTGGGCTTAAATTTAAGGGAGTTTTCTTGACCTGTGTTCTGTTTGTCATCACCTGTTTTTTTTTTTTTTTTTTCAAAAAAAGAAAACAAGAGCTTAAATATATACTGCTTGTAGTTCATTTCATGTAAGATGATTTTAATAGTTACATTTTATCCTTCCATTCAAAAAGTAGCAACTTATAGAATATTCATAGAATATCATATTTTGACACTATTAATAGTCCATCATAATCTGATCATAATTATTTATCCTGTTTGTATCATAGTCAAAATTAAGTATATTTCTATTGTGTGTTTTCTTTAATGCTTAAAGCCTTGTTTTTTTAAACAAAGTTAATTTTCTCTAAAATCCACATTTTGATTATCAAAACAAAAAAAAACTAATTTTTTTCAATATCAATTGTCTATTTTTAAATATTTTCCAAGAAAAACTCAGTCATTTAGACAGAGCAAATCAAATAGTGTACTTTAAATCCATTATTTGCATTTTTTAAAAAAAAATGAAGCCATTTTAAGAATTAAACTGAATTTCTTCTTGTAGAATTAAATGGCATTTATTCTCCACGAAGGAAAGTTACCTGTTTAAAATGCACTTCTGATAAATGGAATAAAAATATCACTAACTGTGCGATGTGTGTGTGTGTGTGTGTGTGTGTGTGTGTGTGTGCCTGAGCACACATGACTGTGTGTTTTCTACCTTCTAACTTTTCACTGAAAGAAAAACTTAAAGAAGCACAACTGTTTGATGGTGCTAAGAGACATAATTCTTAAGTGATATAAACATACTTGCCCCTCCTACAGGCAGCAAAATTGTCACTTTGGGATATGCTCTATTAATATAAACAATGACTTTTGAGGTAGCCGCTGGCAATATTGAGTTCTTGGCTTTTTGTGTTCCTAATGGAGCCACTCTGACTGTGTGATGGATGGTACATGTCAAAGAAACTTTTATGCAAATTAAATGGTTTCAACACCTTTCTCAAGTAACAGACATGAAGTATTTAAATTCCCACTAAACATGTGCTTTTGCTTTTCCGTGCTCATTATTTCTAACAGATTTCAGTGCTAAATGGAAAACATGGCAAAATAATAAAATAAATACATGTGACAATAAATGACAAACCACAGGAGCACACAGATCGGATCACTTTAAATCTGTTCCATGTTTGGCCTGCTTCGCTGCTGTCTCCAGCCCACACACAGTCAATGTACACATAATCCTAAATTATCCAACTGCCTTAAGAGTTGCTGTCTGCTGTACTGGCAGCTTCGCCCTTCACAGAACACAAAAGAGGCTTGTGTACAGATGGCTGATAGTATGTCATGACAGGTAGAAGCTGGCAGTCTCTAAATCAGATATCATATGATATATATATATATAGATAGATAGATAGATAGATAGATAGATAGATAGATATAGATATATACATGTATATATACACACACCAGATATATATATATATATACATATATGTATGTGTGTGTATGTATTCATCAGTATTCGATATTAAATGCTGCTAAGGTCACAAATTTGCATGTCATCATTAGTAGTTTTGAAATTTTAACCTCATAGTAAAAAGAAAATTTTTGTACTGCATGCATTAGCATGAAAAAAATATACATATGCATTCAAAGACAATTATATGGGGTTGGGAGAGGCCGTGATTTTGAAGGAGGGCAAGGAGGGGGACATGAGAGGGTTTCAGAGGGAAAGGGAAAAGGAGACATGTTAATTATAATATCAAAACGGAAATAATGAAAAGAATGCCCTTCTAACTCAAATGAAGATAAATCACAAACCAGAGTGGATGACTGTACATACATGAGCACACACTATCATCACAAAGAACATATGTTCTCTCTACCTACACTTATCATAACTCTGAACTCAGCTTCTATCTATAAATAAAGAAGCACATGGTTTTCTGCCTTGCAGAGTCTTGCCAAAAGGAAGGTATCCTTGTGTTAGTCTATTGTCTCCAACAACGTTTTCTGTTTTTCCAGTGTAGCAGCTGAAGGATAAAGAACAACAAAGACACACAGGATGGAAGGTTAGTGAAGGGAGACCCTGACATCACACTTTCATTTACAGAGATACAGAACTTTGGAGATCTATACTGATGAGTAACATACCAAAGAATGTTCATCAGTCATTTTGCAACTTTTGTCTAGCCTTCTTGATAAGGACATAAAATTTTGTTCATTTAGGATGTGTAAATTCAAAATTCATCCTAGCATTTTTATCTGTACTACAAAGATAGCAAAGACAGTTTGGCCGAAGTTGATTGATTCAAGTTTTAGAAAAGAGGGACAAAAGCTGAGATAGAGCTCGGTGAAACACAAGAGGTAGATGTGTGGGAGAAATGACTCCAGGTATTTTAGTAGAGCATACAAAAGAGGATGACCGATAAAGACAATGTGCTGAATACATCCCAAAAGATTTGACGACCTTAAAATGCTCTACAATAAAGAAAGTATGTTTGAGAAGAAAAATATATTTACACTGGTATAAACATTACATGGTCTATAAATATACCAATTAGCACATGGAACTTCAAAATAAGAACAAGTATTATGTACCAAATCAATTTTAAATCTAAATGATACTAATACAAACCAATAAGGTTTATTGGAAGCTTTGTCAACTGTGGTGACCGGAAGAGATATGTTCTCCACAGTATATTTGAATTCTTGATGTCATATGTTACTACTCGTGGGAAAGTTGTGGATCTCTGGTAATATGACACTGGGGATAAGCTTTGAGAAGTTCTAACTCGGCCTGGCTTCCTGTTTCATCATGTCTCTACCTTCTACAGGAACATGAAATGGCATTGCCTTTGCTTGCCGACTGTCAGGACAGGCTCGGCCTCTACTACCATGCTTCCCCACCATGATGGATTCCATGGTTCTGAACTATAAGCTAAAAAAAAAAAAAAAAACTTAACTCCATAACTGGATTTTGTCATGTCACAACAATAAAAACACAACTAATACAAGACTCAAACAGACAAAAGCATGAACTGAGTGAAAAGTTCAACTACTGATGTGTTAATGTTGTTTTTTTTTATTCCTAAAAGTAGTTATATATGCAAATGATCAGAGAAACTATAGAAATTGGCTTTGATTTTGATTGAAAAGGAAGCACTCATTTATGTGACAAATGAACGAACCAAAAGGGTTAGGGAAATGATCAGAGCAGTCAGAACACGACTTTGCAAGATCACACTTGTAGAACCCATTTAAATTGTCTATTTAATTGTCTACCAAAGGCAATGACTAGGGGACAAGAAAAGATTTTGTTTGATGGCTATTGAGTTCACTTCATCAGTGAAAACAGTTCGGTTGTATGACAATGTGAATGCAATTGCACCACCTAAAGATAAACGGAAAGAAATGTCTAAGATGATGCAGAGATTCTCTTGGTGGTTAGGAATGCTTGCTTCTCTTTCAGAGAATCTATGTTGGATTCCTAGCATCCACACTGATTGGTTCACAATCACATGTAACTCTAACTCTCAGCCATCTAATGTCAAAGTCCAATGATGATTTGCATACATGAGGCATACATGATGTGTACATTCACACAGGTACACATAAATAAATAAAAATACAAATAAATATTTTTGTAAAGGTTAAAAGTAAAATTTAAATTTCATGTATTTTTGTTACAATCAAAATAAAATAGAAAATCATCCAGCACACTATATAAAACTATGCATACCTATATTCTCTTTGCTGTCCATCACAAATTAGATTTTAGGTGGAAAAGGGAGCCTAAGAATGCCTCAGCCCATGTCAGTATTATAGGAGTGACCTATATCTTCCGTACCATGTTAAATTGGTCTTGCATAGATATGTTAAGCAGTCATAACAAATTTTTGAGCTACTCACTTTGCTGTAAACAGATTTTTTTTCTTCTTTGCATTTGGAAGTTATGGGGCTTTGAAGGTACACTGGGAATATTTCCCCAGTGTTTAGACTATCCCTCAGAGCATCACGTACACAATCACTTGTTCTTATAATACACTTGATTTAATGTTTGTTCCTTTCATATATTTGGCTTGGCTCATGCTTCTCATTTGGGAACACGTAGAATCACTTGTGTGATAGTTTACCAAAGAAGTGTGGCATTTCCACCCTTTGACATAAAAACATTTATTAATGTTTGAATGGAGCTTTCAAACTCACACAGATTTAATTTGAAACTTATGAATAAAAGATTTGCAGTTAGATTAAATTTTTCTCTAAGGCACCTGTGTCGTCCCTTTTATTGATCATTATGTTGCACAGGGAAGTTGTGCTAATTCATTGTTGTTATTTTGATTAATGCTTACTCTCTGAATTTATTCATTGAGAGATACGCCAGCATTTCTTGGCATAGGTCAATCCTCTCATCTCTTTTTCTTGAGCTGTTTATTTTTTGGGGGGGGGTGTCGAAGATGTTCTTACAAATATCAAAATGTAAACCCCTTTAAAAAATATCCATTTAAACAATTTAAAGGCATTATTTTGGAATGAGTATAGATAAAGACCTAAAAAGAATAAAGCCTAATTCCAAGTTGAAGTTTAAAATTTATATTAGTTTATACAAAATCAGCCTAAGATTTTCACCTTTCTTTGACACAGTATAAAATGCCTAGGAACTTGAAAATTAGAAGGAATTTGACTGAGCCATTATGATGTTAGGAGTTTCCTTAGCCTAACAGTGTAATAAACATTCTACCCTTAGTCTTGAAACTAGGTTTCAAACTTGGGTACTTCTTTTTGTTCTAGAAACAGGAGAAATGTAGTATACTGACACATCCATAAAGTCGGCACGAACAAATACTGGTTCAAGATGTCAAATAGACGTCAAAGAATCATAAAACACTTAGGCAACCCCTCTTCCTTGGCTATGATTGTAGAATCAAAATGCCCAAATTCCAAAAACAATTAAAGAAATATGCATAAATTTTATTGAAGTGCAGGCTAGAGAGATTTTATCCTATTATGTGTGGATGGACAAAGGGAAATTAAAATTGTATTAATATTTATATAAAAATTAAAAAAATACAAGTGTAGTAAGAAGCCCTAATTGGCTTAAATACGATGTTGGGTACATTGGTCCTTTTATTTTAAAAATTAGAGATTTCTCTGGATTGGAGTGGAATTCATAGGATCCCTCAAAAATGATTCTCCATGAACAAATATCTCAACCATAAATGACTCAGTGACACTGTGCCACAAAAATGAGGTCATTAGTCATCTTCATTGGTAGAAAAGAGTCCATGGATCAGAAATTTGTTAGCAAACTTAGGGAAGAAAACAAAATAGTTGTAGGTGAGGCTGGAGCGATGATGGATAAGCTACTCAGCATGCACATCAATCTTACAGAGGAAGCAGGAGTTTCCAGAACTGAAATCACACAGCTCACTAACTCCAGTTTCAGGGAACTCATTGTCTGTCCTGGTCTATGTAGTCATCTGGACTTGTGTGCACAAACCCACACTTAAACACATATGTACACATAACTTAAAACTTAAAAGGCATCTAAAAATTAGTCTTTATACTATCTGAATCTTCCTTTCCTCATATAAAAAGTTACATATCAAAAACCATCATGTCTATCATACAATAAAAGTGTAGTTGAAGTATTCTAGACTTTTTAAATTTAATTATCAGGATTATTCACTCATTCTTCCTAGGCCTCTATGTCAACTCAACTGTTTGTATTAGATATAAAATATTTCTGTATTCTGGAGTTACAATTTCACAATCTTTATAGCTCTAGTTAGACTTCATGACCAGACTGACTGTATGCACATTCTAATTGCAAATTGTACTTATCACTTGTCTTCTGTCTAATTTGCATAAATCCCCATAAATTCTCCCTCCCCTGTATTAGCCAATGCAGCCATCACTTGGTCATTGCTGTTACTTAGAGAGGAAAGAATAGCTTCAGACCAGAGCACATTTAGCTCTTCAGATTTGACTACTGTGTGTTTCCTCACCAGCATCTGCCTCATTCTGTGTATCAACCACAACAAGTTATTTTCAGCCTTGCTTTGTGACTCATTAGGCTTTTCTCTTGTTTTATTGCCTCTAAGGAATCAATTTCTCTGCCTAGACTGTCCACTTTGCTTAAGATTTGATCTAAACTAAGCACAAAAGGTGGACTAGCTGATAATCATAGCATCCTTTTAGTCCAACCACAGATTCACTGTTTTTTTTTTTTTTTTTTTTTTTTGGAACAGTCCATGGGTGATCACTATTTTACTTTCAAACTGACTTCTTTTTCTTGCTTTTTTTTTCTTTTCTTTTTTTCACCTGTGAGAAATAAGTATTTCTGAATTTAACTTGTCTTCCTTAATATGATTTTCTACACTTCTACCAACTGTACTGTAAATGACAGGGTGCCATTTTTCCGTTGTATTTGATAGTTTATTGTGTGTACATGCGTGTGTATATGTTAATATTGATCAATTGCTCTAGTTTGTGAAAACTTAGTATGATCCTATGTCCTAACTGATAAAAACGGTGAGAAAAGAATCCTAGACCCGCATTGTCACACCATTGTCTGCTAAACTCCTTGGCAATGTGGTTGTCACATTATTACAACGTTTGTTTAACTTTCTGAGAACCACCATACTGTTCATCATTGCTGTAGAAATTTGCATACCAACCTTCAAGGTGAAGTGTGTGCTTCAAGCTGAAATGTGTGCTTCATTTTCTTCACATGCTTACGGGCACTTGTGTGTCTGTGAGAAAGTTTGTTGTGTATGTGCAGTATTCACATAATTGAAGTATAAAGTTATTTTTCATATTTATGTTTTCTGACAGATTCCTTGCATGCATGTATGGTATGTATTCTCTACCAATATCAAAATATAGAAGGAAGTCATTCAGTTAAGAAACCTCTCTCCCCTTTTCGCATCAACCTTCTTACACATCTCAGCCTTTGATCTTAATTACGGGTTTCAAATGCACAGTCAGTGCAGACCAGAGGGCAGCGTCTTTTCATGCATCAAATGCTCTGAAAACCCATCCACTTTTCTTGTGTGGCATTGACTTGCAAGATTCTGTTGCAAATCGTTATAGAACACATTGCAGGCTGTCTATCCACGTACCTATTCAATAATTTTGTCCTTTCTTACCTTTGTTATTAAAAGTACTACAAATATTTGCCTATACGTTTTCATTTAAAAGTGTTCGATTCAGTTAAATAAATCCTTAAGAGCAGCCTTGCTGAGAAATGGATATTCAAATGCTCAAAAAATTACCACTGTGCTTAGGAGAGTTTATGTATCAGTTTCCATTTTTCATAGAAAATCAGAACAGTTACAATGGTTCTGTTCCTTCATAGACTTATTAGAATACACTGTATGGGCACTTGCTAAAATTTTGCTCTAAAAATACTATTTTTTAATACCTCCCTACCCCATTTCCACAAGGATGTCCCCTACCCCTACTCCCCACTCCATCAGACCTCCCCACTCCCTGAGGCCTCCAGTCTCTTGAGGATTAGGCGCCATCTTCTCTGACTGAGCCCAGACACAGCAGTCCTATGCGGTATGTATGATCGGGGTCTCATATCAGCTGACATATGCAGTGTAGTTGGTGGTTCTGAGATCTGAGAGATTTCGAAGCTCCAGGTTAGTTGAAACTGCTGGTCCTCTCATACTGTCCCCTCCTCCTCAGCCTCTTCCAGCTTCACCCTGATTCAAACACAGGAGTCCGTGGCTTCTGTCTTTTGGTTGGGTGTAAATATCTGCATCTGATTCTTTTAGCTGCTTGTTGGGTCTTTTGGAGGGCGGTCATGATAGTTCCCCTTTTGTAAGTTCTCCATAGCCTAAGTAATGGTGTCAGACCTTGAGACCTCCTTTTGAGTTGGATCCCACTTCGGGCCTATCGCTGGACCTCCTTTCTCTCAGGCTCTTCTCCATTTTTGTCCTTGCAGTTCTTTCAGACAGGAACAATTATGGGTCAGAGTTTTTGGCAGTCTCATCTCTCATTTGATGCCGTCTTTCTGCGGTAGGTGGCCTCTACAAGTTCCCTCTGCCCACCATAGGGCATTTCAGCTAAGGTCCATCCCTTTGAGTACTAAGAGTTTCTCACCTCCTAGGTCTCTGGTACACTCTGGAGGCTCCACCTACCTCTTATCTCCTGAGGTTGCCTGTTTCTAATTCTTTCTGCTGGACCTCAGGGCATCAGTCCCTTCCTCCAATTCAAATACCAGATCAAGTTTCCCTCTTTGCCTCCCTGTCCCCTTTTCTACCCAGATTCATCCCTTTTTAGAAACATTGTTGCCACGTCCATATGATCATAATCTTCCCTTCTTAAAACAATCATTCTATTATTTTTTCATTGTTTCTTCTTTAGTATTCCAAACAGTGAAATTACATATAGTGTATTATATACCTAATCATTTGATATTGTA
This sequence comes from Micromys minutus, assembly GCF_963924665.1. Lineage (NCBI taxonomy): Eukaryota > Metazoa > Chordata > Mammalia > Rodentia > Muridae > Micromys > Micromys minutus. Next base: position 15,241,892 of record NC_137969.1, read on the forward strand.
GATGCTACTATAAATAATATTTTGTTTTTAATTATGGGTATGTCTATGTGGGGGTATGTTCCTGTGAGTACAGGTACCCAGAGAAACACAAGGGGTAAATGCCCCTGAGACAGTTACAGCCTGCTGTGTTGTGAGATGTTAGGTGTGGGAGCTGAGGATGTAACTTTGGTCCTCATAGAAGTGCGTTTTCTGCTGCTAACCACAAAACTACTTTCCCAAACCCTAACAATTATTTTGAATTGATATACCAGAATTATATTTTGGAATCTTTTTTAGGAATATCGTGTATGTTCTGATACAAAACAGAGAAAATGAAGGAATGACACAAAGCTAATTGACATAGCTAACAGAGTTGTCACTGACAGATTTGTCACTTGACATATTTCTAATGATTCATTTGAAATTTACTCTCAGTTATTTTTAGATGGATAATACATTATTGATTACAGTTACCTGTCCATGCAGTAGACCTCAAAATATTTTCTCCTGCTACCCAAATTTGTCCTTTAGTTCGTAACTGTCCATATGCTGGCTTTCTCCACCCCTAGGCTCTGGTTTATGTCATTCTACTGATATATCAGTACGGCTTAGATTCTACATACAAAGGAAGCCATGACTGTGACTCTGAAATGACATCTGTGACTTCTTCATTGCACTGATCATAACGTCCTCCGGGTTCATCCATATTTCCTCAAGTGAATATTTTTCTTTCTTTCTTTCCTTAAGGCTAAATAGTGCTCAATTACAGCCATGTGTATAAAGCACATTTTTTTAATCCATTCATCCTTTGGCAGATACTTAGGTTGAGTCTACATATTGACTATTGTGGATAGTGACGCTACCAACACACAAGTTGTTTTCATTTCCTATGACCACAGATAAAGTGCTCTTTTGATGCAGTACACAGCCATTGTGTTTTCGGATTTTTGATAAATCAACATAAGGTTTGTCACTTGCATTGTGTCTTTCTCTATCTCCCCTTAAACACTGTCTTTAATTCCCTTGGCAAAAAAAAAAAAAATTCTAACAACTAGGAGATAATGTATGTAAATAGTATTAAATTGCATTAATAGTACTGTAAATAAATAGCATCTGTTTGAACGTTCCCTTCTGAGAAGCATCTTCATATACTTTGAAAATTCTCAGTCAGCCTGTTTTGTGGTTATTGAGTTGTTTAAATTTCTTTTTATATTTTCAAAAACTCCTCCCGTATGTATGATTTCCAAGAACCAAGGATCACTGATAAGTTCTAAGCACTGTCTAATGCCACTGCCCTTGCCTTTGCTGTGCAGAAGTGTCATGTAACTTGAATGTCTACACTTGCTTTTGACATCTCATCTGCTTGCCCAGTCCCTTGTGGTGAAATATGTGCCTTGTGCTTTCTTTTCATAGACTTACACTCTTAGCTTTTATGTTTTAGTCTTCACTCTGAGTCAAACTTCCTGCATAGTTTTAAATAATTCTGTATGAGGATAAGCAGGTTTCTTTGCTGAAAGTCCATGGCTAATAATTGGGATGCGAGGTCATTCCAATAGCTCTGGCCTATTCTACCACTCAGGATGCCTAACCTTACAGTAGTAGATAAAAACATTTCATGTGATTTTTTTATATTTTAAGTCGCAAATTACAATGTGGTTTTATTTGAATAATTGTCAGAGCAGAGTTGTCAAATGAAACTAAGAAATGCCAATGTATCCTCCACTGTTGGTTAGGTTGTAAGACGTTACAAACACTCTGGAAATCAGTCTGGCGATTCCTCAGAAAATTGGACATAGTCCTACCTGAAGACCCAGTTATTCCACTTCTGAACAAATATCTGAGAGATGCTCCAACATACAATAAGAACACATGCTCCACAATGTTCATAGCAGCTTTATTTATAATAGCCAGAACCTGGAAACTCAGATGTCCTTCAGAAGATGAATGGATACAAAGATTCGATTGTAAATACATAAAATGGTATATTTACACAATGGAGTACTACTCAGCTATCAGAAACAGTGGCTTTATGAAATTCCTAGGAAAATGGATGTATCTAGAGAATATCATCCTGAGTGAGGTAACCCAGTCACAAAAGAACAGACATAATATGCAGTCACTGATAATTGGATACTAACCCAAGAAAGCTCTGAACACCCCAGAAACAACTCACAGGCCATATGAAGCTCAAAACAAAACAAAACAAAAAAACAAAAAAAAAAAAAAAAAACAAAGGCCAAAAGGTGAAAGCCTCAGTCCTTCTTAGAAAAAAAAATAAGTGTATATCACCCTCTCAGAGTGTGGTAGATCTAGACGTTAAATCATTAATAATTCAAGAGCTAAAAATATAGCCTTGTGGCAATTTTTGGTATTCAAAGATCATTATGTTCAATCTAAACCCACCAAGAAAACTCTGACTGTTTCCATGTTATGTTCTGTTCTACATGTACTTTACGCTTATGATAACTAGTAAGATCACAATGCATACTATCAAACCTCTAAAAGAATTAAGTACTGACAAAAATATATTCATATAGTTTCATGCCAAAATGCTCTTTAAAATCTGTACATGTACCTCTCTTTTTTAAATAAATTGTAAGAAATAAAGGGGGAAGAAGGATTGTTTGATTATTCATGGTTTGTTTTGGATGCTTACAAATATGAATCCTACCACTTCTATAATAATAAAACTTATTTTGACAAGGGTTCTGGTGGTTATGTAGGTTACTTTTGATTGTAAGAACACTTGATAATAATTCTTATACTTTATGAGCATAACATGGCTACAATTTGGTTTTCTTTTTTTTATATTTTTGGTTGATATCATCATTGTTTTATGATTTTTAGTGTAAAAATATTTCATAATCTTAGTTAAATTTTCACTTTAGTATTTTATTTGCTATCTTTATAATAAGAGGAATTTTAAAACTGTTTTTCACATACCTCATGACTAGTATGCAGATTATTAATATTTTCAGTTTTATTTGTATCCTGCTGAATCTGTTTCTTAGCATTAATGTTTTTAGTGTCTTTAAGATTATCTGTAAATAAGATGTATTTTTAGACAGGTCAAAAGAACATGTTCTTAGGATGATCTAATGTGTTCAATATTTGATTCAGCTACATAAACAAAGCCAACGAAAGCAAGCTCACCACTCATGGTAGCCAAATGCAGAATTATCTTAAATACAAACTATGCACAGTCTTCTATTAACATTAAGAAAACAGTGCAAGAAGGGAAGAGAGGTGACTCAGTGGTCAAGTGTGACTACTGCTTCTGAAGATGGTCTGGATTGGGTTCCCAGATCTATATACAATGGCTCACAACTTCCTAGTACTCCAGATCCAGGATCTAACAACTACTCATGGCTTCTGAAAATAAAAAATTTGCAATATACATGTGTGTATATATATATGATATAGGTTTCCATTCATAAAGCAAGAAACAAACTTTAGGTCCTTTATCAGATTACAAGTAGTATGTAGCCACAGCAATAAACTCAGATCTTTATACATACATATATATGTATATATGTGTGTGTGTTTATATATTTGTGTGTGCATATATATGTGTATGAACATATATATACATATAGATCATAAAGTATTCAAACTTAATTCATCTTGCAAAACTTCTGTCCTTTCAAAAGTTCATGAACACACAAAAAAACACTTAACACCTATATATAGTGTTAAAATAAATGTAGGACATTTTACCAAAAAAAGTAGTCAAATTTAAAATGAAAAATATTCACTGAAGCCAGACTAAATAAGTTAGAAAGAAAAACTGGAGCTGTTTGACAATAATCAATAATTTTTTAACTTTAAAAAAAGACTATGAAAAAGGTTAAGGCCTGGTGAGTAAGAGCCTGGAGCAGCCAGGTGGCAGAGAGATCTCTGCCAAGTGCACAGAAAAAGCACGCCCCTGCCCTGCCTTATCCAGGGACCAGGAACCCAGCATTGGGACCTATGTTCCCAGCCTGCGGCTTGGGGAGCAGAACAAGGCTCGGCCCATCTGCCACCAGTGCAGATCCAGGGACAAAGACCAGGCACAAGGAAAAGGCAAGAACATATCACTGACAACAAGATGGCAAGAGGAAAGGGAAAGAGCATATCCCAAGGAAACCAAAACAACATGGTAACACCAGTATCCAGCTCTCCATCGCAGCAAACATTGGAATGCCAAATGCTCCATAAAAAGAAGACACAGACCTAAAATCATACCTCAAGACAATGATAAAGATCCGTAACAAGAATGAGAGGAAAAGCAAAAAGAATCAGAAGCTTTTAAAAAGAAAGCAAGAAAATCACTCAAAGAACACAAAGCACTAGAGGAAAACAGAACCAAAGAGATGAAGAAATGGAAGAAGAAATTTAAAATGGAAACTGACACAATAAAAAAAAACACTAAAAGAGATAACCCTAGAGGTAGAACACCTATAAAAAAATCAGGAGTCACAGAAGCAAGCATTTCCAATAGACTACAAGAGATGGAAGAGAGAATCTTGGGGGCCGAAGGCAAAATTGTAAACATACACAAAACAGCCAGAGAAGATGCAAAAACCAAAAAGCTCCTGACCCAAAATGTCCAGGAGATCCAGGAAACAGTGAGAAGACCAAACCTAAGGATAATAGGAATAAAAGAGGGAGAAGAATATTAACTAAGAGGCACAGTAAATATCTTCAACAAAATCGTAGAAGAAAACTTCCCTACCCTTAAGAATGAGATGACCATGAACATAACAGAAGCCTTCAGAATTCCAAATAGTTTGGACCAGAAAAGAAATTTCTCCCAACACATAATAGTCAAAACACCAAGTGCAAAAGCAAAGAAATAATACTAAAACCAGTAAGGGGAAAAGGTCAGGTAACATAAAGGCAGACAATCAGAATCACACCCGATTTCTCAACAGAGACTATGAAAGCTAGAAGAGCATGGACAGATATCATGCGCACCCTAAGAGAGCACAAGTGCCAGCCCAAGCTGCTATACTCAGCAAAACTATCAATCACCATAAATGGAGAGATGAAGATATTTCAAGACAAATCTAAATTTACACAATATCTGAACACAAACTCAGCACTACAACGAATTATAGGTGGAAAACCCAATACAATGAGGGGAACTACATCCTAGTAAAAACAAGAAAAATCCTAAGCAAGAAAACCAAAAGAAGAAAGAGACACCGACACAACTAAACCTACAAAAGCAATAATAGCAGGAAACAGAAACCACTATTCCTTGATATCTATTAACATGAATGGTCTCAACTCACCAATAAAGAGACACAGGCTATCAGACTGGACACATAAACAAAACCCAGCATTTTTTCTGCATACAGGAAACTCATCTCAGAGACAAAGACAGACACTATCTCAGAGTAAAATGTTGGGAAAAAACTTCCAAGCAAACAGCCTCAAGAAACAAGATGGAGTAGCTATTATAATATCGAATAAAGTAAATTTCCAAACAAAAGTTATCAAAAAAGATAAAAAAGGATACTTTTTACTCATTACAGGGGAAATCTGTCAAGAGGAACTCTTAATCCTTAACATTTATGCTCCAAATACAATAGCACCCACATTCATAAAAGAAACCCTACTAAAGATCAAAAAATACATTTCACCCCACACAATAATAGTGGGAGACTTTAATACCCCACTCTCACCAATGGACAGATCATGGAAACAGAAACTGAACAAGGACACTGCAAAACTAGCAGAGACTATGAACCAACTGAAATTAATAGATATATACATAACATATCATCCTAAAGTAAAAGAATACACCTTCTTCTCATCACCCCATAGCACCTTCTCAAAAATTGACCACATAATTGGACACAGAATGAGCCTCAATAATTATAAGAAGTTTGAAATACTCCCATGCATCCTCTCAGATCACCGTGGTCTAAGGCTGGTCTTTAACAAAAACAAAGACAAAAAAAAGCCCACATAAACATGGAAACTAAATAACCCTCTGTTAAATGATAGCAGGGTCAAAGAAGAAATAAAGAAAAAAATTAAGGATTTTCTAGAATTCAATGAAAATGGAAATACAACATACCAAAACCTATGGGATGTAATGAAAGCAGTACTGAGAGGAAAACTCATAGCCCTGAACTCTTCCAAAAAGAAACTGAAGAGAACATACATCAGAAACTTGACAGCACAGCTAAAAGCTCTAGAACAAAAGGAAGCAGATACACCCAAGAGGAGTGGAAGACAAAAAATAATCAAACTTAGGGCAGAAATAGAGCAAATAGAAACAAAAAGAACCATCAAAAGAATCAAGAAATCCAAGAGCTTGTTCTTTGAGAAAATAAACACGATTGATAAACCCCTAGCCAGTCTAACTAAAGGGCAAAGAGAGAGTATCCAAATTAAAAAAATCAGAAAGGAAAGTGGAGACATAACAACTGAAACTGAGGAAATTCAAGAAATCATCAGATCCTACTACAAAAGCCTATAATCCACAAAGTTGGAAAATCTGGAGGAAATGGATGAATTCCTAGACAGATATAAGATCCTAAAGTTAAACCAGGACCACGTAAACCATCTATATAATCCCATAACACTTAAAGAAATAGAAGAAGTAATCAAAAGACTCCCAACCAAAAATAGCCCAGGTCCAGACGGGTTCAGTTCAGTATTTTATCAAACATTTATTGCGGACATAACACCAATACTCACCAAACTATTCCACAAGATAGAATCAGATTGAATACTACCTAACTCATTTTTTGAGGCTACAATAACTGTCGTTCCTAATCCAAACAAAGACCCTACAAGGAAAGAGAACTTCAGACAAATCTCACTTATGAACATTGATGAATAAATACTCAACACAAAACTTGCAACCCGAATCCAAGAACAGATCAAAACGATCCTTCATCATGACCAAGTAGACTTCATCCCTGGAATGCAGGGATGGTTTAATATAAGGAAATCCATCAATGTAATCCATCATATAAACAAACTCAAAGAACAAAATCACATGGTCATCTCACTAGATGCTGAGAAAGCATTTGACAAAATTCAACACCCCTTCATGCTAAAAGTCCTGGAAAAAATAGGAATCCAAGGTCCATACCTAAACATAATAAAAGCAATAGTCAGCAAACCAACAGCCAACATCAAACTTAATGGTGGGAAACTTGAAGCAATCCCACTAAAATCAGGGACTCGACAAGGCTGCCCACTCTCCCCTTACCTATTCAACATAGTACTGGAAGTCCTGGCTGGAGCAATTAGATAGCAAAAGTAGATCAAGTGAATACAAATCAGAATGGAAGAAGTAAAAACATCACTCTTTGCAGATGACATGATAGTGTACTTAAGTGACCCCAAAAATTCCACCAGAGAACTCCTACAGCTGAAAAACAAGTTCAGCAAAGTTATTGGATGCAAAATTAACTCAAAAAAATCAGTAGCCTTCCTATACTCAAGGGACAAGCACTTGGAGAAAAAAAATTAGGGAAAAGATATCCTTCACAATAGTCACAAAAACTATGAAATACCTTGGTGTGACTCTAACAAAGCAAGTGAAGGACCTGTATGACAAGAACTTTAAACCTCTAAAGAAGGAAATCGAGGAAGATCTCAGAAAATGGAAAGATCTCCCATGCTCATGGATTGAAAGGATCAACATTTTGAAAATGGCCATCCTACCAAAAGCAATCTACAGATTCAATGCAATCCCCACCAAAATTCCAACCCAGTTCTTCATTGAGTTGGAAAGATCAATGTGCAACCTCAACTGGAATAACAAAAGACCTAGAATAGTGAAATCCATCCTCAACAACAAGAAAACATCTGCAGGAATCACTATCCCTGACCTCAAGCTTTATTACATGGCAATTGTGCTGAAAACTGCATGGTGCTGGTACAGAAGTAGGCTCGTGGATAAATGGAATAGAAGATCCAGAAATGAGCCCTCATGTATATGGTCACCTGATTTTTAACAAAAGAGCTGTAAACATTCAATGTAAAAAGAACAGCCTATTCAACAAATGGTGCTAGTCCAACTGGCACTTAGCATGCAAAAGAATGAAAATAGACCCTTTCTTATCTCCTTGTACAAAGCTCAAGTGTAAGTGGATCAAAGACCTCCACATTAAACCAGATACACTGAAAGTATTAGAAGAGAAAGTAGGGAAAGCCTTAGAAAACATAGGCACAGGAGGAAATTTTCTGAACAAAACACCAATGGCTCAAGCTCTAAGGTCAAAGATTAACAAATGAGACTTAATGAGATTGCGAAGTCTCTGTAAGGCTAAAGACATTGTCAAGAAAACAAAACGGCAGTCCACAGAATGGGAAAAGATCTTTACCAACTCCACATCACATAGAGGCCTAATATCCAAGGTTTACAAAGAACTCAAAAAGCTAGACACCAGAGAATAAAACAGCCCTATTAAAAAATGGGGTACAAAGCTAAACAAAAGGTTCTCAATTGAGGAATATGGAATGGTTTAGAAACATCTAAGGAAGTGCTCGACATCCTTTACCATCAGAGAAATGCAAATCAAAACAACCCTTAGATTCCACCTCACACCAGTCAGATTGGCCAAGATCCAAAACTAAGATAACAGCAGATGCTGTTGATGTTGCGGAGAAAGAGGAACACTTCTCCACTGTTGGTGGGGTTGTAAACTGATACAACCACTCTGGAAATCAGTCTGGTGATTCCTCAGAAAATTGGACATAGTCCTACCTGAAAATCCAACTATTCCATTTCTGGGCATATACCCCAGAGACACTCCAATATACAACAAATATACATGCACCACAATGTTCATAGCAGCTCTATTTATAACAGCCAGTAGCTGGAAAGAATCCAGATGTCCTTCAGTAGATGAATGGATACAAATGTTGTTGTACATTTACACAATGGAGTACTACTCAGCCATCAGAATCAAGCCTTAACCAAATTCTTAAGAAAATGGTTGCATCTAGAGAATATCATCCTTAGTGAGATAACCCAGTCACAAAAGAACAGACATAATATGCAGTCACTGATACTGGGATGCTAACTCCAGAGGCTCGGACTGTCCCAGGAACAACTCACAGACTGTGTGAAGTTCAAGAAAAAAAGAAAACAAAACAAAACAAAAAAAATGTCATGCTCAATCCTTACACACCAAGAAAATGTTGACTAATTCCGGGTTAAATCCTGTTTTACATGTACTTTTTGCTCATTGTAACTAGTAAGATTTCATGCGGAGTATCAAACCTTAAAAAAAAAAAAAAAAAAAAAAAAAAAAAAAAAAAAAAAAAAAAAAAAAGAAGCCAAGCACTGACTCAATTGTATTTGTATACATTTATGCAAAAATGTTTAATTTTTTTGCTTTTATCTTTGTTTTTTAAAATAAAGTTTTAAAATAGACTATATAAGTTCCAGAAATAAAAACCAGAGAATCTGAAGTGGAGGAGGGTTTCCCCTTTGAAATGAGATATTTCTGAATACTGCACTTATGTCTTCTTAGACAACATAGACATGTTGTCAGAATGATGAAGGTGCCACCATGATTGTCCTTTGTTCTTTTGATGTCAGTGGTGGTCAGGAACTCTTATGCCTTTGCAGATAATATGATAATGGGCATTTTCTATAATAGCAGTGTCAGAGCTACCTTAAGGACCCATGTGAAACAATACTGCCCAGGTAGATGTGGTTCTTCCCTCCCATCTCTATGGTTGGAAGAATTGAGAAAAGGATATTTAAGAATATCTCGAATCAAAATAAATCAATAGAGATTGGATACCCCAACACTGTCCCATTCATAACACAGTGAGTGACATTTAATGGCCTTCACAGAAGCCAGACACAGAATCAGCTTAAGCTCTTTATTCCATTCCACACCACAGAACCACTGTGGAAGACAACTGGCCTGACAGCCAAAGATGGCTAGAGAGAGTGAGTGTGTGGTCTTCAGCATGTGTTTGACCGATGACAGATGGGCAAGGTGAACACAGTGTTAACAGATTTCTTTGGGTTGTTTTGGAGCCATATGAAGGAAAAAGAAAGAAAGAAAGGAAGTAAGGAAGAAAGGAAGGAAGTAAGGAAGGAAAGAAGGAAGGAAGGAAGGAAGGAAGGAAGGAAGGAAGGAAGGAAGGAAGGAAAGAAGGAAGGAAGGAAGGAAACCTGTCTTTATATCTGCACATTTTTAAAACCAGATTTATTACAGCACCACCTGTTTTGGGCTCTATATGGATCTATTGTTGGTCTACTTCTGCAGGCCTATATGTATATGTTATTCACCCTATTCAATATCTTCCAGTTGATCGCAATCATGTGTACAGCCATGATCATTTGTTTTTCATAACATATATTCTCTTTTTTAATGGTTATTTTGTTTATTTACATTTCAAATGATATACCCCTTCCTGGGTTTCTCTCTGACAACATTTTTATATTAATTATTTTGACCTGTCCCTGATCCTCATGATAATCTAAAATAATCTTTGGTGTGAACAAGCAGGGATGAGAGAAAAGAACCAGGAAAATGTTTTTCCCATAGTACTTTATGAAGTTTCCTATTTCCTTTAGGCTAATAAGAAAATAGATAGTTTCTAAAACCTTCAGACTTGCTGTAGGCTTTATGTTTAATGAAGTAAAAGATACACAATGGTTTTTCAGAACAAAACACAGCTGGAGGAAAGCAAACCAGGCATTATCAATTTACATGCTCTATATGCATGCTCTCTGTATGTTTTCTCTGGGTATCTTTACAATGTATTTGAGGCAAAAAATATAAAAGAAAAAGTTATTGGTTCCTTTATACTTTATCATGCTCAAACTTGCCTATATGAGCCTTTCTATAAGAACATAAAGGCCTCATGTTAGCATCACTGTGCAGTCTGATCTTAAAGCCCTTGATACTTTCCACTTTTCTTCATCCTCCACCTATCAGAAAAACAGAGACTTCCAAATGTAATGTACTCTCTCATTTAAAAACAAACAAACAAAAACATTAGGGGTTGGAGAGATGGCTCAACAGTCCAAAGCACTGGCTGCTCTTTCAGAAGTCCTGAGTTCAATTCTAGGCAACCATATTGTGGATCACAACCATCTGTAATGGGATCTAAGGCCCTCTTTTGGTGTGTCCGAAGACAGCGACAGTGTACTCACATGTATAATAGAAATAAACCTTAAAATATAACTGAAAAAATATTAACATGGTAGATACTACATGAGTTACATCTTAAACCATGTTTGTAAGAAAATAAAATTACCATGAAAGAGAAAAAATAAGCAAAACAAAGGAACAAACAAAAACCTTACTTCAAGTTCGTTATGTGACCACAGAAATGGACAAATTTAATGCCCCGTTTGTCTGAGGTTTCTGAGAAGATTTTGCAGTTATATCGGAATTGGAACTTTCAAAGAAAGAATGAAAATTCACTCATAAACCTTTCAAAGGAAAGATACAGCCCTCAGATCAACTCCAGCCTCACCTGTTCAGAAATCTCACTATGACTATCAACTGAATAACATAATTTGTAGACAGAGGGGCAAGCCACTTGACCAATACACAGTTAAATAATGAAAATATCAGAAAGCCTGAACATTCATGGCTAAACACCTTATTTAATTGACCATGTAGAGATTATCTAGCCTTTGTTGACTTGTAATCATAGGGACGTTTCTATCAGATTCAGTTAATCAAAATAAGAAAAATGAGATAAAGGAAGAGGAGAAAGAAGAGCAGGCAGAACAGGAGGAAGAGGAGACAGAAAAGAAGAGGGTGAAGAGAAGGAGGAGGTAGAAAAATAAGAGAAGGAGAGTAGGTTATGTTCAGGCTAAATTAAATCAAGACAAGTCTAGACACTGGGTAGCACTTGCTCAAGATGTCCATTGAGGCAACAAAGGCAGTCTCCGAGCCCAGAGGGTAAGAAGGGTTATATCACAGCAGAAACTAAAGATCCCATTTTTTTTCCTCTGAGATTTCTACTTATTCTTTTCTCCAGAAGCATTACTACTGTCCACACTGTTAAAACTGAATCAGTCTATGTGCCCACTAGAAGCACTGACAATGGCTTCATCACAGAACTTCCATTGGGGCATTCTGTTCTGTCCCACTGATGCTTATACACAGGTCTAATTGCTTATAAATATGACATATGACCAAAGCTAACATACTCTATATTTCTGCCATGAGTGTGCTTCTCTCCCAGCCATCTCTGACGTCATCATTTCTTCTACTGCCCATGCTTGAAAGGTAAATAAAAGTAGCCTAAGATCACGCTGTCAAAATTTAGAAGTGAGCATCATTTTTTTTTCCCAGAACTAAAATGTGAGGCTCATTCAAGTGTTAAGATGGTGTGCACTCCACTTAGTGTGGTTCCAATATGGTATGTGCCTGCTCCTTACTGCATCAGACAAAAACATGAACAATAGGCCCCACAGTACTTGAACTTATGTCTATTTTCTCAGTACAGTTCTCATTTCGATACTACCAATGGCAGCAGTGTCCTACTGTGAGCCTCTTTATTATAAATGCCTCCATTGTAAATAGAGCAGAAAAGAGAAGGGTAGCTTCCAATGTAATCCTGAAAGGGTGGAAAAACCTTGTTCCTAATTAGGCTCTTGAGTTTGAAAAACTCCATTCTTTCCATGAGAGGAAATACTTGAGACTAAGCGTCAAGGAAAAGAGATGCTACATAAGAGCTGGGAATAAGAGATTGGCACACTAAAGGGAATATCCAATTTGTTGCATTTCTGAATAAGGGTTTTCACTGTTGTGCCCAAGATTGTTTTTCACTCACTATCTGCTGTTTGTTCCCACTTTGTTTCTCCCTTGCCATTGCAGCTGTGGGAGTGGAAACTTGCTCAGTCCATGTCTCTCCTCCAGTTTATTAAACTCTTTCACCTCTATTCTGTGAAGAAGATGGGTTTTTAAAGGAGCATGCTTCTCTCTGTCTTCTCAAAGAAGCGTGCAAGCAAAGTGAAAATAAAGATGCCCAGAGAAAGAAAAGAAAAGAGAGCGGTATGAGGGCAACACTTGGGGGAAAGAAAAGATGATGAAAGTCCCCTGTTGAGCTCCTACACAAGCGAACAGGAGCCAGGCAGTGCTAAGAAAGCAACAGACAATAAAGACAGTGTAATAACTGCCACTTAGCATCTTTGAGAAGAGAAAAAATTACACCCTTTCTATTTTAAAGAAGGAACAACAGGACCACCCAAGAGGGACAAGAAGAGATGGGGCTCCCCTTTTCTTTCACAAAAAACAGAGCGAAGAAATAAAGAAACATTGCAAAATGCTCTTTCTGATTACATAAATGGGAATGTGCTGAGATGGTTTCAAATTATAAACTGTGGAAGAAATTGGTTTCAAATGAGTGTAGCCTTCCTTTAATCAGGTCATAGAAATGACAACTTATTCCAGAGACCTAGCAATGACTGGCAGACCAAGGGACTGTCATTAAGATGTTTCTTTTTTGTTTTTTGTTTGTTTTTTGTTTTGTTTTGTTTGTTTGTTTGTTTGTTTGTTTTTTGGTCATGGCATTTTATCTCAGAAAAAAACAAAAACAAAAAAAATAATCATAATTGAAACATCCTTCCAGATTTAATTTGCTTGTTCTGTGGCATTTAGTGGGTATGCTTAGGAAATCAGAAACTATATTCAGTTTACTTAATTTGTTATTTTTAGACTAGGTCTTTTAGCATGCCAGCTAGTAAGTTGATTTAGACCCTAGGATAACTCTGATCTTCTAATCCTCTTATCTTTACCTTTGGAGTCTTAGAATTACAATCATGTTTTGGTGCATGTAGTTTGTGGTGGTACTGGGGACTAAACCTCTGCTTTTGTACATGCTAAGCCAGCATACTAGCAGCAGAGCTCCCTTTCCATACTTTGCTTGTTTTATTCTTCAGAATGGGGGCTGTAGTGATGTGCTGCACAGAGCCCGTATTTGAGCCCATAGGTACATAGTCCAGAGAAGGAACTTTCTGTACATGGCACTGGACACTGCCATTCACACAGTTTTAACGGAATTGTGACTGAATTCACCAGGGACTTTTAGCACTGAGTTTTTATTATAGGCTCCAGCAGCTTGAAATAATGGCCTATGGGTCTCCATTTCACAATCCTTTGAGATCTTTTGAGGGAGGCACCAGATAAATCCTTATAGTTATAGGTATGTCTTCCTGCTTTATATTAATCAGTCCAGTGTGTTTGGTACTGTAGTATTTCTGGTCACTATTTTATTTCTAAATCTGTACCTATTACCTTTCAGGTTAAGGCAATCATTCCAAGGCTTAGGAAACAAACTGATCATTGTTCTTTGAGTGGTATTGTCAGCCACCATAGAGGCACAAATGTAAATGCAAAAAGCTGCCTTACGTCTGACTTTTCTGCAGAATTCCATCCTTAGTGAGAGGGTGAAAGCTGCATCCTTTACCTAGGAGGGGCAAGCACCCTCATAATTGTCATCCTGGGTGAAGAAAACAAAGTTCACCTGAACATAAAGAACACTAATACAGTTGAGAAAAAAATAGCTAAGTTCACTTTTCTGCCAGGCAAATGCAAAATTTCATAGGTTATAATGTGGACACTTAATTTTAATGTGTAATGTTCACAGAAACATTCAAACTTTAAAGACTGGGACCCACGAAAGTTACCCTGGTGTTTTTGAAGTATGTTAATGTTTTATAAAGATTGTAATATCTCTCATGGCATTCTGAAAAAAATGTTTTATAAAATTTTAAACATGACACTTTTTATTATTTGGAATTTCATATCATGTACCCCAATCACATTTACTTCCTATTCCTCTCAGTCTCCCCACAACTTTGTGATTCCTCTCCAAAAGAAGAAGAATAAAGAGGAGGCAGAGGATAAAGAAGAGGAAAAGGATCAGGAGAAGGAGAAGGAGGCTGGGGAATGACCATTTGTATTGCCAATATACTTACCAGAGCATGGTCAAACAAACAGCGGCCAGCCACTTAAGAGAAAACTGAGTTCTTCCCTAATGCAAAATCCACCAGAACTTACCAATTTTATAGACTTACATTTTCACAGGTATTATGTTTATTAAAATTAATTCATGGTTTTGTTCACTGCCAGACAATGTACTTGATTTAGTATACAATTTAATTTAATATATTACTTGTGTGTATAAATTTTATCTAAATATAAATTCCTAGAACTGTTTATAAACCAAAAATTCTAACTATTTCCTATGAGTCAGATTGTTTCAGATGAGTACATCAGTGGAATTCACCTTTAAATTGAGTCAATTTCCTGATCATTATCAATTAAGGCTGCATGACTCAGAGTGTTTCCCAACCTGGGTTTTCAAGCTTGGTCAATTTTTAATACGATCCTTTTCTACTCAATATTGATTTTCCCATAACATCTGTTTAGTGCAGACTGTGAAAGCATTATACCTGAAATGCCCCTTAAGTGATTATGGTCTCCAAAATTCCAAAGCATTTCCATCATTCACATTATGCTTGTCCCATTAAGTTGTAGAAATTTATTTTAAAATGTCTTCACTCGATTAAAACGGAATATATTATAAACTAAGAAGAAAATGAGGAAAGCTGTGGGAATTTACCACACCTTTACTAAACTCGCAACACCTCTAAAACCCATTTCTGTAGTAAAAAGGCTATAACTAAAATTATGCTTTTCAGGTATTTTTATCTTTTTACACAATTTCAAAAGAAACCTCCTAATCTTGTTTCTTTTATTGTTTTTTTTTTCCACTTTGGTACAACTTATTTATTTTCTCCTTACAATTATTTTAAGGAGTACCTGCATTATACTCATTCTTCTAAAATGGGAACTCAATACAAGGCATAACATTTGTGATGAAGGAGAAAACACACCATTATAAATGAGACCATACTCCTGGCAAATATTGAATGTGTCCCTGAAGAACTATTATGACTATTAGTAATAACTGAAGGCGGTAAGCTGTTCCAACACAAAATAAATATACAAAAATCAATAGCCTCCCTATACAGCAGAAAAAGAATTCAAAGAAGATAATGAAAAGAATGTCCACAAAGCCATCTTTCTTGGGATGCCCCAACAGTACAAATTTCCTTGTAGAGAGTGAGTGGTCTATTTATCAACCATAGGAGAAGTATTGAATACCAATCTTGGAGCCAAACATTTTAACTCCAATCCCAATAGCCACATACAAGCTATATAATCTTGAGACAGCTAAGTAAGCCTATGTCTGAGATTACTCAGGTTTTAAAAACTCAAGTACATTGGGTTTGGTGCTTGTCTCTCTCTCTCTCTCCCCCTCTTACAACTTTATTTTTAAAAAAGAGTTACAAATACAGATTTTAAAAGGCAATTTGGCATAACACTCTATGAATATATTTTTATCAGTACCTAATTATTTTAGAGGTTTGATAGCATGCATTGAAATCCCACTAGTTACTATAAGCATAAAGTACATGTGTTTCTAATTCTAAAATTTAACAAGATTTTAATTGCAGAACTTGGAAAGACAAGATAAGAAGATTATAAGTCCAATGTCAGTCTGGGTTACATAGCAAGACCTCATCTCAAGCAAACCAACAATGAACAACAGTAGCAACAACAACAACCAAAAAAAAAAAAAAAAAAACAAAAAACTTATTCTGAGAAGTGTAAATCCATATAGCTAACTATACTGACTTTGTTATATGCATATATCATGGACTATAGCTTTCTAGTTTGACTGTATAAGTAAATATAGAACAGTTTGTGCCACAAATTAGAAGTACAGAATTTATTCTCACTATAATGATGATTATATATGATTGACACATGATTGGGCTGAAATGCTACCTGTTGTCTGTCAACAGTTGACCCCACAACATACCTTCAAAACCATCAGAACTCAGCCTAAAGTGTGTTATGATTCCATCCAATCTTGGAAATTCTGGCTCTTTGAAATTTTTAAATATATTATTTATTTTAAATCTCTTCACTGGTTCCTGTTAGTTTGAAGAATGGAGTTTTACTGTAAGTATATTTATATTATTTCTTCTAAAATAAATTATCTTTTAGAGGAGATGGAACACTTTATCTAAAGGTGTCCATGTAGAAGAATTTCAATCCAGTAACATAGCTGCTCCGGCAAAGCACACATCCAATATTACAATCCAGCCAGAATACAGACACATTCCTGTTGATTGGAATAAACACCTTTAATCCCTTTGGCTGGAATACATGCATGCCTCTAGTACATATCTTTTTCCCAAACAATGGTGTCTAACTGAAGGATAGACAAACGTGATGAATCAGTGGAAGAGATGACAGAATGAAAAACATAAGTCCAACTCTCATGAGAACAGACAAGAAAGAGAAGCTACTAACAAGCAGTGAGAGAAAGGGAGTAAAGTTCTATTCAATTCAGTTGAGTTGACTTAAATTTAGTTCAGTTCAGTTGTGTATAGTTGTGCTCAGGTCAGTTTGTGGAGTTCAGATGCAGTCTTTCCAAACAGAGAAACTCAATCAGAAGTCAAGAGAAGACAATTTGAATTAGTCAGCTTGGAGAGGAGTTAGAGCCAAAACAGTTTAGTTGAACCAGCCAGCCAGAGTTCAGAAAGAACTAGGAGTGAGTTTATTAACCAAAAGTCCCAGAGACTGAAATGTTCCAGGCCTAAGTTAGCAGATTGACACTGGAACCTGAAGCCTTCAAGATTCAGTCTTATGGGATATTACATTGTATGGAAGATAGAAGCTTCTAGGCCTATGCTTAAGCATAGTTAGATCGAAGCTGGCTGGGCTCAGCCCAAGTCATCTTTTCCCACAGCTTGGTTATAGTTCTCATCTCATCCCTTCATCTGAGGAAATGAAAACAACATTTACATTTGCATCTCCAAGGCAGTGGTCTACTTTATTTTCACATCTACACTACAGTGAAAATTACTAAAGGGATGATTGGCAGAGACACAGAAAGTGATCAGTGGATCTATTCAGCCTGGTCCGCAAGGGATTAAGAAACATGGTATGTTGTTTGAAGAACTTGCATTGTACTTTCCCAGAATGCAAATTCTAATCTGAGTCTCCAGGTTTTCCATTCAGTGGTTCTCACTTTTTTTTTTTTTTTTTTTTTTTTACTTTCCTTGTTTCTGAAATGAAGGGGTATACAAGAATAACACAATCATTTGCTGTGTTTATTTTAAAGACCTTGGCACAAACAGTGCTCTCTGTCTAACAAGGAACAGTAAATTATTGCGTGTGTGAATTTTTCAGTGCTCTGAACTACAAAGCCATATGCCTTAGTCCATTTTTTAATTTTGCAACAAAATGTGACAGAACAAATCATTATTTTCTCAAAACTCTGATTTTAAATGTAATTAATTTAAGGTTACTATTACTATGGTAAAATATCATGACTAAAGCAACTTGGGAATGAAAAATATTATTTAGTTTACACTTTCACATCATCATTGTTCATCATTGAAGGAAGACAGAACAAGAACTAAAATATGACATGAATCTGGAGAAATAAGCTGATATAGAAGCTACAGAAGAGTACTGCTTACTTTCTTGCTCCTCATGGCTTACTTAGTCTACTTTCTTATAGAGCGAGGACCACCAACACAGAGAGGGCACCACTCAAAATAGGCTTGACCCTGCCCATGTCAATCATGAATTTTAAAAGTTCCCTGAATGCTTCTTTACTCCTGTTGTTATGGACACATTTCCCAATTGAAGTTTCCTCTTTTCTATGTCCTAGCATGTATCAAATTGACAAAAACAGGCCAGAGCATAATAGATGACAGTCCCCTTGTTATACACTTATAAGAAGTGAACTCTGTATTGTGAGATGATGGAAAAACTGGAAATAAAATATCTGCAACTGCACAATCGTGGATAGTTGCATCAATCTCTTCATTCAAGCAGATTATTCACACACTAAATTTCTCAAAACAACACACTTCTAAACTTGCCTAATGGAAGGTAAATTTCAGCAAAAATTTGGAAAAAATAAAATCATCCAGGAAACAACCACCCTAGAGAGCAGAGCCTGGCCTACCTGCCAGGCAGAATGGCAGCTCATAGAGGCTGAGCAACTGGCGACTTCCGGATGCATAGGGGAGCCTGGCCTACCTGCCAGGCAGACGGCGGTTCATAGAGGCTGAGCAACTGGTGAGTGGGAGACCAAGACTGCAGGGGAGCAGAGAGATCTCTGCGGAGTGCACACAGAAAGTGCACACCTTACCTTGCCCTGCCCCGCCCTGCCCGATCCAGTGATTGGGAACAGAAAATTAGAACTTCTGTTTCCACCCAGAGGCGACTTCCAGACACAGAGCAGAGCCTGGCCTACCTGCCACCCAGATCGGCGGCTCATAGAGTCTGAGCAACTGCGATTGGGAACAAAAAATTAGAACTTCTGTTTCCGCCCAGAGGCGACTTCCAGACACAGAGTGGAGCCTGGCCTACCTGCCACCCGGATCGGAGGCTCATAGAGGCTGAGCAACTGCCATTGGGAGCAGAAAATTAGAACTTCTGTTTCCACACGGAGGCGACTTCCAGACACAGAGCGGAGCCTGGCCTACCTGCCACCCAGTACGGCGGCTCATAGAGGCTGAGCAACTGCGATTGGAAACAGATATTAGAACTTCTGTTTCCGCCCGGAGGCTACTTCCAGACGCAGAGCAGATCTTGGCCTACCTGCCATCCGGATCCACAGCGCATATAGGCTGAGCAACTGGTGGGTGGGAGACCTGGGCTGCAGGGGGGCAGAAAGATCTCTGTGGAGTACACAAGGAAAGTGCACCCCCTGCCTTGTCCTGCCCTGCCATGCCTGATCCAGCAAACAAAAACAGAACGTTGGAACTTCTGCTCACACACAATGACTCTGAGGCTTAAAACAGGGCTCGACCCATCTGACACCTCAACCAGTGGAGAACCAGGGTCACAGACCGGATACAAGGGAAAGGTAAGAACATATCACTGACAACAAAATGGAAAGAGGAAAAAGAAAGAGTATATCCCAAGGAAACCAAGACAATCTAGCAACACCAGAGCCCAGCTCTCCCATAACAGCAAACATCAGAACTCCAAACACACCGGAAAAAAAAGACACAGACCTGAAATCATGCCTCAAGATGCTAATAGAGTTACTTAAACAAGAAAGGGAGGAAAAACAAAAAGATTCAGAAGCTTTTAAAGAAGAAACAAGAAAAACACTCAAAGAACTCAAAGAACGAGAGGAAAACAGAACCAAAGAAATAAAAAAAAGGAAGAGAGAAATTAAAACAGAGATTGACACAATAAAGAAAACACTAAAAGAGATAACCCTAGAGTCAGAACACCAAAAAAAGAAATCAGGAGTCACAGAAGCAAGCATTTCCAATAGATTACAAGAGATCAAAGAGAGAATCTCAGGGGCAGAAGACAACATTGCAAACATAGAAAAACAGCCAGAGAAGATGCAAAAAACAAAAAGCTCCTAACCCAAAATATCCAGGAAATCCAAGACACAATGAGAAGACCGAACCTAAGGATAATAGGAATAGAAGAGGGAGAAGAGTATCAACTAAGAGGCACAGTTAATATCTTCAACAAAATCATAGAAGAAAACTTCCCTACCCTCAAGAATGAGATGACCACGAGCATAAAAAAAGCCTTCAGATCTCCAAATAGGTTGGACCAGAAAAGAAATACCTCCCAACACATAATAGTAAAAACATCAAGCGCCCAAAGTAAAGAAAGAATACTAAAAGCTGTAAGGGAAAAAGGTCAGGTAACATATAAAGGCAGACCAATCAGACTCACACCCGATTTCTCAACAGAGACTATGAAAGCTAGAAGAGTCTGGACAGACATCATGCACTCCTTAAGAGAGGACAAGTGCCAGCCCAAGCTGCTATACCCAGCAAAACTATCAATCACCATCGATAAAGAGACAAAGATATTTCAAGACTAACCAAAATTTACACAATACCTGACCACAAACCCAGCACTACAACGAATTATAGGTGGAAAACCCAATACAATGAAAGAAAATACAGCCTAGTAAGAACAAGAAAACTCCTAAACAAGAAAACTAAAAGAAGAAAAAAACACAGACACAACTCAACCCAAAAAAGCAATAATGGCAGGAAACAGAAACAACTATTCCTTGATATCTATTAACATAAATGGTCTCAACTCCCCAATAAAGAGACATAGACTATCAGACTGGATACATAAACAAAATCCAGCCTTTTGCTGCATACAGGAAACTCATCTTAGAGACAAAGACAGACACTATCTCAGAGTAAAAGGGTGGGAAAAGAACTTCCAAGCAAACAGCTACAAGAAGCAAGCTGGAATGGCTATTCTAATATCGAATAAAGTAAATTTCCAACCAACAGTTATCAAAAAAGATAAGGAAGGACACTTTTTACTCATTACCAGGAAAATCTGTCAGGAGGAACTCTCAATCCTTAACTTATATGCTCCAAATAAAAAATCACCCACATTCATAAAAGAAACCCTACTAAAGTTCAAAAAATACATTTCACCCCACACAATAATAGTGGGAGACTTTAATACCCCACTCTCACCAATGGACAGATTAGGGAAACAGAAACTGAACAAGGACACTGCAAAACTAGCAGAGACTTTGAACCAACTAGAATTAATAGATATATACAGAACATACTATCCCGAAGTAAAAAAATACACCTTCTTCTCACCACCCCATGGCACCTTCTCGAAAATTGACCACATAATTGGACACAGAACGAGCCTCCATCGATATAAGAAGATTGAAATACTCCCATGCATCCTCTCAGATCACCATGGGCTACTGCTGGTCTTAAAAACAACAAAGACAACAAAAAGAACACATACACATGGAAACTAAACAATGCTCTGTTAAAGGATAGCAGGGTCAAAAAAGAAATAAAGAAAGAAATTAAGGATTTTCTAATATTCAACGAAAACGAAAACAAAACATACACAAACCTATGGGATGCAATGAAAGCAGTATTGAGAGGAAAACTCATAGCCCTAAGTGCTTCCAAATAGAAACTGGAGAGAGCTCACATCAGCAACCTGACAGCACAGCTAAAAGCCCTAGAACAAAAGGAAGCACATATACCCAAAAAGAGTAGACGGCAAAAAATAATCAAAATTAGGGCAGAAATAGACCAAATAGAAACAAAAAGAACCATTGAAAAAATCAACAAACCAAGAGCTGGTTCTTTGAGAAAATCAACAAGATTGATAAACCCCTAGCCAGACTAACCAGAGGGCAAAAAGAGAGTATCCAAATTAACAAAATCAGAAAGAAAAGTGGGGACATAACAACTGAAACTGAGGAAATTCAAGAAATCATCAGATACTACTACAAAAACTTATACTCCACAAAATTGGAAAATCTGAAGGAAATAGATTAATTTTTAGATATATACAAGGTCCCAAAGTTAAACCAAGACCAAGTAAACCATCTAAATAACCCTATAACACCTAAAGAAATAGAAGAAGTCATCAAAAGCATCCCAACCAAAAAAAGCCCAGGTCCAGACGGGTTCAGTGCAGAATTTTATCAGACTTTTATTGAGGATATAACACCAATAGTCGCCAAACTATTCCAAAAGATAGAATCAGATGGAATATTACCCAACTCATTTTTTGAGGCTACAATAACCCTCGTACCTAAACCACACAAAGACCCTACTAGGAAAGAGAACTTCAGACCAATCTCACTTATGAACATTGATGCAAAAATACTCAACAAAACCCTTGTAAACCGAATCCAAGAACACATCAAAACAATCATTCATCATGACCAAGTAGGCTTCATCCCTGGGATGCAGGGATGGTTTAACATAAAGAAATCCATCAACGTAATCCACCATATAACAAACTCAAAGACCAAAATCACATGGTCATCTCACTAGACGCTGAGAAAGCATTCGACAAAATCCAACACCCCTTCATGTTAAAAGTCCTGGAAAGAACAGGAATCCATGGCCCATTCTTAAACATAATAAAAGCAATATACAGCAAACCAACAGCCAACATCAAACTTAATGGCGAGAAACTTGAAGCAATCCCACTAAAATCAGAGACTCGACAAGGCTGCCCACTCTCCCCCTACCTATTCAACATAGTACTGGAAGTCCTGGCTGGAGCAATTAGACAGCAAAAGAAGATCAAGAGGATACAAATCGGAAAGGAAGAGATAAAAACATCACTCTTTGCCGATGACATGATAGTGTACGTGAGTGACCCCAAAAATTCCACCAGAGAACTCCTACAGCTGATAAACAAGTTCAGCAAAGTGGCTGGATACAAAATTAACTCAAACAAATCAGTAGCCTTCCTGTACTCAAGAACAAACATGTGGAGAAAGAAATTAGGAAAAATGTACCCTTCACAATCGTTACAAAAACTATGAAATACCTTGGTGTGACTCTAACTAAGCAAGTGAAGGACCTGTATGACAAGAACTTCAAACCTCTAAAGAAAGAAATTGAGGAAGATCTCAGAAAATGGAAAGATCTCCCATGCTCATGGATTGGAAAAATCAACATCTTAAAAATGGCCATACTACCAAAAGCAATCTACAGATTCAATGCAATCCCCATCAAAATTCCAACCCAGTTCTTCGTGGAATTGGAAAGATCAATGTGCAATTTCATATGGAATAACAAAAGACCTAGAATAGCGAAATCCATCCTCAACAACAAAAAAAACATCTGCGGGAACCACTACCCCTGACATCAAGCTATATTACAAGGCAATTGTGCTGAAAACTGCATGGTACTGGTACAGAAATAGGCATGTGGATCAATGGAATAGAATAGAAGATCCAGAAATGAGCCCTCATGTATATGGTCACCTGATTTTTGACAAAGGAGCAGTAAACATTCAATGGAAAAAGGACAGCCTATTCAACAAATGGTGCTGGTCCAACTGGCACTCAGCATGCAAAAGAATGAAAATAGACCCGTTCATATCTCCTTGTACAAAGCTCAAGTGTAAGTGGATCAAAGATCTCCACATTAAACCAGATACACTGAAACTATTAGATGATAAACTAGGGAAAACTTTAGAACACATAGGTACAGGAGAAAATTTCCTGAACAAAACACCAATGGCTCAAGCTCTAAGATCAAAGATTAACAAATGGGACTTAATGAGATTGCAAAGTTTCTGTAAGGCTAAAGACATCGTCAAGAAAACAAAACGGCAACCAACAGAATGGGAAAAGATCTTTACCAACACCACATCAGATAGAGGCCTAATATCCAAGGTGTACAAGGAACTCAAAAAGCTAGACACCAGAAAATCAAATAACCCTATTAAAAAATGGGGTACAGAGCTAAACAAAACGTTTTCACTTGAGGAACACCGAATGGCCGAGAAACACATGAGGAAGTGCTGGACATCCTTAGCCATCAGGGAAATGCAAATCAAAACAACCCTGAGGTACCACCTCACACCAGTCAGATTGGCCAAGATCCAAAACTCAGATGACAGCAGATGCTGGCGAGGCTGCAGAGAAAGAGGAACACTTCTCCACTGTTGGTGGGGTTGCAAGCTAATACAACCACTCTGGAAATCTGTCTGGCGATACCTCAGAAAATTGGATATAGTACTACCTGAAGACCCAGCTATTCCACTTCTGGGCATATACCCCAGAGACACTTCAATACACAACAAAGATATATGCACCACAATGTTCATAGCGGCTCTATTTATAATAGCCAGAAGCTGGAAGGAACCCAGATGTCCTTCAGAAGATGAATGGATACAAAAATTGTGGTACATATACACAATGGAATACTACTCAGCCACTAGAAACAATGACTTAACCAAATTCTTAAGAAAATGGCTGCATCTAGAGAATATCATCCTGAGTGAGATAACCCAGTCACAAAAGAATAGACATAATATGCAGTCACTGATAGTGGGATGCTAACCCCAGAGGCTTGCACTCCCCCAGAAACAACTCACAGACTGTATGAAGTCCAAGAAATAAAGAAAACAAAAAAATATACATATATTTACAAAACAAGGAGACTTTGACTATTTCCATGTTTTGTTTTTTTTTTACATGTACTTTACGCTTATTGTAACTATTAGGTTTTCAATGCATACTGCCAAGCCCTTGAAAAAAATCAAGTTCTGATGAAAAAAATATATTCATATGGTTTTATGTAAAAATTATTTCAATGTCTGAAAAAACAGTACTGACAAAAATGTATAATTTTAAGCAAAAAATGTTTAAAATCTGTACATTTATCTTTGTTTTGTAAAATAAAGTCGTTAAAAAAAAAAAAAAAAAAAAAAAAAAAAAAAAAAACAACCACCCTATAGGTAGATACCTGCATGCCCAAAAGCATACTGATTTGTTTTAGGAAAGCACAGAAAAGAAGCAATCTCTTGATGGTGGGTTTTTTTTTGTTTGTTTGTTTGTTTTGTTTTGTTTTGTTTTGTTTTTTTGTAACCAAAACTTTAATTCCAAGAATTCTCACAAATATATTACAAATGATACCATGAAAAACAAAATATTGCACAGTAACTGAGAAGTTGAGCTCTACAAGGTACCCTTAAACTGATGGAATATTTTCAAATAAGCAGGTTACAACAGCTCTCTGTCCACATACAGAAACCAGGATGGAACTGCCCTGAAAGCCTTCAGAGTGTAGTTCTTACCCTTTTCCTGTTGGCTGTGCTCACAGCAGTCTCTTGCAGGTGTCTTTGTACACTGAAAACTCTTCCCCACTGGTAAGAAGAAACCTATCAGAATTCTGATTGAATTAGAAAAATGTGAAAGTCAGCCGAATGATAATGAAAGGTTCAGGGGTCCCGTGACTCCTTCACTACTCACCCAACATTCCTGTTTTTCTCTTAAAATGCAAACATTGGTTAATATGTGTAGCTTAAATCTATTTCAAGCATTCAACAGTCAAATGGTAAACTACACCAAGGAACAAAATAGTTAGTCCAACTGAGCTAATGCAAAGCAAAATGTATATAACTCCCTTTGGAGGGAGACATCCTCTTGAAGACAGGGGAGAGGAGCGATGGGATGAGGAATGGTGATAAGGCAGATGAGGAGTGAGCAAAGAAGGCTTTTGGGGTAAAGTATGTAGGTAAGTGCTAAAGCTCGGTCTCGGGAAGAATCAATTGGTTTCTAACTATTTTTCCATAATCTGGAAATGCAGTATCATTCATTGCTACAAAGATCAAGATGAAAATAGTGTGTCCAGGATTTGAAGTATGTCACAAAATCAGAACAAAGTGTGGAAACTTACTTCAGACAAAAGAGTTGGTAAGAAGGATACAATGTGAAATCACAGTCTTTCCTAAGGATTCTGCCTAAGACAGGCAATATTGGATCACATGATTCAAGATGCCTTCTCCTGAGAACTAAATTAGCTAATAATAGCTTGATTTCATGTAATTCATTTGTCAGGGAATGGACATCTTGATTGGTATTTTCATCAAGATCTAATGGAATGGGTGGGTTTTCTAGGGAGAAAACATGGGAAGGGAAATACAACATGAGCTACTAGCAGTTCCCAAATGTCCACTTGACTTTCCATTAAAGCTATGGTAGAATTCTTCTTACACTGAAGCAGTGCTTTAGAAGCAAAGACTGTAAACAAGCTTCAACTGATTTTTCACATCTCTGTATGGGACATAAGTTGGTGCTGTGAAATATTCTCTTTATAAATACCAAATACTGATTGGTCCAGGAAACAACATCACAGGTTTGTAATGTTCACAGTCTTAATCCATTATTATTTTCATGGCAAGGAATGTAATCAATCAGTGTCCTGCTTTTCTTTTAGCATAATTTTAGATACAGACCTAAACTTATTTAAATAAAATGATACATTTTCCCATTTTAAACTATCTGACTTTTTTCTTTATCCAGTAGAAAAAAAATTTTGAAGTATGCATGTATTCCAGAAGCACCATATTACAAAAGAAAGACAGGATTACATAAAATTCAATAGCTAATTTGACACAGGTGGCCTTCTAATCAAGTGATGTAGCTTTAAAGGACAACTTTCAGGGGGAATTAAGAACTGATTGCACACTTTGATAGACTTGCTTTTAAATTGGTGCTTCACTCTAACTTAGCCAATAGGGGTAATCTGGATATACATAGTCAGCGTTCTGGAAATTATACCTAAACTTACTTAAAACATTAGCATCTAGTGAGAAAATAGGTGATGATTAACTACCTAGGAAAATTGGGATTTTGTTTTATTTTTTCTATTTCTTCTATAGAAGGTATGATTGAATGGGAAAGATGTCTCTATCTAAACAAATGGAAGTCTCTGAATTTATGATGAGACCTCCTCAGAAGTTATGACCACAAATATGATTTTGTGGGAGGGATGAAGGTAGAAGTTTCAACTTATTTTTCATGTCTCTGAAAACCATAATATAAAAAGCAAATAACAGATCAATCCAATGAAGGCTCAGATTCTGCCTTTGTGTTTACAATGATCAGTTGTAAACTATGTCTGCAAGCATAAGGAAGCATGGCAGAGAAAAAACTGTGAGATCTGAGGTTCCATGACTGTGAACAGTCCTCACAAGCTGTTTAATACTTCAAATTTCATACTTTCTGATAGTATCATCTGAGCTTTGTAAAAGCACTGGAGGTGAGTTTTTAAAAGCTAGAAGATTTATTAGATCCAGGGAATTATTAAGCTGATGACTTCATACAGCCTTTTCACAATACAATCTTAAGGAAAGGAGGCTTAATTTGGATCCTTATTCTGCCTGACTTGCGTAATAAGAAATTCAAATATCCATACAAAGACAGACTGTACATTAGCCTTTCTTTTTTGGGGGGACACGGTTTTGTTACCCTTTCCATACCAGACATAAATTCACCCCTACAAAAGATAAGTGCATTCAACAAAGAGGAGTTTCATGCTGTATTTATCACTAAATGGATGATTTACTTAATTTCAGGCTATGTGAAGTCTGCAGATGTATGCATTCAGGAAAAGAGTTCACATCCCTCAGGAAACTTCTTACAACAACATTATGTACTGATTCTCTGCTTTTGCTAGAGATCTTCTAGGTCATTTGATGAGTGGTTTTATGAAACCCACTATCCCAAGTGTGTGATATATACACTCCACTGCTCTGAACCCAAGTAGGCATTAAGTTGCATAAAATACAAATTCAACTTTTACCTTTAAAGGGGATATATGAGTGCAAAGTTATTCAAACAGCATTTGCTAGCATGTTATTACTTCCAGCCAGGGCACAATTCAAAAATGTTGGAGTTCAACCGATTCTAATATATGTAAGTTCCATGACCAAGAAAATGGCTGTTTGCAACAGAGGTACTTTCTGTATGACAGATGGTGTCATACTTACCAATAATCGAAATCATCCTATGGGTTTTGGGTTTTTCCACAACTTAAAGATTAGGACAAAGGATTTAGCAGATTCTTAAATAAGATGCTTGATTCTAGATATGCAATTAATGCATTTATTTATAAGGACCCCAACACTTCCAGAATACTTGGTCATAGATACAAAGCTCCAAAACTAAATAGTTTGGTTGAGGCCACAGCATGGACACTGAATTGAGTTGTGTGAACTCATAATATCTAATAGTTACTAATAATAGTATTTATTTGTTACTATTTATGATTGTTATGGATAATAACAATATTTATGCTAACAATATTAATAAAAATATTGCAGCTGTGATTTCTTAATTTAAACTTTATTTTAAAAAACAAAGATAAAAAAATTTAAACATTTTTGCATTAATGTATACAAATACAATTGTGTCAGAGCTTGGAATTTTTTTTTCTTTTTCTTTTTTACAATGAGCAAAAAGTACATGTAAAACAGGGTATAACCCGGAATTTGTCAATGTGTTCTTGGTGTGTAAGAATTGAGCATGACGGGTTTTTTTGTTTGTTTGTTTGTTTGTTTTGTTTTGTTTTGTATTTTTTCTTTTCTTTTTTTCTTGAACTTCACACAGTCTTTGAGTTGACTCTGGGGCAGTCTGAGCCTCTGGGGTTAGCATCCCTCTATCAGTGACTGCATGTTATGTCTGTTCTTTTGTTACTGGGTTATCTCACTCAGAATGATATTCTCTAGATGCATCCATTTTATTAAGAATATGATTAAGTCATTGTTTCTGGTGGCTGAGTAGTATTCCATTGTGAAAATGTACCACAATTTTTCTATCCATTCATCTACTGAAGGATATCTGGATTCATTCCAGATTCTTGCTATTATAAATAAAGCTGCTATGAACATTGTGGTGCATGTCTCTTTGTTGTATATTAAAGTGTCTCTGGGGTATATGCCCAGAAGTAGAATAGCTGGGTCTTCAGGTAGTATTATGTCCAATTTTCTGAGGTATCACCAGACTGATTTCCAAAGTGGTTGTATTAGTTTGCAACCCCACCAACAGTGGAGAAGGGTTCCTCTTTCTCCACAACCTCGCCAGCATCTGTTGTCATCTGAGTTTTGGATCTTGGCCAATCTGACTGGTGTGAGGTGGAATCTCAGGGTTTTTTTGATTTGCATTTCCCCGATGGCTAAGGATGTCGAACACTTCCTTAGATGTTTCTCAGCCATTCAATATTCCTCAATTGAGAACGTTTTGTTTAGCTCTGTAACCCATTTATTAATAGGGTTATTTGATTCTCTGGTGTCTAGCTTTTTGAGTTCTTTGTATACCTTGGATATTAGGCCTCTATCTGTTGTGGAGTTGGTAAAGATCTTTTCCCATTGTGTTGGCTGCCCTTTTGTTTCCTTGACAATATTCTTAGTCTTACAGAAACTGCAATCTCATTAAGTCCCATTTTTTAATCTTTGAACTTAGAGCTTGAGCCATTGGTGTTTTGTGTAGAAAATTTTCTCCTGTGCCTATGTGTTGTAAGGCTTTCCCTATTTTTTTTCTAATTGTTTCAGTATATCTGGTTTAATGTGAAGATCTTTGATCCACTTACACTTTAGCTTTGTACAAGGAGATAAGAAAGGGTCTATTTTCATTCTTTTGCATGCTGAGTGCCTGTTGGACCAGCAATATTTGTTGAATAGGCTGTCCTTTTTCCATTCAATGTTTACAGCTCCTTTGTCAAAAATCAGGTGACCATATATATATGTGAGGGCTCATTTCAGGATCTTCTATTCTATTCCATTGATCAACGTGCCTATTTCAGTACCAGTACCGTGCAGTTTTCAGTACAATTGCCTTGTAATATAGCTTGATATCAGGGGTAGTGGTTCCCGCAGATGTTTTCTTGTTGTTGAGAATGAATTTCGCTATTCTAGATCTATTGTTATTCCATATGAAATTGCATATAGATCTTTCCAACTCAATGAAGAACTGGGTTGGAATTTTGATGGGGATTGCATTGAATCTGTAGATTGCTTTTGGTAGGATGGCCATTTTTGGAATGTTGATCCTTCCAATCCATGAGCATGGGAGGTCTTTCCATTTTCTGAGATCTTCCTCGATTTCCTTCTTTACAGGTTTGAAGTTCTTGTCATACAGGTTCTTTACTTCCTTAATTAGAGTCACACCAAGGTATTTCATAGTTTTTGTGACCACTGTGAAGGGTATCTTTTCCCTAATTTCTTTCTCCAAATGTGTGTCCTAGAGTATAGAAAGGCTACTGATTTGTTTGAGTTAATTTTGTATCTAGCCACTTTGCTGAACTTGTTTATCAGCTGTAGGAATTCTCTGGTGGAATTTTTGGGGTCACTTAAGTACACTATCATGTCATCTGCAAAGAGTGATGTTTTTACATCTTCCTTTCCGATTTGTATCCCCTTAATCTCCTTTTGCTGTTTAATTGCTCTAGCCAGGACTTCCAGTACTTTGTTGAATTGGTAGAGCGAGAGTGGAAAGCCTTGTCGACTCCGTGATTTTTAGTAGGATTGCTTCAAGTTTCCCACCATTAAGTTTGATGTTGACTGTTGGTGTGCTGTATATTGCTTTTATTATGTTTAGATATGGACCTTGGATTCCTGTTCTTTCCAGGACTTTTAACATGAAGGGGTATTGAATTTTGTCAAATGTTTTCTTAGCATCTAGTGAGATGACCATGTGATTTTATCTTTGAGTTTGTTAATATGGTGGATTACATTGATGGATTTCCTTATATTAAACCACCCCTGCATCTTAGGAATGAAGCCTACTTGGTCATAGTGAATGATCATTTTGATGTATTCCTGGATTTGGTGTGCAAGGATTTTGTTGAGTATTTTTGCATCAATGTACATAAGTGATATTGTTCAGAACTTCTCTTTCCTTGTAGGGTCCTTGTGTGGTTTAGGAACAAGGGTTATTGTAGCCTCAAAAAATGAGTTAGGTAGTATTCCATCTGATTCTGTCTGGTGGAATAGTTTGGAGATTATTGGTGTTATATCCCCAATAAATGTCTGATAAAATTCTACACTGAACCCATCTGGACCTGGGCTTTTTTTGATTGGGAGGTTTTTGATGACTTCTTCTATTTCTTTAGGTGTTATGGGATAATTTAGATGTTTTACTAGATCCTGGTTTAACTTTAGGACCTTGTATCTGTCTAGGAATTCATCCATTTCCTCCAGATTTTCCAACTTTGTGGAGTATAGGTTTTGGTAGTAGGGTCTGATGATTTCTTGAATTTCCTCAGTTTCAGTTGTTATGTCGCCACCTTCCTTTCTGATTTTGTTAATTTGTATACTCTCTCTTTGCCCTCTAGTTAGTCTTGCTAGGGGTTTATCAATCTTGTTGATTTTCTCAAAGAACCAGCTCTTGGTTTGTTAATTTTTTCAATGGTTCTTTTTGTATATATTTGGTCTATTTCTGCCCTAATTTTTATTATTTCTTGCTATCTACTCTTCTTGGGTGTATCAGCTTCCTTCTGTTCTAGGGCTTTTAGCTGTGCTGTCAAGTTGCTGATGTATGCTTTCTCCAGTTCCTTTTTAGGAGCGCTTAGGGCTATGAGTTTTCCTCTCAGTACTGCTTTCATTGCATCCCATAGGTTTGGGTATGTTGTGTTTTCGTTTTCATTGAATTCTAGAAAATCCTTAATTTCTTTCTTTATTTCTTCTTTGACCCTACTATTGTTTCACAGAGCATTGTTTATTTTCCATATGCATGTGGGCTTTTTGTTGTCTTTGTTGTTGTTAAAGACCAGCCGTAGACCATGGTGATCTCAGAGGATTCATGGGAGTATTTCAATCTTCTTATATCGATTGAGACTCGTTCAGTGTCCAATTATGTGGTCAATTTTTGAAAAGGTGCATGGGGTGCTGAGTAGAAGGTGTATTCTTTTACTTTAGGATGATATGTTATGTAGATATCTATTAATTCCAGTTGGTTCAAGGTCTCTGCTAGTTTTGCAGTGTCCTTGTTCAGTTTCTGTTTCCATGATCTGTCTATTGGAGAGAGTGGGGTATTAAAGTCTCCCACTATTATTGTGTGGGGTGAAATATATTTTTTGAGCTTTAGTAGTGTTTATTTTATGAATGTGGGTGCTTTTGTATTTGGAGAATATATGTTAAGGACTGAGAGTTCCTCCTGACAGATTTCTCCTGTAATGAGTAAAAAGTGTCCTTCCTTATCTTCTTTGATAACTTTTGGTTAGAATTTTACTTTATTCGATATTAGAATAGCCACTCCAGCTTGCTTCTTGTGGCTTTTTGCTTGGAAGTTTTTTCCCACCCTTTTAGTCTGAGATAGTGTCTGTCTTTTTCTCTGAGATGAGTTTTCTGTATGTAGCCACATGCTGGATTTTGTTTATGTATCCAGTCTGATAGCCTATATCTCTTTATTGTGGATTTGATTCCTTTTATGTTAATAGATATCAAGGAATAGTGGTTTCTGTTTCCTGATATTATTGCTTTTGTGGGTTGAGTTGTGTCTGTGTATTTTTCTTCTTTTGGTTTTCTTGCTTAGAAGTTTTCTTGTTTTTACTAGGATGTAGTTCCCCTCATTTTATTGGGTTATCCACCTATAATTCGTTGTAGTGCTGGGTTTGTGGTCAGATATTGTGTAAATTTTGATTTGTCTTGAAATATTTTCATCTCTCCATCGATGGTGATTGATAGTTTTGCTGGGTATAGCAGCTTGGGCTGGCACTTGTGCTCTCTCAGGGTGTGCATGATGTCTGTCCAGGCTCTTCTAGCTTTCATAGTCTCTGTTGAGAAATCGGGTATGATTCTGATTGGTCTGCATTTATGTGTTACCTGACTATTTTCCTTACTTCTTTTAGTATTCTTTCTTTGCTTTGGGCACTTGGTGTTTTGACTATTATGTGTTGGGAGGAATTTCTTTTCTGGTCCAACCTATTTGGAGATCTGAAAGCTTCTTTTATGCTCATGGTCATCTAATTCTTAAGGGTAAGGAAGTTTTCTTCTACGATTTTGTTGAAGATATTTACTGTGCCTCTTAGTTGATACTCTTCTTCCTCTTCTGTTCCTATTATCCTTAGGTTCGGTCTTCTCATTGTGTCCTGATCTCCTGGATATTTTGGGTTAGGAGCTTTTCAGTTTTTGCATCTTCTCTGGCTGTTTTGTCTATGTTTACAATGTTGTCTTCTGCCCCCGAGATTCTCTCTTCAATCTCTTGTAGTCTATTGGAAATGCTTGCTTCTGTGACTCCTGATTTCTTTTTTAGGTGTTCTACCTCTAGGGTTATCTCTTTTAGTGTTTTCTTTATTGTGTCAATTTTTGTTTTAATTTTTTTTTTCATTCCTTCATCTCTTTGGTTGTTTTCCACTAGTTCTTTGAGTTCTTTGAGTGTTTTTCTTGTTTTTTCTTTAAAAGCTTCTGATTCTTTTCACTTTTCCTCCTGTTCTTGTTTAAGTATCTCTCTCAGTGTCTTGAGGATATGATTTTAGGTCTGCGTCTTCTTTTTCTCAACTGTTTGGCATTCCACTGTTTGCTGTTATGGGAGAGCTGGGTTCTGGTGTTGCCAGGTTGTGTTGGTTTCCTTGGTATATACTCTTTGCTTTCCTCTTGCCATCTTGTTGTCAGTGATATGTTCTTGCCTTTCCCTTGTATCTGGTCTGTGTCCCTGGATCTCCACTGTTCCATGTGGCAGATGGGCGGAGCCTTGTTCTGTGCCCCAAATTTGCCAGGTAGAAACAGAGGTTCCAATGCTGTGTACTTGGTCCCTGGATCAGGCAGGGCAGGGGCTCGCTTTCTGTGCGCACTCGTCAGAGATCTCTCTGCTCCCTGGCTGCCCAGATCCCCTCCTTACCAGTCTTTAAACCTTTGGGAACTGCTGGTCCAGGTGGCAGATGGGCCGAGCCCTATTCTGCACCCCAGGTCGCAGGGTGGAAACAGAGGTTCCAATGCTTTGTTCCTGGTCCCTGGGTCAGGCAGGGCA
This sequence comes from Micromys minutus, assembly GCF_963924665.1. Classification (NCBI taxonomy): domain Eukaryota; kingdom Metazoa; phylum Chordata; class Mammalia; order Rodentia; family Muridae; genus Micromys; species Micromys minutus. The sequence goes on from NC_137969.1 coordinate 15,276,158, forward strand.
AGGCCATGCTTTCCGTGCGCACTCATCAGAGATCTCTCTTCCCTGGCTGCCCAGATCCCCTACTCACCAGTCTTTAAACCTTTGGGAACTGCTGGTCCATGTGGCTGTTCGAAACTGTGATTTCATTACAAATCTCAGCTCCTTGGACAAAAGCAAAATCATTATAAGTATTTTACAAGTAAGTCTGTAAGGACAATTATAAGAAACACAGAGAATTCAGCCAAGATTGCTGGGCTCATATGTAGGGCCTTCTTTATTCTCTTAAGGGAGATTCTTTAGTTAGAACAGCACTGGTTACCTATACAGTGTTCTGCATTTTAATAACCCTTTGTTCATTTGCCCATACATAGGCAATTAGAGTTTGAAATACAGAAAACAAAGTTTCATTTGCATTTCAGAAGCTGATATTAGACCCTATATTGCATAGCTGGTTCATTTATTTTGTGTATAAGTTATATTTTATTCAAAGAAACTTGCTCTGGACTTTATATTGTGATATTAACAATGGTCCTATACATTTAACTAAAATGTGTGGAGGCTTTGGGGCTAATTTCTTCCATTCCCTTCCCTTTCTGTGTGGCAATCAACTCAGAAAGTAAGTCAATTTCAATGAAATGCAGTGGAGATTTTATTGTTGATGAAATGGTTTGGGGTCCTATGTTTTGCCCTCTCAGAACCTCAGGTTTAGGGCCAGAAGCAGCACAGTCATGAATGCAGTGCTGAGAAGAGCGCTCAAGAGAAAACAAACATATATGCACTTTCCACCTCCCAGAATACAATGGTTTTTTTTATCCCCTCTTTAGCAGAAGTACAAAAGAAAAGAAAGATAAGAGGTGCTTGAAAAGAAAGAAAAGAAAAGAAAGATAAAAGAAAATGTGCTCATATATGCACATTAACCATTATCTCTGACTACTTAAAAACAATTCCGTTAAGTTGTCAGTCTCTCCCGAATCTTCCAGATAAAATCCCATACCTCCTCAGGGTAACTCTGCAACTGCCTCTCTGTCCCCATTCTGTCTTCTGGCCATGGCAGATCTAGATCAGCCTTTGCCTTTGCTGTTCTAGTTTCCAGAAACACTTTGTCACTGGGTTCTCAAAAGGATGCCATTAAAGTCATAAACAAAAAGCTAAGTTTTAGAGGGACAGTAGGGATAGCTTGGGAGATAAAAATGCTGATTGCTTTTGCAGAAGACCCTCGTTCAGATCTTAACATGCAAAGGTGGTTTGCAACCATCCATAACTACATTTCTGGGAGATCCAGAGCCTTCTTCTGGACTTTGTGGGCATAACCACATTGTACATACATGCAGGCATGTAATTACAAATAAAAAATAGAGATAAATTACATACATTTTAAAGTTGTATTTTTATTGGTTATTTTGATTATTTATATTTAAAAAGTTTTTATTCTTTATGCTTTTCCCTCCACAAAGCCCGTGTACCATGCTCTCTCCCCTTGCTTCTATGAGGGTGCTCTTCCACCCACCCACCCACTCCTGCCTCACTGCCCTAGCATTCTCCTTTGCTGAGTCATTGAGCCCTCACTGGACCAAAGGCCTTTCCTCCCATTGACGACAGATAAAACAGTCCTCTGCTACATATGCAGCTGGAGCCATGAGTCCCGCCATGTGTACTCTTATGTTGGTGGTTTAGTCTTCGGAAACTCTGAGGGCGGGTGGTCTTGTTGGTTGATGTTGTTCTTCCTATGGTTTGCAAACCCCTTCAGCTCTTCCAGCTCTCCATTGAGGTCCCTATGCTCAGTCCAATGGTTGGCTGAGAGCATCTGCCTCTGTATTTGTCAGGCTCTAATAAAGTCTTTTAGGAGACAGCTATATCAGGCTCCTGTCAGCAACCACTTCTTGGCATCAGCAATAGTGTCTGTGTTTGGTGTCTGCATAAGGGATGATTCTGCAGGTGGGACAGTCTGTGAATACCCTTTTCTTCAGACTCAGTGCCACACTTTATCCCTGTATTTTATTTAGACAGGAGCAATTCTGGGTGAGTATTTTTGAGATGATAGCCCCTTCCCCCAACAGGGAACCATGCCTTACCTCTAGATATTGTATTGAAGACATGTAGAATTTATACATGTTTACAAGACTCCCTTACAGTATCTTTGGTATTCATGGAAATGCTGTATTTGCTTGTTGAGTTACTGTTCCTATTAAATCAATGGTTTCAATTTTTTAGATTTTGAGGTATGTTAGGACACTGCAATTATTTCTGAAAAGACCATTTGGTAATGGGTCCCTGTTATTTTTTTCTGATTGGACACTGTACTGTTGACATCCTATTTCCACTTCTGACTCCTGGTGTGGCACAAAACAGTCTCAGACAAAGCAGAAATGACTGTAGCTGCATTCCACTCAAAATCTATTTTCAAAGTATAATGGAAGGTCATATTTGCACAAGAATATAGTTTGCTGACCTTTGTAATAGATCTGTGGAAACAGAATTTATTTGTCTCCTCAACAGATTTTGCTCTGCAGGTAAAACATTAGCAGTGGGTTTCAAATGCAGAGATCTTCATGAACAAAGGCTCCTGTACAGAGGTCTGATAAAGATTCTTTTTATGTCAAACCAAGAATGGGAAGAATATGGATTTACCCCATAAGGGCTTCAAATACCTTTTACTCATTTATGTCACAATGCATAAATAGATTTGAAATCAATTCAAAGTAAAATTCTTCTAAGTTGCAGCTTCCAGGTTTAAAAAAAAAAAAAACAAGCCTGAGTTGGAAGCTTATGCTTACAAATATTAATTTATGTTGAAAACTTAGCCACTGTAATTTGGGGCTTTTGAGAGATTAATCAAACAGGTTGACAAAAACAACTAAGATTGGTTTTACAGCTGTTTTTGTTGGCGTGCAATTGTTAAGCGAAAGGACATATAATCACAATAAATCTTCTGATCAGTAATTACTTCCCTAACTTCCGAGATGGCATTTTAATCTCATTCTCAAATTCATTCGATTGGATGGCAACTATCAACAGTAAAGATGAATAAATGTTGAATGTATACAATATAATAAACATAGTCTTGAAAGTGTACTAAGTATATCTTCCTACAATCCATCTGTGGCAGAAGAATTTTATCCTACAGGGAGAAAAACCAAAGCAGCAGAGAGCTGAGCTGATAGAAAGGGGCAGATCCAGAATACATATTTGTTCTAGTGACTAAATCCATACACTTCTATACATGACTTCATCATTTCGAAACCCCCAGTGAGATGAGTCTTCGTTGTGAGTCTGCAGGAATGTGTTTGAATATTTAAGACTCTTTGGATATTCTATAAAATCATATGTCATACCAACATTTGAAGCTGCTACAGCAACAACTAGCAAAAAGCATGAAATGCTGTGGTACAGGGAAGAGTTATTCAGCAGACAAGAATAAAGTCTGCTGTTCATGAGAACAGGATACCAAACGCATGTTTTCAGTAGATGTTTACATTTGAAAACAAGTGAAGAGGTTTTATACTTTATGTTCCTTTGGCAGGTGAAGAAAACAACAGAAACACACACTCCAGCTTTGGCCCAAAATATCCAGAAATAGATTTAAAGTTCAGGACAATGTCCTTTCCAAAATTCAGAGCATATTCTGATCTAACACAATTCATAAGGAGGTATAAAATTTAGGAGTGGGATTGGATTGCATTCTGAGATCTGTGCTAAGCATTCCAAATTGATTGTTTTATTTCTATAACTATGCTACAAGTAGGTATTATGATTATTAAAATGATATTCACCTAGTATTTTATTTGTATACTGGCTCTCCTTGTATAATTTTGGATGGCCAGGAGCTCGTACTGTAGATCAGGTTGGTCTTAAACTTACAGAAATTGGCCAACCTGTTTTTCCATGCTGAGCTTAAAGTTGTACGCCACTGCAACTAGTGTCTACATTATAACCTTAAAAAAACCAGAAAAGCAAACAACTAAATCTAAGATATTAGATAGTTTGTACAAAGAAACACAGCTTTAATTTATGGAGAACAAATTTTAAGTCAGGCATGGTTATGCAATTGATAATTTTTTACAATTATTTGTGTAATTTAATATTGAAAAATTAAGTTCAATATGTGTATTAATTATAGAAAAACGTCATGGGTATTGTAATGTAGAGAGAATATATTGTATCAACCGTCAGTTAAACAGCCTATGACCTATGACTTAGGCACTAAACAAAAGGCAGAAAATTGAGGAGCAGAAGAATTTTGAGAGAGAGAGCCAGGCAGATGATTCACCAGGAGGATGTGATGAGGCAGACACAGGGTACCTGAGCACATGTAACCAGACATGTGGCAGAATAGAGCTACAATAAATAGGATAATTTAAGTTATATCTAGTCAGAGAAGAACCTAGCTATATGGTATGGGTATTTGTAAATATGTTTTTAGTCTGAATCATATTTCTGGGAGCATGGTGTTGGAAGAAGCAAGACTTAACATCTACACTGGAAGCTTTCCGTTTAGACATTGTGGTCTCATTTAGAGTGTATGTAGCAAGTTTTATAGTTCTTAAACTTCATAAATTTTTAATGTCATTTATTTATAACTAATTATATAAACTTGAAATGTATTGCAAATGGGAAGGAACAAAATATTTGTGTCATTTCAGAACGAAAGGAAAATTAAGATGGCATAAATATTAGGTTAACACATGGGTATAAAAGTTGAGAGGAAAGAAAAGACTAAGATGATTTAAACTTGAGGCAGAATAGACACCAAGAGAATATGGGGTTTTGTAGAAAGTTGAATCCTACATAGTTGGTATGGTTCATGCTCAAATTGACCACCAGGGCTTCTTGTGCTGGAATCATGTTCACTGGCACAGTAATGTAAGAAGTGCTTCAAAATTCCAAGGAGATAGGGTCTAATAGGAAATTGTGAGGTCACAGTTAAGGTAGTTTTAATGAGACCCTACTTAGATCTCAAAAGATTAAGTCCTCACAAAATAAAAGCCTAAGGCTTGCTTTCTAGCCATGGGATTCTTCTTGCCTTCTTTTTTTTAACATTATTCAGCTTTCTACTGATGGTCTTCACTAGATGCTGAACCAATGAGGCTGACCATTCAATGACAGTTAGTGTCCACAACTATGAGTTAAACAAATATTTTTCTTTACAAAGTAGACAGTATCAGATATTTTATTACACAGCAGAAAATAGACAGTGCAATAAGTGCCCTATGAAAGGAGCCAAAGCAGAAAGAGATTAGGAATGCATTGGAAGGAGATAAACATTATGCTCACTGACCATAGAAGTGGCTCTAGTGATAATTCACACACTGTAAACTTTACTAGGTGACATCATACTTTAAAGAATAAATACAATATTTTTCTACAATTGAAGATGGTAAAGTAGCATTTCTCATATCCATGTGGTTGGATCAGCTGTCCAAGGGCACAGCAATCTACCATGAGGCTACATGTATACAATATATTTTAATCAGACCCATTCCAACTATTGTCCTCCTTCCTTTCTATCCAGTCCTCCTCCCACCGTTATGCCTTTTCCTATTATCCATTGGACTTAGAGTTGTTAATATGTGCACTAATTGGAGGTCTATGTACCAGAAGTTAACAAAGTTACCAGTTGATACAGCACAAAAAAAAAAAAAAAAAAAAAAATGGCTTCCCTCACACCAACAAAATGTAAACAACCAATAGTTACTTTCCTTTTTTATAACTCTTTTACAGCTTTATTTTGAAAAGTGTGGTACAAATACAGAGTTTTAAAAGCAATTTGGCATAACTCTACATAAATATTTTTGTCAGTACTTAATTCTTTTAGAGGTTTGATAGCATGCATTGAAATCCCACTAGTTACCATAAGCATAAAGTATACATGGGACAGAACGTAACATGGAAACATATTTCTTGGTGAGTATAGATAGAGAATAATGGTCTTTGAATACCAAAAATTGCCACTAGGCTATATTCTTAGCTCTTAGATAATTAATGATTTAAGTTCTAGGTGTACCATACTCTGAGATGGTGCTATACATTTATTTTTTCCTAACTCAGAGCTTTATGGAGTTAGTATCCAATTATCACTGGCTGCATATTATGTCTGCTCTTTTGTGACTGGGTTATCTTACTCAGGATAATATTCTCTAGATTCATCCACTTTCCTTGGAATTTCATAAAGTCATTGTTTCTGATAGCTGAGTAGTACTCCATTGTGTAAATATACCACAATTTTTGTATCTATTCCTCTACTGAATAACTTCTGGGTTCTTTCCAGCTTTTGGCTATTATAAATAGGGCTGCTATGAACAGTGTGTTGCATGTGGCCTTATTGTATGTTTGAGCATCTCTGGGGTATATGCCCAGAAGTGGAATAACTAGGCCTTCAGGTAGAATTATGTCCAATTTTCTGAGGAACCGCCAGACTGATTTCTGTTCCTCCTTTTCTGCATTCTCACCAGCATCTGTGGTCATCTGAGTTTTTGATCTTAGGTATTCTGATTGATGTGAGGTGGGATCTCAGAGTTATTTTGATTTGCATTTCCCTGATGGCTAATGATGTGGAGCACTTCCTTAGATGCTTCTCAGCCATTCGATATTCCTCAATTGAGAATTTTTGTTTAGCTCTGTACCCCAGTTTTTAATAGGATTGTTTGATTCTCTGGCGTCTAACTTCTTGAGTTCTTTGTACACATTGGATATTTGACACACCTCTGTCAAATGTGGCGTTGGTAAAAATCTTTTCCCAATCTGTTGACTGCTGTTTTGTTTTCATGACAGTGTCCTTAGCCTTACAAAACTTTGCAGTCTCATTAAGTTCCATTTGTTGATTTTTTTTACCTTAGAGCACAAGCCTTTGGTGTTCTGTTCAGGAAATGTTCCCCTGTGCCTATGTGTTCTAAGGCTTTCCCTATTTTCTCTTTAAATAGTTCAGTGTGCCTGGTTTCATGTGTAGATCTTTGATCCACTTGCACTTGAGCTTTGTACAAGGAGATAAGAAAGGGTCTATTTTCATTCTTCTGCATGCTCAGTGTCAGCTGAACTAACACGATTTGTTGAAGAGGCTGTTCTTTGTCCACTGAATCTTTACAGCTCCTTTGTCAAAAATCAAGTGACCATATGTGTGAGGGTTCATTTCTGGATCTTCTATTCTGTTCCATTGATCAACTTACCAGTACCATGCTGTTTTTTACACAATTTTCTTGTAATATAGCTTGAGATCAGGGATAGTGATTCCCAAAGATGTTTTCTTGTTGAGGATGGATTTTGATATTCTAGATTTTTTTGTTATTCCAGATGAATTTCCACATTGCTCTTTCCAACTCTGTGAAGAATTGGGTTGGAATTTTGATGGGGATTGCATTGAATCTGTAGATTGCTTTTGGTAAGATGGGCATTTTACGATGTTGATCCTTGAGCATGGGAGATCTTTCCATTTTCTGAGATCTTCCTCGATTTCCTTCTTTAGAGGTTTGAAGTTCTTGTCATACAGGTCCTTCACTTGCTTAGTTAGAGTCACACCAAGGTATTTCATATTATTTGTGACTATTGTGAAAGGTATCTTTTCCATAATTTCTTTCTCTTCATGTTTGTCCTTTGAGTAGAAAAAGGCTACTGATTTGTTTGCATTAATTTTATATCCAGCCACTTTGCTGAAGTTGTTTATCAGCTGTAAAATTTCTCTGCTGGAAATTTTGGGATTGCTTATATATATTATCATGTCATTGGCAAATAGTGATATTTTTATTTCTTTCTTTCAGATTTGTATTTCTTTGGTTTCCTTTTGCTGTACAATTGCTTCAGCCACGACTTCCTGTACTATTTTGAATAACTAGGGGGAGAGTGGGCAGATTTGTCTAGTCTGTACCTGGGCTTTTTTTTTTGGTTGGAAAGCTTCTGATGACTCCTTGTATTTCTTTAGGTGTTGTGGGATTATTTAGATGGTTTACCTGGTCTTTGTTTAACTTTAGTATCTGGTATTTGTCTAGGAATTCATCCATTTCCTCCAGATTTTCCACCTTTGTTGAGTATAGGCTTTTATAGTTGGATCTGATGATTTCTTGAATTTCCTCAGTTTCAGTTATGTGTCCACTTTCATTTTTGATATTGTTAATTTGGATACTCTCTCTTTACCCTCTAGTTAGTCTGGCTAGGGGTTTATCAATTTTGTTAATTTTCTCAAGGAACCAACTCTGGGTTTTGTTCTTTAAAGATGAGTGGATCCTAAGGATCTCTCCTCTCATTCATGATAGAATGATAACAGGACTGCTTTTGTGAAGACTAGTCAGCAGAATGGAGGCTTCCAACTCAGATCAACTTTAATATGTCTTTGTTCTACAACCAAAGTATATGTCATAATTAACAGAATATCTTACCATCTGGTGTTCAAGGGCACACAACATAATATCAGTAACCTATGTTGAATAACAAAGGCTAGGCACTTTGAGTAGTTAACAGATAAAGTGATATCCAGTCTGTGTGGCGTCTTAGTAAAAAAGGGATCAGTTAGTGTCTAGTATGATGGCTCAGTCCATAAAGTACCTGCTCTATCAAGCATGAGGAAATGAGTTTGGATCTCTAGAATCCAGATAATAAGACAGGTATAGTAGCATTCATCAATATGTCCAGTCCTTGGAAAGCAGATATACATAGATTCCTGGTATTCCTGCCCAGTCATATCTGTTATCTTCAATCTTATTTAGAAACCCTTTCTCAGATAGATAGATAGATAGATAGATAGATAGATAGATAGATAGATAGATAGATAGATGATAGGTAGATACATACATACATACATACATACATACATACATACATAGAAAAAAAACAAATGGACAGATAAACAGGCAAATAGATTACAAAGGAGAGAAAGATAGACATTCTGCTTTCTGTATTCTTATCCACATGTACCCCTGTATACTCATATACACAAGCATATATATACAAACAGGATCATATATAACATAGAGACACACACAGAAACATACAAATAAACACAATAAACACATGCATATACAAACACAAACACACACACAAAGAGAATCACATTGTCTGAGACAAACAGTGAAACGGTTCAATAAAAGTGGATACAGATATTAGAATGTTGCATCTATAGTCCAAGTAGAACAAGAAATTTCAACAGCCATTAGAAGTGAGGGAGGTGGGGCAACTGTACCCTGAGAAGCTCTGCCTGAGCTAGACCAATACAGATACAGATGTACACAGCCAAAAATTGGAATGAACATGGGGACTCCAATAAGGAAGTTAGGGCAAGGACTGTAGGGGCTGAAGGGGTTTGCAACCTCATGGGAAAAACAACAATATTAACCAACGAGAACCCCACCTACAAAAACAAACTGTCAGGGAGGAAACAACTAACTAAAGAGTGCATGGGGAGGTACCCATGGCTCTAACTAGGTATGTAGTAGAAGACTGCCTTGTAGGAAGCCGTTGGCGCCAATAGATGGCGCCAGCTTCCCGCCCATTGTTCAGCCTACAAAAACCTTTTCCCTCGTGTTGCTTGGCAACCACATAAGTCACAGCCCAATCTCGGGGCATGTGATTGAGCTACTGGAGGATGCACCAATCAGGTAGCAACACAAGTTTCTTAGGCATTTATAAGCAGTGCATTTCTCCCCCACGTGAGAAGATTGCGGGAGATTCCATCAGGCAAGCACCTAGAGAGATCCCCTGCTCAGAGAGAAGTTTCCTGCTCAAGAAGTCCCCTGCTCAGAGTGCTGTACAATAAAGGTGGTCCGCAGAAGAATCTGTTTTATGTTGCATGCCTGTTTCGGCTGGCGGACGTGGGCATGTGACACTGCCTTATCTGGCATCACTGGGAAGGGAACCCCTTCATCCTCTGGAGGCTTGATGACCCACTATAGGGAAACTTTAGACCACTGAGGCTGTAGTGTGTAGTCGGGTGGAGTACCTTCATAAAGGCAGGGAGGAAGGAAAAGGTGATAAGGGGCTTGTGGAGGAGAAACTTGGAAGAGGGATATCCTTTAAAGTGTCAATAAGTAAACTAACCAACAAAAGTAAAAGTAGTTAGGAAAGGCTGGAAAGAATCTTCTCCAGATAGAAAGTAAATATGCCTACATCTAAGTCTTAAGTGTCAATAAATATGTCTGTAAAGAATAAATATTTTCCAGCCTCTTGGTAACATGACATGATCTTGCCACCTACAAATTTGTTGGGCCACATTAGCTATCCTGAGATACATCATGAGCCCTGTGAGCTGCAGCTTGAATAGGTCCATGGTGACTTGTTAATGTAGTTCTAGGAAATGAATACAAGTCTGATTCGAATTGTAGGCACAAAAAGCACATATTTCTCAAGAAATTGGGGATAGTTGTGAAGGGACTAGGTAGATCCTTACCTTTACTAATATCGTTATATGATGGTTAGATATAAAATTATATTTCTTCACCAAGAGGTACAGAACACTTGATCCACTGTAACATTCATGTGGAAGAACTGATGGATAGATGGATGATTCTTATATATCCAAGTGGAGTTTGGTAAAAAAAAAAAAAAAAAAAAAAAAAAGCTAAGAATATATCCTTGCAGCAATTTTTGGTATACAGTGATCATTATGCTTAATCTATACTCACCAAGAAAACTGTTTCCATGTTACATTCTGTCCTACAAGTATTTTATGCTTATGGTAAATTTCAATGCATGCTATTAAACCTCTAAAAGAATTAAGTACTGACAAAAAATATTCAAAAAGAGTTATAGAAAAATGCCTTTAAAATCTGTATATGTATCTGTCTTTTTAAAAAATAAAGTTGTAAGAGAATAAAAGTAAACCAAAGACTAACTAAACTCCAGCAGAACAAAAAAAGAAGAAAGAACAAATGAAAGAAAGAAAGAAAGAAAGAAAGAAAGAAAGAAAGAAAGAAAGAAAGTGCAAAATTATGAGAAGGATTTCTACATATGTTAGACTCTAGGCAGAAGAAATAAGAAATAGCATCAGATGGAAAAATACTTTGATTCTTGAAAAGTAGTCAGAGGAAATTACACATAAAGGTAAAAAAAGTGTTGGGCTAATTAGGTTCTTAAACAGAGCACAGGATAAAAGCATCATTTGATATAGTTTATGTTGGCAGTAGAAAAGTGCAAAACAAATTTTCCATCATAGTTCTTCTAAAGAGGATGGTTGAGCCTAACATTTTATTTTTAAACCTAATTCAGTTAAAATATGCCTTTGTGGAATATAGTTAATTCTATGAAAATTTTATTGTAATTACAAAATATTTAATTTAGAGGAATAGGTATCTAAAAGAGCAAAAGATGCATAGAATCATCACAGAATAAAATAATTACTTACCTCCTTTCCCTTTCTTTTTTCTTCAACATTTTAAACAACCAAACTCGGTGAAAGTTAATCTTGTTGCTTTAATTATTTTTATTTCAAACATAATAGAAGTATTTCATTGTTATTAAAAGAACCCCTCAGAAACATAATTTTAGCATTTGGTAGTATTAATTTATTTAAATCCACTATAATAATTTAAGTCTTTCTCTATTTTGGGTAATTATGTGTTTCAGTGTTTTGTTTGTATCTTATGCATACATTGATATTTGTTGCAAATACAATAACTATGGAAATAGAATGTCATCATATTCATTAAATAGTCTCTCATTTATCTGATTAGTTAACACTTTAATTACAATACATTAGGCTATTTCATGTACTCAGGTAGATTTCTGGTTTGGGTCCAATTTTAATAGCAACTGTCTGGGAAACTTAATATAAGCCTAGCCACGAATGAGACATCCCTCTCTGACACACATTATTTTTTTATATGAGTTCAATAGCAGCAGCTCCAATGATATGCCCCTTACCATGTGTAACAGTGTTTTCACAATTCATTTATTTTGTTATCTCTTATAATTAAAGCTAATCACAGAACTCAAAAACTGTATGTTCTTGATAATTTATGCCAGTATCACTATTTTACAATGAAATAAGTATTTAGCTCAAGATAAAGCTTACAACCTACTGTATTTCACAGAAAAGAAGAAAGAAAGAAAGAAAGAAAGAAAGAAAGAAAGAAAGAAAGAAAGAAAGGAAGGAAGGAAGGAAGGAAGGAAGGAGGAAGCAAGGAAGGAAGGAAGGAAGAAGAAAGGAAGGAAGAAAGAAGGAAGGAAGGAAGGAAGAAGAAAGGAAGGAAGAAAGAAGGAAGGAAGGAAGGAAGGAAGGAGGAAGCAAGGAAGGAAGAAGGAAGAAAGGAAGAAGGAAGGAAGGAAGAAGGAAGGAAAAAAAGAAAGACAGACAGACAGAAAAAGAGACAGACAGAAATGAAATCCAAGACTGCCATTTTTCAGTGTTGAGCATAGGCAGGCATGTACTTTCGTAACACACATCTCCCCTTAGACAGCTTACATTCCTCTTCATTGAGAACACAGAAAGATCATGCTCATGATTACAAATCATGGAAACATTGCTTCATTTCCTACCAAGATTGTATCATTTGAACTTCAGAAGAATCTTCAGCCAACAGGAAATTTACTTAATATTTTTTTGCAGATGTTTGATTTAGAGAAATGTATTAGGCTTGGCATAGAAATTATTTGATGGTTCTAATTATAGACATTTCTTTTATTGTTTAATTGGTGGAAAATAGATTTCAATATAGAAGTTAAATAGCACACATTCTATGAGGTTTTGAGTTGAAGCACATAAAAAAATGACCATTATTAGAGTGAATCTACCCTCTTTTGTTCCAACTTCTATATAGAATTTGTCAGTGTCTGAGGCACTGTTACACTATATAATATAATATAATATAATATAATATAATATAATATAATATAATATAATACAATACAATACAATATAATATAATATGCATGGGCATGGACATGGACATGGACATGGACATATACATATTCATATACATATACATATACATATACATATACATATACATATACATATACATATACATATACATATACATATACATATACATATACATATACATATTCATATTCATATACATATACAAATACATATACATATACATATACATATTCATATACAGATACAGATACAGATACAGATACAGATACAGATATACTATATTATAATAGATTTTGCAAATAGTTTAGATAGATAGAATGGAGAGAATAAAACTCAACTTTAGAAATTTAAAATCTATAATTTTCCAGCCATGGCAAATGAATAAAATATATTGTGATATCATTTGAACATTTACTCCTCTCCCCATATTCTAGGTATTACATATGGATCCAATTTAAGTGTCATTGTAGAATGTGGTATCACTTATGTTACCTGAGGACTAAAGAAATCTAAATATTTTGAAGCAGCTACACTAAAATTTCATTCTTTGATGAGTCATTAATAAAAACAAGTATTCCAGAAATGAACAACTTCATTAAATTTATTAGAAAGGGTGGAGGTAGTCAGAAAATTAACTAAGCAGAACATTCTTAAAATTTCTGTAATTCTTCAGAGCATATCCTAAAATGTCTAATTATATGTAGTATATTAAAGTTATAACTATAAATAACTATTTTGGAAAAGTGTCCCTGAAAGAGTTTTTGGAGTTCTGACAACTTCTTTGCAAACCATTCCCCATCAGATTATCCTGCAGTTTAGCCGTACCTAGCAAATAGCCAAGGGAATCTTGTCTGTGGGAAGGCATCACAGGGCTACATGGGAACTGCCAAAATGAAGTATAAGTAATTCAGCAAAGGCTCCCATGTTTATCTTTCTGAGCATATGTGATGACCTTTCTCTGGTCCTTGGAATGCACTATACTACTTCTTTGGTTTTGACTGCTTGGAAGTGATGTTCATAAAAGAGTCTGTTAAAATAAATGAAAGAGGGAACTATCTAGGAATTTTCAGAGGTAGGTACACAGAAAGAGGAGAGCATTTCAAAGAGTAAACTTAAAACAAAGCTCCACTAATCTTAGTTATCTACCATCTAAGACTAAAGTACTACTCAGTTATTAAAAACAATAACTTCATGAAATTCTTAGGTAAATGGATGGAACTAGAAAATATCATCCTGAGTGAAGTAACCCACTCACAAAAGAACAACATGGTATGCACTCACAGATAAGTAGATATTACCCAAAAGCTTGGAATACCCAAGATTCAATTCACAGACCATATGAAAATCAAGAAGAAGGAAGACCAAAATATGGTTGCTAAATTCCTTCTTAGGAGGGGGAACAAAATACTCATGGGAGGAAATAAAGGGACAAAAAAATAGAGCAGAGACAGAAGAAAAGACCATCCAGAGACTTCACCACCTAGGGATTCATCCCATGTACAGCCACCAAACCCCGTTACTATTGCTGATGCCTAGAAGTGCTTGCTGACAGGAGCCTGGTATGGATGTCTCCTGAGAGGCTCTGATATATCCTTCCTGATACAGATGAGGATTCTTGGAGTTAATCGTCAGACTGAGCACAGGAACCCAAAGAAAGGAGTTAGAGTAAGGACTGAAGGAGCCGAGGGGGTTTGCAACTCCATAGGAACCAAACAACTAGACACCCTAGAGCTCCCAGAAACTAAACCACCAATTAAAGAGCACACATGGAGGGACTCATGGCTCCAGCTGCATATGTCACAAAGAATGGCATTGTCTGGCATCAGTAGAAGAAGCCCTTGGTCCTGTGAAAGTTTAATTCTCTAGTGTACGAGAATGCCAGAGTGGTGAGGTGGGAGTGGGTGGAAGGAGAAACATCCTCATAGAAGCAAGAAAAAGGGGGATAGGAGAGAAGGGAACGAGGAAAGGGCATAGCATTTGAAGTGTAAATACACAAATATACAATAAAAGTGAAAAAAAAGAATAGGATGTGATTTGGCAATGGTATTTTTTTCAAAGTGATTCCTAGAAAATTATGCTTTTTAAGGCACAACACATCAAAACTTGTTGCACAAAATAAAAGCAATGCTAAGAGGAAAACTCATAGCTCTGAGTGACTCCAAAAAGAATCTGGAGACAGCATACACTGAAAGCTTGACAGCACACCTGAAAGCTCTAGCACAAAACAAAAAAAAAAAAAAAAAAAAAAAAAAAAAAATACACCCAAGAGGAGTAGACTGCAGGAAATAATCAAACCTAGAGCAGAAATTAACCAAGTAGAAACAAAAAAAAAAAAAAAAAAAAACTGTACAAAGAATCAACAAAACCAGGAGCTGTTTTTGTTTTGTTTTGTTTTGTTTTGTTTTTTTGAGAAAATCAACAAGATCGATAAACACTTAACCAGACTAACCAGAGGGTACAAAGACAGTATCCAAATTAACAACATCAGAAATGAAAAGGGAGTCATAACAACAGAAATTGAGGAAATCTACAAAATAATCAGATCCTACTACAAAAGTCTTATACTCAACAAAACTGGAAAATCCGAATGAAATGGGCAATTTTCTGGACAGATACTATGTACCAAAGTTAAATCAGGAGCATATAAACCATCTAAACAATCCCATAACTGCTAAAGAAATGGAAGCAGTCATTAAATGCCTCCCAAGCCAAAACAAACAAACAACAAAAAACTCAGGACCAGATTGCTTACTAGAGAATTCTATCAAACCTTCAAATAAGACCTAATGCTAATATTCTTCAAACTATCCCAAAAAATAGAAACAGAAGAAATACTACCCAATTTCTTCTATGAAGACACAATTATACTTATACCTAAACAACACAAAAACTCTAAAAGAAGAGAACTTCAGACTAATTTCCCTTGTAAAAATCAGTGCAAACATACTCAATAAAATTCTCTCACTCCCAGTCTAAGAACACAACAAAATAATCATTCACCACGATCTAGTAGGATTCAACCAAGTGGTGCAGAGATGGTTCAATATATAGAAATGCATCAATGTAATCCACTATATAAACAAACTCAAGGGGAAAAAACACACGATCATCTCATTAGATACTTTGAAAGCATTTTACAAAATTCAATACCCCTTCATGTTAAAAGTCTTGGAAAGGTCAGGAATTCAAGGTCCATAGCTAAACATAGTGAAGCAATATACAGCAAATCAGTAGTCAACATCAAACTAAAAGAAGAGAAATTTCAAGCAATCCAACTAAAACCAGGGACTAGCCAAGGCTGCATACCTATTTAATATAGTACTGGAGGTCCTGGCCAAAGCAATTAGACAATAAAAGGGGGTCAAATAGGTACAAAACAGAAAGCAAGAAGTCAAAATATCACTGTTTGCAGATGACATGATAGTATACTTATGTGACCCCAAAATGTCCACGAGAGAACTCCTAAACCTGATAAACAACTTCAGCATAGTTGCTGGATAATAAATTAACTCAAACAAATCAGTAGTCTTTCTCTACTCAAAGTATAAACTGGCTGAGAGAAAAATTAGGGAAATGACACCCTTCACAATAGTCACAAACAATATCAAATACCTTGGTGTGACTCCGATCATTCATGCAAGTGAAAGATCTGTATGACAAGGACTTCAAGTTTATGAAGAAAAAAAATTGTAGATCTCAAAAGATGAAAAGATTTCCCAGGAATAATGTAGAAAAAATGCTCCTCCAGCCTAAAGCAAACTACAAATTCAATGCAATCCACACCAAAATTCCAACTCAGTTTGTCATAGAGTTCGAAAGAGCAACTGGCAAATTCATTTGGAATAAGGAAAAACCCAGGATAGTGAAAACTATTCTTAACAATAAAAAGACTTCTGGAGAAATCGCCATCTCTAACTTCAAGCTGTACTATAGAGCAATTGTGATAAAAACTTTATGGTATTGGTTCAGAGACAGGAAAAGAAATCAATGGAATAGAATTGAAGTCCCAGAAATGAACCCACACACCTATGGTTACTTGATATTTGACAAAGGGCCAAAAATCATTCAGTGAATAAAAGACAGCATTTTCAACAAATGATGCTAAGTCAACTGTCAGTCAGCAGTCAGAAGAATGCAAATTGACCCATTCTTATCATCTTGTACAAAGCCCAAGTTCAAGTGGACCAAGAACCTATTCATAAAACCAGATACACTCAAATTCATAGAAGAGAAAGTAGGGAAGAGCCTCGAACACATGGGTACTTAAAAAAATTTCTTGTAGTTGTTTCTTGAAGCACAAAGCAATACAAAGGTGTGTACTTACAAAAGATCATAAAAGCTTGTTTAAATTATTCTGACCACTGAAACTTTAAGTCAAACATTCCTTCTATTTTCTACTTACTTCTTTTTGTCCATCTCTTCTTCTCCTTCTTTCCTTCCTCCTTTCCTCTCCTGCTTCTTCATTCCTTTTCTTCTCTCTACTTTCTTTTTTCCATCTCACCTTTTTTTTCTTCCTTTCTTTTCTCCCAATGAGATTTATTAGTACAGAAACTTCTCTGCCAGATCATGACCTTGCTTATATTTTGAAGTCCACAGTACAAATCAACCAGAAACGGGTTATCATTCTCTATGCACATATGCATACTAGCTTTTTAAACAGAAAACCATTGAATATCTTTGCTAATCTCTTTGAGAAAAGAGGTAAACCAAGTAAACATAATCTTAGTCATCAATAATTTGCAAGCAGTTAGGCCAGGCTCAGTATTGAATGAGAGTAGAGGTGTATTGTTATAGCTTGTTAAGTATTACTGCTGTCAAACTAACATGGCTAGACCTTGTAAACTGATCAGAATTGATAAATATACTTTTTCTCTATTTTGGCTTGCTACCAAGCTAAGATGTTATTATGGTCTCTTCCACATAGCTAATGCCAACAGAAGCATCCCAAGAAATTTGAGCAATGTCATGTATTAAGTGGGAAATGAAATAGGGTACACTTTCTGGACCTTATATTCATTCTGTAATTATTTTTAGTCAAGAATTAAGAAAGATGAAATAGAGAGAGAGAGAGAGAGAGAGAGAGAGAGAGAGAGAGAACCAGAGAACCTAGCACAGCACTGTACTAGGGAACGAATGAAAGAGTGAGCATGTGCCAGAGCAATTCGTAATTGTTAGAAGCCCAGGGAACACTGGGATAGTGTTGTGGCTAAAAGAGGAATAAGCAATGTGTGCAAGGAATGTCTCAGGAAAACATACAAGTGGCTAAGGATATTTACAAAGCATGATTTTTATGAAACACCCAAAGAATGAATGGCTGGCTCAACGAAAGAGCTTTCCAGAATGTTCACGTGCTAGCAAAACTGTGGGCTTCAAAGATTGCCTAGCATGCAAAGTTTTCCTACAGCTGTTAGACTGAGAAAGAGCATTGCGGATCAATGACCGCTGCTTTTGGGAAAAGTCAGTTCTGTGCAAAAGAGATTTTAAAACTAAGAAGGTAACTTCATTCTGACATTCTTCTATTTTAAGGCATTACATTCAACAAAAATTCTTTCCTTCTCAAAACTTGGAAAAATTCCTTAGCCTGGGAGAATTTTCCTTCAAATAAGAAAAAAAAATGTGTTAGATACTTTAGATTAGTAGGAATGTAAAGAATGTATTTTTGGAGTTTGAAGCCTTTTTTTTTTTTTTTGTCTGTGAAGAACTCAAAATGTCTTTGTTCCTTTGGATCAAATTTAGCACTTTATTAATACATAATTATGACCAGTTGTAGCATCAGACTCTAGTTAACATACATTTGAAAATGCATAGGAAGACAGATAATCCAAAGCTTCTCTTCAGTGGTATTAGCCTCAGAAAGTGAAGCTCTTGAGAAGTTTAATGGACTCCAAATCTGTCTTTCTGAATTTCAGAAAGCTGTTGGTAGTTAATTTTCCTTTTTACATTTGGTTTGACAGTTTATCTGAAGTAAATTAAAGTTTTGAAGCAAAGCTCTGAAGAAAGAAATGAAAGAGAGAGAGAGAGAGAGAGAGAGAGAGAGAGAGAGAGAGAGAGAGAGAGAGAGAGAGAGACCCCTGGTTTCCATCCATCACCTGCTACCCTTTAGCCCCGCAGCTGTGAGAACTGTTTCCTGCCCCACTAGATTGTGTGGTCTCCTCACTTACCCATCTGTATAGGTAGATCCAGTGGGCATCTTTTTTTCATGAAGCAATATAAATATAAAATAATTTTTTTTCAGAATTTAGTGGGTTTAATGAAATCTGTTGGCAACTGCTTTCCCCATTCCCATCTAGATTCTTTGTGTTTTGGATGATTTTTCCCTTGTATCCAAAGGACTGAAGATTAGCCCAGACATCTTGATGTTCATTAAAATAGTATGTCATGGTAGGTGGTAGTGGTCTTGGTTTCCTCTGTTAGTAAGCTGTTAAAGAATGTCTGAAGATATTCTTGAACATACAGTGTTCGAATCCTGCTTTAGTTCATGTGGCTGTGTCTGTCTGACGGTAAACGTTTGTCAGGGAATCCAAGTGTTGTTAGTGCTCGCCGCCTTTCCCCTTCAGTGTAGAACCCCAAACCTTGCTTTCAAGTTAGGGGGTGAGGGGCCCATATCAGCAGCAATCATCAGCCAACCAATGGAATCTATTTAGTGATGACTCAATTTGGCCTGATCACACCAGTGTGGCCATTTGGGTTCTTGTAGAGATTGCTTGAATTTCTTTCTTTTTTTTTTTTTTAAAGGTTTGTTACTCTGCATTAAGGTCCCCCTATTTACAATGATCAAAAAGTACATGTAAAACAGGGTGTAACCCGGAATTAGTCAACATTTTCTTGGTGTGTAAGGATTGAGCATGACATTTTTTTGTTTGTTTGTTTGTTTTGTTTTGTTTTGTTTCTTGAACTTCACACAGTCTGTGAGTTGTTTCTGGAACAGTCCGAGCCTCTGGAGTTAGCATCCCACAATCAGTGAGTGCATATTATGTCTGTTCTTTTGTGACTGGGTTATCTCACTCAGGATGATATTCTCTAGATGCAACCATTTTCTTAAGAATTTGGTTAAGTCATTGTTTCTGATGGCTGAGTAGTACTCCATTGTGTAAATGTACCGAAATTTCTGTATCCATTCCTCTACTGAAGGACATCTGGGTTCTTTCCAGCTTCTGGCTATTATAAATAAAGCTGCTATGAACATTGTGGTGCATGTATCTTTGTTGTATATTGGAGTGTCTCTGGGGTATATGCCCAGAAGTGGAATAGCTGGATCTTCAGGTAGTACTATGTCGAATTTTCTAAGGAATCGCCAGACTGATTTCCAGAGCAGTTGTATCAGTTTACAACCCCACCAACAGTGGAGAAGTGTTCCTCTTTCTCAGCAACCTTGCCAGAATCTGCTGTCATCTAAGTTTTGGATCTTGGGCAATCTGACTGGTGTGAGGTGGAATCTTAGGGTTGTTTTGATTTGCATTTCTCTGATGGCTAAGGATGTTGAGCACTTCCTTAGATGTTTCTCAGCCATTCAATATTCCTCAATTGAGAACATTTTGTTTAGCTCTATACCCCATTTTTAATAGGGTTGTTTGATTCTCTGGGGAGATTGCTTGAATTTCTACCATTCCCCTGGTAATTGCTTCTTACCTGATCCAGTGGGACTTGGAGACCCTTGTTGGAGGTCACTGGGTCATTCTGAAGTGGGGGTGAGAACCCAGGGGCTGTCACCACTGTGGGCAGTCCTTGCCTCTTGTAGATCTAGCCTTAATGTCGACAACCCAGGAACCACAAACCCCTGCACAAAGTGGGTATCAGAGTGATGACTGTGAGGAGTAGTAACAAGAATAGTTTTACCAAAGAGAATGAGATACCACAATATGTCTGCCTGTTACACTGATCTGAGTATACCCTTAAAAAACTGAATATAACACAAACGCAGGATATTTTTGGAACTTGTATGCTCTCTAGCAACTTTGTGCAAATTTTTATACAAGCAGTTTTATTAATTATATACAGTACAAAAATAGAAAAACAAAAAAGAAATAAAATATTAATGCAGAAGGTATTTCTTTCTGCAATATGGAGTTATATAACCTGATAAGCCATGTTGTCAGGAGAAAATTTGTTTGATATGCCTAACTTACAGAGCATCACAGCTTAGCCTAGCCTGACTTAAACAGTCACAGAATATGTAACATTAGTTCATACTTGGGCAAAATTATCTAACAAAGGCCTATTTTATAATCAAATGCTGGTATTGCCATTAACTGTGAATAAAAACTAGAAAGGTTGTATGAGCATGCTTTCAAACCATTGTAGAGTGGATAGATCATTATGCATCATAAACCAGAGACCATCTGCATTTGAATAAGGAGAACAGAGCTATGAAAGCCAAAAAACTAACACAGGCAAATGGAATCAAAGGAGAAAGTCAGGGAGAAGCGATTCTATCACTCTCTACTGCTCAACCACAGAGAAGCGTGGTTCCATGTTCATTTTCTTTTACATAAGAATTCTACATAAAAGCAGGTGAATCAATGCCTTCATCACTGCTACTCTACTAAATTGATACAGATGCAGTGGTTCTCAAACTGTGACATACATCTAAAAGATCTGAAGAACTTGATGCATGATTGGACCCGGACCAAACCCTAATACTTCTGATTAAACTCATGGGGGGGTGGGGTGAGCCAAATAATTGACATTTCCAACAGCTATGTTCCTAATACAGTATCTGTTGGAGGGAGCCATACTTTGAGAATCATATTCTCTAGGACACTTTGAAAAACTATCAGAATTAACTTGGATGTAATATAAAATTGTCAAATTTCTCATATCAGTTCTCAAAGAGTCTTTAGGGGTTGAAATCATCCCCATGTTGGGCTGATGAGTGACTCAGCATCCATAGGCACTTTGCTGAATCAGCCTGCCAACCTAACTTTAGCTATTTCAATATAAATGGAAAAGGACATAACAAATGTTACAAACCTATCCACTGAACTTAACATTATCCTGGAGTGTGCACGCCCATCCCACACATACACATGTGCACACAAAAGTGCATACATGTGAAAGACAGTTGCTTAAGCAGAAAAACTAGTTTACTTTTTGGTATTCAAATATAGCTCTCTTAATCATAATTCTGATAGCAAGACTTTCAGTCCCAAGCTTTGTTCTGCCGAGAACAACATCACCAAACATAGCTATTTATTAAATGTTGAGCGGATTCTTCCTGAAGCAGGAGTTAGATTACTTAAACTCTACTGCAATAAACACCATCATGTTTGTTCCTGGAGTACAAATGTCCTACTTCCAAATTCACATTCCAAATTCTCTGTCTTGCTTTCCAGTATTGACTACCAGCTTGTTGGTTTTGAGGGTTTCTTCTCTTCCACTAAATCCTATGCAGGCTTTTCTGTTAAAACATTTACCAGTTAGTGAGGCAACATGAGTATATTAGCATAAAAACAAAAAACAAACAGCTGAGTTCTTTCTTTTACAAAGTCCATAACATGTTGAGTTTTCAGACATGGTGACATTCTATTGTCATTACAGAGTGTTACTGGTTATACTTTTAGTAATAACCAGAAGACACTTGGAGAAAAAGGGCAAATCACTTTGTCAGTCAGAGAACTAATCCTGTTGGTTTCGTGACAAAAGTTAGTCCTTAAAGATGATTAGGAATTTAGAAGTACAACATGACTCAGAAGGATAGATAGAAGTGAGTTCTCAAACCAGAGAAGGAAACCAAAGGGGAGGGGACCAAATGGGCCAAGATGATATGTATGAATAATATCCAGTGGGCTGTTTCCATCAGTGGGTAAACAAAGAGAGGAACACAGATGAACACACATATTCCTGAGAACTTGATAGCTATGAATATTTCTTCTTCCAACTTTGTCTTAGCTCCACATTGATCCTAATAACTTGGTTGTTTTCTGGGCAGGCAAGGTCACCTTAGTCAAAAGTACTGCTGCCATCTGGAATCTAGCTGGTCCCAGGACTGCTCATTTTAATATAGTTAGTCATGTTGGGAATTGTTGCCATTAATTGATTTCAGTGTATATCTAAATTTACTCAGCATTTAGATTTTGGTTGTGAATTCATAACAACCTCTCATGTGTTTATGCAAAAAAATAATTTAAAAATAACAAAGGAGTTTTGTTTGACTATGGATTCGGAGTTTGTAGTCTCATTTTAAAATCTCTAAATTAGGAGTATTCAATCCATAGCATGTGACACACATGTAGCCCAAGGAAAACTATTGTGATGGCTATTCTTTGTTGTCAATTTAATTACATCTAGAATTAACTAAAAGCCAAGTGTCTGGGTATACCTGTAAGAGATTATCTTTTCTTAATTAAATCATTGAAAGTGGAAAGAACCACTCTTAGTCTAGATTGTCTGAGGTGTGATGGTCCATCTTTAATCTGGGATATACCTTCTGTTGGAAACCTATGTCAAGAACATAGAAGAAGAAAGCTTAGTTCTTTGCCTTCGTGTTCTCACTCTGGCTGCCAAGTCTATAACGTCTGGCATTACAGGCTATATCTTTGGAATTACGGCATGTACTGAAGGCTAACTGGAACATCAGCCTTATGAAGTAATAAACTACTGTACTCTTAGGTTTTTCATAGCTAAGAAGTCATTGTTGGACTAGCTTGACCACATAAACCATATATGTGTGTGTGTTTATGTGTTATCATTATATTATTATATTATATTGTGTTATATAATGTTATTGTATGTGTGGTATATGTAAATATATATATTCATTATATAAATTTTGTTTCTCTAGAAAATCCTGACTAATACAGTTATGAATATGGTAGAAAACCAACTTATGTAAAACATAATTAGCAGTTTTTATGGCATCTTTGAAAGGCTGTTGCAGGATTCTTGGCAGAAATTTTGTAGATAACAATGTCCTTATAATGTCACAAAAAATAAGCATATACATGCTCTCATTCTTTTGCATAAATGTGACTTTAGTTCTGCCATGACATGCAGCTTCTGGTGTAAGATGTTTTAAACACAGACAATTGAATTGTTATCCATAGCAATTACTCTGCTCATGGTGACTTGGTGTGTGAAAGCTAATAATTATCCAAAATACACTATCCTGTCATATTCAACATTATAAAGACAGGTAAGTATTTTTATTCAAACTTTTGAGCGGAAAGGCGGCTCTTACAGGCTGAGCAACTGCGACCTGGAACAGATCTTAGGACCTTCTGTTCCCACCCAGAGACGACTTCAGGACGCAGAGCAGAGCCTGGCCCAACTGCCAGCCGGAAAGGCGGCTCGTACAGGCTGAGCAACTGGTGAGTGGGAGACCTAGGCTGCGGGGGAGCAGAGGGATCTCTGCGGAGTGCACACGGAAAGGGCATCCCCTGCCCTGACCTGCCCTGTGCTCCCCGATCCAGTGACCGGGAACAGATCTTAGGAACTTCTGTTCCCACCCGGAGACGACTTCAGGACACAGAGCAGAGCCTGGCCCAACAGCCAGCCGGAAAGGCGGCTCGAACAGGCTGCGAAACTGTGACCGGGAACAGATCTTAGGAACTTCTGTTCCCACCCGGAGACGACTTCAGGACACAGAGCGGAGCCTGGCCCACCTGCCAGCCAGAAAGGTGGCTCGGAGAGGCTGAGCATCTGTGACCAGGAACAGATCTTAGGAACGTCTGTTCCCACCCGGAGGCGACTACAGGACGCAGAGCGGAGCCTGGCCCAGCTGCCACCCAGAACCTGGGCTGCCGGGGAGTAGAGAGATCTCTGCGGAGTGCACATGGAAAGTACACCAGGGACACAGACCAGATACAAGGGAAAGGCAAGAACATATCACTGACAACAAAATGGCAAGAGGAAAGAGAAAGAGTATATCCCAAGGAAACCAAGACAATCTAGCAACACCAGAACCCAGCTCTCCAATAGTAGCAAACATCGGAATTCCAAACACTCTAGAGAAAGAAGACACAGACCTGAAATCATGCCTCAAGATGCTGATAGAGTTACTTAAACAAGAAAGGGAGGAAAAGCAAAAAGATTCAGAAGCTTTTAAAGAAGAAACAAGAAAAACACTCAAAGAACTCAAAGAACAAGACGAAAACAGAACCAAAGAAATAAAGGAATGGAAGAGGGAAATTAAAACAGAAATTGACACAATAAAGAAAGCGCTAAAAGAGATAACCCTAGAGTCAGAACATAAAAAAAAGAAATCAGGAGTCACAGAAGCAAGCATTTCCAACAGATTACAAGAGATCGAGGAAGGAATCTCGGGGGCAGAAGACAACATTGCAAACATAGACAAAACACCCAGAGAAGATGCAAAAAACAAAAAGCTCCTAATCCAAAATGTCCAGGAAATCCAAGACACAATGAGAAGACCGAACCTAAGGATAATAGGAATAGAAGAGGGAGAAGAGTATCAACTAAGAGGCACAGTAAATATCTTCAACAAAATCATAGAAGTAAACTTCCCTACCCTCAAGAATGAGATGACCACGAGCATAAAAGAAGCCTTCAGAACTCCAAATAGGTTGGACCAGAAAAGAAATACCTCCCGACACATAATAGTAAAAACATCAAGTGCCCAAAGTAAAGAAAGAATACTAAAAGCAGTAAGGGAAAAAGGTCAGGTAACATATAAAGGCAGACCAATCAGACTCACACCCGATTTCTCAACAGAGACTATGAAAGCTAGAAGAGCCTGGACAGACATCATGCACTCCTTAAGAGAGCACAAGTGCCAGCCCAAGCTGCTATACCCAGCAAAACTATCAATCACCATCGATGGAGAGACAAAGATATGTCAAGACAATTCAAAATTCACACAATATCTGACCACAAACCCAGCACTACAACGAATTATAGGTGGAAAACCCAATACAAGGAGGGAAAATACAGCCTAGTAAAAACAAGAAAACTCCTAAACAAGAAAACTAAAAGAAGAAAAAAACACAGACACAACTCAACCCAAAAAGCAACAAATGGCAGGAAACAGAAACAATTATTCCTTGATATCTATTAACATAAGTGGTCTCAACTCCCCAATAAAGAGACATAGACTATCAGACTGGATACATAAACAAAATCCAGCCTTTTCCTGCATACAGGAAAATCATCTCAGAGACAGAGACAGACACTATCTCAGAGTAAAAGTGTAGGAAAAAAACTTCCAAGAAAACAGCTCCAAGAAGCAAGCTGGAGTGGCTATTCTAATATCGAATAAAGTAAACTTCCAACCAAAAGTTATCAAAAAAGATAAAGAAGGACACTTTTTACTCATTACCGGGGAAATCTGTCAGGAGGAACTCTCAATCCTTAACATATATGCTCCAAATAAAAAATCACCCACATTCATAAAAGAAACTCTACTAAAGCTCAAAAAATACATTTCACCCCACACAATAATAGTGGGAGACTTTAACACCCCACTCTCACCAATGGACAGATCAGGGAAACAGAAACTCAACAAGGACACTGCAAAACTAGCAGAGACTTTGAACCAACTAGAATTAATAGATATATACAGAACATACTATCCTAAAGTAAAAGAATACACCTTCTTCTCACCACCCCATGGCACCTTCTCGAAAATTGACCACATAATTGGACACAGAACGAGCCTTCATCGATATAAGAAGATTGAAATACTCCCATGCATCCTCTCAGATCACCATGGTCTACGGCTGGTCTTTAACAACAACAAAGACAACAAAATGCCCACATACACATGGAAACTAAACAATGCTCTGTTAAAGGATAGCAGGGTCAAAGAAGAAATAAAGAAAGAAATTAAGGACTTTCTAGAATTCAATGAAAATGATAACACAACATACCCAAACCTATGGGATGCAATGAAAGCAGTATTGAGAGGAAAACTCATTGCCCTATGTGCTTCCAAGTAGAAACTGGAGAGAGCTCACATCAGCAACCTGATAGCAGAGCTAAAAGCCCTAGAACAAAAGGTAGCAGATATACCCAAAAAGAGTACATGGCAAGAAATAATCAAAATTAGGGCAAAAATAGACCAAATAGAAACAAAAAAAAAACCATTGAAAAAATCAACAAAACAAAGAGTTGGTTCTTTGAGAAAATCAACAAGATTGATAAACCCTTTCCTTCAGAAACAACTCACAGACTGTATGAAGTCCAAGAAATAAAGAAAACAAAAACTATACATATATTCACAAAACAAGAAGACTTTGACTATTTCCATGTTGCGTTTTGTTTTGCATGTACTTTACGCTTATTGCAACTAGTACGTTTTCAATGCATACTGTCAAGCCCTTGAAAAAAATCAAGTACTGACTAAAAAACATATTCACATGGTTTTATGTAAAATTTATTTTAATGTCTGAAAAAACAGTACTAACAAAAATGTATAATTTTAAGCAAAAAATGTTTAAAATCTTTACATTTTTCTTTGTTTTGCAAAATAAAGTCGTTTAAAAAAATAAAAAAAATTGTAAAAAAAAATAAAAAAATTAAATAAATAAAAAAAATTTTGAAATAAGTTTATTTCTGTGTTGATTCAAAGAATGCAAAGGCCAGAAGACAGCTTTCAGAATCACTTCTGTTCTTCCACTATGTGACTCCAGGTATTAAACTTAGGCCCTGAAATTTGGTAGCCAGTACAGTTTTCTGCAAAGCCTTCTTGTCTGCCCTCTAGTTTATTATTAAGTATATTTTTCCACTTCAAGCAGACTTATGTATCACCCCAAATTCATTTAAAATAGAGCTCCTCCTTTAGACTACATATGCCCATATGGAGGGTACAACCATGAATTCTATATTCTTGTTAATAACATCATTAAAAAATAAATTGTATATATACATATATATACATATATATTCACACACACACATATAACCACATATATAAAACCACACATACATAAAAACACACACACACATATATATATATAATCACTCACACACACATATATACATATATATATATATATATATATATATATATATATATATATATATATATTCACACACACACATATCACTCTCCCAGAAAGATGAAAAGTGAATATTAGATTAAAAGTAAATCAACTACCTTTTCTTGATGCTAAAGGCATTATGCTTAATTTGTAGAACATCTGTACAAGTTTTCAAATATTATAATTTGAAACATCATTATATTCAAAAGCATACTAACAAATTTTTCATAAAAAAGATTGTATTAAAAAGACAAATAATATTCTCAATACAAATTTCTCTTTAAATACTTATAAACCAAACACACAGATTAATTGTACTATTGGATATTTAATGGCAAAGAATAGCCATTTGATTGGTGCTAAATTAATTAAACAATGTATGACTAGAAGAGCCTGTAAAAGGTTCACCCATTTCTTAAACCATATTCTCTCACTAGACTATAGTCAGGCAAATGAAAAAATTAGAAAATTCTATTGAAAGAATTATGCAGAGTAAAACCACTGATTTTATATTTTATGGTTTGTTGAGAGATAAAAACACGAATGTTAAAAATCTGCCTCAACCTGCCATTTTTATTTCAGGTATTGATAACACATATGATCATAGAACTGTAGATTTATGTTAAGTCGACATATAACTGGACAGTGGAGAGGTAGGCAGAAAAGTGTAGAAAAACGAAAGAGGAACAGGGATTGGAGAAGGAAATCAAGATGTATCCTGGTGGCCATAATTGGCAATAAGTAGAAAGGAGTATTTTAAGGGATTCTACAGCTCTTTTATCTCATATAGAAGGGCAGTTTGTATCTTTGTCCATTTGATATGATCTTGTGGTATAGAGGGTTTGTAGATTGACAGTTTGATATATAGACCTTTATGAAAAAATTTGGGCCTTAGAGTCATGTTTCTGCCAGGCGGTGGGGTAAAGAAACATGCAGGGGCAGTAACCATTACCTCAGACAAAAATAGAAATGTAAAATCATGTGGAGAGTGTAGCTTGCAGACCTAGTGATGGCTGTGCACTCTGCTCAACACTACAACAGCATCCACGGAGTGAGACCTCAGTGGGGCTGGGGGAGATGATAAGAAATAAGCCACCTAATTTTAAATTACTACAACATAGAACAGTCTCTCTAGTTCTATTAAAAGACACAGCAAATTCAAGAAAATTACACAAAGGAATAAAAATATTGTCAAGGCAATTTTTCTCATCCTTTGTCAATATATCTTATATGGTTACTGGGGCGATTTTACAATATTGGGAAAAGACATGACTAAGGAAAAACCAAGCAATTATTAAAGTACTACCCTCTATTATGTCTAAATAATTTATTCACAAAAGCATCAAAAATGGGATAATATCATGCAAATCATGAGCAAGATGGTGAACTGCTGGTCTTGGTCTCTTGTTCTCTTCCTCCTCTCTTACACCCTTTGTTCCTCCTCTTCCCATTCCTTTCCCCCTCTCTCTCCACATGCTCATTCATGGCTGGCCTCTACTCTTCTACTCCTCTCTTCTCCCCCCCCCTCTCTTCTTTCTCTTTTTCTCTCCCCCATCTCTCTTTATCTCTCATCTCTCACTCTTTCTCTGCCCCACTTACCCTATTAACTCCTCTCCCCATGCCCTGAATAAACTTGATTTTACACTTAAAAAAAAAGAAAAGATTGTGAATTGTTGAACTGCTATAGATTTAAATCATGGCTACTTTCAAAAAATATAGTGTTGATACTGAATATAGCTGTACCATTGCCTTTCTAGAAGCTAGATGGCTAAGTCAAGAGCAATTTTTTCAATGACATGGTGAATTGTTTTCAATTTTTTTGTATCAAAAGCAATATTTTTCAGAACATGATAATTCAAGTAGGCAAACAGATTTATTGTTTTAAGTAGACTTTTCTGCTCATTTAAAACCTAAACAAGAGGCTTCAAGGCAAAAACAAATTTATCAATACAATAGTTCAAATTGCATTAGCATTCCAAATGAAATTTAAATGATAATAGATATAGTTTAAGGCAAATAATTGTATACATTTTAAACTATTGGCCAAACACAATCCTATGGAGTGAATGAATAGAGTTTTGCTTTTTAATTTGTTATAATAATTTAAAGATAGAAGTCAATGATTACTCAGAACATAGTACGTTTGTACATTTGCAATTTTATTTTCAGCTGGCAGAAGTATGTTATGTGTCAATGTTCAAATAGAATGCATAGAGCTTTAATCTAGAATTCACCTTAAAGAACTATTGATGTTTCTGTATGAGATATCCCAAGTCCCATTATCCCAGAGATAAATATCCCTCAGTCCAGCCTCATGTATGACATTGCTTTTGGGCGGCTTCAACATCAGTGAGCAAATCTTTTCAAGCCTGAATAAAGCTCAATAAAATGATATTAGAGCCAAATTGTTGGTGAGCATCTCAAGAGCTCATTCAAAAAAAAAAAAAAAAAAAAAAAAAAAACATAACTTCCACCACACAACCCAATATGATGCATGTTTTCTCTAACACAATATCAATTATCCCATGGTTTTAATATTGTGCTCCTTTCTTATTATAAGAAGCAAATTATAGAAAATCACTACAGATTTAAAACTTAAATATTTTCTTTCTTCTTATTAATGATCACTAAATTGGGGGTTGCTTTATGATATTAAAGGATTCTCCAAACAGCACCATAATGATATGGTTGTTATGAGAGGTATTTTGTTCCTTATCTGTGTGGAAAATGTCATGAACAGTTATACAGTGACTCTGTTTCTGCATGTCTCCTTTATTTAATGTCCATGTATTTAATGCATAGCCCCAAACAATTCTTCATTCAGATTGGCCTAGAGATGCCAAATGTTGGCCCTGCTCTAAATGATACTTTTAGAGACACTCACTCATTTTATCTGCTAAGCACTTAAAAGACTAGATTGCTGTTACTATAAAAATAAAAATACCAGCACAGTAAAAAATACTGATCTTCATATGAATTCCAACAGAAATAGAATTATTTTTAAAACTATGATCTATTAAAAACTAATACTATGAGAACAGGTGCTCATATCATCCACCAGGAACAGCAGACATCCAGGAACAAAGACCTGGTGAGAAGGGGTTCCTACTAGCCAGGGGGCAGAGAGATCTCTGAAGAGCATGTGAAAAGTGCAACCCTGCTCTACTTGATCCAGGGACCAGGAACCCAGCATTGAGCCTTTGATCCAAGCAAGTGGCTTTTGGGTGCAGAACAGGCACTAGGACCATCCGCCACCAGGAACAGCAGAGATCCAGGGACATAGGCCAGGTAAAAGAAAAAGATGATAACCAATCACTGACAACAAGATTGCAAGAGAAAAGCAAAAGAAAGTACCCCAGGAAAACCAAGACAACCTAGCAACACTAGAACCCAGCTCTCCCATCACAACGAAGAGTGGAATGCCAAACACTCCAGAAAAAAGGAAGACTCAGACCAGAATTCCTACCTCAAGATGATGATAGAAATTCTTAAAAAAGAACAGGAAGAAAAGCATAAAGAATTAGAAGCTTTTAAAGAAGAAACAAGAAAAACACTCAAAGAATTCAAAGAACGAGAAGAAAACAGAACCAAAGAGATGAAGGAATGGAAAAAGGAATTTAAAACAGAAATGGACACAATAAAGAAAACAGGAAAAGAAACAAACCTAGAGGTAGAAATCCTAAAAAAGAAATCAGGAGTGACAGATGAAAGCATTTCCAACAGATAACAAGAGATGGAAGAGAGAATCTTAGGGGCAGAAGACAACATTGAAAACATAGAAAAAAACAGTCAGAGAAAATGCAAAAACCAAAAAGCTCCTAACCCAAAATGTCCAGGAGATCCAGGACACAGTGAGAAGACCAAACCTAAGGATAATAGGAATAGAAGAGGGCAAAGAATATTAACTAAGAGGCACAGTACATATCTTCAACAAAATTATAAAAGAAAACTTCCCTAGCCCTAAGAATGAGATGACCAAGAGCATAAGAGAAGCCTATAGAACTCCAAATAGGTTGAACTAGAAAAGAAATTTCTCCTGACACATTATAGTCAAAACACCAAGTGCCCAAAGCAAAGAAAGAATACTAAAAGCAGTAAGGGAAAAAGGTCATGTAACATGTAAAGGCAGACCAGTCAGAATCACACACGATTTCTCAACAGAGACTATGAAAGCTAGAAGAGCCTGGACAGACATCAAGCAGACCATAAATAAAAACAAGTGCCAGCCCAAGCTGCTATACCCAGCAAAACTATCAATAACCATAAATGGAGAGACTAAGATATTCCTAAATATCTTAAGATATTAAGAGACTAAGACAAAACTAAATTTACACAATATCTGACAAAAAACCCATCACTGCAGCAAATTATCTGTGGAAACCCCAATACAATGAGGGTAACTACATCCTCATAAAAACATGAAAACTCCTAAGCAAGAAAAACAAAAGGAGAAAAACAAACAGGTACAATTCAACCTACAAAAACAATAATAGCAGGAAAGAGCACCCACTATTTCTTGATATCTATTAACATAAATGGAATCAAATCCCGAATAAAAAGATATAGGATATCAGACTGGATAATTTAAAAAAAAAACAGCATTTTGCTGCATACAGGAAACTCATCTTAGAGACAAAGACAGACACTATCTCAGAGTAAAACGTTGGGAAAAAAACTTCCAAGCAAACGGCCCCAAGAAGCAAGCTGGGGTGGCTATTCTAATATCGAACAAAGTAAATTTCCAACCAAAAGTTATCAAAAAAGTTAAGGAAAGACATTTTTTTACTCATTACAGGGGAAATCTGTCAGGAGGAACTCTCAATCTTTAACATATATGCTGCAAATACAAAAGCACCCATATTCATAAAAGAAACCCTACTAAAGCTCAAAAAATATATTTGACCCCACACAATAATAGAGGGAGACTTTAATACCCCACTCTCACCAATGGACAAATCATGGGAACAGAAACTGAACAAGGACACTGTAAAACTAGCAGAGGTTATGAACCAACTGGAATTAGTAGATATCTAGAGAACATATCATCCTAAAACAAAAGAATATACCTTCTCAGTACCTCACAGCACCTTTTCCAAAATTGACCACATAATTGGACACAGAACAAGCCTCAATCGACAAAAGAAGATTAAAATACTCCCATGCATCCTTTCAGATCATCATGATCTAAGGCTAGTCTTTAATACAAACAAAGAAGAAAAAAAGCCCATATACACATTGAAACTAAACAATGATCTATTAAACAATAACAGGGTCAAAGAAGAAATAAAGAAAGAAAATAAAATGTTCTAGTATTCAATGAAAATGAAACCATGACATAAACAAACCTATGGGATGCAATGAAAGCAGTACTGAGAGGAAAACTCATAGCACTGAGTACTTCCAAAAAGAAACTGGAGAGAGCATACTCTAGCAACCAGAGTTGAAAGCCCTAGAACAAAAGGAAGCAGATACACCCAAGAGGAGTAGACTCCAAGAATAATCAAACTTAGGACAGAAATAGAATAAATAGAAAATAAAAGAATCATTTAAAGAATCAACAACACCAAGAGCTGGTTCTTTGAGAAAATTAACAAGATAGATAAACACTTAGTCAGACTAACTAGAGGACAAAGAGAGAGTATCCAATTAACAAAACCAGAAAAGATAGTGGAGAAATAACGACTGAAACTGAGGAAATTCAAAAAAATAATCAGATCCTACTACAAAAGCCTATACTCAACAAAGCTGGAAAATCTGGAGGAAATGGATGAATTCCTAGACAGATACAAGATACTAAAATTAAACCAAGACCAGGCAAGCCAACTAAATAATCCCATAATACCTAAAGAAATAGAAGAACTCATCAAAAGCCTCCCAGAAAAAAAAAAAAGAAAAAAGAAAAAAAAACCCAGGTCCAGATAGGTTCAGTGCAGAATTTTATCAGACATTTATTGACAACATAATACCAATACTCTTCAAACAATTCCACAAGATAGAATCAGATTGAATATTACCTAACTCATTTTTTGAGGCTACAATTACCCTTGTTCCCAAACAACAGAAACACCCTACAAGGAAAAATAACTTTAGAACAATCACACTTATGAACACTGATGCAAAAATACTCAACAAAATCCTTGCAAACCAAATCCAAGAACACATCAAAGTGATCATTCATCATGACCAAGTAGGCTTCTTCCCTGGGATGTAAAAATGGTTTAATATAAGGATATCCATCAATGTAATCCACCATATAAACAAACTCAAAAAAAAAAAAAAAAAACCACATGGTCATTTCACTAGATGCTGAGAAAGCATTTGACAAAATTCAACACCCCTTCATGTTAAAAGTCTTGGAAAGAACAGGAATCAAAGTCCCATACCTACACATAATAAAAGCAATAAACAGCAAACCAACAGCTAATGTCAAACTTAAAAGTGGGAAACTTGAAGCAATCCCACTAAAATCAGGGACTCAACAAGCTGCCCACTCTACCGCTACATATTCAACATAGTACTGGAAGTCCTGGCCTAAGCAATTAACAGCAAAAGGAAATCAAAGAGATACAAATTGGAAAGGAAGAAGTAAAAACATCACTATTTGCAGATGACATGATAGTGTCCTTAAGCGACCTCACTAATTCCACCAGAGAAATCGAACAGCTGATAAACAAGTTCAGGAAAGGGGCTGGATACAAAATGAACTCAAACAAATCAGTAGCCTTCCTATATTCAAAGGACAAATGTGGAGAAAGAAATTAGGGAAAAGATACCTTTCAGAATAGACACAAAAACTATGTAAAACCTTGGTGTCACTCTAACTAAGCAAGTGAAGGACCTGTATAACAAGAACTTCAAACCTCTAAAGGAGGAAATCGAGCAAGATCTCAGAAAATGGAAAGATCTCCAATGCTCATGGATTAGAGAATAAACATTTTAAAAATGGTTATCTTACCAAAAGTAATCTACAGATGCAATGCAATCCCCATCAAAATTCCAACCCAATACTTCATTGAGTTGGAAAGACCAATGTGTAATTTCATCTAGAATAACAAAAGACCTAGAATAGTGAAATCCATCCTCAACAACAAGAAAATATCTGCAGGAATCACTATCCCCAACCTCAAGCTATATTGCAAGACAATAGTGCTAAAAACTGCATGATACTGGTACAGAAATAGGCAAGTAAAACAATGGAATAGAACAGAAGATCCAGAAATGAGCCCTCACATATATGGTCACCTGATTTTTGACAATGGAGCTGCAAACATTCAATGAAAAAAGGACAACCTATTCAACAAATGGTTTTTGTCCAACTGGCACTCAGCATGCAGAAGAATGAAAATAGACCCTTTCTATCTCCTTGTACAAACCTCAAGTGCAAGTTGATCAAAATCTCCACATTAAACTAGGTACACTGAAACTATTAGACAAGAAAGTATGGGAAACCTTAGAACACATAGGCACAGAAGAAAATTTCCTGAACAAAACATCAATGGCTTGTGCTCTAAGATAAAAAAAAAGAGAGAGAGAGAGAGACAAATGGGACACAATGAGATTGCAAAGTTTCTGTAAGGCTAAGGACACTGTCAAGAAAACAAAACGGCAGCCAAAAGAGTGGGAAAAGATCTTTACCAACCCAACATCAAATAGATGCTTAATATCCAAGGTATACAAAGAAATCAAAAAGCTAGAGACCAGAGAATCAAACAACCCTATTAAAAATGGGGTACAGGGCTAAACAAAAGTTCTCCATTGAGGAATATTGAACGGCTGAGAATCTAAGGAAGTGCTGGACATCTTTAGCCATCAGGGATAAACAAATCAAAACAACACTGAGATTCTACCTCACACCAGTCAGATTGGCCAAGATTCAAAACTCAGATGACAGCAGATGCTGGTGAGGTTGTGGAGAAAGAGGAACACTTCTCCACTGTTGGTGGGGTTGTAAACTGATACAACCACTCTGGAAATCAGTCTGGCGGTTCCTCAGAAAATTGGACATAATACTACCTGAAGATTCAGCTATACCACTTCTGAGAATATACCCCAGAGACACCTTAGTACACAACAAATGTATATGCACCACAATGTTCATAGCAGCTCTATTTATAATAGCCAGAAGCTGGAAAGAACCCAGATGTCCTTCAGTAGATGAATGGATACAAAAATTGTGGTATATTTATACAATGGAGTACTACTCAGATGTCAGAAACAATGACTTAACGAAATTCTTAAGAAAATGGTTGCATCTAGAGAATATTATCCTGAGTGAGATAACCCAGTCACAAAAGAACAGACATACTATGCAGTCACTGATAATGGGATACTAGCCCCAGAAAGCTCTGAACACCCCAGAAACAACTCAAAGACTGCGTGAGGTTCAAGAAAAAGAAAAGAAGAGAAAAGAAAAGAAAAGAAAAGAAAAGAAAAGAAAAGAAAAGAAAAGAAAAAACCATTATGCTCAAATCTTACACACCAAGAAAACTTTGACTAATTCTGGGTTACATCCTGTTTTACATTTACTTTATGCTCATTGTAACTAGTAAGACCTTAATGCACACTATCAAACTTTGAACAAAAAAGCCAAGCACTGACAAGAATGTATTTGTATACTTTTATGCAAAATGCTTAAATTTGTTCATTTATCTTTGTTTTTTAAAATAATGTTGTTCAAAATAAGCAAATAAATTAAAAAACCTAATATTAGGTATATCTTCTTCAAAAAAAGAATGTAACAAAGTTAGGAAGGATGGAGTCCAACAATCCAGAGAGTTGTATTAGAGTCTACTAGACAGGAACCTATTAGTTGGATCTCACATATTTTCTATAAGGAAGTAAAACCTCATATGGGGAATGTGGGAGTGGCAAAAAATTTCTTGAAGGAAAAGACCATGAAAACTAGCACTATATTGTATGGTATATCCAATGACCTATAAATAGAAACTGAGTTTATGTCAATATGTTGATCTTTATGAATAATGAAATGAACGTACAGCTTACTGTCCATGACTTTTAATTCTCCCAAATATATATTCCTCAGCAGCAATTGCTTGATGAGACCAGAGCTCTATATTTAGAGTTTTAAGGATGTCAGCTACCATTTTCTGTACAGATAATAACATTTTATCTTTTATCTGAGAGTATTTATGAGTTCACATCTCACCAAACTTACAATATTTCAGTTTTACTAGTAGTCTTACTAACAATAAATGTGAATTAATATTACCTCATGGTGTTAATTTGCATTTCCTTAATGGATAATGGTGTCCCCAGCTTTTTTGTGTTTCTGTTGCCCACTTAGGTGTCATCTTTAAAAGAATTTAAAGTTCTAAGCTTTAGCTGTTTTTTGATTTGTCGCAGTTTTTGGTACTACATTGTAGGAATTTTAATCATATCACCTCTAGGGTTTGCAAATGTCTTCTCCCATTGGGTCAGTCATCTTCTCATTCTAGTGATTGCTTCCATTACTATCTATAAGCATTTTGATGCAATGTATATTTTTGGTTTTGCTGGCTAAACCTTCACTATGAGAACTGAGAAATCGTGGATACAACCAGTCTCAGAAAGTTCACCATGATATATCAGAGCATTATATTTGAGGCCTTTCATATAGTTGAATATTTAGCACTTTTTTGAGTTGATGTTTTCATATGGCAAAAGGGAACATCGAAGAAGACAGACAGAAAGAGACAAACAGCCTCATGAATTACTGAGTTTGGAGTCTTTCCTGTCTGTTTAATCAAATTACCCAAACATGTTGGTCTTAAGTTTGAGTTTCAATTTCTCTTGCCAAAAAATATCCCTATGCTTTCTAGTCCTAGACATTCTATTAAGCAAAAATCAAGATTTTTTTTGGAAACTATGTTGAATGCCTTAAGAACCTAATTCATTCAAGTATTTAATATGTGTCCGCTATGTGCATGAAAAATGAGTAAATGAGTTATGGCGTTCACAGTCTCCTGGAGGGTATAAATAGCACATAATTACATTATGACATAATAAGGACTGTGAGGAAAGAATATGTAGCTAAACCATGACACAGAATATATCCTCTAGGTGAACAATTAAGAGGAATTCTTCCATCTGAAGCTTATGTTTGAGCCACATCATGAAAGAAAAATGTACAGTCTGCAAATAAAGAGAGGCACTCTTAAACAGGAAAAATATGACAAAAAAAAAAATAAGGGCAAACAAGCACAATCGCAGAATCATATATAAATAGCATGGCTGCCTATTTATTTTTATAGAAGGAAATATATAGATATATGATGTTAATAAAAATAATTTCATGAGAAATACACTTTAGATAGAAACAGTTCCAGGGCAAGCTAGAGCCTGATGGGCAGTAGACAACTCTGTGCCTCTTGGAGGAAAATCAAGTAATATGGGCAAAGGAGATCCTAAGAAGCTGAGAGGCAAAATGTCCTCATATGCATTCTTTGTGCAAATCTGCTGGGAAGAGAACAAGAAGAAGCAACCAGATGCTTCTGTCAAGGCTGAAAAGAGCAAAAAATAGCAGGAAGAAGAAGATAAGGAAGATAAAGAGGATGAGAAAGAGGAGGAAGAGGAAGACAAAGATGAAGAAGATGATGATGAATAAGTTGGTCCTATAGCATTTTCCCTTGTTTATATATCATTTAACACCCCTGTACACAACTCTCCTAAAAAAAAAAAAAAAAACAAAATGTAAGGTTATGTAAGATTTGTTTTTAATCTGTACATTTTTTGTATAGTTAACACAGTACTGAATGTCTCTTCTTTCCATTTTTTATTGGATATTCTCTGTATTTACATTTCAGATGTTTCCCCTTTCTGCCAATCCCACACCCCTCCCCTTCCCATCGCCTTCATGAAGGTGTTCCCTTTCCCAACTTTCCTTTGGATAGCCCTGTCCTGGTTGCATTTTCAGTAGCCACAAGCCTTGCCTGGTACAGTCTGGGGGTTGTAAATTGATATGGAAATGTAAAGCAGGTTCTCCTTGGTGCACAGCACAAATTAATTATATATGGAGACTGTAGTTTGATTGCTTTTTTGTTTGTTTGTCTATTTCTTGTTTTGTTTTCTTCATTTTATTTCCTTTTGGTTTGATTTTGTTTTGTTTAGTATTTTCCTCTTTATATTCAGTTGTCTCTGATGCAGCTTATATGAAGACAAGTGTTGTGTTAACTGAATACTACTCTTTAATTGCAAAAAAAAAAAAATGAGGCTGTTCCATTGACATTCTGAATACTTGTTAGTAAACAAAATTTTTTTATGAAAAATGAAAGTGTCAATTTTTATTTATAGTACTATAAATAGATATATAAATAAACAGCATTATAATATATATTATATATTTACTTGTAGTAATTATATAC
This sequence comes from Micromys minutus, assembly GCF_963924665.1. Lineage (NCBI taxonomy): Eukaryota > Metazoa > Chordata > Mammalia > Rodentia > Muridae > Micromys > Micromys minutus. The sequence goes on from NC_137969.1 coordinate 15,315,232, forward strand.
TTTTAATATGAATCTATTTCTTAAATACAAAATTCCTTAAACGTTTTATAGCATAAGTTCTATGTGTTGTCATACTGACAAGAGAAGGAGGCCTTCACATTGCATCATTAGTGGTCAAATCTGGAAGAAACTTATGCTAATTGGTCATATGGACTGTGGACTTCACATCATGCATTTACAGAAATGTGAAGTCACAGAATATGGCAAGTATAATGAAATACCTTAGAACAAGAACAATAGTTAGCAATAGAAGTAAGACATGATCTTAAAAACTGTAGCAACCTCATGCATAATTATGAAGTGCATTAGCATGAGCTATCATATTTCATGATAAGAAATAAAAACAGATTTTAAGACTTTCTTTTCACTGACCCATAAAAAATATTGATAGGGCCTCTAAAAAGACACTTGACCTGAAATTGTAGACCAGAAATAAAAGGTCTGTTAAAAGGATATACCGTCAATGAGAGAATGGTAGGTATGGCTTCATGTGAAATTGTGCATACTTACATAAAAAAAATCAAGTAAAGACCTTGGGGCCCAGAATATCATTGTAAAAAAATGAGCCAATGGATGATTTATGAAGTATTACTGCCCTGCTAATTAGTACGATAGGCATGATGTAAGCAAAAAACACTTATTGAATTTAATCATTAAACATTTGGGATAATTTGTTATAACTGCCATTGTTACTTACCCTGACTATTGTAACAATCTTAAAGAGTAATTGTTCTCAAGGAATTACAATAAATAATTTCCAATATGCTGCCACCATAAGAGGTCTAGTCTACTTTTAAAAATAGAGCATTTTTTTCATGAATTCTGTTAACACAGAAAAAAACAGCCCTAAGTTTTACGTGAAGATGCACAAAGCTAAGGAAGCAAAGACAATGTTGAGGAATTGGAAGAACTGACACTATCTGACTTCAAAACTTACTGTAAAGTTGGAGTAATCAGAAGAGGATAGAATTAGTAGAAAAACAAATGAACAGAATAGAATAGAATTAGAAAGTGAACCATGCATATAGTCAGTCTATTTTTGACAAATAATCTAAGCCATAACAATAGAGAGTATATAATCCTTCTAATGGATTCTTTTAGAAAAAAATATTCTCACCAGCTTGAAAAAACATAACTTTGACCCAAAAAATCTTTGTATCTTTTTAAAAATCCATGCATGAATTCGCATGGGCAATAGATTTAAACACTAAATTCAAAGAGTGTCTAATAGGAGGTGACATTTTAAAAATTTCATATGTCCTCAGATTTAGTGGTAATTTGCAGCATAACATCAAAGATTTGGTCCATGGAAAAAATTATTAACGAGACTTGCTTAAAATAGTTTACTCTGAAAGATGCTGTAACAAAAAAGAAGATAAACTATTAGCATGGAAAACAATATTTGTCCCCACAGCGATGAAGGTTTATTACCCCAAATATAGAAAGAATTCTTATGATTCATCAATAGTAAAATAAAAATTATGGAAAAACTAGTCATGGTACTTAAGACATAATCCATATGGGAAAACCTAATGTTATTATCCTGTTTAATGGTCACGGTATTGAACTAAGTCCATAAGACATTATTTTAAGGATAGTTCGCTACACTGGTTTAATTTCATCCATCAGAGAACCCACTTTTTGCAATAGGTAGCAGTTTCCACAGAAATCCAAAACATGTCAAGGCTGTGGACTGTGTAGCCTTAAACAGAACATCTGAATTATATCCCTTCCTACTATACCTCAAAGATCACTGAAAAAGAAGCGACAAAACAGTGTAAGATCCAGAGATGGTAAATTCTACAAAGAAAGTGTCTTCTAGCTACATAAGTCCAGCTGCATGTGTACACAAAGTTGATTTAGAATGCAAAAGCCTGTTCAATCTCAAGTAAGAGAAAATTCAAGTGAGACAGGGTAGGTGAGCATGAAGTCCTATCTTACCTAAGGAGTTACAGGTAATTGCTATCTTGTGGAGGACAAAAAGTCAGTTTTCTTTTAAATTTGGCCCCTGTCCAGGTTGACCATTGTCCAATGGGCCACCCATTCAAGAACATATTGGCAGCATTTATTGGGTTTAATGCCCTTAAAAGAAAAAAAGGGGGGGTGGAGACAGATAATTGGGTGGGTTGGAAAGAAAAGGATAGATCTGGGGAAAGTGGGAAGAGGAATAAAGGTGACAAAAATGCCTTACCTGAAATTTTCAAGTAACTAATAAAAATGAAAGAAAACATTTAATCAAAATCTTAGACAGGTTATCAAAAAATAACTGTTATCAACAAATCCACATGAACTTATATCACATGATATCAAGGATTTTAATTTAAGCAAGAGTAAGAATCTATGACAATTCCAATAGAATGACAAGATCCAAAACATTGACAATTCTCATAAAATGCTGAGTACCAGAGACTGTCATTCATTCAAGGTAGTAATGCAAACTAGTATTACATATGATCCTCCCCTTCTCTGGCAAAGGATTCCTCAAGTTTTGTATAATGTTGGCTGTAGGTCTCCATTGCTATAGGAACCCCTTTCCTCCTACTGGGTTGCCCTTTTAAACCTTTAATATTTTTTTTAGGTAAGTGGGTTCTCTTTTTATTACTGTGTACATTTAGGCTTATATGGTAAGAACATGGAAATAAGTAGTGAACAAAACTCAATAGCAATTTTTCTGTGACTGAACCTAAGCCTCTGAGGGAGGTGCCTAGTCTTACTGAACATTGATGTGCCATATTTGGTTGATATCCCTTGGCTGTCTGATCTTTTTCTGAAGTGAACTTAAGGAGGAGTGAATGGAAGGTAGATGGGAGGTGAGTGGGAGGAGAGGATGGACAGGGAACTGTAACTGAAGTTGGGATGTAATACATGAGACAGTAGATAGATAGATGGATAGGCAGATAGATAGATGGATGGATGGATGGATAGATAGATGATAGATAGATAGATAGATAGATAGATAGATAGATAGATAGATAGACAGACAGACAGACAGACAGACAGACAGACAGACAGACAGATAGATAGATAGATAGATAGATAGATACAATGTAGTACTATCTTCAATCTGAGTTAGGCAATGTCTTAAACAAACATATGGGGAAATAATTAACTCCTTACTTACTTTGCCCAAATAATTATAGCATGCATATTCATAATTGCCTTACCTGGAAGCAACCAATATGTCTTTTAGTAAGAGAATGCCTGTATTCGAAAGAACAGAAGATACCAACATAAAACAAATGATATTCAATGTTATAAACAAATAGCTATCAAATATCAAAAACAACTGAAAAAAAAAACAAAAATGGAAATTTAGGGTTATATTTCTCATGTACAGAAGCAAACAGAAAAAAATTACACATTTATGATTTCAGCTACGTAACATTCTGAAAACAATAAAATTATGAAGATAAACTTAACCCTTCATGATAACCAGGGGCTAGAAAGCACAGAAAAGTAAGCTGACAAAACACAGAAAAGTTTTCTTGAATTCAGTGTACTGTTTTATAATATGATAGAGCATGTGTATGCTAATATTGTTATTAAAATTCTTAGTGTGAACTATATGTGACTGCCTAATATAACTTGGACACTTTGTGTGGAGTCAAGAATCCTAACGGAATGCAAAGTCTTCCTATGGCCTGTTGTATAAGTTTTTAGCTACTCTACTTTACACTTCTTCTTGGTTACACTTTTAGCCACACAGCCAGAGAATATCTGGATCTTCAAATAAAAGATACACACATTTGGCTATATTTAATGTGTCATCTGGCTCAATGGCTGGAAACTTCTAATCCTCTACCTGCTACCCTAGTCCAGTGGCCACTTATCCAAAATCTCACATGGCTGGTTGGCTTTATCTCCCGCAGCTTCTACATTCATTTGTGTCTCTACCCCAGGTCATGGTAATTCCTCTCTCCTCCTCCCTGATTCCTAGCCTGCACTACTCTGGGTTCTACCTGTATCCTGGTACCAAAACATTTGCCACTGGCATCTTTAATGATCAATCTAAATCCAACAGGAGACAAGGATCTTTAGTGTTTGGACACACAGATCCCTACTGAATCAAAGCATTAGAACCGATCTTCAGCAACATCCCTAGTAAGAGGCTAAAACAGGTGTTTGTAGAAACTACCAACCACAACTTCCTTCTCTGGAGTAACTGTAAACTGAAACTGCTTTCCTACAGAGACTTCCATCAAAATTAGCTAACTGCCCTCCTCCTCAATCAGATGAGAAGAAAAAACTCCCCTTTTCACACATTAGTATCTAAAAAAAGGGGGCTGAGTTTCTGTACTGCTTGTATGTTGCCACCAGGAGTTCATGCCCCACTCAATGTCAGTCTTTCTCTATATGTATCCATCCTGACTTCATTCCCTTACTGCCCCAAGTAAAGGTTGGAAGGTCCACAGCCATAAGGTTTTAGCAAGAAATTTTGTATTTCCTACTTACTATTTTTCTGTGGACAGATAATACCGATCAAATATATTTCTAATAGCTTGTATACCTCAATGCAACAATCAAAAGTTTTTGCCCATTATTTTTTGCCCTTGTTGAATCTAAAAGTATAATCATCCAGACAAATTATAGCATTGACACCAAAAAAAAGTTGTTTTAGCAAGAAATGAGGTTTGAGAGTCATGTCCTCTAATTATTCCCAGTTGTGGTCTCAAATACTAAAAATCATGATTTCAGGGATAATCTCAGTATGCTGTGTGGAAACATCACCTGTCAGTAAATATCTTATGGCCAATAAACAGGAAAAATTAGAACTTGGGACAACCAACTGAAAGAGAGGGACTCTGGTAAATAGTCAGAGGGAGGAGATTTTGCAACCTGTATTTAGAAATCTGTTCTATAAAACTGAGGCAAGGTAACCACATGGCAGACATAGAATAGTATAAACTGGATAACTGAGTTACAGTCTAGTCTGGGAACAGGACTCACTTAAGGCCTAGACAATTAATCATAAATTAGCCTCAGAATCTTTCTTTGGGAACTGGGGTACAGGTGGAAAAACCCTTGATTACATATCATCACCAAAACAACTGAGTGACTAAAATGCAAGAACTTACAGTAGATTTCTCAAAGGTCGGTTTCAATAGCTTTTTCTTCCCTGTGACCCCACGTATTTCCCTTCAGTCTCTGCAAACAAACACACACACACACACACACACACACACACACACACACACACACACACACACACACACACAGGATAAAAATAAAACTCTGAAGCTAAATTATAAAGAATCTAATATCCAACTTGATAATTTACCTATTTCTTAGCTTGCTTCCATAAAGTAACTGGCTATATTGGGAACACACAAGTGGTCAAGAATGCGAGCTTTTCTGGCCAATAGCAACTTAGAATGTATGACTTTAACAAACAAACAAACAAAGGTGATTTTGCACACAATAATATACTTGAATTTAGAAAGAGATCCAATTTTACTTTATTCTTTATATGAAACCCTATTCTAGCGAGATTCTTAGTGCTGGGTTAGCAAGTAACAAAAGCAGAGAACCAAGGGAACAAGTACTGAGAATTCTTACTTAAAATACGTTTAAAACTTGAGCATGTGCTACTTTAAGTCCTGAAGTTTTCTGAAACTTTTTATGCAGAAGTAAATCATTGATATAAATGTTCCTATATTCTGTGTGCCAGCCCTCCACTCAATGCTAATTGTTGGGTTTTTCTAGGTTTTGTGAATAGTATGTCAGAGAAGTGGAAGAATAATGGTATCTTAATCAAACATGAACATATGGAAAGAATATCATGCACTTAGTGGGTAGTCAGTTGACAGTGAGGGTAAAACCTCAATACTATCTGGATCACTATAGTTAATCACGGAAATTTCTCATATACTGCTTGGCAGAATACAAGGACTTCATCATTAATATCCAGTGAAATGTTAATAACATTAACGAATGTTGATACCTGTGTTATCTTAAATTACCTAATTTCTTGGCTCGTGGAAAGTGTTTAGTAAATGCTAATTCTTATTACAAAAGGCAGAGGACCAGCACTTCTACTGAGAGATAGTCTCTTAAAAATTTGAAAAAGAACATGAATTAGAAGAATATAGAGAGGAAAGAAAGGGTGGATTAATAAAACAATAAATATATTTTTAAATCACAAAGTAAATTGTCTCTCTGTTTCACAAGGTTTCATCAATTGACAGCCTAAGGTTGACTGGACAATGGCAACAGCATTTGGCATATTAATATAGAAGAGGGAAATGTTCATGATGCCCCACTTCAAAAATATAAAAAAATAAAAAACAAACAAAACAACAACAACCAAAAAAAAAATGACTAACGACTGCTGGGAGAAAGAGAATTAGCTTGTTCCTAAGATGAGTACTAAAGGTGGTTGTTCAATGCAGAGTGATCATCCCTGAGACTGTATGCAAAACAACAAAAATAGACTCAACAGGTTAAATGTCTGTGTGTGCGTGCTCATGCATGTATACATGTCACACACAGTCACCAAAGAGCACTCTACTTGTTCAGTTCCAAATAGTCATCCTTGAAAACATATATACAAGTACACTGTATTGACTCAGTAGGTTATATTTAAAAATATGTACGCACATGCAAGTACATTAATATTTGCACATCAGAACAATGAAAAAGATGACATAATTTTGAAGAAGTTTGGAAAGGAATAGATGTATGGGAGGTTGTGGAAGGGAGGAAAGAAAAGAAAAAAATGTAATTAAAATATAATCTTAAAAGTAAGCAAAAAAAGAATAGAAAGAAAAAAGAAATTATTAATTTGAGGAAGCATGGGAGGGACTAGAAAAAGGGTAGGAGAAAGAAGCTGGAGAGCAGAAAGGTGAGGCAAAGTGACCTAATTATATTTTAACTAAAGCTATTTTGGAAAAATATGAAAGAAATTTCAGCTCTTTATTTTACCAGTTTACACCAGTAGACAAGCCCAAGGTTGTAAATCCATGACTGCTTTCCTATAATGCTACTTTAATGTGATTTCGCTTATATTACTCATAGTTCTCATATAGATCAGGAAAAATTTATAGGTCACAAAGAAAAAAATTTTTACAGGTATTTGCAATTAAATATCCCCAAAGAACTACCAAAAGGGGGGAGGGGGGTTCAGGCATGCGTTCTAAAATGGATACTTTAGCAAGAAGTGTTAGTAAAACACCTGATCTTTCAAAGTTTATCTAAGTAAATATATTTTGCTGTCCCCACAAAATAAAGCAAACACTGTAAATCAAGGAGGACTTTTATTCTTTGATAAAAGTGTCACCTTCAAACCCAAAGACAAAAAAGATGTTTAAGAGCTGGCAGAAATCGTCAATAGTATGTAGTTTTTTTTGGATACAAAAGAGAAGGTCCTTTTATCTTCTGTATAGAAGTGATTAACACATTCCTGTTTGTTGAGGATATATGAAGGAAAATCACAGTGCATTATCTTTATTTTGATAACTTTCTCAAAACATAGCTGTATATCTTTAAAACAATAAACTAACAAAAGCTCCTAAGAGTGTATTACTATGTATAGAATCTTCTAGAGCAAAGTTGCTTATAAGAAACATATTAAGAACCATAAAATAAAATTGAGTATGAAAATTTCCATTTCATTGAAATGTACTATTAAAATAGTTGTACTTTAGACCACACTTCTCTGTGCCAACTTTTGTTTTAGCTTCATTTTCACATTCAAAGATTTCTAATACATATTCCATTTTCTCTTACAATCAATCCTACCCTAGCTGATGAGCTATTGGCAATATATGGCTGCCAGGGAAAGGAGAGTCACTTTCTTCTGAAAGTCTATCCACGCAACAGAAGATAGCTTTGTACCCTATACTTACTGGTCATTCTGCATGGACTCAGTGCTCTTAAATAAACAAGTCATGAAGATGGGGTGGAGAAGTAGTGAGGGGAGAGAGTAAGGAAATTTGATCAAACCAAATTATATAAACATATGATATTCTAAAGCAAGAAAGCAAATTTTAAAATAAAAAATATATAACATTTCATTCATATTTGTAAGTCACAGAAGTAAAAAATAGATATTTTTCAGAGAAACGTTTTCTCAAACGGTAATAAGGTGGAACCCATCCTTAACTCTTTATCTTCTAAAGTCTTTATGCTTACTGCTTTCTGATGATAAGTTTCATATCCATTTTTATTTGACTTCCTTTAACTGTCTGTATCTAACACTCTTGTCTGTTCTAAAGACATGTATTCAGTTAGGGCCCACTCTAAGTCCAATAGGATGTCATGTTGAACTCATTAACTTAACTGTCTACTATGAAGAATAACTCCTTTTCTTCAGATTAAAGTTCAATCATCAGTTTAGGAGGTTAAGACATATCTTTTAGACTCTAGCATCCTGACAATCATAGCTGTGTGAGATCAAAGCCTCAGTCTCCAGAAGTGGGTACATTTGAGGTGAAAATCTGATCTTTAGATAGAAGAAAAAAGACCCAGAGAATTTGTTTTCATTCTTGTAGAGCTTTGGTTGTAGCTTAGAACCATCGTATTTGCCTGCACCTGCAACCCAAAGAAATAACACACAAACATACATACATACATACACATACACACACACACACACGCACACACACACACACACACACACACACACACACAAGATTACTGAATGGTGAACTGTGAAGTGTTAACGGTAACATCAGAACATATGTTCCAAATTTGAAACAAAAATGACAAAATTAAAATAGTCAGCGGGTGTATGACCAATGGAGTATATTTAGTATAAATGTCCCCATCGTTTCTTCCGCAACTCACATTGCTGGCAATGTATTAGCCTTACCTCAACAAGAGCAACAGGCAATGATCCAGCCAGATTCAGTTTCAGATGTAAACACTTTTAGCATCTTTTACTAATTTAACACTTTTGTGAGATAAAGTATTAAATTTCTTAGGAAAACTGATGATCATGCCCATTCATCTGACTTTATAGAAGATAATATAATCATCAAGGACAATATTGTATCCATGACTACACAGAACGTTGGACCTAGTGGCAACCAGAATTATTCAATAATGACTCTTTACTTCTGCACATTATTATCCACAAGATAAACATTTGATGGTAACGATTCAATACTGTGTGACACTTAGTGTTTTAACTACCAGTTTAAATGTCACATAAGGGATTCTATTTGTGCCCAGAAGGAAATTAGTATACCCTGTAAATATACAAATTAAAATACTGTAGCCAATAAAGAATCTCACTCTATAAATGACTGATGTACAACAAGAAGAACAAAATGAATCATCCAGCTTCATAAGGTGTTGAGATAGAGCAACTAAGAAAGAAGATAATAATGCAATTTGCAAACAGAATGTATGAGAAATGCCTTTTGAAGTCAGAGGCATTGTGAACCTAAATCCTATGCTATTAGCTTTTGAAACAACTTTCCACACAACATAATGCATTTCTCCACTAAAGTAGTAAAAGAGTGGAGATATGTCTATGAGATCTATACCCATAATGATATTGATTCCCATGAGCTAATTTTAGCAATTTAATCTTGTTTGGCTTAAGGACACCCTAGTGATCTCACCTACAGAGTCAACATAAAAGACAACACTGATTCTCCTATATACGTATTAAACCATCCCTCATTTCCTACAGATTTAGAACTAGAAGGAAGTTCCACCAATTTACTAAATGTGAGGCATTATTTCTCATGAAGAGATATATTAAACTTCAGAACTTCCCCATTCTCGAGTCTGCATGGACAGAAATCTGGAGATACAAAAGGTTTTGTTTCACGGGTTAGAGGAAATATAAGACATCTGAGTATAAAAGTAATTTATGGCACTAGATTTGTGGCTAGAGACAATCTCAAAAGTATACCCAAAGTATTATTTGGATAAAAGCTTAGTTATTTTAACTTTACAGGCTTATGGGAAAATCTGCCTGATCCATGCCTTGTATCACATCTATATTTTAGTTACATAAGAATTTTGGATTCTTATGTTGATGGTAGAAGTTAAAACTTGGTGAGGGATTATTAAAAATCAAATACTCTATTTTATATGCAAGGGCATGAATGTCCAATGCCAGGTTTTATAATTCATACAACTTTTAAAAAATATTTTCATCTCTATACTCATGTAGAATTTTATTTTCAGTTATGACATTTTTAGGTTTTTATGACATTTTAAGGTTGTTTAGCTCAGAGTTGACCAGGGCCATATCACAAACCTGGGTCTATTACTTTTGAAAAGAAAGAGTTCATAAGCTCTTCTGCTCACATCAGTAATTAGTCCCATTACTCCCTCTGACACACAGAGTCTTTCCTGTCACCTTTGTGTGTGCTGGTGTGTGTGTGTGTGTGTGTGTGTATGTTTACGTATATCCGATACTTATGACCCATCAAATTCAGTACCATGCAAGTATTTTGAAATCATGTTTTATTTCCTGATAATTTTCTCATCTCCCTTCAAGGATTCACACAAAATACTTGGAAACTAAAGAGCATTCCTTACAATGGTACATTCTTTGAGAAAATGCTGCAAAATGAAATTAGTAATAAATGACCAATAACTAAATGTACTTATCTTCAACAAATATTTATTAAACTGGGCATTTATAAGAGATTGATATTCAAAAATTTAGTTTTGTGCCTTCTGCAGCAAATGAGACATATTCAAGCAAGTTTATTGACTGTAGAACTTAAGAGAGGTTGCAAAATTGTAAGTCTACATATAACCTGACTTCTTATAAATGGAGATTTGGTTAACATTAAATTACCTTTATAGTTCTAAGTCCTTTCTGCTATTACAGAATATAGTTCCAGGCTTTAAGGTAATATAACAAGATCTTGCTACAAAAATCTTTTACAGCACCAGTTTGGGGGTAACACATGATTTCAAGACTATGCAAAAAGTCTCTTTAACATAATCTATCTATCTTGGCATGTACTATTGTGGCTTACTGGTGGCTTCTAGGACCAATATGCCAGTAAGCTAGTTGCTACTGGGTCTGAGTACCAGCCTAGGATTGGAGTAGATAGATAGTTGTAGCAGAAGAGTCTGGGCACAGCAATCTAAAAAGGAAGCTTGACTGTGCTCAGTTACAAGATGGCAGTTTACCTTCAGGAAACATTCTGACAGGAGGTATACTAGAAACCTGAGTGACTTAGTTTATGACTGCCATAATCAAGTACTATAAATGAAGTGGCTTAAACAAAAGTGTATTGTATCACACTTATGAAGTCTGGAAATCAGAGATCAAGATGTTGGCAGAACATGTTTCAGCTAAACTTTGCCTGGAGTCCATGCCATGTGCATATCTGTGTCTAAATTTTCTTTTTCCATAAAGAACTAGTCACAATAGACTCAGGTCGTAACTCTTCATCTGCTGTCAGTTTGTGTTCACTAAGTGTGACTAGGGGAACCTTACTTCCAACCAAGAGACATTCAGATAATAAAGGCTAAAACCAACACTAAGGTATGGAAATGAAGCTTTCACTGTCTTTGTGGGCACACACAGTCCAACACACAGCACAACTCAATAGAATCAATAAAAGAAAAGTGCAGAACAAGCAAGTCTTTATCAAAGACTGAGTCGGTAATGCAAGGTTCTCTTGTTTCATGCATTGACAGTCTGACAAGCATATAGGCTGAACTGCTTTGAAAGCTGAAGGTAGTTCCCAATTCATAATTTTAGAAGACAAGGTCTCCCCCCTCTTCCCTCCAGGGGCAGCCTGTTGAGCTGAAGGAGAGAATCCCAGCCAACCAAGCAAACTGTGAAAAAGCAGGCACAGGGTCAAGTCTGAGCTTATCACCTGGACAATTTGACTGACATTAAAGAACTGTGTTTTAAGGGTGCCAAAGAACAGTGGATAAATGAGTCTTTTCAGGCAAACAGCTGGGCATATGTTGGGAGGAAAGATATCATTCAATTATTCTTTCTCTGTCCAGTTCTCCTATGTCAGGGAGCCCCTTGCTAGACAAGCTTAGGTCTTTGAAGTGAAGCACATGGCAGGAAAGTTAATGTCACTTCAAACTCAGAGAGGCATGGCTCCACTTTCCATCCTGCCTTGCCTCACTGTGGCCAGTTTCCAATATTAATAAGAAGTTCAGTTCCTACAAAAATAACTTCAGAATCCATCCTCTTTCCTGAGCTCTGAAGATTTGGTGACAAACTTGGCATACTCAATTTTATACACCCAAATCAATGTTGAACACAAGAAAAAGGTCTGGGGCCCAATGGCAATACAAGAAAGAACATGGTTATTGTTAGACTGGAATGTCTTAGCACGGAACAGCTGTGAAGGTCTGGTGCCACTTGTAGAAGATTATCTTTATATGCCAAAAAGTATCAGAAACCTAGCTCAGACAGCATTATTAATATGAAGTAAAATCATGTCGCACTTGGTTTTAAAGATAGTAAATCCACCAACAATAGTAAAATGAAATAAATAGTTGAAGTCTGTAGTGGACATATATGAGAAAGCTGGGGGGCGGGGGAGGGGAATAAATGAAAGTTTCAAAAGCTATGTGACCACCGAAGATTGACTCTATATTGGTTACAGAAATGCTACTCATACAATGATAACACATTTACCTAAATTAATGTTAAAGATAAATATGCAATTCTACAAGAGTGACTACTGTAACCCACTATAAGTTGTCATTGTCTGTAGATGTCCTGCATGATCAGGTCAGTGTCTTACCTAAACATTTTACTGATTTCAGTTGAGCTCAGGGTTCTTTTTTATAATCTAGTCTTCAGAAGTCTATTCAAATTTCTCTAAATTCTACTCACTATCACCTACTGAATCCCAATCTGCCCATCCTCCTAGTATAGGTCATTGGAGAAACCTTGTCCACAGCCCATGACATATGAATCTCTGGTATGTATTGAGTACTCCTTTTATGGGCATGTGTATGATCATCCACTTCACTATCATTATCATATTTTTATTATCTTGTAATTTATAGAATCATCTTGTTCATTAACTTGATGTTCCCCGATACTAGGAACTGAAGTATCCATATGCCATTTGGTCAATAAATATTTAAAATGTTTAATGGTGAGGTAGAAGTTCAATTCACCATATCTGGCAGAACACATGATAAAAATGTATTAGTAAACATTACTAAAATAACTGAGCTTGGCAGTGTAAGAGTTTGATTCCAGCACTCAGGAAGCAGAGGCTGGTGGATATTTGTGACCTTGAGGATGATTGATTATACATCACAGTTCTGCTGGTTATTTAAAAACTACTAAAATAATCAATAATCGTGGGAAAAATGTTTGATATGAGAGTAATTAGTTGGGTTGTATTATACATTGAATTGGTTATTCTTATAGGGTTAGGCTGCTCAGTTCTGAATGCTATTGTACTTAATGAGTTTTCAAATTATTCCAACTACATCTGAATTGAATTGTAAAAGTCTTAGAAAAAGAATGTAATAAAAAATGTTCAAGATATGTACTTTTTCATATCACAAGAGATAAATGTTTATTATTTGGGATCAGCATTCTAATTTTCCTTTTAAAAAACTAGCTAGTAAGCACCAGTATTCAAAATGGAAGGCAACAGGTTGCAGTGTTTCAGCATCATGTTTTCATAATATGGGAGAGTCAAACACCAATTGCCAATACCAGAAAAGAGAAAAACATGGATTTTTTCCAGAGGCATCATAACTATTTTCAAATACTTCGAACATCCTCAGGAGCAGCAGGCCTAAACTAGAATCAATATTATTTATTAAAATAACTGGTACCCTAGGGGGTAAAGCTGTAGTATCTGTCTTTAAGCTTAATAAAGAATAACATTTTAAGAATTAGAAATTTATAAACCTCCAAATTCTTCAAGACATGAATTTATTTTACCTCAATGTTATTAGAACAAACCATGTCACCAATACATTGATAATACTAAAGAAATAAAAAGTTCTGGGAATGACTACAGAAGATCTCCTAACAGTGAGTTAATTCAATGATCCTATGAAAACAGATTTTTAAATCCCTCATTGGTAATTGTGTCAATTTTATTTGTCTATTATGGGTAATAAATAACATTTGGAAGAAAGAAAAATCCTTTTAAATACCCCAACAAATATATAGATGTAGCATTTTATCATTTCAACATCATGAGAATATACTATTGACACTCAATAACAATCTATAATATATTTTACATACTACTGAGAGCCCTTCCCTCAATTTTTTCCCCAAAAACCCACCCATAAAACTAAAAAATATATTTTATTCAATAGATTCTTACTACTATGTGAAGGAATAAATATCTTAACAGTATCAGTAAGTCTCATAATCATGGTGTTGACTAGAAGACACCAAGAATACATAAAGCTAATATGCAGACTGAACAGCTTTGTGATTGAATTCTTCTTCAGAAGGAGAGTAAAGCCATCTAGCAAGCTAGTGATTTTCCATTAAGGACATAATGGTTTAATGCAAGGGGCTCCATTGGTCCAGCCATATGGTCTGTTCATTTTTTCCACCCCCCCTCCAATGTCTTCCTTTGACAAAAAGCCTTTGAATTACTTCTCTGTTCATTCACTTTCTATCTCCATCACTGTGTTGGTTACTTTTTTGAGTTCTGTGAACAAATTTCTGCCAAGAAGCATCTCAAGGGAGAAAAGGTTATTTCTGGCCCACGGTTCTACAGCAGGAGCTAGTTCTTTGTTGGTGGTAAAGGGAAGAGGCCCATGGTGAAAACAGCCAGTGGTTCATATATGTTACAGTGAGCGCAAAGGCAGAGACTAAAAGGAAGATTAAAAGTTAACAGGACGGCATGAATAAGAGAACTCAGAGTTGGGTGTATATAACCAAGCTAGACAAATAGGAAGTGGGAGGAGGATGTAAAGTAGTGATAGCTCATTGGCAGCTATCCCACCACCACCACTGAAACACTGGTGGGAACATGTTTACCCTACTGACCTTCCTTATAGTCTTGCTTCTAATGCAGATAATTGTAAGAGACTACGTTATAAGAAATGATTGCTTCTAAGGAGGCCACCCCAGAACACCCCATTAACAAAAAGTAAAACATGAGATAATCAAGAAAGTCAGCTACATCTGGTTGTGATTGAACCAACTATCTACTACAATTAGATTATGCAAATTTGAGAACAAAGACAGCTTATTATGGTAATTAGCAGTTCTTGAGACACCTACAAGGACAGAAGTAGCAATATTAGCTCCTGTGTTTATTGACTTTTTTTACTATGATAAAATACTGATACACCTTAAAGCAGGAATAATGCATGTTGGCTTATAGCTTCAGTTCATGATTATCAGGCCTCTGATGTTTCTTGGACCTTTTGTATGAGAAAAACCACCCATCATTGTGGAAAACTCATGGTAGAAAGTAAAATGGGTTGGGAAGAAGGGAGAGTGGGAGGAAAAATGGGGAGAGGGAAACAAGGAGGCATATCCCTGCTCTTCAGTTCTTTCGATCAGTAATTATGAATTCCCAAACGAATTATTCCCCAAATGGAGTTATCAATCTCATGATCCAATCATCTTTCAACAGCAGTACCAGCTAGGGCCAAGCTTTCCACACATAATCTTTTTGAGAGAATATTTCACAGTCAAACCATAGAAACTTCCAACTATACTTAAACTAGATGTTTCTTTCTAACACAGAGAAAATGAATCCGTAGAGGAAGCATTTAGATGAGAGCAGCTTGGAGGTCAGGGAGATGTACAAACCTAATTCGCAAGATTAATATCTTTCCTTTTGACAACCATAATAATCCACAGCAGGACTGTGGATGACAGTGAGTATGATTACACTAGAAAAGTATGAAAAACAGTTAGAACGTGTCTCCTCTCAACATCTATGGTGGAAAACTCTTTGCCATCTCTCACCCCTGAACAAGAAATAAGATATCCAACAATTTTTAAGGACCATGTATTTATTCCTACACAGTGCTCTATATGCATACAACATAAAAAATATGTCACCCAAAATTCCTTTACAGACTAATCAAATATTACTGTATATCACCAGGATTTAAAAGCTTGGTAGACAAGCAGAAAGTTATATTAATATTTGGCTGTGGCTTGCTTTGGCTTTCCAAAACTCTTGATGTTTGGAAACAAAGCAATTGAAACCGACATGAACTGAGTCCGATGGCTATCCTCTTCTCCCCAACAGGAGCCCGCAGAGTTTTTATAGGTCTCATAAAATGGTTTATGAGGCTTTGATGGGAAGTTGGCAGCCATGACTGCCTACAGTGACCTGTTGAAAAGCAATTCTCCACAGTTTCAGGGAAGGTTTATGGTTGTGGTTGTTTCATCAGAACCAAGGCAACAAAGGCTATTAAAGCCAAAAGGAAGGACCTCAGGAAGAATGAAGAGAGGCGAATCCAGGTTCTGTGTCATCGGAACTTAGAAAGCCAGCATGCATCAGAAATCCTTAACTGGAATCCCCAGGAATCTGGAATGGAGTCCAAACCTATAATTATCTTACCAACACTACAGAATCTTCACATCACTTTACATTTGAACATGGTTAGTCTGGTGACTGAGCCCATAAGCTTAGAAGATAGAGAGAGTCTGTCCCTTCATGATTTTCCTGGTTATGTAACTTCAAGTAAAATTGCCTTCTGTTTTTGTATATTTTATTAATTTATTTATTTACTTATTTAGTGGGGGGGATGGGTGTGTGTGTGTGTGTGTGTGTATGTGTGTGTGTGTATCTGAAAAGTATAACAGATGCTGCCTAGATCCCTGGAACTGGAGTTACAGAGGATTTTAAAGTTCCTGACAGGATTTCTGGGAATCAAAATTAGGGTCTTGAAAGAGCAGCAAGTGCTGTTAATTGCTAAGCCATTCCTTTGGCCCTTGAGTAAGTTATTTACTATGTTTTTCTGATTTCTGTTTCATGTTCTTTGTTAAGAGTAATTAAAGGATGTGTCTTTGAAATATAATTTTAAAAAAACACCAATTTGGAATTCATTGGCTAATCAACAATGACTGAATTCAAGACTCACTTCTACCATGACAATTAGATCAAGTGAGTTACCAGAGTTTAAGCTTTCTAATAACATGGAGGCAGTAAAGGTAAGTTGCCAAATTAATGGTATTACATAGGAACATTATAAGTGCATTTTAAAATTGATTACTATGTTTTTGTTCTCATTCAGGGTCTCATTCTGGGTCCCTGGTTGGCTTCAAGCTTCTGCCTCAGTTTCCCAAGTACTGGATACAGCTTCCTAAGACAAGAATATGACAGTTAGCTAAAGGAATATACAGATCTTAAAGAGACCACAAAACTCTTCGACATAGACTCCAGTGTAAGCATAATTCTTACTAATATAAAATCATGACATCTATATATTATATACTACATGTCAAGGCATATTTTGAACATTTAGTAAGTGTTTATGTATAAACATCACTGATCTTAGTTACTAATTTGTTGAAAAAAAAGCTGAAACACACAGAGATTTATCAACTTGCCTAAAGCAGAGCAAATATTAGAACTAAGAAAATTTAGCTCATATGTCCTTACTATATTAAATTTCTACAAATGCTTGAAAATTTAGATGTGCATTTTTAACTGTCAAACATGCACACTTTTGTCTCCACCATTAACAAAACAGATGGTTGTTTCTCCATATGTACAAAGTATAGTTTCAGCTAATTCCACTGATAGAAAAAGTGTATGGCTTATGAAGTTTACATAGATTTTTCACATTCTTTTTAAAAACCTTGACTCAGTGCTTAGAGTGAGGGAGGAACCATGGCAGGTGCTGGCAGAGAAGCATCACAGATTTGTAAAATGCTTCATCAATGTCTGTGTATCTACTACTCACACCTTCTAGTCAGTGTTTCCCATTTGCTTCAACCTGCATTGCATCTAATCTACTCAACCACATTCTGAAAAAAAATCACCCTCTGTTCACTTATAAGATTATCTGTGTCCTTTTATGTGTCTACACACACACACACACACACACACACACATACACACCTCCACCATCCCAATCTCACACATATGCCTTGCTTTCTATCTTCTGTCTACAACTGTCCACTTAACTCATGCAATAATTTTCATTGACTTACATTCTTCTTCAATTTTTGATTCATGGAACATTTAATGGTTCCTCAGTTCTTCATAATTAAGCTCTGGGGAACAATATTTTAAGACTAATTCCCATGATTCTCATCTAGCATTGCCTCTTTACTACTACTAGGACATACAGAAGCCTTCCAATAAAATGATTCTTTAATCTTCATTATTTTTCTTATCTCTATACATTTATCTAGGGTGTTCTTTGAATTAGCTGATGCCACTTAATTATGTTAGCTGAAGGCCTCATCTTTTGTAAGACTGTGTCTTAGCTTAAGAAACTTTCTCTTTTCATTGTCTAATGATAACTTGCGTCCTTTCATTCCTCTGTTGACTCTATAGTTTACTGTGAACTACTGATGTCTAAGTATCGAATAATTTGTAAATACCTTTAATGGCATTAATGAAAATTCCTTCTAAGCCAGATACAAAGCTCTGCTCACGTTCAGTAACTGTGACTAGATAGCTGCTGGGCACAAGTACTGATTGTCATTGGCTTCCATAGCTAATATGCCCATCTCCCTGCTAGAAAATATGATTCATGAGATTTTGACAAGGTAAAGGCCTATACTTTACAGTTGTCATTTTAAATATTTTCCTTTAGAAAATATTGTTAATTTCTTCTAGTAGAAAAGTTTTGAGAAAAATGTTTTAATAGACATGCACACATAAATGTTGCTGACAACATTGGATTGAAGAGTTATTTCTGTGCACTTTACATTGATTATATCCCTGCACATCTCCAGTGTCTACTTTCTTTGAACTATTCAAGCTATTTAAATAGAGCTCCTCTAAGCATTTCTATGGCCTTATATATTTCAAAGACTACCCTTTACTTTTCTGTAGATTCATGTTGTATTCAACATGCTGTAATACTTCAAACAAGTAGAGAATTCAGAAGAAATTACATGTGGGATCATTATCATAATAATCTTTCACAATGATTGGGAATAAAGAATTTATGAATATCACAAAGTTGTTTGAAAATGATATTTAAGAAAAAAAGTAATTACCATCTGCTAATAGACCCTGCCAAATCTAAAGCTCTAAAACTGTCTGAAAAACTATACATTATGTGTGTTAGGAAAAAGATGAAGAAAGTTGAGGGGATATGATCTATAGAGGTGCGGTGAGGCATGGGGGCAAACGGGAGGCCTCTGGGGAACCCATGTTGGGAATCCCTTCCCCCTGAGGGACCAGCCACACAACAATATAGTACAGAATAGAGTTTATTCAGGTCATGGGAAGGGTAGTTAAGAGGGTAACAGGGGCAGAGAGAGAGAAGAGAGAAGAGGAGTAGAGGCCAGCCATGAGCATGTGGAGAGAGAAAGGGAAAAGAATGAATGGGTAGAGGAGGAGGAAGTGGGGAGGGCAAAGGTGAGAGACCAAGAGAGCAGGAGGGTAAGAGGCCAAGAGAGAGAGGGGGACAAGTAGCACCCTTTATAGTGTCCGGTAACTGGAGTGGAGCATATCTGGCTATTGTCACATAGGAAACTGTGGAGTGTGGTTTACAGAATCCCACCAATGTGAATAATAATGTGTATGTACATGTACACACACTTAATGTGCTATGTACACACTCATATGCCTAAACATGCTATAATTACAGGGAGCAAAAAAATGGAAAAAATGTGATAGAAATAGAATTAACTCTACTTATTTGAAAAATAAATAATTTTTATTTTATGTGCTGAAAGACAAAAAAAGTACAGTTTTTGAAGTTATTCATCACCATTGTGCTGATGAAACCAAAAGTCTGTCCTCATCACTAGGAGCAGAAAGCAGTGATGCGGTAGATCATCAATTCATATATTTCTTTGTAACGTGATTATTGGGTTTAAATCACCCTACATTTTGTCCTTTGATGATGAACAAAAATCAAATAATAAATAAAATGAAATAAATTTTGCTTGTTTTTCATGCAAACATGTTGAAAGTTTTTTATCAGTGTGTGACTTCTAGAGCATATTTGACCTCTCTCCAGTCTAGTGTCAAGAGTTTGTGTCTGGCTGCATGTCTTTCTCACTTCTAGGATGCCAGAGAACCGCCAACATGTCATTCAGGGAAGTCAGAATGTACTCTGTCTGAGACCGATGCTGTGGTTCTCAATCGCCTGTGTACCCACCCATTGCTGGGAACTAGGAGAAGTTGGGAACGGGGTCTGCAAGTCCAGGCTTCTCCTACTGCTCAGGCAGGTAGGGGAGAGCTGAGCCTGGGACTGGTAGAATCCAGGTTGATTCTGTGTGAGTATGTAAAATATGGAGAGGCTGAGAGAGAGGCCTTTTCTGGGAGATATAGGAGTAGCTCTTTCCTACAAATTCTCCCTGAACACTCACAGAGGTGCTTAATGAAGTAGATGATCCTTGCTTGTCCAAACTGCTTTATTTGTATGGAGGATGTTAATGCATACTTCTTATTCTTAAATACTTTTTTGCAGGAGGGTGTGCTTAGAATGGGAAGCCCATTGGCTAAACACCAGGGACTATTTAGATACCTCATTAGCATGGAGAATTCTAGGTGTTTTTGCTAGTGACTGGTTGGGTTGCCATGGCCCTTTCAGTGAGGTGTGCTGATTGGTGTTCCAGGACAGATAGATCATGCCGGGGAGCTGGTTCTAATGCTTGCTGTTCTCAAATATGGGAATTCTTGACATTTTGCACCTGCACCAACCTTATTAGGTCTTCTGTCAGGTGGCTTGGTCTACTTACCCCACAAGTATGTGAAAAGAGTTGGAAAAATAAAGGGGAATAGAGTTACATATTTTATCACGGTTCACAGGCAGGTGTCTCCTTCTCAATCAAAAAGACCAACCAACACAAAAATAAGTTACTACGAAGTCAAAATGAGGTCAATATAAGTTTAAGGGAATTGGAGAGATTTAGTTGGTCTAAATATGAAGGCAGAGTTAGAGAACAGGTTTTCTGTTTTTCTTTTTTAATATTTTATTGTGCATGATGCCATTTTACAAATGTCATTCTGTGAGGAAAACATTTTCCCCTCTTTTATAAATAGGATAGCAGACGTTTGAATGTTTTAAATAACAAGCCTAAGATTATCCAGTAACAAATACAAAGAAAAACACAATTTGAGTCCAGTAGGCTTCTCCCCCTACCCCCCCCCAAAAAAAAACACAGTATCTGTGTGGTCTGCCATTCCCTATACTCCATCAGCTGACCCCGATTCCCAACTCCTCATAGTGACCTGTTTCTGATGAAAAAGTGATTAATCTCAAATATCTGATTATTTTCCAATTACAATCATAAATATCAAAATTTAAGCATTTAAATTTCATTCAATTAAATAAACAAATGGAATCTCAGAACATGTAAAATTTTTATTCAAAGCCATTTATTAAGCCTAATTCTAAAGCAAGTATTCAGTTTTTAAAGGCAGCTTTTCTTGTAGTAGAATATTCTGTCAAAACAAACTACCGTGTACACTTTTGTGCTCTTTAAAATGTAATCCAATCTATAAAATAAGATTAGAATTATATAGATATTTGTACTATATAATTGTCCTAGTAAATACAAGACATTTAAATAATTTTTATCAACACAAAGAATCTTTGTGCATTATTCTAATGAAACATGACTGGATAAAGAATACAGAAATTGTTCCAACTAAGTAAAATTGCACAGACACAAAATAACACATATAGCTTTATTCAGCAATATTAAGAAAAGTATAAAAATCTCTTTGCTTGATTAAACTAAACTAGTATTTTAATAAAACAACTTTCACTTGACATTTAGCTAATAACTATTTTGCAGAATCAAGTTTCATGACAAACTAAGAGCCTGTTGTAACAATGATTGCAACAATATTTATAGGAAGATTTATTTCATTTTATTCTCTCCATAAGTGTTTCCAAATCTTATTCCACAATTTGTTTTCCTGTTCCTAATTTGGACATAGCATGAAAGGGGAACAAGGGGCACCCTAAAAGACATTACCCTAAGAAACAACTTAGTTTTTCAATCTTCAAAGAGCATCCAGCTGTGTAAACGAACTCCTTACTTATTTCTATCAAGTAAAGATAGGTATTACTTCCTGTAAATGAAAGAGAGAATTAAAGTCAACTGTATCCATTGATTTTCCCAAGGTTTATCACAAGCCAGTGGCTAACGTGAAAACTGAACTCAAATTTATTTGTCTTTTACACCATCTCACTTCCTTGCTTAATTTAATTATCCCAAGTCTAGAAAATATTGAGACACTCTGTGAATGCCAAATCATGATTTCTAAAGAGTTTTCTTGTGGAATTCAATCCAGTTTTGTCTCTAAAATTAAAATTAATTTGTTGTTTAGAACCCTGTTAATTGAAGCTGACAGAAACTTCAGAGAACACTTACCAAGCAAACATCATTTTTTATCATATTATTAAAGAATACCACACTGGATTCTTTAGATTTAAAAAACAAAAACATGAACTGAAATAAAAGACACTAAATAACCTATTAAAACATTGATTATTAGCATATGAAAGAGAAATGAAATATAAGAACTTTCAGGGCACAGGTCCTCACAACTTCTAAGGAATAAGTGATCAAAACTAAGTGCAGGTTTGGGTGAAAGATCTGTAGAGGAGGTAGCATCAAAGTTAAATTTTATTTATTTTATTGGTTGGTAGGTGGTTGGGTTGGTCGGTTGATCTTTTGAGATAAAGTTTCCCTGTGTAGTCCTGGCTTTCATGGGACTCACCCCTTAGACCAGGATAGCCTCAAACTGAAATATCTGCCTACCTCTGCCTGCCAAATACTGGGATCAAAAATGTAAACCATCACCACCAGCCATAGTTGAAGTTTTAAGGTGTGTGTATGTTTTCTAAATGATTTAAATAAAGAAACGCAGTGGATCAAGGAATACTAGGATATGTGAAAGTGTGGGTTAAAATACAAAAAGTACCATGAATAAGACAAGAATGACCAGGTCATATATTAATATGTCAACATGAATCAAAACCATGTGGCCCCAACTGAAGCATTAGCATTCCTCTAGAAAAGATACTTTATGGAGAAAGAAAATAAGCAAGAAAGCAGAAGATGAAAGATTCTGTACTGAATCATAGTTAGTGTCACATTACAATACATTCCTGTAGGCACTTTTTTTTGTTCTCTGAAGTCTGTGTTCTTTGGACAAGAAACTACACAAAACTAGCTGAGGCTAGTTTACACCCATTTTTATAACTATTTTACATAGTAATTCTGGATTCATTTTCTTGCCTATGAGTTTTATGGTGAGACTGAGGAACCATCCTGACACGGGCTTAAATTCTTGCTGTGCTATCAAAAACAATTCTTGTCTTAAAATTAGCCAGTCACCTTTTCTGATCACTGAGCATCCTCTGATAGTGTCCTCTAAAATGTATTTACTCACACTTCTTTCAGGAATCCTACTTCATACATACATTCAATCAATATTCACTGGACACCAGGCAGGAATGGTGAATGTTTTGTATCATGAGTCATATAGTAACCAGAAAACAAGCAAGTCCTGCTTGACTGTGCTACCAATAGTATGTGGATCTCTGCGCATTAGCTCCTAGCCTTAAATTCCCAAAGATTCTGCCCCTGTGACCTCCTCACCCCAGGAGCTATTTACAAACAGTGTACACCAGGACTCTGAAAACTCTGTGTCTCTCTAGACAGTTTAAGTTTCCAAGATGTCTCCAACTGCTTTCATATAATATCATCAGTCATGTAGCAGAAGAAGGTACCACATGTAGTAGATATATAGGTAACATGCCAAATGTACAGAAGAAATATCTGCAGACCATGTGGAAATATGTGGAGAATGATGTCTTTGGAAGAAGGATGAGAGCGGAACAACACTGAACATCAGCATCTTAATATTTCAGTTTTCCTCTGATTTGCAAGTCATAAGGCCCCATGATGATATACTTCCCTTTGCCTCTCTTCTATGCTTCAAATCCCCATGTCTTACTTTAATCTTTTAATCTTGTCTTGGTGATGTAATGTTATAGCTATTCAAAAGGAAATACATTAACAACTATTATAAAAAATAGTGTTCATTAAACAATGGCCAAGTTTCAAATTTGTCAGAGATGATTTAGCACAGTCAGAGATGAGGAGTTAACATTACCAGGACTTTATTTTCAATCAATAATGTAATTATAATTAAACAAATAGGGTATTTTTCTGAGCAGTAGAAAGGACAGTTGTTCTATTCACAGCCATAGAGAAATAGAAATCTTGCGAAGATACAGAGCTCATATTTATGTTTTGGCCTAGAAATATCTTGGGATGTTAGAAGAAAGATGTGTGTGTCTTTATTTCAGAAACTAGACTGAGGATTCATCTATATGTATAAATCATGAAGCCGGAAGATATCTGCGGTATTTATCTAACCCACAGAGTGATCCTCTCACTTAACTCCTCTTCCATGGCCAACAACTCATCTTACTGACACGAAGTGTGAGTCCAGAAAATTTACTTTTCAACATCTGCAAGGTCAAACGTGTAGTTTCCAGTGAGTTCAACCTACAGTATTCTTCACTCCAAGCTGAACAATGAGATCTATTATAAGTTAGGAGATTATGATGCAGATGAAAGTCATAAAAAATGAAACAGATCTACACATTTCAGCTACAACATTAAGGGCAGACATATTACACATGTGAGAGAATTTTAAAGTTAAACTCCCCTTGGATGAAGTGTGATTCGTGCTCCCTGAAGCACCTGCCACATTCAGTTGTCATCAAAGAGAATTCATTAAAAAGCAGAACAGTCCCCAGGGCAGGAGACGCCTCGCATGAATTAGGTGTGATGAATGAAATACACATTGGACATCTATCTATCATGCAGCATAGACATGAGTTTGCAGCCGAATGGACCAACTCCATAAAACAAAATGTAAGAATCTATACTTACTGTTTGTATTCATGAAGAAAAAAACATCTGCCTGTGGGAAGAGTAGTAGACCAGAGTTGAATACTAGCTCAGTCCTCTACTGTACACTAAACCTGTAAGCTAGTAGCTCTCTACAAAGCGATCCCCAGAGGAAACCTCTTGTTTTCTTCAGAATGGTTAATCAAGGCACAAATGACAGCATAGCTGGCTGTCCTGACAATCCAGAATCTCCACCATTATAGATTCATTAAACTGGGACTGTTTTCCTACTGTGATTTAAAAATAATTATTCTTGTCATTCAATTATATAAAACAATTATGAGACTCATGGGACTCAGTTGCTCTGAGCAGTCAGCTATCCAGGGCAAACCTCAGTTTAGCCACTTTTATCAGACCTGTGGACCCTGAATCATACAAGTATGGGACCCTTCTCCTTCCCATCTTCCTTGCTTGCTGAATCTTCTAGAACACTGCAACTGCCCTAAGTAGTCTGCAATTCCCATTTGGCCTCCATTTTCCTTCCTCTAACTCTCTACCTAACTTCATTAGACCTGCAAACCCTGAAATATACAGACATGAAGATCTTGAAACATACAGTAAAATGATACCCATCAGAGGTCTTCCATACCAGGACCATTTTGGTAAACATCCCTCCCAATACCTATTATAACAGTAGTATCCAGGGGAACAAAGCCATCCAGACAGCTAGCAGCCCTCAAAAAACAAAACAAAACAAAACAAAACAAGCACACACACACACACACACACACACACACACAATCAAAAAAAGCCAGTGCAATATGACATCTTCAGAACACAACTACTCCAACACAGCAATCCATGAATATCCTAATACAACCAAAGCACAAAAAATGTTGTTAAATCCAATCATATAAAGATGATAGAGTCTTTTCATGAGAAAATGAATAAATCCCTTAAAGAAATACAGGAAAATACTATCAAAGAGGTGAGGAAAATAAATAATACTATGTAAGGCCTGCAAATACAAAAAAAAAAAAAAAGCAATAAAGAAAACACAAACTAAGATAATCCTGGAGAAGAAAAATCTAGAGAAGAGAACAAAAAATAAAAGATGCAAGTATCACCAACGGAATACAGATAAAAGATTCTCAGGCACAGATGATACAAAAGGAGAAATTGACACATTACTCAAAGAAAGTGTTACCTCTAAAAAATTGCTGACACAAAACATACAGGAAATCTGGAATACTATGGAAAGACCTAACCTGAGAATAATGGGAATAGTAAAAATTAACGTTCTCAGCTCTAAGGCCCAGAAAATATGTCCAACAAAATCATAGAAGCAAACTTTCCTAACATAAGAAAGAGATGCCTATTAACATACAAGAAGCATTCAGAACCCAAGTCTTACTGCACCTTGAAAGAAAATCCTTCTGCCACTTAATAATTAAAACACAAAACCCATAGAACCAAGAAAAAAGATGCAAGGGAAGAAAAGTCCAGGTAACATACAAAGGCAAACCTATCAGAATTATATCCCTCTTCTCAACAGAGACTGTCAAAGCTAGAAAGTTCTAGACAGATATCTTGCGACCTCTATAAACAAAAGAGGTGCCATTCTGGACTACTATGACTAGCAAAACTCTAAATCACCATGGATGGAGAAAACAAGCTATTTCAAGACAAAACCTAATTCAAACATTATCTATCCACAAATCCAGCCCTACAGAAAATACTAGAAGGAAAAATAAAACCTAAGAAAAAAACTCCATCCAAGAAACCACAAAAAATAAGTAACCCCATACCAACAAAAGTTGGGAAGTACACACACACACACACACACACACACAAACACTAAAACCACAAATATTAAAATGACAGGAATTAACAATAACTGGCCATTAATATCACTCAACATCAATGGACTCAAATCCCCAATGAAAAAACAGGCTAACAAAATGTAACTGAAAACAGGATCTATCATTCTGTTGTATATGATAAACATATCTCAGTAATAAAGATATAAAGGTAAATATTTTTTTGCTTTGTTTTGTTTTCTTTATTTCTTGGACTTCATACAGTCTGTGAGTTGTTTCTGGGGGAGTGCAAGCCTCTGGGGTTAGCATCCCACTATCAGTGACTGCATATTATGTCTGTTCTTTTGTGACTGGGTTATCTCACTCAGGATGATATTCTCTAGATGCAGCCATTTTCTTAAAAATTTGGTTAAGTCATTGTTTCTGGTGGCAGAGTAGTATTCCATTGTGTATATGTACCACAATTTTTGTATCCATTCATCTTCTGAAGGACATCTGGGTTCCTTCCAGCTTCTGGCTATTATAAATAGAGCCGCTATGAACATTGTGGTGCATATATCTTTGTTGTGTATTAAAGTGTCTCTGGGGTATATGCTCAGAAGTGGAATAGCTGGGTCTTCAGGTAGTACTATATCCAATTTTCTGAGGTATCGCCAGACATATTTCCAGAGTGGTTGTATTAGCTTGCAACCCCACCAACAGTGGAGAAGTGTTCCTCTTTCTCCGCAGCCTCACCAGCATCTGCTGTCATCTGAGTTTTGGATCTTGGCCAATCTGACTGGTATGAGGTGGTATCTCAGGGTTGTTTTGATTTGCATTTCCCTGATGGCTAAGGATGTCCAGCACTTCCTCAGATGTTTCTCGGCCATTCGGTGTTCCTCAACTGAAAATGTTTTGTTTAGCTCTGTACCCCATTTTTTAATAGGGTTATTTGATTCTCTGGTGTCTAGCTTTTTGAGTTCCTTGTACACCTTGGATATTAGGCCTCTATCTGATGTGGTGTTGGTAAAAATCTTTTCCCATTCTGTTGGTTGCGTTTTGTTTAAAATCTGTACATTTATCTTTGTTTTGTAAAATAAAGTTGTTTTATTAAAAAAAAAGGAATAAATATATATTACTCAGAAAAAAAAGATATAAAGGTATAGAAAACAAAAGTTTTCCAAGCAATTGGACTCAAAAAACAAGCTGGATTAGCCATTCTAGTATCTAACAAAATAGACTTTGAACCAAAATTAATTCAAAGGACATGTTATCCTCATCAAATGAAAAATCTGGCCATTTGCCACTGAGAACAGCAGAGATCCAGGGACAAAAGACTGGTGAGACTGCGCAGCAACTAGCCGGGGCACAGAGAGGTCTGGGTCTAGCACATGGAAAGCGCCCCACCCCCACCCTCATTGATTCAGAGGAGCAGGAAACTCTGCCTTAGGGATGTGGTTATCACCCAGAAGTCCTTTGCGTGTGGAACAAACGCTCAGGCAATTTGCCACTGGGAAGAGCAGAGATCCAAGTACAAAGGCTTAGAGAGACTGCACTGAAAGTAGCCTAGGCACAGAGAGGGTTAGGCCTAGCTCAGAAAAGCTAGTTCTCCTGATTGGTTCAGGGGAGCAGGAACTCTGCCATAGGGACTCGGTTTTCACACAGAAGGTCCTTGCATGCAGACCAAAGGCTAAGGCCATTTGCCACCTGGAACAGCAGAGATCCAGGGACACAGAGCTGGTGAGACTGCACTGCAAGTAGCGGGGACACAGAGAGGGTTAGGCCTGGCGTGCAGAAAGCGAAGCCAACCCGATTGGTTCGGGGGAGCAGGAACTCTCCCATAGGGACTCAGATTCCATCCGGAAGGCCCTTGAATGTGGACCAAAAACTCAAGACATTTGCCACCTAAAACAGCAGAGATCCCAGGACACAGGCCAGGTACATGGGAGAGAAAAGGACCAATCAGCAAAAAAAAAAAAAAAAAAAAAAGGCAAAAGGAAAGCAAAATAACTTACACAATGGAAACCCAGACAACCTGGCAACATCAGAATCCAGCACTCCCATCACTGCAAACAGCAGAATGCCAAACTCTCTAGAAAAAGAAGACTCATACCTGAAATCATACCTCGAGATAATGACAGAGATCCTTAAACAAGAATGGGAAAAAAAGCATAAAGAATTAGAAGCTTTTAAAGAGGAAACACGAAAAACAGTCAAATAAATCAAAGAACAAGAGGAAAACAGAATAAAAGAGATGAAGAAATTGAAGAAGGAATTTAAAATGGAAATGGAAACAATAAGGAAAACACTAAAAAAAAAACCCTGCAGATGGAAAACCTAAAAAACAAATCAGGATTCACAGATGAAAGCATCTCTAAGAGACAAGAATAGATGAAAGAGAGAATCTCAGGGACTGAAGACAACATTGAAAACCTAGACAAACATTCAGAGAAGATGCAAAACCAAAAAGATCCAATCCAAAATGTCTAGGAGATCCAGGACACAATGAGAAGACCAAACCTAAAGACAACAGGAGTAGAAGAGGGCAAAGAATATCAACTAAGAGACACAGTAAATATCTTCAACAAAATAGTAGAAGAAAACACCCCTACCCTTAAGAATGAGATGACCATGAGCATAAAAGAAGCCTACAGACTCCAAATAGGTTGGACTGGAAAAGAAATTCCTCCCAACAGAAAATAGTCAAAAACAGCAAGCACCCAAAACAAAGAAAAAATACTAAAAGCAATAAGAGAGAAGGGTCATGTAACATATAAGGCAGGCCAATCAGAATCACACAAGAATTCTCAAGAGAAACTATGAAAGCTAGAAGATCCAGGACAGACATCATGCAGACCCTAAGAGAACACAAGTGTCAGCCCAAGCTGCTATACCCAACAAAACTCTCAATTGCTACAGATGGAGAGACCAAGATATTCCAAAACAAAACAAAATTACACAATATCTGACCACAAACCCAGCACTACAACGAATTATAGGTGGAAAATCCAATACAAGAAAGAAAACTACATCTACAAAAAGCAAGAAAATACCTAAGCAAGAAAACTGAAAAGAAAGACACACAAGCACAATTCTACCTCTAAAACAAAAATAGCAGGAAACAGCAACCACTATTCCTTTATATCTGTTAACATGAATGGACACCATTCCACAATAAAAAGATATAGGCTATCAGACTGTATACATAAACAGAATCCACCATTTTGAAATAATGAAATTAAGGAAAAGATACCCTTCATAATAGTCACAAACAATATGAAATACCTTTGTGTGACTCTAACTAAGCAAGTGAAGGAACTGTATGACAAGAACTTCAAATCTCTAAAGAAGGAAATCGAGAAAGATCTCAGAAAATGGAAAGATCAGTCATGTTCATGGATTGGAAGAATCAACATTTTAAAAATGGCCATCTTACCAAAAGCAATCTACAGATTCAATACAATCCCCATCAAAATTCCAACCCAATATTTTATTGAGTTGGAAAGAGCAATGTACAATTTTATCTGGAATAACAAAAGACCTAGAATAGTGAAATCCATCCTCAACAACAAGAACACATATGTGGGAATCACTATTCCTGATCTCAAGCTATATTACAAGGCATTTGTGCTAAAAAACTGCATGGTACTTGTACAGAAATAGGCACGTGGATCAATGGAATAGAATAAAAGATCCAAAAATGAGCCCTCACATATATGGTCACTTGATTTTTTACAAAGGAGCAGTAAACATTCAATGGACAAAGGACAGCATCTTCAACAAATGGTATTGGTCCAATTGGCACTCAGCATGAAGAAGAATGAAAATAGACCCTTTCTTATCTTCTTGTACAAATCTCAAATGCAAGTGAATCAAAGATCTCCACATTAAACCAGGTACACTGGAACTATTAGATGAGAAAGTAGAAAAAACCTTAGAACACATAGGCACAAGAGAAAATTTCCTGAACAGAACACCAATGGCTCATGCTCTAAGGTCACGTATTGACAAATAGGACTTAATAAGATTGCAAATTTCTATAAGGCTTAGGACACTGTCAAAAAAAAAAAAAAAAAAAAAAAAAAAAAAAAATGGGAGCCAACAGAGTGGGAAAAGATCTTTACCAACCCGTCAGATAGAGGCCAAATATCCAAGGTATACAATGGACTCAAGAAGCTAGACACCAGATAATCAAACAACCATGTTAAAAATGAGGTACAGAGCTAACCATAAAGTTCTCAATTGAGGAATATTGAATGGCTGAGAAGCATCTAAAAAAGCGCTTGACATCATTAGCCATCAGGGAAATGCAAATCAGAACAACCCTGAGATTCCACTTCACACCAACCAGAATGACTAAGATCAAAATCAGATGACAGCAGATGTTGGCAAGGATGCAGAGAAAGAGGAACACTTCTCCACTATTAGTGGGGTTGTAAACTGGTACAACCACTCTGGAAATCAGCCTGGCAGTTCCTCAGAAAATTGAACATAGTACTACTTGAAGACCCAGTTATTCCACTTCTTGGCATATACCCCAGAGAAGCTCCAACATACAACAAAGACACATGCACCACAATGTTCATAGCAGCCCTATTTATAATAGCCAGAAATTGGAAAGAACCCAGATGTCCTTCAGTAGATGAATGGATACAAAAATTGTGGTATATTTACACAATGGAGTACTACTCAGCTATCAGAAACAATGACATTATGAAATTCTTAAGAAAATGGATGCATCAAGAGAATATCATCCTGAGTGAGGTAACCCAGTCACAAAAGAATAGGGATAATATGCAGTCACTGATAATTGGATACTAACCCCAGAAAGCTCTGAATACCCCCAGAAACAACTCACAGACTATACGAAGTTCAAGAAAAGCAAAGGCCAAAAAAAATGATGAAAATTCATTATGCTTAATCTTCACACACCAAGAAAACTTTGACTATTTCCAGGTTACAACTTGTTTTACATATATTTAATACTCATTGTAACTAGTAATATTTTAATGCATACTATCAAACCTTTAAAAAAATCAATTACTGACAAAAATGCATTCATATACTTTTATGCAAAAATCCTTAAAATCTGCACAGTTATCTTTGTTTAAAAAAAAAGAAAAAGAAAATGGAGACATAGCAACTGACCCTGAGGAAGTTCAAAGAATCATTAGGTTTTACTTCAAAAGTCTGAACTTCACATAATTGGGAAATCTTAAGAAAATCTTTAGACAAATAGCACTTACTAAAGTTAAAACAAAATCAGGTAAACTATTTAAATAGCTCCATACACCCTAAAGAAATAGAAGCAGCCATTAATAGTCTCCCAATAACCCCCACCAAAAAAGCACATGGACAGGTGGTTTTAGTTCATAATTCTACCAGACCTTCAAAGAAGAGCTAATAACAAGAATCCTCAAACTATTCCACAAGTAGTAAAAGAAGGAACACTACCAAACTCATTCTATGAAGCCACAGAAACCCTGATACCGAAACCACACAAAGACTCAACAAAAAAAGAGAATTTCAAACTGATTTCTCTTAGGAACATTGATTCAAAATTACTCTAAAATATTTGCAAACTTAATCCAGGCACATATCAAAATCATCATCTACCATAATCAAGTAAGCCTCATCTGAAGAGATCAAGGTATGGTTCAATATACAAATGTCTATCAATTTAATCCACCATATAAACAAACTAAAAGTAAAAATCATTTGATCATCTCATTAGATACTTAAAAAGCCTTTGACAGAAATCACCTGTCTAACTATGCTCATAGCAGCTTTTTTCATAGTAGCCAGTAATTGGAAACAACTTAAATGTCCCCCAACTGAAAAATAGGGTATCTCTACACAATTTAATACTATTCAGCTATTAAAAACAAAGGTATCATGAATTTTACAAGCAAATGGATAGAACTGGAGGATATCATTCTGAATGAGGTAACCCAGACCCAAAAACAATGCATTGTTTATACTCACCTATAAGTGAATATTAGTCACAAAATATAGGACACCCATGCTACACTCCATAGATCCAAAGAAGCTAAACAAGAAAGAAGGTACAAGCAAGAATCCTTGAATCTCACTTAGATGTGGGAATAAAATAGTCACAGGAAGCAGAGGGATAGAAAGAACTGGGAGGGAGAGGAGATGAGGAGGAAAATGGGGGTACAGGATTAGGTATGGGTAGGGACAGGAGAGATGACCAGAATGCCATGAGAACAGAAAACTGCAATGAATAGGGATGAGGAGGTGTGGAGTCATCTTAAGAATGTGAGAAAAACCTGGGATAAGGAAGGTGCCCAGGAATCAGTGGTGGTAACAATAGCTGTGACTCGCAGCATAGGGGATATGGAAACTGAAATGACAACCTCTTGTTGCAGGAACCCCAGGGGAATGATTGAGACACCAAAATGCCCACAAAACTCTTGACCCAAAATGTATCCTGTTTATAAGAAATGCAGGGACCAGGGATAGAGCAGAGACTGGGTAATGGCCAGCCAATAACTGGTCCAACTTGAGACCCAACCTAAGGGAAACCAATCCAGGATACTCCGTTAGGTTTGCAGACAACTGGTTAGCATAGCTGTCTTATGAGAGGCTCCATGAAACAGCTGACACAGAGAGATACAGAAACCCACAGCCAAACAATGATGGAGCTTGGGAACTCTTATGGAAGAGTTGAGGGAAGAGCTGCCACTCTGAAGGAGATAGGAACTCCACAGGAAGACCAACAGAGTCAACTAACCTGGACCCTTGAGACTCTAAGAGACTGAACCCCCAATCAAAGATCATACATGATTTGGACCTAGGAAACCCCAGATGTGCAGCTCAGTCTTCATGTGGGTCCTGAACAACTGGTGTGGGGGCTATCCTAAAAACTGTTGTCTGTCTATGGAATGTGTTCTTCTAGCTGGGCTGCCTCAGTAGGAGAGGATATGCTTAGTCTCACAGACTTGATGCACCAGGATGTAGGAGATACCCATGGGGGGACTCCACCCTCTCAGACAAGAATGGAAAAAGGAAGAAAGTATTGTGGGGGAGGCAACCTGGAGGATCAGCAGGAAGCCTGATGTAGAGTAACGTTTAAAAAAACAATAAATAGGAAATGTGTCAGGGAGTCCTGAGCCTACAGAGGGAGGGAAGAAAGGAGGAACATATTGAAAAGTAATAGACAATTTGAAATTTATTTTTCGTACAAGACATTGCCGCATTGGAAAGACATGCTCCTCAATTCACAGATGTGTACATCTATGAGGTATTGGGAGCCAAACCAAATACTATTTGAGGTGAGAAATAATTAATTTAAAAACTTGTTGTCAATATTCCAACTTGTTAGTAACCTCCATGAAACTCCTGTTGAGATGCCTTTTGTAATTACACAGACATCAGGTACTCTAAGCTGAATTTGGACTTGCATCATATATAATATAAATAATATATATACATATATATATTACATGCACTATGTATAATATTTTACATGATATGTACTGTACCCTGTATCCTTTCCCATATGTTTGTGAGAGGAAATAATGTGTTTATTTGTTTGTTTGTTTTTAGACACTCTATTTACATTTGAAATGTTATCCCTTTCCCCTGCCCAACTTACTCAATTCCAAACCTAAGCAGAAGTTTAAGTCAACCCCGGAATTATCTGCTTCAGCTTCTCCAACAGGCTTTTTCTCATGCTACAACCACAAAGGTTTTTCTTAGGACTCTTTGCCATTTTGCTAGAGATTTGGCTCAAAACGCTGCTTTAGCACACCCCCAAACAAGACCATCTTTAATTATAACACAGGTGAGGTGGTGGCTGATGTGGCTTAGTTTGCCCAGATGCAAACAGTACAGTCTGTGTTTAATAAAGTGATTTAATGCACATGGCTATCTGAAATAGTGACATCAAGTTTACACACAGCTGACATGACCTTCAGAGAGTTACAATGTCACTCATATGGAAGCTCCAAATCTAGCCCAGAGTACTGGTCCACATCTCCTTTTTATCTTGATACCCCATGGCCCCAAAGGTGGGCTTTTTGGTTAATCATTCAGCTCAATTCTACACTTTTAATTTTTAAAACAACAAAATTCAGTGTTTAGACAACTATTGTTTGAAAAGGCAACATTTAAAGAATATATAATTAAAATATTTCTAAGACTATCATTTCACCAGGAAAAAAAAAAAAAAGACCAAGTGAGAAAACTACATTTTTTAGTAACATTTTTAAGGATCAGAATTAGAAAGAATGTCTCCTATATATTTTAGGAACAAATCAGCATTAGAAAACTATTTTTATAGTAATCATTTGTCTCAGAAAAGAAGAGGGTTTTGTTCTTGTAAATTCAAGATGTCAAGCCAGGCATGTAAGCACATGCTTGCAAACCCAGAACGAGGGAGGCTGAAGCAGGAGGATTATGAGTTTGAGGCTAACCTAGGCTAAACAGCATCTTATTTTCTTTTGATTCTTTTAATTTCTATGAAAGCAGAAATTCTATCTCATCAAATATAACCTTCTTTCTATCTACGCACCTATCTTAATATTTTTATTTCTCTTATTCCTTTCAAAAGTATTTGGGTAAAATGCAAAGGTACCTGTGATAAACACCAGTCAATTATATCCTTTTCTTAATTTTATTTGACACTTGCTCTTATATTTTGGTTAGAGTACAAATATTAGCTATTCATTTAAGGTATGTAGAACATGGGGAATATAAGATGTAGCTTCAACAACATTGGGTTTATAATCTCATGTTATGTTTTATTGTTTGGAACTAAGATGTGACAAAGGACAAAAATTCTTGCCTTATGCATGGATGTCCTATGTCCCTGTAAAACTCGTCTGTCCACACCAGCAGGCTTCTCTCATTTTGCCCCTGTGGCTTTCTTTTAAAGAAATTTGTATATTTCTTGCCTTTAAAAAAAATCTCATTGATGCTGTAATTTTAAGAACTTTCAAGTGAAGGGCAGTAGGAAGTTTTATAAGCAACACAAATGACGTAGTCCCATTTCCTGCTCCCCAGTAAGACAAGATTATTCCAGCCTAATACTCAGTTTCTCATGTTCCCAACACCAATTTTTTGGTTTGAGTTTTGATTTTAAAAACTACTGTCCCTAGACAACAGGTCGAATAATGAAAGCTAAACTTATTACCTAAGTTTTAAAGATGGTCTATTTTTCTGTGGAATGTAACATTTCCTCCAAGAATAAAAGCTTGAAAGTAAAGAGATCCACTGTGTTCCTGAACCTCTCTTTCAGATAAATATACCAAAAAAAAAAAGATAATCATTCATTCATGTAAAAACTCTATATGAATAAAGTGCAGTTCACTCCAAATCTCAGCTCCATTACTAAACCTCTCCTGTGCTCTATCCACTACACATAGCTATGAAGACAAACCCCTGAAACACATACATACTACTCCCTTCCAATGCTGAGAGCTCAGGGTGGATCTACTAACTCAAACAAAGGATTGCCATATCACTTCAGGATGATGATAGCAAACTCATGTGCAAAGCGTTTGTCTGAGAAGAGAAAGGCATTGCAAAGATGGGGATGCCTAAGGAAACCTCAGAGGGAACATGGGCTAATGAGGTAGAAGAGACAATCTTTTTAATTTTTTTAAAATTATTTTATTTATTTACATTTCAGTCATTGTCCCCTCTTCCCAGTCCCTCCTCCCAGGTTTCCTCATCCCATTACTCCTCCACCTTGCCTCTGAGAGGATGCTTCCCCACTATGCCTATTCCTACCCCATTTCCCTCTAGAGTATTAAGCACATCTTCTCCCACTGAGGCCAGTGCAGGCAGACCTCTGCTTTATATGTGCCAGGAGCCTAGGGCCAACCTGAGTATGAGAGGAGATTATCTTAGAAGACTTTATGGTAAAACTACAATCAGTACCATCTGTCTATAGTATAGCATGTTTTACACTGCATAGTTACAGCAATCTATCATAAAGGAGGTGGTTTGTAAATGATAGAAACTACAGTCTTTGGGCTCAGGATTCTAAAAGTCTGAAGTCAGGGTATCAACATTATCAGCATGCCTGGGTCTCAGCGCAATCATTCTCCTGGGAACAGGCCACTGACTTCTCACTGCAGTCTTAAGTGGTGTGATGAGGATCAGAGAACTCAGAGGGATGATTTGTATTGCTCTGACGATTCTCTAACAGACCATCTGTAAAAAAAATAACTTTATAACAGGAAAGCGGTGCTTTATGTCAGGCTTGCAAAGGATCAGTCTACCATCAAGTGGTACCATGACATTGAGAGCAAAACAGTTCACAGTGGGACAATACAGAAGGCAGAAAGAGAGGAAGAAGGGGGTGAGAGAGGGAGGCAGAGGGGGAGGGAAAGAGGGAGGGAGATGGAGAGAGAGAGAGAGAGAGAGAGAGGAAAGAGAAAGAGAGAGAGAGAGAGAGAGAGAGAGAGAGAGAGAGAGAGAGAGAATAAGTAAGCAAGCAAAAAAAGAAAAAGAGCAAGGAAGCAGAAAGAAAGAAACAATGAAAGAAACAAAGAAGCAAAGAAGTGTTCAGAATATAACACTCTAAGAACTGACCATCAGCGGCCTCCTTCCAGCCATACTCTACTTCCAAAAGTTCCCAGAACCTCACAGAAATAATACTACCAGCTGAGATGTTCAGAACGTAAGCTTATGAACAAGCATTCCTCATTCTATCCTTTATGGGTCATAATCCCATTTACAAAAAGTTTACACTCTTTAATAACTTCCAAAGGCCCTACATCCAGCTCCCATAGTATTGAGGGCTGAGGATTTCAGTACTGGAATTTGGGGGGAGTAGAAGTTCCATTGCACTGCAACCTACCCTTGATCCACACAGGGTTTTGTCTGTTCTTCCCTGAGACCCAATAAAATTTTCAGCTAAGCCCATGTATGCATAAACCCCATTCCCTGGACTTTTCTTTGCTCATATTTTAACATGGCTTCTCCTGAAGGGAAGCACTTATGGATAGATTTGAGATGTCTAAGGGTTAAAAGTTCAAATTGTTCTTGTCTTTGGGAGTCCTGATTCTGTTTCACTCCACCTCATTCCCTCCCCATGGGCACAGTCCCCGCCCCCTTCTTATTGGTGGTTATCTTTATCTTCTGCCTTTTTGTTGAGCTTTTACTGGTATTTCTAGGATATTGCTGTTGTTTTAATTCTGTTCTTCTCCATGTTTCTATTCTCAGAACAGGTCTCCAGCACATATACCTACATGCACAAAGATAAACACACATGTTACCACATCCACATATTTCATTTACTGCTTCCTCACATAATTATGTTTGCATTATTATACTGTGAAAAAATCTATACACAGGATGTAATAACCTGGGTAGTAATCTTTTCCTGAAAAAAAAAAAGAGTCTAACTTAGGTTGAAGACACAAAAATCAACTCAATTTGGAACTGGATATATATATATGTGTGTGTGTGTGTGTGTGTGTGTGTGTGTGTGTGTGTGTGTGTGTGTGTGTGTGCATACATACACATATAGTGCAGTTTGATCAAATCCACCAGGCAGTTCACACTCTATTCTAACTCCTCCCAAATTCTCCACAAGCATATCACCCTCCAAATTTCATCTCTCTCCCTTTTAAACCACGGAGTACAACTGAAGCTATAAAACTATGCATGGGTCTAAGGTTAGCCACGGGCATGGAGAACCTACCTCGGGGTATAACGGCATGAATGTGATGGGTAACCGATGGCTTTCTGCTAGGATTTAGCACCTGCTCCCCAGGACACAACCCATATATCTCGTACTCTTAACTTCACTATTTCTATCCCTGTAATGGGAGCACTCTCCTCTCCACGCGCGAAGACTGTGATGATTCATCTGCTCTCCGTAGCACTTATGCACCAAGCCAATACAAGCATAATTCAAACCTAACACCCCCACCCTCCTCATATTTTTGGAACTCCCTACAGATATGTGTGTAAGCAACAGAAGAATCTCTGCTATAATTTGAGGGGCTGTCGCGAAGGTCTGGGCTGCCAGCTCAGGGAACGTAACTCTTTCCTTGTATTCAGTCACTGATGTGCCATCCCCACCTCGCCATAGAAAGCTGTAGGCTTTATTTAACTTTTACCCTTCATAAGCGCAACAAAACTTAGCTCACAGTGCTAAGGTCTGGAACAGAGTCACGCTGGCATCTAATCATCACACATCTCTTAAACAAACGATAGCTTAAGAACTCAAATGGTATAAAATCATCAAATAGCATTAGATATATTTGATAGATCAAATAGTCTTTCTCCAGAAGCATGGGGGTTTGATTGGAACATTAACAATAGAACTTACCACCTATGATAAATTTCGGCTCATGACTTGTGCTTCCTATATCATAGAAACTAAAGCATTATACAGTATAGCAACAGATCTCAGTACTGCATGCCTAAGCCTGCAGATCAGTTGCTGTTCTAGGGTGCAGTCAAAGCTAATCTGGTCAGTGCTGTCACATCTTCCCTGTAGAACACGATGGCAAAATAACTAAAGGCCAAAATGGTCTTCCTTGTATTCTCTTCTGAGCCAGTAGCTTCAGCCTGACTTTGCCTGTGCATACAATAGCCAGTTTCCCTCCCCCATATTCTATTCTCTCTGCATCTTCAAATTCTCTTCTCTCTAACTAAATTCATATTCCTCTCTTTTCTGCAGACAGTCTTATTGAAGAATACTCCATCCTGATGACTATGTTTTTACGTGGCTCTCTCTATACTAAAGCATATTTCTAAATAAAGTCACATTCTGTGGTGTTAGAACTAAAACATATCATTTTTTAAAGCAGGGACAACTCAAACCAAGCTCAAGGAAATAAAATATGCAACCACTTGTCCCGAGTTATGGATATAATATGCAGATAATCACCTGAACTCTACAATCACATGGAAAGGAAGTGAAGTCCTCCGACCAACACCGACTTGCTGAGCCTGTAAGACTCAACTTAAGAAGGATCTTCTATCCCCAGACAAGACTTCAGAGTAGATTGCCCAAGCCCACAGATGAGTCAAGCATGGGAGACATGCTAAGCACTAAGACAGAGACAGCTACTTTTCCATCTAATTCCACAGGAACCACAAGGAAAAACCACATTTTAATTCTGCTTAATCTACTATTTTAAAATGGTTGGTTTTACAGTGCAAAACAAATTAGCACAACCTAGGCTCTTGGTTTGGAAAGGTATTTCGCTTGGTTTTTTAATTTTTAATTTTTGTTTTGTTTTTGTATTTTTGAGATGGTTTCTCCATGTAGCCTTGCTTGTTGGGGACTAGGATTAAAGCTATGAGCTACCATGTCCCAGCCATGACCTAGTTTTTATTTCAAAAGCTCTCACAAAACTGAAATTTGTTTTCTATTTTATTGAATATTTTATTGATACTATTTTGTATCCTTTGCTAAAATTATTGATAGCATTTTAAAATTTTTTATAGAAGATTTTTCCAAAATATACATATTGCACATATCTACTCATATGTGTGAACACAAGAGTGTGTGTTTATACATATTAAAAAAAATACATCTACCATCTTTGTCAAACTCCTGTGTATGATTGCATGCAGATTGATGGTGAACTGTTGGATAATATCCTAGTGTTTATTTTTATGTGTATGAATATGTTCCTATATAAGTTTTTCTACAATATGTAGAGAAACTCACAAAGGCCAGAGGAAGCTATCAGGATGCCCTGGAACTGGAGTTGCAAGAAGTTGTGGACTGCCATGTTGCTGCAGAAACCAAACTCTCAGCAAAAACAGTTTTCTGATACTTATACACTTGCCTATCTCTCCTATCTCTACCTGATAAGATTTTAAACAAAGAACTGAAAATGGGATATAGTGGTTTGAGCACATCAGGAAGGGTTACGCTAAAAGCTTTGTCAAACCAATGACAAAGACATTTACAATATTGGCTAAATTTATTCGTAAGTGAATCATGATCTTACACAGAGTACATGATTTTTCCCTTCTGGAATTATTAGAGCACATTTTATAATTTAGTTAGAAAGGTAAAGAGGAAAAGCAGAGATATTCTGAAAATTAAATAGGATGAAAGATTTGTCACTATAAGTATTAAGCTATAAGAAAACAAAATTAAAATTTTAACTTTAATGTATTAAGATTCAGACATATCAGTACATCTTAAAATAAATCTATATATAGAATCAAATACATCTGGTGATTTAATATATGATAAACTTGGCATTTCAAATCAAAAAGAAAATGTGAATTATTTAATAAATTGTCCATGAGACAAATGCTTGCCATCTGGTAGAAAATAAAGTAAAGTCATACCTCTTGCTTTGCACCAAAACAAATTTTAT
The DNA here is from genome assembly GCF_963924665.1 of Micromys minutus. Lineage (NCBI taxonomy): Eukaryota > Metazoa > Chordata > Mammalia > Rodentia > Muridae > Micromys > Micromys minutus. Next base: position 15,356,274 of record NC_137969.1, read on the forward strand.
ATTAATCAAAGTTTTCTGCATAGAAAAAAAGAAACATAAAGAATAATGAACAAAATGTAAGTCTCACAGTAAGAACAATTTTAGTTGTTTCTAAAAATGCAGAAGCCATAAAATACAATAACCGCATACATAAAACAAAATGAGCTTAGAAAAACCTCTATAAATAAAATTGAAAGTAAAAAGATAAAGTGTGAAGGGAGACTTGCAGCTTCCACTACAAATAAAGAAATTTGCCCTTTCAATAAAGACTAAAATATAAACAACATCCTCAGAAAACATGGCTGGAAGGTGTAAGCCCAATCCATTTACAGAAAAAGAATTAAAAATGCTTCTTAACCAACTAACATAAGAATTGATTAAATTCACTCTATTAAGGAAAACTGCCACTATAAAACAACAAAATCTGCTTTATTAGGAAGAACCATTCTTTATTAGGGAAAAAAAAAAGAACAATTTAGATACAGGAAATTTGAACTCAGGTCCTCATTTTCACAGAACCAACACTCTTAAATGCAAGCCTTTAACACAGATTGTATTTCTGTGCATTTTACTACATACACAGTAGTATGACTGTAAAATGGTACATATAAGAAAATCTATTGCTTCTGTTTGTAGTCTCATGACAGTGAAAGAAGATCAAGAAATACACAAAAGTATTCACAAACAACAGAGGGTTGGGAAAGTTAATTATGATTCAACAAGACAAGCCCCAATGGAATGAATGAAGCCTAGTTATTTTTGTCTTAATGTGGATAAACCTGATGTCATTAAACTATGTATACTAGACATAAGGAGATGAATCTCCTGTGATTTCACTCATAGAAGTAAAGAACAGAATATTAGTTACCAGATGCTGAGGGAGGGGAGGGGGTAGGTGTGGAGAGGTGAATGAAAAGACCCAAGTCCCAACCAGATAAGGTGAATAAGTTCTGGGTTTCTAATGCACAGAATGATGATAAAAGTGTTGTACAAAATAATTCATAATAAATAGAAGTTTAGGGATTGGTTTGCTTCATCACAAAGAAGTAAGTGCTGGTACCCACCCATCTGTTCATCTGTTAATGAGACTAAGAAAGACAAGGTTGGAAACCACAATTACTGGTGTCCTTTGGCAACCTCCAAAGGTCTGGGGATAGGAATCATTGCAAACTAGTTTTATAGATAACCTGTCACCAAACAGGATATCTACAGATCACATGATAGATGTTTAATGCCAACAGTATACAACTGAGAGACATTGTGGTACTCATAGTGCCAAAGCCCAGCTAACCAAGTGTCACACTGGACAGCTAACTCCAATTTCCTGACATCAACTCAGAAAGAAGAACTATTCCTTTTCTTTTGCCTCAATAGTAATGGTTTTAATTACATATCAAACACACTTAATAAACTCAAATTCTTGACATGTCAGGTCATACATAATGAAAAGAAGTTGTATGTTCTTATAATTTAGTAAATGATACAAGACATCCAATAATACAACCCTCTTTCCCTCCCCCTTCCTTCATTCCCTCTTCTCTCCGTCTTCCATTCCCCATGACCCTCAGTAAATGGCAGTTGTTTGTACTGATCTTCCGTTGGTTCGCAAAGTCCTGAGGGGCATAACGTCTGCCACGTGTAAGAGCTGACAACACAATGCCTAGGGATACAAGAGCACGATGGAATAGAGGAGAAGAAGAACTCTGCAGGTCAGTGTTCAGGCGTTTCCAGATTTACTGGGTTAAAGTTTCCTCACGATGCTTCTTATATAACAAGTAGTAATCTCGGGTCCATTAACAATTTATCCTTTGTATAGTCACTCCTTGTCAGCCCATACAGTGAGTGTATCAGGAAAATGAAGCATCAAAGGCCAAGAAATTTGTCCAGCAGCATGGAAATATAAACTCAGGGATCCTTGGCATCACAGTCTTTTTTTGGCTATTCACTGTCCCTACTTTTAAGTCCCTATAAATGTCAATGTACTCTTGTGGTATTTATGTCTCTCTCTGTTGAATGATTACATCTCTCAACAATTTAGAATGATCTCTTAGGTTCAATGCACCCTGAACAGAAATTTAAAAATTGTAATTTATGTTTTTCATTAATGAAAAAAAAAAATGGTACCTTTGGATAATCTGTGCCAAGATGGTTAAAAGCAAGTAGGAAGAAACACGGTCCTGGGCAAAGGTGCCTTGTCTGAGCAGAATTCCATCATCATGTCAGAAGTGAGAGAAAAGAATGATGTCATCCAGACTCTTCAAAAATATGACTGATATATTATCCTACCTCAATCCTGGAAACCAGATCAGGGTGACTTCCACTGAGGTTTTGATTAGCAGTGAGGAAGTCCAGGTGTCTCTGTCAGACTGCCTACACTCGAGAGTGCAGATGTTAGCACTGAAGTGCACACAGAAAGTGACAATGTCAGGAGACTCCTTCATACCATTGCATCTTGTCATCTAGGTGAGCTGCAGAAGTAGGGAAGACCCTCTGATCAACTCTAGTTGTTCCAGATCCAGGGCATCACAAGGAACTTCTCCTTACCCATCTCCCCACAAAGCAGGTCATCAAACTGAGGAATGTCCTCGCTCCCTGTTCTGCAGAAGACCTTTAGGTAACAGGTATCCATCCCTGTATCTAAAAGTTATCCAGAGAGGCTAAGACAAATCTGAACAGGCACGTATTGTTGCCTTTCCCCAGGTTTCTTTTTCTCCATCATCATCACCATCACTTTCACCATCATCATCACCATCATCATCATAGTTGTCATCCCATTAGAATGCATCCTTTGATTTCCTAGTTGTACTTCTATAGAGATCTCAAAAGAGTATCCTGATTTTTTTGTTGTCATTCCTGACGGCCTCTGATTTGTTTCTCTTGGTTACCTCTGTTGCTAGGTATCCGATACCGGAAAATCTGTAGTTTAGCGAGGAAAAAGTATATGTGAGACTAGATAGAAATGGGGATTTTTCAAAATATTCCAGTGAGTTGCAAGGATATAGACGAACTCTAGCACTTTCTTTAAAAACATAGATGGAATTCCAGTACCATATCTATTCTATCATTGGCTTAATTGAACCACACCATTCAAGTTACTGAGAGAAGTGCTGTCAAAAATTCTTCATAACAGACAATCATATATGTGATAGAAAGTGGGAAAGCCCACTAGGAGAAGAATTAGCCATGCATGGTACAGGAAAGCTTGGGCAAAATTCAATTCTCAGAAGCATGGGTAAAGCTTGTTATATAGGAATTAAGTATTATATTCTTAGAAAACTTCACAAAACCACTCAGAATACTGAGGAGTCTAGTAGACAGGTTGGGACTGGTCAGGCAACATTAAAGGACCCTACTATATGTGTTGACACCCAGGAAGCTAGAGGTCACAGAGATAAAAGAAAAAAATTTCCAGCAAACCTGTAGCTGTCAGGAAGAGAGAAATATACAGAAAACCCCAAGGAATCTCAGCCAAGTGACAGAGAAGTTACGTGGCATAGAGGAAGTGAAGGGAGGGGTCACCTTTTAACCACTGCTGTCTCCCAGCATCTCATTCAATGCTGGGTCTCAGAAATAGCTTAGGAGGGCTGGAGTAAATTAAAACTTTCCTCTGCTCCTTCTCTTGGACCTGTAAGGTTCAGACAGGAAACCTCATTGAAAGGGCTTCTTTTATCCTGCAGCAGCTCACAAAGGCAGCATCTCTGTAGAGCCTAGTGAAAGGAGAACTTCAGAAGAATAAAAGAGACTGTGCTTCAGAGAGATCAGGCCCAGGAAGGGGCAGATGCTTGTCAGCTGAATAAAAGTGCTGAAAGAAAGTACATTACTCTGAGGGAACCCATATTGCCAGAATAGCTAGAAAGGGCGGAGTTATCTGAGATCTAAAAAGTATCCAAGAGAGCTTTAGCTAAGATTGGGAAATAATATTTAAAAATTAGACACACAGTTTAGACGGTGATGGGAGAACAAAGGAACACAATAACCATCCCCTTCAGGGAAACATAATGAAGAAATGGAAGAGATTAAGAGGAAGTGGGAAGCAGGTTTGCTTACTGTAACTGCAATGCTTTAATTGTGAAAGGTACTCGAAAGGCCAAGAGAAAGAGACAAAGTCTCAAACGTGCCATTGGGAAACTAAAGGGGAAACACGCCTTTCAATGAGACAGACAGACAAAAGTAAGTAAGATGTCTCCTAGTTTAGAAAATGGCAGAATACACTCAGGCAAGGTTGGCCTGGGTCTCCAGAAAATAGTCTGTGGAGTGCTGAAAAACAACTGTCAAAAAAAAAAAAAAAAAAAGAAGGATGCCCTGGCAAAGGCTAGACCCAAGGCAGAAGACACAGCAGCAGAAGAATCCAGAACTCTCTCTTCTTGGCTCGGAACTGCTTGGCACCAGCACAGACTGAGCAGACGGGAGATGTCATTTCCAAAAGACTTGAAATATTTTATGTTTAAAATGTAGAGAGACAGACAGACAGACAGACAGACAGAGAGAGAGAGAGAGAGAGAGAGAGAGAGAGAGAGAGTGACAGAGACAGAGAGAGACAGAGCAATTCCTGCTACATGGTGACTTTAAAGACCCTGACACTCAGCGGGAATTCACACTCTGGGAATTTGGGATGGGCAAGGGTCTGAAACCCGCTAACACAGCAGTGTGTGGCTGCAAAAAAGGAACCTGGAAACAACTGAAAAACAATCCGATGGGAACTAAAGTCCACAGTAGAACTCTCTCACAGGCTCTGAGCTGTGTGCTAGACATCTGCAAGAGCTGCTGAGGGAGGGGCAGAGCCAGCTATGGCAAGTGGAGCCCAGAAGACATTCTTGGCACTGTGACCAGATCTGAGACTGTATCTGCAAAGCACACTGACAGGGATAAGGAAGGTTATCCAAGTGGATAACGGAAGGCCCAGAGAGAACATGACTTCTCATTGCTGGGAAACTCAGAACTTTGAGGAAGGAATGTGATAGACCGGTCACAACCAACAACCAAGGCAGTTAGTGCTGATGTCAGTGTGGCCAGAGAGGAGTCTTACAGTTTTCATTCATTGCACACTCATAGCTAGTTGTGGTCCAGAGAACAAGCAAGTCTTGAATGACTAGTCCCAAGGGATGACAGGAAGATCAAAGCATCCACAGCTCAGAGAAAATAAAAGTGTCCATATGACAAAATACTAGATGGACCATAGTATGCACAAAATAGTGTACACTCATGCTTAATGTGCAATGTAGCATAAGTTCATTCATTAGAACCCTACTGGTCTTGTTTGTTTTATAAAAGGCAAGGTCTCATTCGAGAACCCCATGATGATCCCTGACTCAGTCTCCAGAGTAACACCACTGAGTCCTGTCCTGCTAGAATTCTGTTTGTTTGTTTTGTTTAAACTCTGGGGTTTAAACCCTAGATTTTATCAAGAAAAGTGAGAAGTGTGGTAGTTGAGTTGAACATGGTAAAATAAAAACCACATTCAAGACTCCAGAATACTGAGGTACGATATGTAAATGTGGATGTTAGTAATTTCAAAGAAATGTCACGTAAAATTACTTCAAGCAAACTTACAAAGAACGGTGTGACCTGACCTCATGGGCAGGGGTCGAACACAGGATTCAGGTCCACCAGTGTGATTACCATTAAGTAGCCCTGACCTATCTGGATCCAGATTCTGCCCATTTGCCGCTGACTGACACACCAAAATACTGGGAAATAACATCCTTGCAAAGTACCACCTACTTAAGAGATCGCTGTACCTCACAGCAAATTTGTATCCTTCTGCCCAAAGCTATGCACATAAAGTACTTCTTCCTTGTTCTGGCCTGTGTTCTTCCATCTAGCAGGAAGACCCTCTCACGCCAGGCCTCCCACCAACCTCTCGAACTCAACTCCTCATCAGACTCCGCAAACCCAGATAATTAGCAGATTCTCTGTGTGGAGCCTACCAAGTTCAAGTTGCTCTTGAACCATTAAAGCGTTTCTCATAAGCTTTTGATTCACTGGACCTGAGAGGACCCGCTTTGAACGTTTTAGCCCAGTCCCTGAGATTTCCAGCCAGTGTGTGCAAGCATAGTTGGGGGGGGGGGTCATCTGACAAGAAGTGTGCACGGATTATCATTCAGAAGTAATTACAAGACTGAGGTACGTTATGGATCTAGTAAGGCTTAAATGTTTTTAATTTGCATATGCCCATATTGAGGGAAACAACGCCATACCTCATAACAAAGCAACCCTGTTTAGGGTGGAACCAGCAGAATCCAGAAATGTGTGCCGGTCTCCTGCCTGTTGCTCAGAATCCCTCCTCCTGCAAGGTCTCTGAGCATCAGCAAAGCCCTGTTTGTTTTCACACCTCTCTGCTTGGGGGAAGTGATAGGCTTCCAGGTTCAGAAGAGCCGCCCTGAGCTGCAGCTCCACAGAGAAGTGAAAGTAAACAGGAAGGCGAGAGCCTCACACAGGCTTTGTAACCCTTGTGTTAAATTATATCAACAGGATGGGAGGACAAGAGGGATGCAGGAAATTCCACAGCCCAATGATGAAACCTCCATGGCACCTGGCTGGCAGAGACAGGCGCCTGGGTGGCATTTGCTTTGATCTGCCCACCTATAAGGAAGATTTCAAAGAGGAAATATAAAATTAAAAAGCAAAAATTTAAACATGAAATAACCCAAGGAGTTGGAACGCTGCTTAAGGGGCAGCAAGACTCAGCGCCCACCTTCAAGGCTGGAATCAAGCACGGGCTTCAAAAGGACAGTGGAAACTTTTAAGTCCGATTTTAGCTCTACCTTTGGGGAAATGTCGTTGCGTTTGTTAGCAGTATGCGGGAATTTTGTTTTTTATTTCACTTATGGAAAGTGACTAAACAACCACCAAATCTCCAAAGTACACATTCAAGTTGGTGAAGAAACATGAGGGGCAGCCGCCTGGCATCCCTCTTTCCTGTTCACCTACTCCAGGGACACAAGGCCATGTGGCAGTGCCTACTCCCCCCACGGTCTTGTGCAGAGACATCAAAGGACGCTGAATTAGGCTTCATAGTTGACAATCAGAATTTGTCTTTATGGAGACGTACAGCTGGCCGGCTGTGTAATTTATGGAAATTAAGCATGCATACATCTCCATTGTTCGGGGACACATTGTTATACAGTATGATGAGATGGGCGAAAAACCTTATAATGGATCAAAACCACTGTGTTCAAACAGAGCACAGAGCCAGGAGAGGGATTAAAAGTCTACTTTCGCATGGCGGGCCAGGGCCTATTTCGAGAATAGAGGTTTTCTTGTCACTGTTGCTTTGAGAGAAGCCAATATTTCATGGTACATTTTTTAAACTATATATTTTACCTTAAGGATCACTTTTTTTTTCCATCTAGAAGGATTCTTTTTAGAGTATTGAGCTGATTTGCACATAGAAAGGCAGGGATGTATTCCTCATACGTTGAGACAAGCTTTATTTATCTAATTCGGGAAGTGTAGCAATTCTGGTAAGTGCAGTTTCTGATAATACTGGGAAAGAACAAATCTGGATGGACCCCTCCCCTGCCTAAAATGCTGCTGGGAATGAACTTTGTAAATAAGGGCATTTTCTTCATTAAAATAGTGTCTACTCCAGTACATTTGTGAGAAATACTTTTTTTTTTTTTTTTTTTTAATGCAGTGAATAAGGGTTGGCCGCTCACTCCTTAGAATGTTGTGGGTTTTTTTGTTTGTTTTTCAACTACAGAGACCAATCATAATAATCATGATAACTGGTAATAATACAAGTGATTTTGCTCACAGGATCACCATGATTTTCAGAGGCTAGTGTGAGTGTGCCTAGTTGATCAAAGTATCTTGCTTGCTTAAAAAATTTCCTTCAATTTCCCTTTCTGATATTTATTCAGAGGCAGTCACCGTGGTCACAATGGTTCTGCACAGCAATGACTACCCTGTCAAGAATCTAACAGGATTCAGCAGGTGCTCTTCGCCTTTCTCAAACTGTAAAGAAATTCCAAAGTTATCCACACTTGTTGAGGGCCTGCCAAAAATGAGATTAAGAAATTACAAATAAATTATTCTTTAATTTTTCCTGCTGATGAAACTGTGGATGTACAAAATGCGATTAAAATGAAAGAAATAAAAATTTATTTGGGAGAGAAAGTGGCTACATACCAAATAACTTCTTCGATCTGGCTTTTAGAAAAATCGACTTAAATTATTAAGAAATACCGACCCCAGTGGTAAACAGAATCAGATGTGAGGTATTTATAGCCGCATAAATAAACGCATTTTAAATTTTGTTTATTGGGGGCTCTTAGTAAAGAGCGAATACTCCCGTTGAAATGGGAACCCTGCCATCTAGTGGTAATTTGGGGTATCAATACTTAAACAATAACAGTTCACACACAAAAAAAAATGTTGAGTCAGTTTAAGAATGAAGTATGTTAGATTTTCGAGCTGCTACAAATGAAAGATTTGAAGAAATACCGCTAAATATTTCTTCCATGAGGCTTACAGTAAAATATTTATAATATTTAAGTAGTATCAAAACTTTAAACACGATGTTATTTCTCAATATATGCCACACTTCTTTACTTCATTTTAAAGAAATAATGGGTTGTTTTCTTAATTATAAATTGCTGTTTATCTAGTTAAAACCTTTGTGGAATTGCGCTTACTAATCTACATAGCACACCCTGCACACTTTTCTAGTTAATCATTCTTGTGCTTACAAGATAAATTTCAAAGATGCATGAAAACAAACCAACAAACCAACAGAAACCCTTTATTTTTGGTTTTGATTTTTTTATAAAAAAAATACAACCAGAAGGAGGTAACAATATTTTGAAGTATCTTCATGCATCATTGAGTCTTGAAATTTTGAATTTGTTAAGTAACACCTGACTCAGCTACAAGGAATCACAGTGCTAGGGTATTAAAATACGTTACATAAACCGACATTTCCGAAGGAAACTGTAACTAAGTGGTGGCAAAACGTTATTTCACTGGAAAGACCATGAATATAGTGAAAATATCATTTCCTGTCATATAAAATAGTATGTTTGAGCCCAGAGACCCAGATCTGGGGAACCATACGGAGGAAGAATAAAACTGACCTCCACAAATTATCTTCTCAACCTCACACATACACATGCACATGCACACACATTCACAAGAATACACTCGCACTCACACACACATACACACAGGCACACACACATGAACACACATACTCACATGCATATGCACACACATTCACACACATACACATAAATAAATAGATAGATAGATAGATAGATAGATAGATAGATAGATAGATAGATAGATAAGTGGAACATTAGAAGCATGCTTAATCTGGAGTGTTTACACACATTTATTCAACAAATTCGATATAAGGGGTCAGTCAAGAAGAACCTGACGATTAAAATGGCTCCCTTCTCTCCAAAAGCTCTCTGTTACTACATTGAAGACATAGGAGCAGACAGCAATGTGTGTCAGGGGTCCTGTCGTAGTAACACGTGCATGTGGCTCAGCTCTCTTGTGATTTAAGAAACTGAGACTCCTCCTCCCTCCCTCTCTCCTTTTCCTCTTCCTCCTTCCCTTCTCCCTACCACCCTGTCTCTCTCACCTCCCTCCTTGTTCCTCCCTCTTTCTTTGTAAGTACGTGTTCTAGGCCTAGTGCTCCAGAACTGAGAAGACTCTATTTGGTAAATAAGAGGAGCAGCTCTTGAGGGCAGACAATGTACTCAGATGTGGGCACTGCAGCTGGTGGCAGGTAGGAAATGATCCTCATATGGAGGGGTGTGTGTGTGTGTGTATGCGTGTGTGTATGTGTGAGTGTACATGCATGTGCATGTGTGTGTACATGTGTTTATGCAATGTGTGTAATGTGTGTGGTGTGTGTGTAATATGTGTGTGTGGGCATGTGTGCATGTGTGCGAGAATTTGTGTGAGTGTGTGTAATGTGTGTATGTGTGTGTGTATGTGTGAGTGTACATGCATGTGCATGTGTGTGTACATGTGTTTATGAAATGTGTGTAATGTGTGTGGTGTGTGTGTAATATGTGTGTGTGGGCGTGTGTGCATGTGTGGGAGAATTTGTGTGAGTGTGTGTAATGTGTGTATGTGTGTGTGTATGTGCCAGTGTACATGTGTGTGTATAATGTATGTGTAGTACATGTGAGTGTGTGTGAGTGGGTGCATGTGTATTACCAACTCCTTCAATGTTAGCTCTTCATATCATGCTTTCATCTTACCCTTCCAAGCATAGGTGCCCTCATCGGTTCTAGGCAGAATAATATGTTACCAGAATTGGATATGGTTGATGGTTCAGAGAAGAAATGATAGTAAAGATGGCAGTCTCTCTTCAGATAAATTGGTAAGAATATAGGAGCGGCAGAGGTTCTTAGCTAAGAGCCACTATGGACCTAAAGGGACCCCCAGCCCTATGTCTGAGCTCCCACGACCCCTTGCAGCTTTGGAATAGTCACAAAGACACGGAAAAATTTTGAAATGCCAGTTGTCTTGGCCATGAGGATTATTTCACCCTTTTCTCAGAGAGAAACTTGAGGAAGCCCCAAAAGATGGAAAAAGGGATGGTTGCCTTTGTGTTTCCCAGGTTGACACATGGGAGAAACAGTGGCCAAGATGTCAGCACAATGCTGTTCTTGAAGTGTAATTCCCACTCAGTGAAGTATGAGTACATCCGGCTCTCTTTCACCAACCAGGCAGGTAAAGGTCTCAGGGCAGATGCCGGCTGAGGTCCCTCCAAAGAAACAGTTCTGCTTCAGTTGGCCTCAGAACTGCAATGTGGACTTTCCTCGGGTTCTCCGCTGCTCGTACACTCTGGCAGGCCTGTGGACATACTATGAATCTTCACTGAACTAAATTCTCAGGGGCTAGAGAAATGGTTCAAAGGTTAAGAACACCAGCTGTTCTAGAGGGCCCAGGTTCAGTCCCCAACTCTCATGTGGCAGCTCATGATTGTCTGCAGCTCCAGCTCCAGGGCATCCCATGTACTCTTCTTGTTTCTGCAGACATTAGGCTATGCATGTAGTACATAAACATACATGAAGACCGAATAGCCATATATACACACTACAAATAAAAAGTAAAAATTTTGTGGAGCTGAAGAGGTAGCTCAGAAATTTTGTTCTTGCTGAGAACTTGGGATCAGTTATCAACACCTACATTACTTCTCTCTCTCTCTCTCTCTCTCTCTCTCTCTCTCTCTCTCTCTCTTTCATCTCTCTCTCTCTCTCTCTGTGTATGTGTGTGTGTGTGCGCGCATGCGTGAATGTGTGTGTCCATCATTCTGTCGCCTCCCTCCCTCTCACTGTCCTCTTTTCTAGCCATTGCTTTTTTCTGTAAAAATTGTCATTTTCTTATACTTCATGACTCCTTTCAAAACACGTCTAAAGAATCAAATCATCACATCAGCTCTAGAATGAAAGTAGAGTAAACTGACCTCCCCGGTGAGCTTTCAGTCCACATAGAAGACAGAGAGTCTATGAAATATGTAAAAGGTACAAATGATGTTGGAACTGTCATTGTTTAGCTTCTGTTAATGGACACTGACAAGCAGAACAGGAAGCAGGAAAAATGGCCCTAAATTAGGTCCCTCTCCTGCTTTTGTAGGCCTTCTTTCCTTTAGGTGGTAATATGAACCATTACGGGTTTTGAATGTCCAACAGAATGATTACTCATCCATCCTCTTTGCAGCTAAGGTTTTTGCAAATACAACAGCGAGGTTTGCATTTGGGACTTACATAACATCAATCTTGCAGTAGATAACTCCACATTATGGAAACGGAGCAAGCATCCTCATGGCATACTTCCTGGCCTTGCTACACTTGTTTTTCAAAAGAGAAATTCTTTCCTTGGGAGTCTAGATGGAATTCAAAAGAAAATAAATCTCTGAAGTTCTGTAGTAATTTCTTGTTCTTTTAAAAATAGTTCAATCATTCCTAAATCAAACTGATTCATAGTGTTGAATGGTAGAACTATGCTGAGTCCTAGGGAAACACATCCCAAATTATAAAGCTTTTTTCTCAAGTGTGTGTGTGTGTGTGTGTGTGTGTGTGTGTGTGTGTGTGTGTGAGGGAGAGAGAGAGAGAGAGAGAGAGAGAGATCGCATATCTGTTGCATATCTGTCTATGACCCTATGACCCCAGGAAATTTTCTTTAGAAAATTATTATTTATATAGCCACATATGAATATACTTAGACCCAAGTCATACTCTGAACTATACTGCAATAATACCATAAATATGACTCTTTAACAAAAGGAAGAGACTATTGAGTCATTTAACAACATAGATGGATATCAAGGGTATTCTAAGTGATAATCTTAGCCCCAAAGATGATGTGCTACATGGTTCACATGGCACAGTTAACATCACATAATTATAGGAATGGAGAATAGATTATTGATTTCCAGCAGCTGAAGTTGCCTCAGAACAGCTACTCTGGTTTAAACAAGGTAGCCTGGAGGCTCCAAGATAACAACCTGAAAAACTGAAGCTATTAATTATCATACACATGATATTGGTATGTGATACCAGTATGCTTGCTTGATAGACATGTTAAAGGTTTACCAGATGATTTATTTATAGATATGTGATGAACACACAACTTAAAAATAAACATCATTAACATTTTAAAGTTGACTCATAGCACTGGGGATTTGGAACTTGAAGAGGTCACGACCTGTAGCAGGCCAAGAATCTCAGTGGAGAGATAGAGGGACGTTAACCTATTCTCAAAACTTTCAACATAAAATTTATCCTGTCTATAGGAAAGACAGGGATGGAGGATAGAGCACACACTAAGGGAACTGCCAACCAATAACCAGCCAACTTGAAAACTATTCCACTGACAGGTACCAATCTTTAACACTATCAACAACACTCTGTTATGCTTATAGACAGGAGTCTAGCAGGCTGTCTTCTGAGACGTTCTGACAAGCAGCTGACTCAGATGCAGACACCTTCAGCCAAACAGTGGATGGAGCTGGCGGACTCTTATAGAAGAACAGGAGGAAGGATTATGAACCCCTAAGAGGAGAGGAACTCCACGGGAAGAACAGCAGAGTCAACTAACCTGGACCCTTGGGGCTCTCAGAGACAGCACTACCAACCAAAGAGCATGGGCTAGACCTAGGCCTCTCCGCAGATATGTCCCTTGGTGTTCATATGGGTCCTGAACAACTGGAGCAGGGGCTGTCCTAAAAGCCATTGCCTGTACGTGGAATATGTTCTTCTAGCTGTGCTGCTTTGTCTGTCCTCACTGGGAAGGGATTTGCCTAACTTCACAGAGACTTGATGTGCCAGGGTGGGAGATACTCAGGGGTGGCCCCACCTGCTCAGAGAAGGAAAGGAGGTAGAGGAAAGAATTGTGTGAGGGGTTGACAGGGAGGGCGCAGTGAGCAACATGCAAAGTGAGTAAGTAAAAAGGGGAAAAATAATAAAAAATGAAAAACCTTAAAGTTGGCACTTGCCCCCTCGGACTGAAAATCTGAGATTTCTTCCCAGAACCCACATAAGTCCAAAGAAAGAACTGATTTTTTTTGCAAGTTGTCTTCTGACCTCTAAATGCAAGCCAGGGCGGATATGTGTGCATGCACCCACAATAAATCAGCAGTGACTATGATTTGGTATAATTATTTCGCATAAATGATAGACGATAATAGGTTTGATAATGATGAAAAGACAAAGAAAAATTAACAGCTATATTGAGAAGCTGAAGAGATCGGTCAGAAATTAAGAGCACTTGCTACTTTGTTCACAAAATCTAAATTTGGTTCCTATGTATTGGCCATGGTGGGAGGTTCTCATGTACACCACAAACTAGTTCTGGGATATTTGATCTCACTCTGGAGTCTGTGGGCCCCATCCTCACACAAATGACACACAAGCACACACGCACACATAAATAAAATCTTTTAAGTATACATTTTTGTCTTTCACACTAGAAGGATAAAAACAGTTCTGTTCTTTAGAAGTTATGACATAGTAACCAAATATATAATTATAATGTAAAAATATTTTTAAAAGCAGTGAAATCTAATAAATGTTAATCTTATAAAGGAAATATGCTCATTTCTTATTTAAAACTCCTTACATTGTTTCAATCATAAACTTATTAGAATTATTGAATTTTTGAAACTATAATAAATATACATAAAATTAACTATGTTCATCTCATAGGTTAGGATCCATCCATGGCTGTTCTACAGCCTAGGCTTAAGATAAATAAATAAATGTAGATTATGCAAGTATAAGAGCCTGGAGATTGATCCATAGACTCTTGGGAATGATTCAAATGCACAGAACTTATCTCAACATAAATACGTGAAAAATTAGGTAAATGAGAGCTCATTCATAATGTTGAAAGACAGGGAGCCAGGAAAACACCCTCAAAGAGCATTAGTATATTAGAAAAAATTTAAGAGTTTTATAGACCTTGAGTTATGGCACATGGATGGGTGTTTGTATTGCATTATTCATCTACAAAAAATATATATCTTAAGTAAATAACATTTTAACACCATGTATAAATGATGACACATCTCATGTTTTTTTTCTAGTTTGCTTCAGTATTTTGTACTAAATTTTGTAGTATTTCCTAATTACTGACTTCCTTTTTTAATCATAAAAATAACCTGTGTCCACAAGAAATCAATAAATCTCATTAGTAAAGTTAGGTTGTAGAAGTAGAACTTGGTTCAATTGCCCCAGGAATTGTTTTCTGGTGGCACCTTTGTAATGGAACCAACATAGCAGGATGCGGTGACTATTTATTAAATACAACTCCCAAGCTCCTCTGTGTGTGGATTCCTCAAAAACCGCATGGCTAACAGCCACAACTCCCTGCAGAGTAGTGATCCAAATAGATACATCTATGCCAGAGCTCTGCTAAAAGTGTACCCTGGGTTCTGTAAAGCAGGGGAAAAAAAATACCTCCCATCTATTCTGAAAATATGTTTTTCATATAAGACATTCATTTGTGGTGAAGCTGAGAGTAGCTCTGATCAGACCGTACCAGAACCACAGGAAGTCGCCGGGGCATTGTGTTAATCTGTAGGTCAAGTATAGCATCAGTGATGTGTGATAGGGCAAGGCAAACCTGAATTCTTAAAAGCGGCAGGATAAATGTAATCAAAGTGACAGCACCATGAAGATATTCTACAGTAAAAGAACTAATGTCAAGTTCTCCCAGGTGGGAAAAAGGAAGTGGTCTAATTTCAAAAGTAAATCATGGTACTTTTACATCTCCCATTTCTGAGTCAGGATTGTACTTTGAGCAACCAAGGGAAATGATATAATCTTGATGATGACGTCATTTGGCAGGCATGGACCATTACGGTCTCTTATTCTAGATACAGCCAAAGGCAAATACACTTATTTGACATGATTCTCCAACTGAGATTTAGAACTGAAATGCTTTAACTTTTCCCTCTTCACCCATATCACATATTCTTGTCTTTATTGACTAGAGTCAGTATTAAGGCCAAAACCTAGCACCAAATCCAAAGAATGCAGCAATAGATTTTACCTTTTTGTTTGTTTTTGAATTTTTTAATGACAGGATTTTTCTATGTAGCCAAGCTGGCCTTGAACGTATTATTGGGCTAGGCCCAAAACTGCTGTGATCTTGCTGCCCCAGCCTCTTGAGAGATAGCATTGCAGATATGTGCCACCATACCCACCTGAAACACTCCTTGGTGGATTGATCTTTAAAATGAGTTTGAAAGGGGGATTGAGAATTAACTAAGACATAACTACTGGATTTATTTCACTTAGTGACAGATTTTACATATTTTCCCTTATCATTTTTAATTCATTATCCGCTTAAAGGGACACATCCCTGTACTTAATATAGTTTGGAAAAGATGAGTGACAGTGTCACTGGAAATTTTTCAAGCATTGTTTAGGCTTGTTGGAAGTAAATTCTAAGAGCAATGTCCCCTGTCCCAGACACTGGAATGTTTGTTTCTTTTATGACCTCCAAAAGCCTTTGTCTACAAATTGGATGTAACTCAGACTCTGTAACCAGGAGGGAAAGAAATGGTAAAGCAGTCTGAGAGTGAAAGCAGTGTGCCCTTGAAAACAGCTAGAAGGTCACTGCCAATAGACATTTCTGTTATTTAATATTTTGATGTAAAAGTGACCACAGTGGGCACAGAAGGATGGATGTTAAGACATGATTAGGGTTAGGGTTAGGGTTATGGATAGGGTTAGGGTCAGGGTTAGGGTTAGATTTAGGGTCAGGGTTAGGGTTAGGGTTATGGATAGGGTTAGGGTTAGGGTTAGGGTTAGATTTAGGGTTAGGGTTAGGGTTAGGAATAGGGTTAGGGATAGGGTTAGGGTTAGGTTTAGGTTTAGTGTTAGGGTAGGGTTAGGGTTAGGGTTATGGATAGGGTTAGGGTTAGGGTTGGGGTTAGATTTAGGGTCAGGGTTAGGGTTAGGGTTATGAATAGGGTTAGGGTTAGGGTTAGATTTAGGGTTATGCTTAGACTTAGGAGTAGGGTTAGGGATAGGGATAGGGTTAGGGATAGGGTTAGGGTTAGGGTTAGGTTTAGGTTTAGGTTTAGGGTTAGGGATAGGGATAGGGTTTGACAGGGTTTGTATAGGCTTAGGGTTAGAAATGGGCAAGACTCTGAAACTCATTAAGGAACTACCTCTAACTAGACTAACTTGGTTTCTTCAGCTGATTTAGCGATGTTAACTATCGGCTGCTACTTATTCCTGTTTGTCTTGTAATTTTTCTCACTTTTGATTTTTTACTGCTCTACCTCGGATTCTCCAGGAAGAATTCCCATTGGGTGCTTTAGTGAGCTTCCTCATTATGTGTCTTCTGGATATTTGGAAGCATCCTACTTGAAGATGCTCTTTTAGTTGGACCTCTTTATTTATCTCTACTGGATATTTTGATTGCCCAAATCAATATTTTATTTTCTAGCTACTCAATTGTTCTGTCTATCTGTCTGTCTGTCAGTCTGTTTCTTGTCTCTCTCTCATATACCTGTACATATGTATGCATATATATACATATATATGTATGTATATATATATATATATATATATATATATGCTACTCACTATTTATTCTTTTAGTTTTTTTGCTATATACTTAGCAATTACATTCAAACAGAAAGTATACCTGTTATAAATCATTCTTTTGAATTTTATGCAACAAAAATTCTAGAGACAGAATAAAGTACTACTAAATTAATGAACTTACTAAATGAAAATAGATAACACACACACACAAACACACACACACACACACACACACTGTGTTGTGGTAGCTTAGATCAACTTGACACATCTGTGTGACATTCCCTTGGTTACAGATTGATGTGTGAGGGTCCAGGTAACCAGTAGCAAGACCACTTCTAAGAGATGGTACTTGACTGCATAAGAAAATAAACTGAGCAAGCCACAAAAATAAGCCAGTTAGCATGAGTTCCTCTGTAGAATCTGCTTCCATGGCTGCCCTGACTTTCTTTAATGCTGTACTATAACACAGAAATGTTAGCCAAATAAACTGTTTACTTTTCCAAGTGATTTGGTCATTGTGTTTTGTCTTAGCAACAGAAAACAAACTAGGATAGAAATATTTGATGATTTGCCCTGTACTTAATATTATTAAGCTACAATTCTAATAGGAAAGAGAAAATAAATAATAACTTTAATATACTTTGTACTTCTAATTTGTACATTACTAAAATATTAACATTACTAAAAAGAATTTAAATAATAATGCCTATTATGGATTAGTAAATTATGCATTATTGTTTTGTTTCTTCATTTCTTTAATTCTATAATTGTTTTCAATGACAGAAACTGTGCTGAGATACATTGTACATGCTTATTCCATTTGCTTTTCATAAGATAAAATGGCTTGAGAGTATTATCCTCATTGTGTTTAATAAAAGAAACAAAAGTTAAAAAAGATTAAGTCACTAGCTGAGTGGAAGGATCAGATCTTAAACAGGATGCCTTAGAATATAAACTATAAATTATATTTTTCTTTGTAGTTGCAAAGCCACTCATATATGACAAACACATTGATTAATTGTTCTTGAATATATAGTGCCCTTTATTTTAAAATATCAACAATCATCCCTCATCATTATCACACAAATGGTAACACCCCATTAACACTTGAAAAATGTCAAGCCCTAAGAGGTCAAAGGACTTGAGCTCCCTGCCATATAATGATTTACAGGAGAGGAAGCAGAGAAGGTCACCTGATTATCACTGATTCTAAAGACTTGCTACTTTCCTATAATAGAATTTAGAATGGAAACATTACTCAAAGATTCTCCATCTAGCCACTACCCAAGATTTTAACTTTTCTTGAGTATCTTAGGGAAGTTGGTGGGTAGGCTCAAATTAATCTTGCATTTAATATGGCCCACATACTACATATGAGAGATGCTTAACATTCTTCACCCCATTTAAACTTCAGGGCACCTCTGGGAAATAGTTATTAATTTTATAATATAAGAAAAATCTAAGATAACCCAGTCACAAAAGAACAAACATAATATGCAGTCACTGATAGTGGGATGCTAACCCCAGAGGCTTGCACTCCCCCAGAAACAACTCACAGACTGTATGAAGTCCAAGAAATGAAGAAAACAAAAAATATACATATATTCACAAAACAAGAAGACTTTGACTATTTCCATGTTGCATTTTGTTTTGCATGTACTTTACGCTTATTGCAACTAGTACGTTTTCAATGCATACTGTCAAGCCCTTGAAAAAAATCAAGTACTGACTAAAAAACATATTCACATGGTTTTATGTAAAATTTATTTTAATGTCTGAAAAAACAGTACTGACAAAAATGTATAATTTTAAGCAAAAAATGTTTAAAATCTTAGAAAAATCTAGATCACTAAGATAAAGTCATTTGCTCAAGGTCATATAACTGAAAAGTGGTAAAGTTGGGATTCTAAGCAATATTACTCAACACTAGAGCATGTTTATCAGTAAGCATCCTGATAAACCTAAATGTTGATGGGCATCCCAGCTAGGCCTTGTAAAGTCAAAGGGTGTATTCATAGAAGTGTTTGCTATTTACAGTTTTTCTGGTAATGGGATGCAAATATATTTTCCATAAAATTTAGTATGTACTTGGGAAGAGCCTAAAACCCCTCAGCCACTAATTTATTACAATAAGTGGCCAACCATGAATCTTTGGCCTGTTTAATGGGAAAAAAAAAAACAAACTATTCTGCTAATGAGATTGATCAAAACCAGCAAGTCACAGGAAAGGACACAAATGCTTTAAAGGTCTCTGCTGATCATCACCTCAGGTGAGCATTCTTTAAATGCTTTTATGTGGGTAAGGTAATGCCTATGAATAATGCCACATTGTAATTAAACATATCCTCAAAATGAATTTCTCCATCTCATCAGCACACATATCTCTAATTTACAATTTCATCTCTCCAGCATAATCCTGTCTACTCAATAGAGCCAATGCAATGCCAAAAAAAAAAAAAACCACTTAATCCTTGCAACATTAAAAGTTGAAGGTAGTTAGTGATCAAGTTTATAAGAAATGCATAGACTAAGTTTATTAATAAGTAAATGAACAATTATAGATGATCAGTCACACCCATGTTAAACAGCCATCATGTTAAATGTTGTTCAGTGTTTTCTATATGAAAACTATACTATGTTGGACATTGCAAACTTTTTTTTACAGGTAATTACAAAAATAAAGGAAGTTGCATTAAAATGTATACATGTATGAATATGCATACATACACTAAATACATATACATATTCAGAGAAATGGCCCTCAAAATGTCAGTGCCTTTTGCTGCATCCAGACAATGATACTTTGAGAGACCCTCTAGGCCCTCTGCTTCTTCCCTAACAGCTTCCTTGTTCTTTCTTTTGCAACTGCTGGTCTGTGCTCAGGGATCCCTATTCCTCCCCATTGTAACGTTTTCCTTTGTGTGATTTTTGTTTTGTTTTGCTTTGTTTTGTTTTGTTTTCTAATATTTTGCTTTGCTTTGCTCTTGACTTGATCATGTTGGGACTTCAGCTCTACCCTTTATCATATCAATGTGGGAGGAAAATATTCCCTTTGAAGCGGGTGTTTCTGTAGATGTGACATGGTGGCAAATGACAGTTGTAGGCAGCAAGTTAGGGCCCGTTATGCAAACATAAGCAGAGTACATCCATCTTTTGTAAGGTTGTGTCTTGCTTTGACTGTTGACTTTAACTTTAACCTAGGTTGGTGTTTTCAATTGGATGTGGTCATCCATGAAGCTGGTTTTATAGCCTTGAGAATTCACTGAGTCAAAAATTATTATGGCTGCATTTTTTTTTTGCAAAGGATGAATAATTTTATTGCTCTCAATGAGATTGGTAGCTGAGGAAGCCGAGGCAATGATGAAAATAATTAAATCATGTGCTTCAGGGCACAAAGCAATCAAATGCATACGAAGAGAGAAATTTTGCATTCCCTTCCAATCCTTTTGACCTTCTTCTCCCCACCAGCTCCCCTCCACCATCCTCAACCACTGTCTAAGAAGACCAAACAACTGTGCCTTTCACTGGCAACTTAGAGAGTTGTCATTGACTTAGCCAAACAGGATTGGATCCAGACAGTAAGAAAATGGGGTTCTGCCAGAGACAAGCTTTATTTCCTTGGCTCCTTTCTCCCTTAGCTGACTGGGTAAGGACTTTTACAAGCATTATTTCTTGTAATTAATTGTTTCACTTCACTGATCAAAAGCTGCTTCCAAATCTGATCCAAGGACAAACACAGTCCCTGAAATTCATGGATCTTGACTTTGCAAGCCCCATAAACCATCAATGAGGAGAGGCTGGACTTGGACAAAAATGCCTTTGGTGCCCTTTTCACAATCCACTCCTCTGTATAAAGCAATGGGAATGTCTGTCTACAGCTATACAGAGGAGACATCAATGTGCCTGCCTTTGAATTCTCAAATGAACAATGCACTCTTACCTTATACTTTGGCTATCTGTGCACATAGCTTTTCAGAAGAAAAAAAAAGGTATTCTTGTCCTTGCAATCTATTGTTTATTTGTAGGTAACCTAAAAAGTAAATAATAATTCTCTTGGGAACAGTAAATGTTTTTTCTACTATGATGTCATAGTACACAAAGGCTTAAAGACCGCTTGTTTTCATTATAATTTAAAGAATGCATTATATTCAGATGTTTTTCTTTCTGATTCTTACACAAATTTATTTTAAAACATCAAAGCAATCATGCTCATTTAGAAGACAACCACATTTGATGGAAGAAAAGACTTTATCATTGTTCACAGTAATGATTTCAATAAATTTAGATTTCGCTAACTTTCAATTAATATAAATTCACTAGTCACCCTTTTGTATGTTATGGATCGGTACATGGGATGTAAGTCTTGTGGTTATTTGTCAACATTCTTTAGCACTGTAAATAGCTCTTCCAAACTGCAGAAGTCAATCAATGTTTGATGATGGGTTTGGTGACTCACTACAGGGAATCTCTCTCATAGCTTTGTGTTCCTAACCATTTGTAATGGTTTACATATGTTTTGCCCAGGGAGTGGCACTATTAGAAGCTGTGGCCTTGGTGGAGGAGGTGTGTCACTCTGGGGCTGGGCTTGGAGTCACTTCTTATAGCTGCCTGAGCATGCTCAGTCTGTTCCTGGCTTCCTTCAGATGAAGATGTAGAACTCTCAACTCTGCCTGCACCATGCCTGCCTGGATGCTGCCATGTTCTACCTCGATGATGATGGACTGAACCTCTGAACCTGTGAGCCAGCCCCAATTAAATGTTGTCATTTCTAAGGTTTGCCTTGGTCATGGTGTCTGTTCACAGCAATAAAACCCTAACTAAGACACAATTTCTTCAGTTAATTGACTGCTGAACAGAACTACAGCTTTCTCCAACTTGAAAACTGGGCTAAATAGAGGTCTAGTTTTAGAAGAAATCAGAGATTCAATAACTATAGGTGTCTGTGTAGAAGTTCAGAGGACCAGAAAGTCAACCCATTGTGGGCTCTAGATGCTAGTGAAGTATGAATTAGCAGGATTCTATTTTCATCAGGGAGCTTCAGTAACCCACCAGGACTACTCCTTATACTCTTGGATCTGATATCCCCTGGAGGTTACCTAAAAAGCTTTCATACTAGAATGCCTTTTCTTCTTCTATTAAGAGATATTTTCTGGGAGGAAAAGCTTTGCAGCTATTGTGAATTACTTCTGAAGTCTATTGATCTTTAATGTACAAAGTTACAGTTATAATTGTTCAAGTCATCAGACCTTTTGATATCTGTATTTCTGGGAAAACAATTATTTATAAACATGAAATTTTATTAAATATTTTCTCTAGAATTCATAATTTAGAAGAAAGAGATCTTATTTGCTTTTTTTCATAGACATGTGTACAAGAAGAGTGAATTCTTCTCCAAAAATTTCTACAGGGAAGACAGATCTAATTCTTGTCTGATTAAATGGCTCTTTAATAAATTTTCAATGTAGATGTTTAGAGCATGGAAAGAAGAGATGTTATAACGAAGAGAAATTACTTGTATGGAGTGCTTCATTTTAGGAGACAATAAAATATGAATGTATAGGCCCACATGTTCATTTAAACACCCAGACCTCTAGCAATCCCAGTCTCAAACAACATTCATACGGTTTCCAAAAAGGAAGGTCAGAGGTCACCCCTCTTTGTGCAGTTATTTTTTTTCGGTCCCTTGTGTCCACCTAGTTTCTCTTCAGTAAACATATCATTCAAAGACATCGTCTCCTAAAGGCTTTTTGTTCATAACAAATGAGATCATATGCCATTTGTTTATCCTTACCTTCTGGGTTAGCTCTATTACATACTTATTATTATATTACATACTCTATTAAAATGTCCAGATTTTTTTTCACGAAAAATTAATTGAATACTCTTGGCATGTAAACCCGCTGTATCAGTGCATTACCAGCCATCCCTGTTTTCTCAATCCAGTTTACTCTGAAGTATACATTCCCATTGCTGTCATCACAAATAGCCAAAAACTTGTGGCTTAGCATAATGTTTGGTGATTTTGCAGTTGGGGAGGTGGGATGAACACCTTGAGTCTCAACAGTTAAGTCTTAGCAGGTTAACAGACCTGTGCTGCTCTTGGAGACTCCATGGGGAGACTCTACATGCTTGTCTTCTGATCTCACAAGGGCAACCTGCATTTCATAGTGCATGATTTCTCCCTCCACGTTCAAAGTACAGGGCTTTTAACTTTGTTCATACCTTCACATCTGTACTTCTGAGCTTTGACCTCTGACCTTTTACTAGGAAGGCCTGCGTCATTCTGTTTGGTTTACCTGGGTAATACACAATAATGCTCTCTTTCAGGATATTTGGTGTGATCACATCAACAAAATTCCTTTCGCCACATGAACATATGTGGGGATTAAGATATGGGTATTTTTATAACACAAGTAATCTACCTACTTCATATAACAAAATTTCTGACAGAATATAGATATTTAATACACATAAATTCCTTTGATTATAAAATATAGAAAGTATCTATCATGATGAGGTTATTGTTTATATAATAAAAATTATAATTCTAAGCTTTTTCAAATCAACATACTTAAAATTAAATAATTTTGAGATAGTTTTTTCCATGAAATTCTAATACCTTATGCTCTAATATATTTATTTTCTTTATAATTCAAATTTTGTGATATGACTTAATGAAACACAGTATCATTTATGCTAAGAAGCAGTTACTTTTACTATAATTCTAAATTATGCAAATGTAGGAAGCAAGTTAATGCCCTTTATGCACTAAATGGTATAATAACTACAAACAGAATTTTATGTACAGTAATATACCTTTTATGTAAAAGATGATAGATTTGCATCTGTTATCAATGGGAAAATTATGGATTATTTTTTTATTCAATGGTTTTTCAGACTTCAAAATTCTGAATCTGACCTTGAAGCTCTTTCATGAGCCGAATTCCATGTTTCCGTGTAGCCCCTCCCCAGGTCACAATCTACTCATGCATGTTATTTTTAAATAACTGCATTTCACAGCATCATATACAGATCTTCACATGAATGCTATGCCTTCTTCAAGAACCATGTCAGTCTCGGCCTGGATATGCTCATTATCATTCAACCTCAGTCAAATAAAATGTCTCTGGCAGGCTTCTTAGAGTGGCTATCATCTTATCTTGTGGTTCTCCAGAATTCCCTTATAGCATTAACTGAAGGTGTGCCTTAGTTTGCATTGCTAGGTGCCATCTCTCTCCACCACTGGTGAGTACCATGAATGGAAAAATAGCATTTTCCAGTCTAGTTATGTATACATAATCCCTAATGAGCCCTTATTTATAACTTTAGATACCCAACAGGCAATAAACACCATTAAATGTTTAATTATAGTTACTTAATGTCTGCAAACTCTATGCAGGTAGGCATGTTGCTGGTTTTCTTCACCACTGACACACATATATCACACATGTACGTTATCGATAAGCAATGCTGAGAAATAGTTAAGAAATGAATAATTGGTACAATAAAATCCAAACAGCCTTTTATGTAAAAAAAAAAATCAAAGAGACTTGCATCTATTATCAATAGGAAAATTATAAATTCTTTTTATATTTTCTGTCTAATTTGGGGATTCATTAGAATGTTCTTTCATGGAATCAAGGGTACTACAATAATAGTGTTGTCCCATATAGTGTATGCAAGATCTCTCAGGAAGCACATTCAAACTGTAGAATTAAATCAAGGCAGCTGTGTTTGGGGACAAGGGTTACACAGAAGGAATCTGCTAGGGGGATTGTCTTAATATTCAGTTTTTTTTTTTCTGATAATTATGCCCTGCTGTTCAATTTCTCTTTGGATAGACATCTCTCTGCTCTTCACCAGCTTATAATAGGAATATATGCTTAGAAGACAGGACAGACAGGAGATATCTAATATTTGAGTGGTGGCTAAAGAAATGTGAGTGTAACTACATCTTTACCTGCTTCAGCATATGCTAAAGATGTCGAAAGTGTTGGAAGATACTATAATGTCTTGTCCAGTCTAGTCCATCAAGATGGAAAAATTGAGAAGAATGTGAAACAGAACCCTGGAGGAAAATATGCATAATTATTTGCCTTCGTGTATCTTTTGTATATTGACTTAGTTTTTAGTTTTATGCTTACTAATTCATCTCTCTAGATATGACCTCATTGCTTTTCAGAATATACTTTGCAATACAGTTCTGAAGTAACTGCGCCCAAACTAAATCTGGTGATGCCTAATGGTTTTTGGTGTCTTGTTTTAATTGATGGATGTTTCAACATGACCAGGGACTGCAAATATTCATGCCTCATGATTGACCACCTTTCTTTCTATATCCCAAGTTCTCATATTTCTAGGCTTCTTATTATTCCTCAAAATGACATGTCGCTGTGTTTCCTCTACAGTATATGTATCCCACATATTTTAAAAGTAATTTAATGGGTATATGAGTGAAGGTGTATATACCGTAAAGGATGCATGCAGAAACTAGAGGGCAACTTCTATGTCATCCAATGTTGGGGAAAAAGCAGATACGCATAGAAAGACCAAAGTAAGGATAGCATATCAAAGTCCAACTTAATGACCCAACAGCAAGCTTTATTGCACATGCTCATACTAATGAGCTTGAGGAACAAAAATGACTCAAAATAGTTGTATCACAAAACTTCATTCCAGATCATGAAGGTGGAAATCAGGAGCCGAGGACACAACTTACAGGTAGCTAGGTGAGTAAAAATGTCTATTTAAGGCAAAACAGTTGGTTCGAGCTTCTTCCAAGCAGGTTACTGCCCAAGAGTCTCTCTCAGTAGTACTAACTGGTTACATAAAATTGAGGATGGAAATGCCTAATGGTTTGATCCACTTCTGTGAATTTCTAATTGGAGTTGCTCACGAGTATCTCTTTAGAACATCCCAAGTCTTCAAAGGTTTCTGTCTAAAATGTGACATTCACCAATAAAATTTATGTACAACTATGACTTTCTGAAACCAGAAGTCCATTGTCTTCCAGCACATTATGGTACCCAGGAATCACACTCAGTGCAGCAGACTTGGATACAAGTACTACCTTTTACCAGCAGAACTATCTTGTCTGTCCAATACTTCTTTTCCAGTTGCTTCTAGACCCAACTTCTTCAGAGTCAGGTCTCAGGAGATTTCCTCTGGGGGGGGGGGGCTTCTTGCCATCTCACCCCAGCACAGGACAAGCTCAGGTTCCCTTTGCTGCATATTCTTAGCACGCTGCTCTTCTGCTCTTTAACATTTACCACAAGTGCAATTAAATGCCAGATTTGTAGTTGCCTGGTTAAACCTTAGAGTATCTCAGAAGCTAATGCTTCAGTGCTTTAGAAATTAAAAGCATTAACTTCAGAGAGCATCATTTTCATTCAACTCCAGATTCCCCAGAAGTATTTTCTTATGCCATGTAAGCTCCATAATGATATGTGGAAAGATAAACTGAACACAGGTATTGGCTGCTAATTGTTCTTCACCTAGAGGTCTCTTTTCACATTTGAGTGACTTATTTTTCCTCCACACTAATAAGCTGGGACTATAGTCTGAATGTCCCTCTGAAACATGTGAAAATCTCAATGGGAAATGTAACTCTCATCATGGTCGTATTAAGAGGGACTGATAACCCGGCTCGCTTGAGTTAATTAATAAGAGGTATAGAGACAGAGTTTGCAACTTTTCCACTGTTGACTTGTTTGCATCTTAGAACACTATGCCCTCTCTGCAGACTGCAGCAATTAGGAGTCATTGGTCTGAGGGGAGACCGAGTCCTCAGATGTTAAACTGGTTAGTTCTAATCTTAGAATCCCAAACCCTAGAGCTATGAGAAATGCAATTTTTAATAAATTACTCAGTCTCAGAGGCATAATCAAAGTTATTTAGCAATCCCCCCAAAACAGCAGTAGTCAAATATCTGAATTAAACTCATATGTCTTAGTTCCAATCCCAGCTCCAAGAATTGTTCTCAATTTTCATGTTTACCGCAGTGTAAAATTTTCAGTTCAAATATCTAACTTTAAACTTTTGATTTTTTTATGTTTTAGGAATGTCATATGCGAGCATCATGTTTAAATCATTTGCACACCTCCTTTTTCCACTCCAACTTCACCCATGTAGCACCCCCCCACGTCACTTTGAAATCCATGACTTCGTACTGTAGCTATTATCTCTACACGTGTACGCATGCTTACATATATTCGTAGGTAAGGGGTGAGAACTACACTTACCTGTTGGTACAAGGATAAGCATTTAGAATACTGTACGAATTATATTGCTTTAAGGAAACAGCAATAGTTGATTCAACTCTATGGAAATGATGTGGTGGCTGTGAGTGTGATGACAACACAGCCTCTCTATCATCCTCTATCACCCCATCATAGGAAGTTGGCTGCTAACAGCACTAGCATGAATTCTTCCAGGTATGCAAGCCTCAAGACGGATTTAGGCATCTGTTGGTTAACCCTGGGATAATAGTGTCACTGCTGCACCATTAGGAACAACTGTGTCTGTTATCACTGTGATAGACTTCATTAGTAGGTCTGGCTTTTGATTGCTTTCCTCCCTTGACAGCCTGCATAGCACCGTTGGCTACTCTGATAGCCAGTCCTCGGGACTAGGCTTCCAGTTAAGATTCAGCTTGATTCCTCCAAGTTTATGCTTGAAGCATGTAGTGTTCTCAAGAGAATCTTAGCCTCATGACCTGAGAAGCAATGAAGAACAATTACAATAGCTTATATGACATGAGTAGCTTCTTGGAAATACCTAGCCAACTACTCCAAGGGAGGTTTTCTATGCTTGGCCCTGGGGTTTTGTTAGATTATCTGTATCTGTTAGGGAGAATATCATCTCTGTGATATAACTACAGTGTGTGTGTGTGTGTGTGTGTGTGTATGTGTGTGTGTGTGTGTGTGTGTGTGTGTGTGTGTGTGTGTGTGTGTGTGTGTGTTTGTTTTTGTTTAGATAATATATAGTATATGTTTTCCTTACGGCTACAGCAAACATCCATTAGGGTGAGTTTTGCTCTTTCTCCTTTTCACCCTCCTGCTCCACTTCACAGTTTTGTTTGGTTTTGTTTGTTCTTGACATACATTTGTGATTTTTCTTCAAATTTTAATTCCAAGGCATTATTTAGGTCTGTTGAGTTTTTATTAAGAAAAATGAGTGGAAATGATACTTTGTAAAAACCTACTTCAATATGTTTGATTACAATTTTGCATATCATGCAGTGGTTGACTACCTAAGTGGGTAACTACCTAGGTCTTAGGTAAATTTGAATCTTTGAATGTTCTAAGATTAATAGGTTTTATGAGTAAAATACTATACTCAGATAGAAATATAGCAGAAAGTTAATGGGGTAAATAAAAAGGGAGAAAGAGGAAAGGGGGGACAAAGGAAGTGAACAAGGAGGGGTCAAGAGCATTGGGAGCATAGTTAATGTTAAAAGTGAATTTCATTCTAGACCCCCACACTCTGAAATTACATTAGTTCCTAGCATGAGTTCTCTTGGTCTCAGTGGTGAAAGACTATATATATTGAGACTTCTCAGAATGTCAAGAGAACTATGCATCCTCTGTAGCATATGCACAGATCATGCCTGTACCATTAATTACACCTATTTCTCTTTTTATTTCACCATGAAGTGAAATACAATATTTCATTAAAGCAAAGTATCTTCTCCGGTCTTTGCAAAATCTTACTACCTATAAAATAATCACAAATAATTTTATGAATGAAATCATAGAGTTATTTTCTAATGTAACAGTCATTTTCAACCACTACACATGGCCATGTTTATAGTTGGTACCAAACATCTATTAAAATCATCACAAATTTTATTTAAAATGATTCTCATTATCCTGAAGTTGTTTTATGTTTTCTCTTCAATTTTCATACTAACCTATACACTTTGATTTTTTTTCTCCTTCTGTATACAATGAAAGTCAGAAATGCCTAAAACGGAACAAAGCATTAAAGAGCTCTACCTCCTCACACGAAAAGACATATGAATGAAACAATTCATGGGTATTTAAAACCATAAATCTTGAATCTGAAAGAAAGCAGAAGCCAACATTTATGAAAGAGAGGCCTCTCTCACATCACAGGTCTGTCAATTATGCATCCAGGCCCAAGCCATGCAACTGCAGAGGTAGCATTCATCATCTATGGATATCAAAATCAGCTTCAGAACTGTACGTGTTTCTCACCTCTCCTAGCCTCCATATTGTTCTTCATAAAGCATGAAGACAAGGACTTCAAAGGGAATTCCTTCCTCAGATCAGCTCTCAGTGGGAAGCTGAGAGCAACAAGAAACAAGATTCTGCTTAGTATTTATTGAGTGCCAAGTGTTTCCTCAACACTATACAATATACAGAGAAAGACATGGTCCATGCCCCATGGGGTTACCCTGTAAATAGGACCGGTGAGGTGAGGCATAATTGGCTGAATTCTTAGCCTGTGTTGATGACTTCTCTATGGGAACTCAAATCGTCCTCTGTGGAGACTGGTGCTATTCTCCAAGTACTTAACAAGTGCTTTATATCTTCTGAGAGCTTGGCACAGGGAGGCCCTTAAGAAGGGAGAGCTCTGTGTTTGTCATAACTCCCTTGTATTCAGGCTGTTCCTCAGACAGGGTCTTCAATACCCTTGACAGCAGTGGG
Organism: Micromys minutus; assembly: GCF_963924665.1. Classification (NCBI taxonomy): domain Eukaryota; kingdom Metazoa; phylum Chordata; class Mammalia; order Rodentia; family Muridae; genus Micromys; species Micromys minutus. The sequence goes on from NC_137969.1 coordinate 15,385,945, forward strand.
AAGTCAATAGATGGCTTTGTGGACAGTCCAGGCGAATCAGGAAGACCCTCATCCTAGAAAAAAAATGATCAGCCTAATAATTCCAGAATTGCTCTCCTGCCTGCCGTTTTTTGTTTTTTGGGTTTTTTTTTTTTTTGTGTTTTTTGTTTGTTTGTTTGTTTTGTTTTTTATAATACTTCAGTGGTCACAGTTCCCAAGTGACACACTGTCTTTCCTTATATCCAAAGGAACCCTTTGAGAATTACTCCAGACTTGATGCTGCCCTCCTGATGGATAGATTATGTCCTTCAGAAAACCAACCGCACAGACGCTCATTCAATAGAACCAAGGTTCCTCGCAAACTTAGAAACTGTTAATCCTTCTTTACCATGTGACACCCCACTACATTTTATATGCTTGCTCTGAGGAATAAAAATAAAATTGCCCCAACTTTAACATCTCACAATTGGAGATTTAGGCTTCATATATATAATATATATTATATATTTAGACTTCATTTGTAAATACTTATCCACTTTTGCTTACTCTGGCATGCATTTTGTATGAAAAGCCATTGTATATATTTGTAGCTAATTATGCAACTATGGTACAACCTTCTGTAAAGCCTTCTTTGTTCAAATCGCAGTTTGCATCCTTTCACGAACATTCATGGGAATGCTAAGGTTTTATAACTAAGAAAGCAGAGGCTGGTAGTCTGGTACTGTTACGGTTGTGCTTCCTGTCATTTTATCACCACCTGTTTCTTGCTATATTTCCTGTACTCTATTTTTCTCTTGGTCTTCAGTTTTTTTAAAAAATATTCTGATACAGTAATGCCTGTGGTCCAGGATGGCCCAAAACTCACTGTATAATGGAGGCTGAACTACTGATTTTCCTACCTCTACATCAAACCTGCTGAGTGTGCAGTCCTTCACTACCTTACCATCTCTGTGACTTATCTTTAATATCTGTATTCAGCGAAGTAGGGTTAAGAACTGTGGGGTAAGATAGACCAGTAATGAGGCAAAACCTTTTCTCTTAAGGAGCTTCCCTGCAGGAGAAAATGTTTCTTTCTGTCTTGGAGGGAACTTGCTTTCAGTATCATCTTAGTTGGCAAGATAGCAAGAAAAAGCACATTCACTATGACACACTTTGACCTTCGTTCAGAGCTGTCCAGATCCCAACAGACTAAGTTCACATAAATATGAATTTATAATCAAAGGTTTAACAATCTTTTGAAAAATAAATTATACTTTATAGGAAATAGATCATAAAATACACCCCAGAAAATGAAATTATATAATTATCAGATGAGAAACAGAAATTATCCATACTTGAAATGTTTCATGAAAATCACAGATGGATTCAAAAGCATGAATAAGATGCATAAATCTATAGAAATATACCAAACATATTTAAATTTGACTTATATAAATGCCAGATCTATAGTTAAAATTAATATACAACTTCAGTAAAAACTTGTATATAGCTGAAGAATTAATAAAGTGAAAGACAGTGTCATAAATGTTCGGCAAAGAGTTAAGAACATTTGCTTCTCTTGTTGACAACCCAAACTTGGTTTCCAACACCTACATCAGATGGATACTTCTGCCTGTAACTCTAGTTCCAGAGGGTCTGACACTCTCTTCTGGTCTCTGTGGTATCCACAAATCATACAGAGACACATAATCAAATAATTAAAATGAATCTAGAACATGACAAAAAATATTGAGATTGCAAAGAGAGGGAAAGGGAAATATATTAAAGACAGATATGGAAGGGATTCTCTCAGTGTCTAACATGTATCATCTGAACATCATATCACAGGAAGGAATGAAAGGGCAGCATGTGAGCTATTGTGATGACCATTCACATTATTAACTTGACTACATCAGAATTAATGAGAACCCACAAAGCAACATACATCCGTGGGGGGGGGGTTATTTTATTTTGTTTTAATTTATTTTGTTTTGATTGAATCATTTGAAGTAGGAAAACCCATATTTCTACTGACTGCACTACAACTTCTGGGGAGGGGTGGCTGCCTACTTTGCATACTTGCCCTCCCTTTCACTGACAAGTTCATGCCTTCACTGTTATTAAAGCTTACTTCATCAAGATTTCAATGTACACTGAAGACAAGCTGAGACATCCAGCTTCAAGTACTGAACGACTATTGGGTTGTTAAACTTTCTCTTGAAATAATTGAACTGCAGACAGGATTGTAGACTTTATATAAATATGTAAATTTGAGTAGCCTCACTTAAGAACCTGCAGGAAAAACCTGCAGCTTGAATCTAAGGGTGAATATATGGGATAGAATCACTTTTTCAAGCTCAGATGAAAATTCCAACAATTTGCTAGATTAATTCTCATTTCTTTCTACTGACTTAGAGGACTTAAGCACATGTCAGTAACAGCATGGTTTTTCTTACTGAATATTATATTCTATTTATTTCATATCATTCTATTTCATAGTTTCCATATATAAAAAGTAAGATACAAGACACATCTTTACCATGTGATCTCATTTATCATGGTGTCCTCTGGTTACATCCTTTTTCTATAAATGATAGTAGCTCATTCTTTCTTAATGGTGAATAATACGTTGTTATATGCACATGGTGCATTTTCTTTGTCTATTCATCTACAACTGGCACTTAGGGTAATTACACATCGTGGCTTTTGTGAATGGTGCCACAATAAACACAAGGTCACACATGCCTTCTTTGTATGATGACTACACCTCCTGATATATACCCAGGAGTGGGAGAGCTGGGTCACACAATAGCTCTCTGTTCAACATTCGAAAGAGTCTCTATACTGTGTTCTAACAGGCCTGTACTAATTTGCATTCCTTTCAACATTCTCCAACACTTAGATTTTTATAAAGCCATTCTGAAATATTTGTGACCATATCTCATCATGGCTTTTACTGACATTTCCCTGGTGGCAAAGAAACAAACAGACAAACAAACAAAAATAACTCTTCTTTGGTCTTTTTGCTTCTTGAGTTTCATGTGGTCTGTGAATTGTATTTTATAAGAGGGAACAAAGACTAAAAAAAGGCTATCCAGAGACTGCCCCACCTGGGGATCCATCCCGTATACAGTCACCAAATCCAGACACTATTGCATATGCCAAGAAGTACATGCTGACAGGAGCCTGGTATAACTATCTCCTGAGAGGCTCTGCGAGAGCCTGACAAATACAGAGGCAGATGCTCAAAGCCAACTATTGGACTAAGAACAGAATCCCCAAAGGAGGAGTTAGAGAAAGAACTGAAACTGAAGGAGTTTTCAACCACATAGGAACAACAACAGTATCAACCAATCAGAGACCCCAGAGTTACTAGGGACTAAAACACCAACCATTGAGTACACTTGATAAACACCAATGAGAGGAGTGACTCTTGGTCCTGTGAAGGCTGGATGCCCCAGTGTAGGGGAATGCCAGGGCAGGGAGGCAGGAGGGAGTGGGTAGGTGGGTGGAGGAGCACAATCAAAGAAGCAAGGAGATTGGGGGTTGGGCTAGGAGGTTTCCTGGGGGGAAACCTGGAAAGGCAATAACATTTGAAATGTTGTTTCTTTCTTCATAGCAGGCTAGGTCCAGGAGTTCAAAGTTTCAATAACAAATCCAAATCCTCTCACAGAGTTACTTTAAATATTGTCTTAAATATTTCTATATGTTTAGTTGTTTACATTGTGACTTGCATGCCCAGGAAATTGTACCCAACATCTGTAAACCGTAAACCATGACAAGCCCTGAACAATACAAGACTCCAACCTGCTGATCCCCTTCAGAGACCTCTGGCCTGGAGAATTTTCCACCTTGCCGAGGATTGGCTTCTCCATCTCTCCGTGGATCTCACTGGAATATTTCAGTCTGTGTAGTAGTCCCATGCTACTGTCTCTGACACATTTCTTACTTGCACAGGCTGACTCTGACATAGAACCTTTCCCTGTATCCCTCAAAGTCTGTATCCTCTGTCTCATAATCTCATCTTTCAAATCCGTGGACTCTTCATACTCTCCAATTCTAATCACCAGGGCATGCAGTGGAAAGTATCACAGTGCCCCCACTCCTTCCATCCCAAGTGCGGCCAGACCAAGTCTTTCTCTAGTTAATAGCTGAACCACTTTTCTTAAATGATGCTACTTTGCTCTTGGAAACCTCCATAACCATCTGCTAGGTTATGTCCTTTCTGCCACTGTCATTTCTCCTTGTTTGTGGGTTTGTGGGTTTGTGGATTACTTTTAAATTCTGCCTTCCTTCTTTCCCTTGCAATGACATATCAGCGTATTCTCATTTTAGAAACTCTCCATTGTCTGAAGGACTTCGGTTCAAACACTTCTAGTGCTGCCTTCTTTTCAGCTGGGCTTGAGATTCATTTGCTTCCTTAGACACATCTCACACTTGTTTCAGGTTTCAGGACTTATAGAATTTAAAGTTACTTATTTTCTCCATCCCATGATCTATTTTCTATTCCTTGGAGACAAGGCCTAGTCTACTTATGCTTTACTGTAACCAAATATCTAGAACAAGGGAAAATTTAAATATTTCCTACCTATGTGAGAGAATTATCATTGAGCCAATGGAGATGACTGTGATACTAGAATCTGGACAGTCAGATCACAGAAAGAAATTCAATCTTGTTCCTCTGCTCCAGCCCTCTAGCCTTAAATTATAAAACCAATATTTAGTGTCTTGAATTCTCATTTTATGGGCTTGATCTCCATGTTGATACATTTTTTTCTTTCTAATTAGTCCACCAACACTTCTTTGTTTAAATCACACTGAAAAAAAAGTGTGCTCAAAACACTCATAAGACCTATCAAATTTAAAATAATTAGGCTAACAAATCTAACTCTCAAGACTAATATATGACACCGGTTCATTTATGCTGTTTTAAAAGTGTATCTCATGGTCATGCAGTAAAGTTACACGAGATAAGTTGTTAACATTATGGTCGTGAGAACAAGAGGAGATGAGTCTAAACTGTGTGGAAAGCACAGTTTACAACATTTAGCATATTTGTGTTTCTTTCCATTTTCTCTTGTGCCACACATGTGTGTATGTGTATATGTATATACATATTTCATTTATTTATATATATATACATATATATGATATATCTGCTACACATATGCCTAATGTATGTTATTATATACATATTTAATAAAAACTAACTCACACTGTTTTCTCCAAACCCAAATTCGGTTTCATCCATGTAGAAGTTCATCTGCCTGGAACAGGCTATCTCTAGCCATTCCAGCCACTTTGGTGCTTAGCACAGGTCTGATAAATATTGTCGCTGTACTTCATTGATCTTAGTAGGCACTGTCCTCTCACTTTCCACTTGGCCTCTGCACTCAATCTCAGGGACTGCAGAGCACCGGCCCCTGTCCTACTCTGCTCAGGAAGAAGCCCTCTCTTTCAGCCTTCTGTGTGAGGATCCCACTGATGCTACTTGAGGATGCTGCGACCCACGGTGATGAGGCTCTCGGAAGATGATGGGCTCGTTAAGCTCATCTCATTTTAGACACACTGCAAGTGGCATTTTGTTTATATGGTTCATTTCGCCAACAAATTAGATTTCAAATTGATTGCTTTCCAAAATGGCTTTGTTCATCAATTCCGAGACCAGGAAATTACAATCAGAATGCTAGTAATTAATGGTCTCCCACATTAAAAATGTTTTTTAAACAGCAGTCCAGTCTATAACTCCAGTAGAAAGTAAAATGCACTCTTGACTTTTAGCTTTTCTCACACACTTTATGGTATAGGTGAGAAATAAATAATTTTCCACACACTGTGAAAACAAAAGACCTGACAGTTTACAAAAGAGAAGGCTAGTCCTTCTTAATCAGAGACTAAGTCTAATGCCAGGCAGAAAACAAACAAAAGTTTTACTCTAGTCCAGAGGATACCTGGTATTCAGTCGTGAATTTAAAGATTGTTAAAAGAAGAAAGAAACACAATGTTTATCATACACCATTTTTATTTTCAAAAAGTATGCATGATACTCAATATTGTAAAGTCACTAGCCATTTTTTTTGGTTTCAGTTCTGAAACAAAAATATTTACATCGCCTTCTTAAAATCAAATTTGAAATTAAAAAAATAAAGAAAACCGTGCAGTTTTTACAAATTTTATTTGTTTGATATTTTCAACTGCAGATTTTTTTTCTGCCACTGAAGTATTAGAATCTTTCCAGCTTCTTTTAGGATTTCAGTTGCATCTAAAACCTACCCTTACCACAATTACCCTGATCAGGGTTTATAGTTTTCACAGCTGTGGGCTGTAAAATAAACCATAAATGCAGATTATGACAAAAATAAAATGCACAGCTTAATTATTAATGCCATGACTTGGGAGCACAATAACCTCTGTTCCCATTAGAAGAGGGTCCATCATCAGCTGCATCCTCATATCTGGTTCCTTTCCTAAGTAACTGTCAGCCTGACTTACATACTAAGCACTTTACTCTGTTAATAAGTAAAGTCAAATTTCCTAAATAAATATTCATAAATTAGATTTAATATTTCTCCAGGAACTAGAAAGGATCTTCTATTTTTCCAAGTTCTAGTTTAGCTGTGTGTGAAGCACACATCAGTTAGCTCCAGGGAGCACTTACCTGTAGACCATACACTGCTCCCTAAATCACTTACATGTAACTCTCTCTATCCTCCTCCAGTTACCTACAAAGAAGATATAGCATGCCAAGAAGACAACAGGAACAAAATCAAACCTCAAAGAAAGGGAAAATCTCTTAAGTCCTTTGTTAAAGAGAAATTCATCTTGCCCGTAGGTGGAGATTCAAAGATAACGAGATAAAAATCAATCCTTCTAGCTAGTTATATAATTCCAATTCAGAAGCCAAAGATTTCACTCTTATGTGTTTTAGTGGCACACTCTAGAACCTGCATGCTCCTGGACAAAGTTCCTTCTGGGAGCTCTGGACTCAAAAATGATTGACATTTGATAAGCTATCTTAAGTTTTAAGACGTTTATTACCAAAAAAATATTAGATGATGTGTTGATTCAAATTCTTCTCTACACTGTCATGATGGCAAAATCAACATCAAATAAAGAGAAGTTGGTTTTCTCATCTGAAGTCCAAGAACATCCGATCTCCAGATCTTAACTCCAACCTTCTTGCCAACACCTTTGGATTCATTACTCCTTTGTTTCCTTGACTTCAAAGCTTGTGGTAGCTTCCCCAGTTTACTGCATGAAGTCCAACAGTCTTTGCAGGTCTCCTTGTGTTAGCCCTCTGACATAGTTTGAGGGTTAAAGGATGCTCTCTTCTAATTATTTGACATTCCAGAAGAGAATGGTGCTTCAGCACTCTCCTCTCTCTTTTGTGATCTGGAGACAGATTATTGTGCATTTGAGTACTGAGCAAAAGTTACAAACCAGCTATACCAGGCTCCTGACAGCAAGTACTTCTTGGCATCCTCAATATTGTCTGGGTTTGGTTACTGTATAAGGGATAGATCGCCAGGTTAAGCAGCCCCTGATTCCCTTCAGTCTCTCCTCTACACTTTGTCTTCCTATTACCTCCTGTGAGTATTTTGTTCCCACTTCCTCAGAGGTGGATGCTCACAGCCAACCATTGTGCTGAGAGGAGTTAGAGAAAGAACTGAAGGAACTGAAGTGGTGTGCAACCCCATAAGAAGAACAATGATATCAACCAACCAAACTTCTGAGAGACTAAACCACTGAGAGACTAAGACCCATGGCTTTATCAGCATATGTAGCATCAATGGATGAAGAGGCCATTGCTCCTTTGAAGGGGCAAAACCCCAGTGTAGAACAGTGCCACGGCAGGTAGGCAGGAGGCAGTGGGTGGGTAGGTGCGTGGGGGAGCACACTCGTAGAAGTGGGAGGAGAGTAGATGGGATAGTGGGTTTATGAATGGGAAGCATGGAAATGGGATAATATTTAAAATGTAATAAAAGAAAATATCCAATAAAAAAGAAGAAAAATCAATTTTTTCATGCAATATTAAAAATAAGTTACAAACCAGAGCACATTGGCACTCTATGATGACATGGGATTTGAGGGTTTTTTTTCACAAGGGAGTGATGGAATCAGAGGTTTAGAGATGATCAGTAACCTAGGAGAATGATAGACACATAGGCAGTACCAGGAAAAGATCTATGGAAACAACTGGGTGACTCAGAGACCAAATTTGTTTGGCCATTTGGAGTAGCAGGAACCCTCTCTTCCTAACCCCATTTAAACTCTGAAAAGCATCAATTTCTTGTTCATGTTTTTTATGGACAAGAAAGAGACTTAAAAGACACATCAAAGAAAAATATTAATTCATGTTTTCCACTCCTTAAGATCTTCCTCTCTGCTTTTGTATGAAGTGTGTGTGTGTGTGTGTGTGAGAGAGAGAGAGAGAGAGAGACAGAGAGACAGAGAGACAGAGACAGACAAACAGACAGACAGACAAACAGATATAATTCAGGAGTGCCTACTAAATAACCAGCATTATAAACTCTATTATGCCATTTGACCCCCAAAATGGCAGAGGGTATCAGAAACTCAGTTTCACAATGAGATTAAGTTCTTTGCCATTAGAAGCAATGGAATAGGGACAGGAAGGCAAGTGGTCTGACTCCAGAGCCTGTATTCCTAACTGTCACGGTCGCTTGACCTCTTCGTTATCCCTCAATCCGTGTCAAACAGCCATCTCCGTATTCCTGTATTTAACATCTTGGTTATGACAAATTAGTATTTTTCTTTATTTATCCTCTATAATTCGTTTTCTGCTGGTTTCTCTGGCGAATTGTGAAGTCGCATCGCACTAGATCAGTACTAAGATCTTAAATTTAAAATTATCTGTCTCTTCTCATCAAATGAAATCGGTGTCATAGGACAACATGTAGGGTGGTGCCGTGTGACGATGACCAATAGAACATGTAAAAACACAACTCCTAACTGGAGACGCGGTCTCGGTGCTGCTTCTGTTTGCCTTCCCCCAGTGATTGCAGACACTGAGTGTTTTTCCATGTATTTCTTTAGCCTATTTGTACTGGGTGTTTAGAATTTTTGGTATTTTCTTGGCTTTTTGGTATTTTGTTATTTATGTATTGGTATATTATTGTTTAAGTTTTAGTGCATTCTGAATATTAACCACGTGTCCATTGTAGAACGACCAAACACACTCTTCCATTATGGAGCCTTTCTTACTTCTGTCTGACATACACAAAATTATGAATATATATGAAGTCAAAGGAGAAGGAGGACTAGGAGAAAAAAACAAGGGAGGAGGGAGAGAGCTGGCCACTTAAGGTTTGAAAAAAGTTTCTACAGAAATGTCTTCTTATGGCTATTTTATTTTAATCTCCATTATGTGGGTGAATATGTGTCTCTTTGTGTGTGAGTGTAGACATGTTATGCCCAAAGAGGTTTAATGAACAGGGTTCTCTGAAGCTGCTACAGGCAGCAACAACTACCTGATATGTGTTCCAGCAACTGAAATTGAATCTTCTCCAGAAGCAATATGTCTTCAAATGCCGAGTCATCTCTTCAACTCCTATGAATATATTTTCACGAAACTCATTACTATTTAAAGAGAGTTAAAAAAAATACATACCATTTCTAACATAAGCTTTACAATTTTTCTCAAGTCAAAGAGTCTTTTAAATGCTAACAAATTCAATTTGAGATGCTCTCATAGCTAAAATTTTCAGCTATTATATGCTACTTTCTGTAATAAAGCCTCATGCCAGGAGCCTCAAAATCTAGAAAATAATATTTTATTACATGATTAGTCAGTGTGACATTTGAAACACTGTGCCAAAATTTCTTCAAATTGCTAGGAACAATGTGCATCTGATAGTAAGAGATACTTCCCAACACCGCTGTGTTTGTGTAAAGTCACATTTTTAACTCTGTAAAGACCCCAGCTGACAATTGGAAATGTCTGAAAATGTCAAGAGGTATAAAGTATGATGGTTTTGTGTGAAGCTATGCATTCACTAATGCTAGAGATTTGAGATGGGGGCACCCAAGTGACAGCACTCTGGAAATGTCATCAGTGAACTGCATTCTCTGTGCAGAGAACTGGGTTCTTTGTGCAGAAGAAAGGACTTTGGGTCTTTCCCCATTCAGATCTAAAGTTGATCATTTCATTAGTATATACCATAAAGGACATTTAATATCTTTGGATCATGGATTACACACACACACACACACACACACACACACACACACACACCACAATAGCACCACTTTTAAAATTATGTTAAGAACTTTTTGTACATTTTATTGATGTTACTGGTTTAAATTCCTATCTTTCTAGAAGGTAGCAATCTTTTTTGTAATTTACATTGAAATCAACAGTATTTGAATCTCTTGTCAGAAATAAGAATTTTCTAACAAATGACTTTTCATTTGTCCGACTATCATAATCTCAAATGCTTCCCACATTGACAAGCAAATTTTGCTTTTTTCTACATTAATGCTTTCATTTATATTCAAAGACAACCATATTACATGAAGAAAGAAAATGCTTATGGCTTTGAATTGGTTTCATGTCCATTACAGTTTCCTCTACTGGGCTTTTAAAGATCTTATGAAACGAAATGCAAATTAAATTGTGTGAAGAAGAGACAAATGTCTCTTTCATTCATAATAAATTGATGCAAAAAGCTTACTGATTATCCAAATGCTGCATCTGGACCTGGTATTACCACATGGAAATTCATTATAGAAAATATACTATGCAGATTAAGAAGGCTAATGTAGCATGAAAACTATAATTTCTACCATGATTTAGAATCATACATTCTCATCTACATGAAATCTGACAAACATTAACATCAGCTACCTCAGATTCTGGCATTTGACTCAAAATAAATGCAACACATGTTTATAAGAAATACACAGCATTGTCAAACTATGTCATGAGGTGACATTATTTCCTAATTCCTAAAGAATAACCCTTGGGTAGACAACTCCATTATCCTATCCAGCAGAGAAATTAAACACTAGATAGCAATTTATGGTATTAGTCCATATAAAGCAGCTATCTCTCAAAAACTTCTAAAGCAATAAATGTTTGCCCCAAACGTTAGCCACACACAGTATTAAATGTTGGCATCCCCTTAGCAACAGGAAGCAGAAGCAGATGAAAGTCATTTTATAAACAGTTTATTTAACCTGTCATGTATAAAAATATTTGGGAAAGTTGTTTATATTTGTTGACTCCATAGCCTAATTCTGTACTGGATCCAAGAATTATGAATGTCTACTCCAGAGCACTCTTTTTGTTTGAATACAGGGCTCTGGAATACTGTGGGAGTCATGCTGGGTATTACTGGGTAGAAGCTACTGAGTGTAGTCAGGGAGAATGCCCAGTCTTTCCATCTAACTTTTCCTACTCATGGCTCACTGTCAGCTTGCCCCTGACTCGATGCTGGCACCCTGACAGAAATGACATGGTTGACTCGGTCTGCTGTAATTATTTTTCTTTGGTCACCAACTTGCACATGAAACAAAGGCAAGATTAATCTCTGCTATAGAACGTACTCAAAAAAATCAATAGCCATGCGGTTATTAAATTATATGTGAAATGAAGCCATAACTCAACAGAAAGACACAGTTCTTTGCATTCTATACAAAGTTTTATTGGACTGGACAGTGAATATTTATTTTATATCCAGCAACTCAATAACACACACTTCAAGAAATCCCCTTGAGAACCATATTTCCCACACTTTGTATTTTGTTCCTAACTCCTCAAATTTCCTCTCAACCCAGGTTGTAGGTAAGTCCACATTACTAAGCTTTTATTACTATTTTTGACAATCTACATTCATGAATTTCCCAAGACTGCCATAATAAATTACCACCACATGGGTGGGTTAAAAAAAAGTGACAATTTGTTTTCCTATTCTTCTAAAAGTCTGAAATCTAAAATTCAATGTTTGGCAGGGCCACACTGCCCCTGGAGGCTGCAGGGGAAATCTCATTTATGTTTCTTCCACTTCAATATTGTGTGATTTAAAGTTTACACTCTAAACGTATATTTTAAAGAGTTTACACCTAGAGATTAAAGTGAAACAAATTTAGGTTCTAATCTCTGATTCATGTTCTGGCTTTGTAGACTTAGATGAGAGCCTCACATTTCTGAACATCACTTTCGTCACTGTGAATTGAGTGTATAATTGCAGTCCCTCACAGAGCTGTTAATGAGTATTAAATGGAAGAATGTTTATATGCTTAGTAGAAACAAAGGCCAGCTTATCATGAGTAAGTTAAAATAATCACTCACCATCTTTATTATTGCAGACAGCATGTTTACAGTTACTGTGTATAGAAAAATAATAGGCTTTTTGGAACTTTATCTGTAATTTGGTCTCTGTTGCTGTGTTCTGACGCACAAACAGATGCTCAATGTACCACGACTTGTATTAATTGAAACTCATGCAATTAGAATTAAATCAGAGCTATTTTTAGGTTTCAACTTAAATAAGTTTTAGGCAGCATTATCACAAAATCATTAGCCTATGCTCTTTATGGTATATCTGAGCTGCTTTCTAAAATGACTGAATTCAACAGATCCCATTAGCTATACCGTGTACATATAGATGCACACGTTGTATATTGGATTAACCTTGAAGACACTATTATAATTCTGCCTTCTTGGTGAATGTGTCTGATTAAATTTTCTTACACCATATATTACCAATCATTTGAAATTTAGCATATGGAGCTATATTCTAATTATTTTTGATCTGAAATTTTTTGCTCCTACAGGAAATTCAAACATGGCACATTGATCACTGTAATCTATATGAATTTGTTAAGACCTTCATGTTTTAAGGTCCCATTGAACACATATGACTGATTTAATTTTATATATATATATATATATATATATATATGTATATATATATATGTGTGTGTGTGTGTGTGTGTGTGTGTGTGTGTATGTGTGTGTGTGTGTGTGTGTGTGTGTGTGTGTGTGTGTATCCTGACATTCACCATTAAGCTGAGCATATCTTCTAAGAACAGTATAATCTTTTATTTAGACTGACCACTGTGCTGTTATTAATCCAAAAGTCTATAATTAAAACATAATGCTTTTTAGTATGCAGCACACAGTCAAGCTTTACCAGCCTCCCTCGTATGCCAATATTCAGGCAGCATAGTGGGAACTAAATTTCTCAGATACTCAAACTCTATCTAGTATGCATATTCAAATTTTATGTGTCACATAATTTATGTGGTAATACTCTCAATATTCCTATGAATATATAAATAAGAATATTGTATTTTTCTGATCTTGATATTAAAGTGTCAGCTAGTTCATAAAATTGCAAAGTATAGATTTTTACATACATGTCTCTCCATTTATCATTTTGCCTCTGATCAACATTGATTTAAAGTCATTAATGTGCATATGTGAGTGTGTGTGTGTGTGTGTGTGTGTGTGAATATGTGTTAGTTTCTTTAAGTGAGAGAGTGAGTATGTGTGTGTGAGTTTATGTGTCTGTGAGTACGTGCGTATGTATGTGTGTATGAGTGTGTGTGAATGTGTGTGAGTGTGTGAGTATGCATGAGTGTGTGTGTGCAAGTTTATGTGTGTATGAGTTTGTGTGTGAGGGCATGTGTGTATGAGCATATATGACGTGTCAATGTTTATGTGTGTGAATGTGTGTGAGTTTATGTGTGTGTGAGTTTGTGTGTAAGTGTGTATGTGTGAATAAGTGTGTATGATTATGTGTGTGAGTCTGTGTAAGTGTGTGTGTGTGTGAAGTGTATGTGTTAGTGTGTTGTGTGACCATGTGCATGTATGACAATAATTAATGAAAAAGAGCAAAGAAGAAAAGGTTTGGCAGGACGCAACAGAGGAAAAAATGATACAATTGTACTATAATCTCACAAAATGAAGAAATTTTTTTATTTAAAAACATTTGGTTTATATTAGAATAACCAGCACTGATTTCTGTGTTAATATTTCAGAAAGCATTTTTTTTTTATATTGTTGATTTCAACCTATTTCTATCTTTGGATCTAAATTAAGTATCTTATACATGGCATATAGCTGGACCTTGGTTTGCACTTGCTTGTTTTTGTTTGTTGATTAGATAATTTATTCAAAGAACATTTAAATTATATATTGATAAGAAATAATTCAACTTTTGTCTTTTGGTTTATCTATGTTCTGTGGCCTTTCAGGCCATTACAGGAACTAGACTTCTCAGCAGAAACTATGAAAGCTAGAAGATCCAGGACAGACATCATGCAGACCATAAGAGAATACAAGTGTCAGCCCAAGCTGCTATCTATACCCAGCAAAACTCTCAATTACCATAGATGGAGAGACCAAGATATTCCAGGACAAAACTAAATTTACACAATATCTGACCACAAACCCAGCACTAAAACGAATTATAGGTGGAAAACCCAATACAAAGAGGGAAACTACATCTTAGTAAAAACAAGAAAATACCTAAGCAAGAAAACCAAAAGAAGAAAGACACAAAGGCACAATTCTACACCTAAAAGCAAAAATAGCAAGAAACAGCAACCACTATTCCTTAAAATCTGTTAACATAAATGGACTCAATTTCCCAATAAAAAGACATAAGTTATCAGACTGGATACATGAACAGAATTCAGCATTTTGCTGCATACAAGAAACTCATTTCACAGACAAAGACAGACACTATCTCAGAGTAAAAGGGTGGGAAATAAATTTCTAAGCAAACAGGCCCAAAAAACAAGCTGGAGTGGCCACTCTAATATCAAATAAAGTAAATTTTGAAAAAAAAAAAAAGTTTTCAAAAAAGATAAGGAAGGATACTTTTTACTCATTACAAGAAAAATTTGTCAGGAGGAACTCTCAATCCTTAACACATATGCTCAAAATACAAGAGCACCCATATACATAAAAGATACCCTATTAAAGCTCAAAAAAATACATTGCACCCCAAACAATAATAGTGGGAGACCTCAATACCACACTCTCATCAATGGACAGATCATGGAAACAGAAACTGAGCAAGGACGCAATGAAACTAGCAGAGGTTATGAAGCAATTGGAATTAATAGACATCTACAGAACATTTCATTTTAAAACAAAAGAATATACCTTCTTCTGAGTACCTCAAGACACCTTCTCCAAAACTGACCATATAATCAGTCACAAAACAAGCCTCCATAGATATAAGAAGATTAAAATATTCCCATGTGGTCTATGAGATCACCCTGGACCAATGCTAGCCTTTAATAACCACAAAGACAACAAAGACCCATATACACATAGAAACTAAACAATGATCTATTAAATGATAGCAGGGTCAAAGAAGAAATAAAGAAAGAAATTAAGGATTTTCTAGAATTTAATAAAAATGAAAACACAACATACACAAACCTATGGGATGCAATGAAAGTAGCACTGAGAGGAAAACTCATAGCTCTGAGTGCTTCCAAAAAGAAACTGGAGAGAGAATACACTAGCAACGTGACAGCAGAGTTGAAAGCTCTAGAACAAAAGGAAGCAGATACATCCAAGAGGAGTAGATGGCAAGATATATTCAAACTCAGAACAAAAATTGACCAACTAGAAACAAATAGAACCATTCAAAAATCAACAAAACCAAGACTTGGTTCTTTGAGAAAATTAACAAGATTGATAAACCGTTAGCCAGACTGGCAAAGAAAGAGTATCCAAAGTAACAAAATCAAAAAGGAAAGTGGAGACATAACAACTGAAACTGAGGAAATTCAAGAAATCATCAGATCTTACTACAAAAGCCTAAACTCAATGAAGCTGGAAAATCTGGAGGAAATGGATGAATTCCTAGACAGATACAAGATCCTAAAGTTAAACCAGGACCAGGTAAAACATAATAATCCCATAGCACCTAAAGAAATAGAAGCAGTCATCAAAAGCCTCCCAACAAAAAAAGCCCAGGTCCATATAGGTTCAGTGCAGAATTCCATCAGACATTTATTGATGACCTAATACAAATACTATCAAAACTATTCCACAAAATAGAGTCAGATGGAACACTACCTAACTCATTTTTGAGGCCCCAATAACCCTAGTTTTAAACCACACAAATATCCTACAGGGAAAGAAAACTTCAGAACAATCTTCCTTATGAACATTGATGCAAAAATGCTCAACAAAATTCTTGCAAACATAATCCAAGAACATATAAAACTATCATTCACAGTAATCAAGTAGGCTTCAACCCTGGGATGCATGGATGGTTTAATATATGGAAATCTATCAATGTAATTCACCATATAAACAAACTCAAAGAAAAAAACCACATGGTCATTTCACTAGATGCTGAGAAACATTTGACAAAATGCAACAGGCCTTCATGTTAATAGTCTTGGAAAGAACAGGAATCTAATGCCCACACCTAAACATAATAAAAGCAATATACAGCAAACCAATAGCTAACATGAAACTTAATTGTGAGAAACTTGAAGCAATCCCACTAAAATCAGAGACTAGATAAGGCTGCCCACTCTCCCCCTACCTATTCAACATAGTACTGGAAGTCCTGCTAGAGCAATTAAACAGCAAAAGGAAATCAAAGGGATACAATTTTGAAAGGTGGAAGTACAAACATCACTGTTTGCAGATGACATGATAGTGTAAGTTAGTAACCCCAAAAATTCCACCAGAGAACTTATACAGCTGATAAACAAGTTTAGGAAAGTGGCTGGATATAAAATTAACTCAAAAAATCAGTAGCAGCTGGATATAAAATTAACTCAAAAAATCAGTAGTCTTCCATTATTCAAAGGACAAACATGAAGAAAGAAATTAGGGAAAAGATACCCTTCACAATAGTCACAAACAATGTGAAATACCTTGGTGTAACTAACTATGCAAGTGAAGGACCTGTATGAAAAGAACTTCAAATCTCTGAAGAAGGATATTGAGGAAGATATCAGAAAATGTAAAGATCTCCAATGCTCATAGATTGGAAGACTCAACATTATGAAAATGGACATCTTACCAAAATCAATCTACAGATTCAATGAAATCCTTATCAAAATTCCAACCCAATTCTTCATAGAGTTTGAAAGAGTAATGTGCAATTTCATCTGGAATGACAAAATACCTAGAATAGTGAAATTCATCCTCAAAAACAGGAAAATATCTGCAAGCATCACTATCCCTGACCTCAAGCTACCTTACAAGGCAATTGTGCTAAAAATTGCATGATACCAGTACAGAGATAGGCACGTGGATAAATGGAATAGAATAGAAGATACAGAAATGAACCCTCACATATATGGTAAATTGATTTTTGACAAAGGAGCTGTCAACATTCAATGGGAAAAGGACAGCCTCTTCAACAAATTGTTTTGGTCCAACTAGCACTCAGCATGCAGAAGAATGAAAATAGACCCTGTCTTATCTCCTTGTACAAAGCTCAAGTGCAAGTGGATCAAAGGTCTCCACATTAAACCAGGTACATGGAAACAATTAGAAGAGAAAATAGGGAAAACCTTAAAACACATAAGCACAGAAGAAAAATTCCTGAACAGAACACCAATGGCTCAAGCTCTAAGGTCAAATATTGACAAATAGGACTTAATGAGATTGCAAAGTTTCTGTAAGGCTAAGGACACTGTCAAGAAAACAAAATGGCAGCCAAAAGTGTGGGAAAAGATCTTACCAACCCCACATCAGATATAGTCCTAATATCCAAGGTATACAAAGAACTCAAGAAGCTAGACACCAGAAAATCAAACAACCTTATTAATAAATGGGGCACAGAGCTAAACAAATAGTTCTCAATTGAGGAATATCAAATGGCTGAGAAGCATCTAAGGAACTGCTGGACAACCTTAGTCATCAGGGAAATGCAAATCAAAACAACCCTGAGATTTTACCTCACACCTGTCAGAATGAAAGCAAATGCTAGTGCAGATGCAGAGAAAGAGTAACACTTCTCCACTGTTAGTGGGGTTTTAAACTGGTACAACCACTCTGGAAATCAGTCTGATGGTTCCTCTGAAAATTGGACATAGTACTACCTGAAGACCCACTTATTCCACTTCTGGACATATACCCCAGGGACGCTCCAACGTACAACAAAGACACATGCACCACAATGTTCATAGCATCCCTATTTATAATAGCCAGAAATTGGAAAGAACCCAGATGTCCTTCAGTAGATGAATGGATAGAAAAATTGTGGTATATTTACACAATGGAGTACTACTCAGCTACCAGAAACAATGACTTTATGAAATTCTTAAGAAATTGGATGCATCTAGAGAATATCATCCTGATTGAGATAACCCAGTCACAAAAGAACAGGCATACTATGCAGTCACTGATAATTGGATACTAACCCCAGAAACCTCTGAACACCCCAGAAATAACTCACAGAGTATATGAAGTTCAAGAAAAACAAAGGCCAAAAAATAATAAAAAATCATTATGCTTAATCTTTACACACCTAGAAAACTTTGCCTATTTCCAGGCTACATCTTATTTTACATGCACTTTATGCTCATTGTAACTAGTGAGATTTTAATGCGTACTATCAAACCGTTAAAAAAAATCAAGGGCTGACAAAAATGTATTCATATACTTTTATGCAAAACTGTTTTTATAATCTGTCCATTTATCTTTGTCTTTTATAATAAAGTTGTTCAATTATAAAAAAATCACCTCCATATCTTAATCAAAACCCCATATCTTAATTTTATTGCACTGGAGATTTTAACATGACTTACAGTATGTAATCCAAACTTTTCAACTTTAGAGGCATCACTATCATCCCAACTTCATAGTGTTGTTTTAAGAGCTAAGCAAGGTATAACATTTAAAGTATACTTTAACAGACTAAATATTGGGCCAACTTCTCAGCCTTTGCTCTCCAATCTGTATCATTACCATGTTCTTAGCGTGAGGAGAGGATATGGAGTCTTTAGGCTTAGCTCTCACTGGCTCAAGGCAGGTGGCATGAAGCAAATTCGGCACCATATTCATGTGGCTCTGCGCAGACTATGGAGATCATGTGGTTATGTTGCTTGTCCACCACACCCTGTGTCCTGCAACTTTGAGAATTCTATAGTTACATTGCTTGTCTTCTCCCTTCCAGATAAGCTCATCCAGTCAGATCTCTGACATGCTGGTCAATTTAATGAAAATAAACCAGAAAATGAAGCCAAAGAAAAGTTGGGGGAGGAACCATCAGTAATCTGAAAGATGAGGTGAAAGCAAGAGAAAACTGTATCCCTTCACCTCTTCCCCTGCTA
Source organism: Micromys minutus (assembly GCF_963924665.1). Classification (NCBI taxonomy): domain Eukaryota; kingdom Metazoa; phylum Chordata; class Mammalia; order Rodentia; family Muridae; genus Micromys; species Micromys minutus. The sequence goes on from NC_137969.1 coordinate 15,405,193, forward strand.
GATACTGGGTATTAGGGAGGTTCTCACCTCACTCCCCACCCTACTCACCCCTACTTTCCTCCTTCTCTGTTTCATTTTCAGCAATGTTCCCCTATGTTAGCATATTTAACTCAGGGAGGTTATAACTCCCTGCTCTTTCAAACCTCAAGGCACTTTGTAATACTTTGCTGTTTTTCTTTAACTCAACTCATATATTTTTTTGGATGACCTGGGTTTTTTTTAATTAAACTCTTATTAATTATCAGCTTGAGTGTGTCATCTGTTGTTGGTCAGGTCTTTGGATACTGCAGCATTATAGACTATATTCTTAAAATTGGCAACCCATCTTAAATAAAATGGAATTCTTAAAAGTATTTATGTACATCCTCCTATACATCTGCTTATGGGCACACATGTATACTTAGGCATTTGAAAACAAAAAGGATGTCTTAATACAGAATTATGGAATCAGTTTAGATATAAATAAAAGTTGGATTAGAAGGGGCAAGAACAGATGGAGATTTGATATTTTAGCTGAAGTAAGACATGAAACTACCTTGGATAGGAAATTAATGGTGGAAATTTAGAGAAGTTGCTGAAATGAAGTTGGAGTAAATGTCTTCATGGGTGGTATCCAATATTTTGTTTATGCTATCAACGGAGAGGGTATACTTGACTGAACTGAAGTATCTGGCAAAGTTTCAGTTTTGCAGACACCAAGCAGGCTTTGCTTTTGGACATGTTGATGTTGAGAGGCCTTGCGACGATGTCCATGTGTAGATATGAAACAGACAATTAGTTAAATGACCTGAAACTTTTGGGAGAGGTCAGGATTCCAGGACATCATTTTGATGGTTTTGAGGCATATGGTAACGATCAGTACTCCTTCTTGTGTGAGGTTCCCTACAGGGTGAGAATGTGGCCCACACCCAATCCTGAAGAGCTCTAACATACTGGCCAGTTCAAGAAAATAAACCAGAGAATAAGGCAAAAGAAAAGCAGAGGCTTCAGGGGAGGACATGTGTGATAGCAAGAATGTGGTGGTGTGGAAGACAGGAATCAGAAAATATAAAACATAAAGCCATACACAGCCTCTGATTTGCCAAACTATGTAAAAAAGGATTTTTCTGACTGTTCTGTTATTTTCCCTGCTTTAAGACAGCAAATGCTGCATCCTAAAGAAAGTGTCTTTTATATTTGACAACAATTTGCCTTCCTTAGGCTCTCTTCAGCCCTATAGACCTTTTTTGGTCTCTGCCTCATCTTTACAGTTCTTAATTATGTTGTGCCATCCTGTACAGTTCATGAATACCTCCTCTGCCTTATTTATTACTGCTTGCTCCAAGAAGAATCAATAAGCCACATCTAGCACTAAGAGTTTTGGTATTTGTTAACTTTTTAGTCTAACAAATTTTTGCATTCCAATAGTGAAAAAGACAAAAATTTAAAAAATAAAGTACAATGGTTAGTCAGATGCCTACTCAGGGGCATATGCTTAGGAAACCACAATGAGATTAGAAACAGCACTTGCTGATTTTCAAATTCCCTGTGGTTCCCCCACATAGAAGAAGCACCGTAACCACTCAGTGATGCACCTTCCCTCATCTCTGTATCATAAACTAGATGTAGATATTCATTAAACAGAAGAGAAAACATGCACATTAGAGCTTAAAATGAAAAACAAGTAAGTTCAAAAGGATCAAGAAGTTGTCTGGTATTTTGAAAAACGTGTATGTGGATTTTGGTTACTTGGGATTTGGTTATCATGCTTTCTTCTTTCAAAACTCGTTGAAACTATTCCCATTCTTAATAATGTAGTCTATTCCATGCTTCCCTAGGTAACAAAAGAAATGTTTTCAGCTCTCACTTCCCTTATGTGGACAGACTGTTCATCTGTTGTAAAAAGTGCAAAGGACAATCTGTAGACTTAAGTTATCCAAAGTATTTGAATAGCTTGTTTGTATGCTTGTTTTAGTGACTATTTACCATGCACCTAAAGTGGTTCTATAGCAACTGTGACATGAAAAAATAATGGACATAGGTTCAGAACAATGAGCTGTATGTTAAAAACCAATTTAACCGATTAATATTATCTTGCTGTTCATATAAAATTATGATCTCTATAGTACAATAGAAGCTTAGAAAGGTCACCAACTTTGTATCCAAGGAAGACCACACACACACACACACACACACACACAAGCTGTGGTGAACAGAAGTTTGATAAATTAAATAAAATCAAAATAAGTAAGTTTATGACAAAGTCAAATTAATACAAGTTATTGATGTACTACAATGCTCTCAGGACAGACATCTAATAGACTATCATTGTTTTACTAGCTTGCCAAGCAAAGTAACACTGATCATACTCTCTCTTTCCTTTGGAATGTGGTCAAATGCAAGGTTGCTCCAAGCCTGCTAGAATTTCGTTCATCTGTTCTTAATAAGAAAACTCAGGGATTGAATGTACCATGGACACTTAGACAACCTCATCATGAGTCTGAGGTCTTGGTTTCTTATTTTATTATAATTCTTCCTCATCTGTGAGTATAAGAATCCTACTAAATTGTCCACAGGAAACCATAATAAAGTCAAAGAACAGCCAAATCTCAGATTATAGTTTACATGGATTATTGTCATTAGGAAAATGAAAATTTTCATCAGGTGTACTTTTTACTGTTCACGGTAAAAATTTTGAATTGCTTTCTTTTTGTTTTATCCAAGATCCCGAAGGTACGGGGATTGAATGTACCATAGAACATTGGTATGTACTGAAGCCTAGTGCCAGGCCAGGATAGATTGCTTCTTTAAGAGTTACTGACTAATGAGTTCAGCTCCAGATGTAGAATCTACTGCAATTATTATTGGTTACTCTCCAGAACTTGATGACATCCTATTTCTGAAATTACAAAAACTTGAGTAAGATGTTGGGAAAACCTGACAGTTATAGTCATGGAAGTGTCATAACTACTGGCTATCTTTCATAGCACTGGAATAATTTTTGCAAGCTCCCAGAAGAGGAAAGTGACCATCAGTCATATCCAGCTGTGAACTCTACAAGTTACAAGAATATCTGGCTTGGCAAGACATGACCACTCGTGCTACAGTAATGTGAACATCATGTAATTATTCCACCACTTTCTTATTAGGTTTAAGTCAAGATCCACTAGATAAAACAAACAGACAAACAAACTATGCCCAGCCCCATTACCAGGTCAAGAACCTATGACTAGACATGCTTTAGGTTCTAGAGAAGAACCTACAATTATTATGCTACAAATTGTTTCTAATGATTTATTGTTATACCCATGTAATCAATGTATCGCTACACTCTTCTCTGAGAAGATTCTCTTTACCATAAATGAAGAATAACACAAACACCATATTTGGCTATAGTTCTGAAAATAAAAGACCATAGGATGCTCAGGACTATGTAATATACATATGCTGTCCCCGTACTTCCAAGGTCCAGAGATCCCTTCAAAAGGAGAAAGAACAAGTTTAAGAGCCAGGAGTGGTAAATGACTACAAGGAAACATCTGGACATGGTAGGGCAAGTGATATGTGAGGTCACAGCAATCATTATGGCATTTCCAAAACCTTGCAAGCCAAAGGTCAATCAAATACCAGCATGAAGAACAGAGTTGGGCACATAATCCCACCTCTGACTATGAAGTAAAATGAGATAGTTAACTTCTGGGAAAGAAAGAAACACTTTTCTATAAAAGTGAAATCTCTAATAAGACTATCATTCTCTGGTGGAAAACCACACATCAAAGACTACGTGAGCAGTACAAATTGTTTTGCAGGGTATAATTACAAATATTAAAAGGCATGTAGTTGTATGGATAGAGAAGGGAATTGATCTGGGACAAGTTGGTTAGGGGAAGTTCATATGATCAAACCACAACCTGTGAAAACCAAAACTCTCAAAGAAGTATTTTTAAATATTTCTAAAATGAATAATTTGCTCCATTGAATAATCTTGTATCAATGCCTATTATAGTAAAGTTGGCTTCTACCCTATGGAAGAGTATCAACAAACAAACCTTAAGCATCTTAATGCAATTTCAGTTACAATTTATTAGAAAATATACAGTCATCAATGGCTTCGTGTATTCTTGGAAAAACAGAGACAAACAACCTAAAAGAAGATCTAGTGCACAAAGGAATTTGTCTTTAATGAGCCAGAATGTTGGGTCTATTTGATTGATTCCAGTCCAGAGATTAACAAACATGAGTTTTAAGTGAAACTATAGAAATACTAATGGGGGCAGCTCTATCACACAAACTTGTTTCTGTAAAGCAAGCCGAGGATCACAAAATGTTTCATATTGAATTACTAAGCTGTCCTAGCAACTTATTTAATCTTCCAACAGTGTCTGATGCCCAATTAATCTTAGCAAGGAACTGAAGGACTAACACCTTCTGGACAGCTATTCTCCCATTTGTAGATGGCTTTTTGCTTTGACAAACTCATTACCTTGCTAATTGCAATTTTATTTCTTGGTGAGTCAAAGTTAGGAGATTCCCTTGACAGTCTTCAAGATCCTGACTCCTGTCCTCAAGGAAACAAAGGTCAAAGTGAGCTTCTTTCCCAGCACTGCTTGCATTCAGATATAAAGAACAGCAGTGATTTCCTGATTAGAAACCTGAGCAAGACTGAATTATGTGCTCAGAGATGTAGTCAAATGTCCTGGAATGAAGAGAGATTCAGCACACAAGGCCCCCTGATAGTGTCTCCAGCTTGCTCAGATCATTTCTGCTTCTCAGTCAGAATTGGCATGATTGAATTTCATGCAGGTCATTGAGGTTGGCCCATTCCTTCAGTCTGTTTCTCATTTGCATTCTCTCCTGCCTCTGGGTCTTGGCGTGTTTGTTCTTTGCTGTTCCTGGTGCATAAAATATCATGATTTCTTTAGAATATGCCAATGTGTCTCTCAGACGCTGGGTAAGCATGTTTTCTTTAAGATGCTGGTCACAAGTGGTTAAAACTATTTGCTGCTTCTGCAGAGGACCCAAGCTTAGTTTCCAAGACCCATATCAGGGCAACTCAACTCATGACTCTGCAACTCCAGTTTCAACACCTTCTGTACCCAAGATAACTGTTATCCTGTTTAGAAACAATTAAACACTTAAGTGATAGGGTTCGATGGATATATATGAGTAAATCATAAGGGCCGCCGTGATTTTCAGAAGCAAATTTTTAAAAAAGGCAGTCATGTATTCCCAGGTATGTCACTCACAAGCTGTGCTGTCACAATCATGACCTCAGCATCTTAAGCCACCAGAAATTAGCTTTGCCTTTAAACTCTCATTCTGTGTGTTCTTCCTCCTTTTACCCTTCTTGAAAACTTGGAATGCTTCTGTCAGGTCGTCTGCTCTATAGGCATAGGTGTGGGCAATGCATCGTTGAGTATGTGCAGCACTTCTGTGAGGTATAAGAGTGTGACCTTGTGAGAAAGTTAATAAACAAAAGTGGCCCAGTATCTGCAAATGTGACTGTGATCGATGTACCTATTACAGTCGTGGAACACGGCACCTCTACAGATGTCTTCCGTTGCCTGTCCTCTCCACCTGGTAGATGGGGCATTGATACTGTGGACACACTGGAGGCTTGAGCTGTTCCTTTATATCTCAATAAATCTCTCAATCACATGAGCATTTTTTATACTTAGTTCTTTTAAATAAAAGCTTGCTGGTGCCTATACATGAAACTTTGTGACTAATGGTTTTAAAGTTTGCCTATTATTTAAATATTTACAGTTAAGGAGAGGTGAATCTGTGCTTAAGAGCACACACTGCTCCAATAGAGAGAGGTTTGAAACTCAATCCCAGGCTTCCACATTAGGGCGCTAACAATATAACTTGCAACTCCAGCTCAAAGACTCTGATCCTTTTTCTGAGCTCCACAGTTTTCTTCCCCCAACACACATAAACACACACACACACACACACACACACACACACACATCACACACACTCACAAATAAAAAATAGAAATTAACAAGCAAATAACTAATTCTATAAAAGTTTGTTAAATAGAGTACTGCAATATGAACATGCTGGTTTTCTTTCTGTCGTCAGCAGGTCCTCACTGGTAAATTAAGTCTTTTACTGCTCTCATTTCAAACGATCACTACTTCCCTCCTATGTGTCCAATACACAGATACTTTTCTCCTTGGATTTTAGTACTTTCTTTTGAAAAATCCTTTCTGTTTGCTGGGACAAGTATTATTAACAAGAAGGAAAACCAAGAAAGAGGATAACATTTTTAATGTAAATTAAATAAAATATCCATTAAAACAAAACCTTATTTGTGATAGCCAGAAGCTGGAAACAACCCAGATGTCCCATGACAGAAAAATGGATACAGAAAATGTAGGCACAAGTGAGGATGCCTCAGTCCCACTTGTGAGTGAAAAGAAAGCAACCATGAGGGGAAAGGAAGGAAGGAACATGGGAGGAACATGGGACAGTGGAGGGGAACATGATCTGGTATTCGGTGAGATAAAAAGACTCAAGCACTGAGGGCCAGCAGAAAGAATGGAAGCAGGTGACCTCTGAATATAAGATGCTGAGAGGACCCTCCAGAATGTACCAGAGACCTGGGAGGTAAGAGACCCTCAGGACTCAAAGGGTTTGGACCATAGATGTAATGCCCTACAGTAGGGATAGGGAACTTGTAGAGCCAACCTCCAGCAGAAAGACAGGGCATCAAGTGAGAAATGAGATTGCTATTCCACAGTCTAAACTCTGACCCAAAATTGTTCCTGTCTGAAAAAACTGCAGGTATAGAGAGGGAGAAGAGCCCGAGGAAAAGGAGGGCTAGTGACAGGCCCAAAGTGGGATCCAGCTCATAGGAAAGTCCCAAGGTCTGACACCATTACTGAGGCTATGGAGTAAAGATAAAAGAGTCAGATGCAGATATTTACACTCAACCAATGGACAGAAGCTGCCGATTCCAGTAGCTGAATTAGAGGAAAGCTGGAAGAAGCTGAAGAGGAAGGTGACACTGTAGGAGGACCAGCAGTTTCAATTAACCTGGACCCCTGAGATCTCACAGACACTGAACCACCAGCCAGGCAGCATATATGAGCTGATATGAGTCCCCTTAACCCTCAAGAGACTGGAGGCCCCAGGGAGTTTAAAGGTCTTGTAGGGTAGATGAGATGGGGCCATCCTCATAGTGAAAGGGGATATGGGGAGGAGATATAGAATGTGGAACAGTAGGAGAGTGGACTGGGAGGGGAATAGAATCTTGAGTGTAAAAATAAAATAAACAAAACAACAACAACACAAGAAAACCAAAGTTCCCTGTATACAAGAAGAAAGAAAAATACATTATGGTTATTTCTTTGTTCTCTATCAAAGTTGATCCTCTCTACTTGTTATGAACTATCCAAAACTCACTAATGGCTACTAAGTTTCAGAAATTTCAAATTTTGCACTGTTATAATCAAATGAAGCAAACCACAGATTTTGTTTTTATAATCAATATCTACAGACAATCCTATCTGCAAATATCTCCTGGTCAAGCTATGAAGTCCAAGATTACTAAAAGTTAGGAAGTTTAACTGTTACCCCTGGCAGATCAGGAAAATAAGACCAATATGCCCCTGTGAATTAGAGGAGGAACCAGTTAGAAACAAGTAAACACCTAAGCTATAGCAGTGTGTCCAATAGATTTGTGACTACACAGTTAAGCAGAAAGAAAAACAGGAAATAAATTCAGTCATGGATTAATATGTTACTCATTATTCAGGTGCGCACAGGTACCTACACATAGACATATATGCATATAAAAACAGAAGAGATGAAAGTTAAGAAAATATTTCTAAAAACGTGTTATCTTCCAACTCCTACAGCCAATAAAATCTGTGTGTATGCATATGTGTATGTGATTTATTTTTCACCAGTAGAAATGAATTTAAATAGAGGAGACACAAAATAAACTAGAACACAGGGAAGCAGTGGATATGTCTGACACTCATGGTCCTAACCTCAGCTGTCCAGGAGCAGTAGATACAACAGACTTTGAATGGATTGAAATAAGGTTCAAATTTTAAATGCATTTTGGAAATACTCCGTTCCCAAGCTATGTTTAAACTATGTATTAAAGGCCACAACAAACAGAATAGACAATAAACTAACCTTTCTAAAAACATAAATAATGTGTCCCTAATTTCCTTTGTCAGGATTTATGTCAATATTACAAAAATATTTGAGTTGGGAATACTGATTAAATTACCTGAGTCTACATTTCCCTTTCATAAGAATCTGTGGGTGGCAACTTAGATATTCCTTGCTGAACTTTGGGTCCTATAAATACTAAGAAATTCTTGTGAGGCACGGATTTTGTTGAGTATTTTTGCATCAATGTTCATAAGTGAGATTGGTCTGAAGTTCTCTTTCCTTGTAGGGTCTTTGTGTGGCTTAGGTACGAGGGTTATTGTAGCCTCAAAAAATAAGTTGGGTAATATTCCATCTGATTCTATCTTTTGGAATAGTTTGGCGAATATTGGTGTTATATCCCCAATAAATGTCTGATAAAATTCTGCACTGAACCCGTCTGGACCTGGGTTTTTTTTGGTTGGGAGGCTTTTGATGACTTCTTCTATTTCTTTAGGTGTTATAGGGTTATTTACATGGTTTACTTGGTCCTGGTTAAACTTTGGGACCTTGTATCTGTCTAGGAATTCGTCCATTTCCTCCAGATTTTCCAATTTTGTGGAGTATAAGTTTTTGTAGTAGGATCTGATGATTTCTTGAATTTCCTTAGTTTCAGTTGTTATGTCACCACTTTCCTTTCTGATTTTGTTAATTTGGATACTCTCTCTTTGCCCTTTAGTTAGTCTGGCTAGGGGTTTATCAATCTTGTTGATTTTCTCAAAGAACCAACTCTTTCTTTTGTTGATTTTTTCAATGGTTCTTTTTGTTTCTATTTGGTCTATTTCTGCCCTAATTTTGATTATTTCTTGCCGTTTACTCTTTTTGGGTATATCTGCTTCCTTTTGTTCTAGGGCTTTTAGCTGTGCTGTCAGGTTGCTGATGTGAGCTCTCTCCAGTTTCTTTTTGGAAGCACTTAGGGCTATGGGTTTTCCTCTCAATACTGCTTTCATTGCATCCCATAGGTTTGGGTATGTTGTGTTATCGTTTTCGTTGAATTCTAGAAAGTCCTTAATTTCTTTCTTTATTTCTTCTTTGACCCTGCTATCCTTTAACAGAGCGTTGTTTAGTTTCCATGTGTATGTGGGCATTTTGTTGTCTTTGTTGTTGTTAAAGACCAGCCGTAGACCATGGTGATCTGAGAGGTTGCATGGGAGTATTTCAATCTTCTTATATCGATGAAGGCTCGTTCTGTGTCCAATTATGTGGTCAATTTTCGAGAAGGTGCCATGGGGTGGTGAGAAGAAGGTGTATTCTTTTACTTTAGGATAGTATGTTCTGTATATATCTATTAATTCTAGTTGGTTCAAAGTCTCTGCTAGTTTTGCAGTGTCCTTGTTCAGTTTCTGTTTCCCTGATCTGTCCATTGGTGAGAGTGGGGTATTAAAGTCTCCCACTATTATTGTGTGGGGTGAAATGTATTTTTTGAGCTTTAGTAGAGTTTCTTTTATGAATGTGGGTGATTTTTTATTTGGAGCATATATGTTAAGGATTGAGAGTTCCTCCTGACAGATTTCCCCGGTAATGAGTAAAAAGTGTCCTTCTTTATCTTTTTTGATAACTTTTGGTTGGAAATTTACTTTATTCGATATTAGAATAGCCACTCCAGCTTGCTTCTTGGAGCTGTTTGCTTGCAAGTTTTTTTCCCACCCTTTTACTCTGAGATAGTGTCTGTCTCTGTCTCTGAGATGAGTTTCCTGTATGCAGCAAAAGGCTGGATTTTGTTTATGTATCCAGTCTGATAGTCTATGTCTCTTTATTGGGGAGTTGAGACCATTTATGTTAATAGATATCAAGGAATAATTGTTTCTGTTTCCTGCCATTTTTGCTTTTTTTGGGTTGAGTTGTGTCTGTGTTTTTTTCTTCTTTTAGTTTTCCTGTTTAGGAGTTTTCTAGTTTTTACTAGGCTGTATTTTCCCTCCTTGTATTGGGTTTTCCACCTATAATTTGTTGTAGTGCTGGGTTTGTGGTCAGATATTGTGTGAATTTTGATTTGTCTTGAAATATCTTTGTCTCTCCATCGATGGTGATTGATAGTTTTGCTGGGTATAGCAGCTTGGGCTGGCACTTGTGCTCTCTTAAGGAGTGCATGATGTCTGTCCAGGCTCTTCTAGCTTTCATAGTCTCTGTTGAGAAATCGGGTGTGAGTCTGATTGGTCTGCCTTTATATGTTACCTGACCTTTTTCCCTTACTGCTTTTAGTATTCTTCCTTTACTTTGGGCACTTGATGTTTTTACTATTATGTGTCGGGAGGTATTTCTTTTCTGGTCCAACCTATTTGGAGTTCTAAAGGCTTCTTTTATGCTCGTGGTCATCTTATTCTTGAGGGTAGGGAAGTTTTCTCATTTGGAAAGGTTTGAGGAAGGAACATTGTTGTCTTAATATAATCATCTTGGTCTCTTAGCCAGTGATAAAAATTCATGTGATATGAAAGTAAATTCATCATCTTCCAGTTCATCAATTTTGTGGTAAATATATTTTATCATATGACAAGAAAATAACTGGAAAAAAACTTAAATGAAAGTCAACAAGCCATAAATATCCTCACTATAGCAGTAATAAGCAAATGCAAAAAGAAAGCATCATTATTCCTCTGAATCAAAATACAAGGGATGTTAGTAAACATGGATCTCAACTCGAAAACAGAAGAATATACAGAAACTTAAACACCAACACACTTAGGGATGCCATAAGCTTTGTGCCAACACTGTGGGAACCATTTATCTCCCTGTACCTTAGCTTGAGAGTGGAAATCAGTTAGATGGTTGTTTAATTGTGTCTGTGGCAGTATAAAAGACTCAATAACAACAAATTCCTTCACCCTCAGTTTTTTTCATCCATCCTTAAGGAATTCATCTAAATACAATTTGTGTTTACATTCACTCATAAGTGGAGCCTCATGGTCTATGTGGAGCCCAGCTGGACAATTGGTATTGTTTCACATGCTTCAGCATTGTCTAAAAATGAGGTGACCTCAGTGTGACATGCATATCTAATTCCCTTCATGGCTGCATAAAGTAAGCAAGAGAAACATTCTCATCCACTTCTGACAGTGTTTTTTAATCACAAGCTATTCAAGAAACGCTTTACATCCATTTTTTTTCTCAGAAAGTCAATTGAGCAAAACAGCCAAGAGAAGTAGAAGAAACATTCACTACCCACCAAGGAATAAAGAATATTTAAAATTAGTGGATATAGAATGAATGAATAGCTGGCACAAAAGTAACACTGGAAAGAACTACATACACACTCTTTTACTGTAAAAGTGGTAGGTGTGTGTGTGTGTGTGTGTGTGTGTGTGTGTGTGTGCATGTGCGCGCGCGTGCGCATGTGTCTGTGTGTGTGTCAAACTATACCAGCAAAGACAAGAATTTTGTTACTGTTATGAATCATAATGTAAATATTTGATATGCAGGATATCTCATATGTAACCCTCCAGAGTGGTCATGACCCACAGTTTGAGAATTGTTGCATTGTAGAGATAGCAGTCATTCTTTACCTTGGTGAAATGAACAAGCCCAAGCACCTATGTTGTTCATCCCTTGGCAACCTTAGTACATGTGAGGATATTTTCTAAGTAAGTTTCTGTGGGTCTTAAGATTCAGCCTTGAATTGAAAAGATAACCAAAAATTGAATTAGTCTATCTGTACAAAAAAAATGCCTACAAGAAATCATTTTAAATGAAGAATGATTTATTTTGGCTTATTGATTCAGAGAATGCAGTCCAAGTTCAGACCAAGAAACCTGACGTGAGGCTGAATATCATGGCAGGAGGCATGTAGTGCAGCCACATTTCTCACGAGATGGTGGCCAGGAAATAGAGAGAGTAACCAACAAGGGCACGTTATTAGGTCCACCTTTCCAGAGTACACCACCAGTGACATACACTTCCGCCCAAGCTCACATTTGTCGTTATAATGGTTTTCCTCCACTTACTCAATTATTCAAATTCTGATTGCATCCATGGATTAACCCACTGATGAAGTCAGAGAAATTGTGATCCAACCACTTTGAACAAAACTCCTCTGAACAGTTTGTCTTGAGGAACACACTTTCAGTAGAAGAGGCTTTGGGCATGGGGTGGATGAAGATATCTCATGTTCAAAGCTTAAAAAGCCTTTGATATCTGCTATACAGTGTGCTTTTTAAAGGTGAGATAAGAGAATATGAATTAATTGAGCAAAGGTGGGGAACTCAGTTGTCTGCCCCTTCCTTCTAAAGTACACAAAGAAGAAAGAACTATGCGTACTACAAACCATGTATTCATACCCAACCTCTCATGTCTAGAGTATTCCTTCATCTTGTTGGGAACAACTGTCTTATATAATTATTTTTGATGTGTTCTTCTTTCTGTTGTCTCTGCCACACTTGAAGTAAGTTCTCATACCTTTGCCCTGTTAACACTGTTGAAGAGGGATGAGTATTTGCTATATCTGGTAGAAATTAGTCATCATTCATGACTTGCTCTGGTTCTGAGGTTGCTTGTGAGTTCAATATGGTCCATGACAAAGTCCACTAATAACATATTTCTGGTCTCCACATTTCTGAGCAGGCCCATATGGGAATTGGATAGTTTCATTGGAATCAGCTCTTCCTAGTGAGATCTCTGAGTGACAGTATGGGATTTATCACTATGCTTGTCATAGAAACCAACACTTAGCTGATTCTCACAAGTTGATGCTGACTTTATTTTCTTTAGATTCGAACTAAGAAAAAGCTCCAGAGTATGAGTATTGGATTTGAATCTGAGCTTTATTGGTGAATTTTCATGTTAACGTAGATACATATAGCATCAATTAAAGAAAACAAGCTATAAATTTTGGAAAAAAGATGAGTGGATAACAAGGGAAGGCCTAGAGGGAGGCAAGAAGGAGGGAATGCTATAATCTCAAAATATTAAAAATGTAAAGTATGTATATTTTTGTGTATTTCAATCTTCTCAGCTATGTTACTTTTTGGTTCTTGGAATGAAACTAGAACTTTATGTGTGCTCAATTATGTCCAACACCCCTTTATAATGTATTCATTTTAATTATAAAGAAAAACTTCCTAAGATTTCTGCACTGACGCTGAACTTATCTGATAGTTGCTTCTCCTGTGTGAATGACACAGTTGCATCTTTAGAGTGAATTAAGATACAAGTGGGTCCACTAACTAATAACTGAAGTTGACCCAGGCAATCTTTACATTCCTCTCTTCTTCATCTTTCCTCCCTTAAAACTTTGGTTATAAGAAAGCATTAAATAACATTTGTATGTGCCCCTGGCCATATGGAACCCCTGCACTAGTATCATCCTTGAAGTGATTGCAAGATAAGGAAGTTCAACCAATATTTAGTGAAATCTCTCAGTAGGTATTTATTTGGTTCTTGTCCAGCATCACCCATCAGCCCAGCCTCATGTACTCTTTCTCCTTTTAGCAACTCCTCAGTACCACCAAAGCCTTCCCTTTATACAGTTCTATAACATCTTTCTAATATCATCACAATGAAAATATAAGCTTCCTTTATGTTTTGGTCTCCATGTTACTCTACTGATGTCTCTTGACCTTGCAGGGTGTCAGGAGATGGTCTTACCTTGACATCTTTGCTGCTATCTGAATCTTTCAGGCAAAATTGTCATAGGATCCAAATCTCTTTCTCCCTTGAACTACACTACATCGATTATTTCTTCTAAATGACCTCTTGCATTAATTTTGCTCATCTTTTAAAATTAATATAAAGGGAAGTTTTGATAAATATATGATTTATGACTGAGTGGGTGGGTGACTGATGATTACATAATTAAAATTCTGCATCATATCTGAATTACCTCCTAACATAGGCCAATTCTACCCATTCATATTTCCTTGTGGGAAAAACTCTTAAAGACTAGTCAAATGATATATTAATTTCACATATTTTAGAAACACCAAAAGTCTTATGAACCAGGGGGCATTTCCAACCATATGCTTTTCATGTCCTGGTTCAGCTGACACAGTCTGGAAGTAATTGTACAGCAGGTCTTTTCTGGGATGTCAATGTACATTTATCAAGATTTCCAGGCAGTAAGTTTCTCTTTTGAAATTTTAAAAGATGTGACTCTTGGCACTACTATATAAACATTAGATTATTTTGATGATTTCTTTTTTTTTTTTTTTTGCTTAACAACTATCATTTGTTTTGTCTGCCATGATAGCTTTATAATATCCTTGATGCAATCCAATAAGCAATTTGTGTCTCATACTTCAAATTCATTACAATAAGCATCCTGAATTTTAAAAGAAACCAGAATAAACCTTTATAAAAGCTAAGAGGGAGGGCAGAAAGACAACATTCACTGTCACAGGTTGACATTCTCATCCAATGGATACATTCCCCCTTTCTTATTCTTTTCATCTTCTCTTCTTCCTGTTAGTGAAATCTGGATTACTCTCTTCTTAAAGGTATCAACCATAATTCTCAATCATGTGATCACTGGTTTCATTGTGGTACACATAATTTACCTTTGACCACAATAAATGTACTGTCTAAACAAAAGCTACTACCATTGCAAGGCATGAGACCTTTAAAGATGAGTTCATGAGGGAAGAAATATCCAGGAATCAAATACACTAAGGGTTATGACAAAAGAAAATAGAAGCTCAAACAACAATGTCTTGATAGATTGAACCTAACTGGACAGATTACTTAGGAGTCTGAGGTATGAATCTAGCCTTGAGGTATAAAAAGAGTACACAGGTGAGTGAATCTTAGTGATTCTCAGAGAGCCATCTGAATGAACATGACCTAGTTGCCATTAACCAGGAGTTTAACAAGATGGTTCCAAGTCACTGGAAAAAGGAAGAAAGAATTAGTAGTAATAGTAGGCTAGGTTTCAAATACAGTAGTCTCATCATTGGGAGAAAACTGGCACCCTCCCAGTATCAGAAACAGAAGCAGAAGCCTATAAATAAAAGGAAACCAACAACTTAAGCATCAGTACAAATGCACTTGCAGAAGATCCATGTAAGGAAGAAATACAGGAAACCATTAAGTGTATGGACTATTTGAAGCCTATTCTTAACTAATGTGTAATTTTGTAAGTCACTTGTGTCTTGAATAATTCGTATTGGCATCATTTAGTATAGTTTCAGCGGCAGCTGGCAAATCAAAACCAAAGTAACCTTGGATGGGCATTTAAGATTGGATTGAAACTATGTCCTACACTGTGTCTTGGTGGCAAAATATGTATAGTTTTGTCATCTTGTGTCTATTTACTCTTGTATTGACATAAAATGGAACATTTCTGTGACCATTCTCTTAACATGTAAAGACTTTGTTTCCAAGAAATTCTGGAACAAGAATTTTTCAAAATTATACCATGTGCCCACACCTCAGTCAATTCCTGGAACTAAGGTCTGCTTCATTCAGAAGACATTGGTCCTGAGTTCCTGAACAAAGCAACTGTAAGGGCTGAAGTTGTTATCTACCAATGAACCCTCCTATAGAGATAGGGTGCTATTCCTTGTCTCCAACCTAGGTTGCATTGAAGACTGATATCCTGAGGCAAATAGAACATAAGGAAACAGGAGTCAAGCTACTAACAGCAATGGTAACATAGGTTCTCATCTCACAAAGGGGGGAAAGATTAAGAGTTAATTCATAGCAAGTATGAATAACATCCTATTGGTGCTAGGATAATAAAAAATTCAAGGTTCCTGCCATTAGTCCAGTCAACATTACTGCCCTGCCTTCTCCATTTGTATGTTCTATGAAAACCCCAGTTACTCCATTTTACCCCATGTAATTCAACTCTGATGGCTGATTGCTGAATTGAATTAGGAATTTAGTTATTGACCTTGGATTTGCACAGGTTTTAGCTCAAGATACTAGTGTACCACTGCTATCCTTTAAAAATGGCTGTGCAAATTGCACAGAGATCAAGAAACATAATTGAGGCCATTGCCTTGATAGTGAAGTCCCTTTAGTTAGGGGCAACTGAATGTCTGCACCCATTTCTCTTTATTTTAGAATTTACCAGATATCATTGCCTATACCAGACACACACTGAAGGATACACAGTGAAGTAAGGTGTAGTGCTTACTACATAATATCCACCAGCATGGCTAGCACACTGGTGGTGTCCAGTGAGCTGGTCAAGTTGAAGTAGTACCTCATGAAAACACCATAATAATCAATTAAAAATGTTTGTGGTGTGTGGAGATATTGATAGAGCTGTTTTCAAAGTTGACAAGATAAAATAGAAATACTACTTCAGATTGGAGAGTTATCTGGCAAAGTTGCTCAGAGGAAATGAAACTGAGACGGGGTGAAAGGTCTTACCCAACTTCCAGCCAATGAGTACATATGCTCTGTTTCCAGCATCCAGATGTATTCATGTATCCTGCTTATCTATTCTACACATGAAATTATTTTAGACAGTTAAACTTTATCAATTGTTTGTCTTGGAAGGCTTTCTGATTTTCCTTGGATAAAAACTGGAGTTCATGGAAGTTTTCACTGACTATCACATAGTCTGCTTATTAGGTAATAAGCTCTGTAACAGAATATCAGATGAAAGACATCTGAGAGCCAGCATCCAGACCTGCTTCCCACTGCATGGATGTGTAATTTCTTGATGAGGCAAGGCTATGTTTGACATAGTTTCCTGTGGTCTTCAGAATTTGCCTTTTCAGGCCACATACCCCTGGTATTTATTATTTTACATTTAGTTTGCCTTTGGTAATGAAAAAGGCTTAAAGATAACAAGATGAATATTTGGGGGTTACAGAAAATCTGGCTTCACTTCTAAGCCAGAAATAACTTGTAGTACAAGTTAGAAATTCAAAGCAATAGGGCTTATAAGGGAAAATCAGCATGGCCCTGTGGTTTCGGTATGATGTCTTATCCTTCATTATCATGCCTGGCCAAGGGCATATTAAACAAATACAGACAGCATGAGAACATATTATGCGTAGCAGGGGTAAGGTGATAAATTTCAGTTCTCCAGACACACAGTCTTTGTCATATATTTTAGAAACAAAAGACAGAAGCACTAGCTCCAAGCATGACCAGCGTGTTTTTACCAATTTTAGCTCAACATATAGTTCTCAGCATTTTAAGTAAGAGGAGTGATAGAAAGAGCTCTAACATGGAGTAATTTCTTCAATGTTTTGACAGTATTTGTCATAATTTCCATCACATGTGATACTTAAAAGAACCTCACTCTACTACAGAGGAAGAAGCATTCTTCAAGTACAAAAAAAAGAAAGAAAGAAAAAAAAGAAAGAAAGAAAAGGAAAGGAAAGGAAAAAAAGAAAAGAAATGTAACTCGAGACCTATTCAGGAAATGTAATAATGTTTTTGATATGTCAAAGTTCATATTTTCCCACTGAAATTTAACTCAGCATGTGTAACTGATAAAAACAAGTAGATACGGAATAAATACAACTACGTTAGTGCAGGTTTCTGGGGTTTTTTTTCTTTGTATAAAATAAACACATGTATGACTAGAAAAAATATTCAAAAAGTTAAGGATCTGAGAAGTTCCCTGAGTTAAATACTGTACATTAAACATATGAAGATATAACCCTCCAAGTATTTTAATAATTATCACAGTAATTTTCAACACTTTGGAGATAGCAACTTCAGCTACATAACAAGTGTAGATTTATGGTAAGTCAACACATGATTTCACAGGAGAAGTGGTGAGGAAAAAAAGAGGAAACAGAAGAGGGGGAGTCAGGGAGGGAAAATGGAAGAGGAGGAGTCAAGGACAGGCAAAAGAGCAGAAGGAACGAGAAGAGTAGGCCTGGAAAAATAGCAAGTTATAAGGGATATCTTAGAAGGGGAATAGAGAGTGTAATGGTAAGTCTGCCCAATATAAACACACAGTTTGTGCTCCTAATTACTGAACTGTGTTTGTTTGGGTTGTTTTTTTTTTAATGGGTTTGTTTGGGTTGAAGAGGATATTGCAACAAGTAAGTTTAAGGTTAACCTTGGATACATAAGTGTCTTCTACCCCCTCCCAAACAAAGATTAAAGGGGGATTGCTTGGGATTGATTAAAAAAATAAAGAGAATGACCACATGCTCTAGATACCATCCCACAATACAGTAACTTGCGCTAATAAAATCACAAAGGAACTCAGCATCACTGAAGCACACTGACAAGGAAAGGCATGCAGTATACTGAATATACTGGATAAGCCCCACAGTATCTCAGAACTCTATAAAATGCTATAAAATGGACAGGGGATAAGGAGTGTGCATGGCAAATAAGTTATCAGCTTCCAACGTGCTCTGTGTGCTTATGTTTAATGACCCACTAATGTACCTCAATCATGTTGACTTGGTCACTCCCTTTATTGCTCCCTACCCCTCCTCAGGAGGAGTCTAAGGATGATGTATTTTAAATACACAGGATATGGTTTAGAATTCACCCTCTTAAATTCCTTTCTTCCAATTCGAAGCAATAGCTATGATTTAAAATCTGCTGCAATTATTTCGACTGTATTCTCTATATCCTTTCTTCAGCTCTTAAAGGGTAAATAAATTAGTTTATCACATTTCAAGAATTTTATTTACTTTCTTTGGATTTCTTTATTTTTTACTTTATTTATTTCACTTTATTTGGATTTAATTATTCACTTTACATCCCAATTGCATATCCCTCCATTCTCTCTTCCCAATCCCACCCTCACACTTTTCCCCCATTTCCCCTGCAGAGAAGGAGAAACAACCCTTGTGTACCACCCTGCCCTAGAATATTGTTTCATTGCTGTGAAGAGACACCATGACCAAGTCAACTCTTTGGACTACATTAATTGGGGCTGGCTTACAGGTTCAGAGGATCAGTCTATTATCACCGAGGCAGAAGTATGGCAGCATCCAGGTAGGCATGGTACAGGAGGAACTAAGAGTTCTACATCTTCATCTAAAGGAAGCCAGGAGCAGACTGTCTCTCACATGGCTTGGAGAAAAGTCTCAAAGCCCACTCCTACGTTGGCACACTTCCTCCAACAAACCAACCCCTACTTCACAAGGCCACAACTACTAATAATGTCATTCCCTGGGGCAAGTATATACGAATCACCACAGAGGTCAAGTCACAGTCGTACTGGGAACATTACTACTGAGCCCAGACAAGACATTTCAGTGAGGGGAAGGGGATCCATTGGCAGGCAAGAGAATCAGAGGTGACCCCTTCTCCAATTGTTAGGGGACAACCTTGTTTATCTACTGCCAATATCTAGGGGCCTAAATCCAGCCCCCACATGCTCTTCAGTTGGTAATTCAGTCTCTGTGAGCTCCCATGACCCCAGGTTAGTTGATTTTGTAGGTCCTCCTGTCATGTTCTTGATCGCTAAGGCTCCCTCAATTCTATCCTCCACTCTTCTCTTCCATAAGACTCCCGAGTTCTGCCTCATGTTTAGCTATGGGTCTCTGCATTTGTTTCCATCTTCTACTGGCTGAAACCTCTCAGGAGATGGTTATACTAGACTCCTGTCTGGGCCCCTTCTCCTTCTATTGCTATTGTTCTTAGGTTTGATATTTTCACAATTTTCTGGGTTTCCTGGATGTTTGTGTCAAGAACTTTTTAGATTTAGCATTTTCAAGAACTGGTGTATTGATTTCTTTCATTGTACCTTCTATGCCTGAAATTCTCTCTACCATCTCTTGTATTCTGTTCTGTTTCCTAGATTTTCCATCTCTAGGATTTCCTCAGTTTGTGTTTTCTTTACTGCTTCTATTTTCTTCTCAGTTCTTGGACAGTTTTATTCATTTTCTTTGTATGACTAATTGCATTTTCCTGTATTTGTGGGGCGTGTTCATTTCCTCTTTAAAGGACTCTATTATCTTTATAATATTGGACTTAAGGTCATCTTCTTGTGTTTCAGCTGTGGTAAAATATTCAAAATATCCAGGGCTTGCTGGCTCTGGTGGTTCCATGTTCCCTGCCTCATGCTGATTATGTTCTTATGCCGTCCTTTAGTCATCTGATTGTTTTTGGTGTTGGTTGAATGTTCCAGA
Organism: Micromys minutus; assembly: GCF_963924665.1. NCBI lineage: Eukaryota > Metazoa > Chordata > Mammalia > Rodentia > Muridae > Micromys > Micromys minutus. Next base: position 15,425,334 of record NC_137969.1, read on the forward strand.
TGCCAATAAGACTCCTCAGAAAGACAGGCAGAGCTGTTGGCCTGATAATGAATCTCAGGGAACAGCATTTCTTTTGTCTGCTTGCTTTTTATTTTACTTTTGCATTTATGTAGATTGAACTCAGGACCTCATATTAGCATAGAAAGGGCCAATAAACTATAATCTCTTTTAAGGTTATATATCCTTTCATGCCATTATTAATATACACAAAATATTGATATGTAGAATTCACTGCACAATTTTAAAGAACATAGCGTATCTAAAGTAAATTTTCAGTTAATGGCATAAAATACTTTAAAATTTTTGAAGTCAATTAAACTGTGATATTTTCTTACAAATGACTTCTATGTCACTTGCTTGGTAATGAATGCCACATGGTCTGTGTGGTTTCAAGCTCAAAATTTATTGACATCTCTTATAGAGTCAAGTGTTCATTTTATTGGTATAGATGATTTGTGTCTCTAATGTCTTAATGTGGGATCCTATGCATACCCCCTAGATAAAGCTTGTTAACTTTATTGATTGATTTGTCTACATTTATTGATCATTGAGAGATGACAAAAATACTCATCCTAATAAAGATTTGCTTGATTTCTCTCTGTGAGGCTAATTTCTGATTTATATAGCTCAGAGCTCTGCTCAGGGTACCACATCATCTACTACTCAATATTTGACTTGAACATGAAATATTTTCTGCTAATTAAACTTCTTTCTATAACTCTGTGGTCAGAATCATTTCCCAAGATAAAGCAGTAGATGCAGTGTATGCTACCAAATAGCACACTTCCCCTGAACTTTCTCTAGCAGGATTTTTAACCTTTTCCACTGCATCATAAACCAAATAGAGATATCACCTCAAGGTGAGAGCCAGTACTTTTGTTCCACTCATTGAGCTCAAATTACCCATTTGGTACTGTGATTGCGGACTAGAGCAAGTCTCCAAGGATGAAAGCACTCTCTTACCCATTACTGGCAAGAACGTGAGATTGATGATGAAACTGAGAGAACACATCATGGCATAATCATGACATGCTCTTAAATTCCTAGATATAGGTCTTACCCAGCCTTACTTTCATATAATAGAGGATTTTTTCAATAACCTCTGCTTCCCCTAAACTTCAACAACTAAAACTAGAGAAGGCAGAATGCACAAATGAACAGAGTTCTGCACAGAAAAGTTGCAGAAATCCTCAAACAGAGCTCTCGATGTCACATGAGTCCCAAAGAGACATCAACTGCTATTCACAGGTTTATTTCCCTATTGTCTGTCCTGACTAAGAAGCTATATGGAGGCAAGTTAGGGGGAAAAAGAGAAGCTCCTAGATTTGTTTATGAAATCTGCAAGTTTTAGCATCAACTTTCAGTAAGGTTCCATTGTATCCTGTCCCATATTTCCTAGAACTAGTGCAAGATCACTCATGAGTGAAGCCGTACTATCCCTGGGGATCACAAGTCATTTTCCTATGTGCCTGCTTCATGACACCCATTGGTTTAGACAAGCAGGATAGCATCATGAAATGTGGTACCCATTACCATGAACCTTCCAAGGAAGTGACTCAACCACAGAGTTCTGTGTTTGGGTTCCAAATTTTAAGTGTACAGTTTAAATATTTCTAAATGAATCACAAGAAATGATTAAAGGAACATCTAGTCATCATATATAAGGGAATATGGCAATATTATTTTTCTTACCATCACCTGCATTTACATTTCCCAATTCAGCCTACAAACTCAGGCCAGGGGTGAGTTCCAATGGAACCTTGTCCTGGATGTCACACAGCTCTGCTGCCTATGACGACTCCCAGGAGGAAAATGGAGAAAAAAAAATCTTTGTTGCCTCTTTTCCTGATGCTGCTAACCATACTATGATCTCATTCAAGCACCCTTAGTTCCCAAAAGCTCTAATAAAACTTATCTTTGCCTTAATGATTAAAGCTTCAACATAGAGATTTTATAGTTGTACTAAAGTTCCTATCAGGGACCACAGAGCATTGTTCACTTTTTCCTTTGACCTGGAGAAATACTGAAGCTATATACTTTGTTGTGTACGTTACAGGTCTGTCAAAATTCTCACTTTAAGTTATTGTGTAGTTGTCTTAATTTCTAGAGCAAACAATAAAAATCAGTTATCGAAGCAAGCTAAATTAAAATTTAGAATTAAAAGCAGGGCCTTCTGTTACATGCACTTGTGTATTTAAAGTTCAGTTTGAACACTCCTGTGTAAATTAAATATTTAACAACAACAAAAATGTTTATCCTTGCAAGAAAGTAATTGAGATATTTGCAGTCTCAATTCCCATAATTTCATTTATTTATATGTGAAAAGTAACAAAAGAAAAATAACATTGTCCAGTGTCCATTACTGGTGTTTCTATGATACACCAGTTGCTATGGTGGGGTGTGATAAGGTGTACCATAGACTAAATGAGCAGGAGTGTGTAAACAGTTGGAGTGTGACAACGAGGAACTGTGGAAGAGTATGCAATGCTGAGAGGTAGTAGGGAGCCCATTGCAGATGCCTCCCTTTCTTGTGAGGTCCCATAGGGGTGTACCTGTACCCTCTTTTCAGACTTGTTTTACTTTTGCCCTGATAATGAAGGCATTTATATATGGCTTCCAATTTCATGTCCCAGTGTACAGGAAGTAAGTGCAGAAAGCTGCTTGCATTTGTCTAAGCGGGAGGAATGGGCTGGTGAATTAGTTGTGACAGGAACTTGAGAAAAAAAATGGTCCTCTTACATATACACAGCTCTCATTTCTATGACAATCAATTTCAAGCAATCTATGCAAACACCCTCCAAAGCACATGGGTGTTTGTCAGGTTATATTTCCTGATTTGTGTTTCCAGTAATTTGGCCCCTGACTATACTCCTTCTTCTGAGTGTTTCAGACAGACTTGTTTTATACTAGGGAAAATCATTTGAAGACATTTGCAGAGTTCGTACTCAGAAAATTTGTTTTGTTAAATAGAAATTGAAAATTTGTAACTAGGAAGTTGTGTATGAATATGTAAATGTCAATCTTTCCTGTTCTCTTTTCTTTCTCAGCAAGTACAATCGGAGAGAACTCCAGCTTGTGTTCAACCTTATGATTTTCTTGTGCTTGAAGTCATTCCTATGAATAAACATTCAAACTTTATCAAATAATTTCTGTTTATAAGCTAGTGAGCAGAGTTCATATATATGTATATGTGTATGAATATATATATATATATATATATGTATATATTGCACTTTTGTACATTTTCTCATTTAATCTTTAAAATAATTCTGAAAAATTAGAATTTCCACTTTCTCAGTTCAAAAGAGACAGCTAAGTTTGATAGAGCTCATTAGAGCTTAAATGTGAGCATGTAGATTTCCAACTTTAAAGCAATCATTTCAATGTTAACCTAGATCAAGGACATTGAAAGGACAAACCCTTATCAGGGAGAAGCATGGGTTCATCTATGTTAGGACTCAAGGTTCTTTAAGAATGAGTAATGAAATGTGTCAACCCATGGGTAGCAAATGATTCACACAGTACCTAGATGTAGCCACAACACGGTAATAAGAACACTGTATTCTCATTCACAGCTATGCAAGTTGAAATGCAGTCTTTAACCCCTTGTAAGGTTAGGAGTCTCTAATTCATCATATATTAAATGTACACTCAAAACAAAGATGGAAATAATGATTCTTCTGAACTGACGATTTAGTGGGAGGAAAATCAGATGATAGATAGATAGATAGATAGATAGATAGATAGATAGATAGATGATAGATAGATAGATAGATAGATAGATAGATAGATAGATAGATAGATAGACCGATAGAGATACATAGATAAATAGAATAGAAAGAAACTGTAATAAAGTAGATTTTTTGTTTTTTGGGGTTTATTTTTAGGATTCTTGATTAATATGAAGCTCCAGTTAACTTGATTTGTTTAACTAAGAGCAACTGAAATTCAGGGATTACGTAGTATTTTGGATTTTAAGAATTTTGGATCTAGAAACATACACTGCCAGCATTCATCCTATCTGTTCTTCCTAAAATTGAGTATGACTATTTGTATCAGCCTATTCATCCTTCATCGATGAATAGCTTTCTGCCCATGATAAGAAAAGTGTACAAACAATTTGGCTCCAAGACTGTTCTCACATGATATAAGCACCCATCTTTAACTTCTAATTTTTGTCTCAGAAACACTAATATAATCCTAGGTCCTGGATACAACACTTTTTCCAGACATTCTTTTCAGTGAACACAATCTTGCTTCCCTTTCTTTGAATAAGCATCCTTTATTCTCAGATGTCAGGTTAATACAACTATTTTTCCTCAGACACCACAGAATCATCCCTGTCCTGATCTGTCTTACACTGCTAGCATTTTCTCAAGCTACTTATTTTTCTTTGTCTTTTTGATGAGATTGTAAACTATTTAAGGTAGAGATTATACCTCAAGCATTCAAAGTTATAAATTGCTACACTCTATGACCCAGTACTCACTAAATTGATGACGAAGTGACTCAGAAATGAACATTTTGTCAGTGTATGAATGAGTTATGTTCTCCCTTTTACATTCATATTCAGCTGCACTGTCTTAGAATGGCTCTCTCTTATGCATGCCTTAGCTACAGTTCTCAAAGAATAGCATCTTTATTCTTGCTGTTCCCCGTTCTCTAAGTGTTGAAGAACCCTGTATTTCTTTTATCTTATTTTTTCTTCACTTTTCTGTGAATAATTGATTACCTGTCTCCTCCATCCGTTTATAGGCCCTTCTAGAAAAGGGACAATGTGTCATTTGAATTTGCAATCCAGTATCTACCAGTTAGTGAAGGAAATATTCTCTCATTTACTCACTGTACATGGGAAAATCATGTTTATTTTCAGCCATTGTATAGATCATTATCATTGCACAATTATCTTCAACAAAAATTTAGATTTCTTTGTAGACTATGAGCACACTGTTGATCTATATTGCTTCTCTTCTCTCAAAATCAAGGCCCTGCAAATTTGACTTAGGAAACCTCTGAAGGACCTATAAAAAATTAGTTTTCTGCCATAAATTGTCTAAAGCTACACAGACATTCTCTCAGATCACAAGTCTTGCTATGGGAATCGGATTCTCAGGACAATCTCTAATTGCCAGAGTCTGAGGAGTCATCTAAAGTTGAGCATGGCTTGTGAGTACTCCCTTGAATACTGGATATTTTTCCCTATTGCAATTTCTAAGTTTGTGAAAGGATCAAGGTTTTTCATGTATTTCAAACTATAATATACCCTGACTTATTTGTGAAACTACAGAAATGCCTATCGGGCTTCTGATAATTTAAACTTAACTTTTTATGACAAATCAGTCTACCACGGTAATAAATTTAAAACTAATATCACTAACACTCAACCATCAGAGTTTGGCTGTGTTAAGTGGGGCAGAGAATTTTGCACCTTCTCTTGTTTCCCACAGTAAATTCACATCCATGGGTGTATAACTCTTTTCAGATTTTTCCTATGAAAAATGCATTGTTCTCAGGTATTAACAGGATTGGCTTGTAACTATAGGGGTAAAGCTGAAACTTCTATTTGTATTCTATTCTATATGTATTTCTACTTCCAGTGTAAAAAGTCACTGGTCACAGCAGTGTCGGTGGAGAACAAGAAACTCATACCAACATTCCTGTGATCTGGCACAAAAGGAACACTCATCAACCAAAGAATAAAAAAAAAATGCTATCCTTAAAATACAACCCCAATTGAATAGAGAAAACTCCAAACACATGTACAGAGATACTTCTTACTCCTTCCACTTATATATAAATCAGTAAAACACTGAACTTATTATCCTATAATCATATACTTAAGTATTGTCACTATAAAAACTCTCAATCTGTGGTGATTAAAAATGACCCAAGACCTTTATCTCAAGCTTATTTGTCTGAGGGTGGCTCAAAGACACACATATTGTTTATGAAGCAATAACTAATCCTAGTACAAAACTATACTATAAGCCTGTATAAACAATGTATGTTCTCTCTTGAGTCTCTCTCCCCTTTTCTCTGTGCTAGTTAAGATTTTGTCAACTTGATACCATCTAGAGTCATTTGGAAAGATGAACTTTTAACTGAGAAAATGTTCCTATAAAAGTAACTTATAAGCCGGCCTGTCAGCGAATTTCTTGATTGATGATTGACATGGAAAGGCCCAACCACTGTGGGCAGTACTACTCTTGGGCTGGAGTTCCCAAGCTGTATAAGAAGGCAGGCTGTGTAAACCATGAGTAGCCAGTAAGCGCCACTCTACTTTGACTTCTTCTTTTGGTTTTTACCTTCAGGATCCTGTCCTGAGTTCCTGCCCTGGCATCCTTCAGTGACGGGATGGAGCTACAAGTAAAATAAAGCCTTTCTTCCCCTAATTGGCTTTGCTTATGGCTTTATCTAACCTGACCCTAAGCATAACAAGTCCTCTCCCTTTTCTTCTCCAGTCTTCCTCTCTATATGATGAAAAAAATTATATACTAAAACTGTGTGAATTAATTTGTATAATTTAGACCTTTATGAATGTAATTCCCCAGAAGAGACACAATTTTACATGGAATTCAGAAGAGTGTGGTGGATGACTATGAGCCTATTACTTGCACCTCATGATATAGAAAGGTAGGAATAGACTTTCAGGAGGAAAGATGAACATTGCACATCTAACTGTGTTTACTTTGTTGTTTCAGAGGGTTTTGCAGCTGCTGTGTATCTGTGTGGGAGATTTGAGGGCCTGGTGAAGTCTGTACATCTGCCAAAAAACAGCAAATCCATTTCCAAAGCATATGGTGCTGAGGCTTTTTGTTTGTTAATATATTTTCATCAACTATTTTTCTCAAGTTGTGCAAACAACGCAGCCAAAATGTCAAGTTCAACACAAGCAGCAGGTATTTCTGATGTTTTGATTTTGCAAACAGATATATATATATATATATATATATATATATATATATATATATATATATATTGAAAATTATTCAGCCAGTTGCCTAAATAACTGTGTATAAAAACACTGGCGAAAGAGAGAAAGAAAGAGGGCTGATAGCTCCAGAAACAAATGTTTTTCCATTGATCAAAAGAAAGATGAAAGTAATGGTGATGAGTGAAGAGAAGTGAAATGTGTCCATTAGGCTCTTCTCTGCTGGACTTAGATTTTACTACAATATCCTCATCTGCTGAGTTGGATTTTTCTATAATCTGGTTAATAGACTGGGAGGAATAAGGGAAGGAAGGACACCATGAAGAAGAGAGGAAAGAAACTAGAATGTATAGATTTGAATATAACATTAAGTGTTACTTGCTTCCAAAGTTTTTAAAATATTTATTCTCTTATGTATTGCATTCCAGCCTCAGCTTCCCTAACCTCCTCTCCTTCAAGCCTTTCTCCTCTCCACCTTTCTCTAATCATAATCCACTCCTTCTTCATTTTCCTTCAGAAAACCAAAAGGAATCTATTCGGGGATATCAAGTAAACACAGCATATCAAGTTATAATAAGTCTAAACACATATCCTCATATTAAGGTTGGATGAGGCAACACAGTAGGGAAAAAAGTGCTCCTAAAAAGAGGCAAAAGAGACCGCCCATGTTTGAAGTGTGGAGTCCTACAAGAAGACTAAGCTACACAGCTGTAACATACATGCAGAAACCCAGGTCAGACCCATACAGCCCCCATGGTTGTCTGTTCACTTTCTATGAGCCCTACGAGCACAGGTTGGTTGATTTTATGAGTTTTCTTGTGGTGTCCTTGACCCTTTTGCCCCTACAATCCTTCCATCCACTCTTGCACAGAGATCCCTTAGCACTGCCTAACCTTTGACTGTAACTCCAAACTTTTTACTATTTTTAGTTTGGGGCTAAAATGGAAGGTAAGAAAACAACATTGTAAACGAAAATGCTATTTAATTTGTTTCTCTTTTTTTTTGTTCCTATTTTATTCAGAATTAAAGTTCAAAGATTCCTGCAACAACTGAGAAATGTGTTAAGATGTTAAGTTTTATGGGTATATTTTTTTTCTACATCCTTGATTTTAAGTGGATCTGTAAAAGCAAACCCTAGTCAACCGGACTGACAACTTCATCGTTAGTAACAAGCCAATGGACTTTGCAAAAATTATAACTACAATTAGGAAAAACATTGTTTTTTTTCCCTGAATTCAGTATTCTTCCCAGTCAGGCAGGTAATTCGAATTCCACCGCTCCATGGTTTAATAAAACAGATAGTATTAACTTCAAATATCAACACTACCCTTTCTGAAATATTTTATTCTTTGGAAATTTTGCATATAATGCATATTTCTCACATCCACCTTCACTGTCTTCGTTTAGATTTCCTGGTCCCAACCAACATCTTCCTCAACTCTCTCCCAACATCAGGGCACTTCTCTTCCACTATAACCCACTAAGTCTAATTAGCACGCCATACATGCCTGTGTGAGGAGTCATTCATTGGAGCTTGGGCAGCTTCCCACGGGCCAGTCCTGTAAAGATATATTTTTAATTATATCTAACACTAGATATTGTCATTTGCCAACATTGATATAAGAAGCTGATCAATAAATGGAAGGAAAATCGATGGACTAAAACATTAAAATGCAAGGACATTACCAAGAGAAAAACTGAAATGTGTCTTCCCTATGGTGTTTTATTGGTTATTTCTTGTAATTATAGAAGTATGGATTCTATGAAGTGATTTTGGTAAAGGCTTCAAAAATGGAATGAAATTCCTTTTAAGTTTAAGCATTGTTAGAAGATGATTTATAGAAGAAAGACCAGCAAGGGAACCAATTAGCAAGGAAATAGACACATGTTCTGTGCAATTATTTAGGCAAAAAGTCAGTACTCTGCGCCTCTCAAAGTAGAAAGGAACATTTGATGAAATGCCAATTTGTTCTATTGCTAAGAAATCTATCTTTCAAAACTAGGTTTTTCTTTTTTTTCTTTAACAAGCTGACATAGAATGTTTTTCTGTGCCTTTATGTTTTGATAACCTCTTTGGGGAGTGTGTGTGAGTGTGTGTGTGTGTGTGTGTGTGTGTGTGTGTGTGTGTGTTTAATGTGCACACATAGGCCAAGCAAATAGTAAGAAATACAACTGGAAGCCAAACTGTACAGCTCGAATGTCTGTATATTATAATGATGATTTCTAGTCACATTTTTTAAAGTATTATTTGTTTGCTGTGTCCAAGTTAGCATTCAAAGGAGACATTTATCTGTGAAGGTTGGAAGTAGGAGGAACCCTTAAGTCATTAAAAAAAAAAAAAAACTTTTGCTGCTTTTTGTATTGCTTCTTCATAGGTGCTGTATGCATTATTTGTCTGCTTTCTATATTCTAAAATACGATGCAATTTTCCAGACCATGAATAATGCTCTAGGCATATACATTTCCTAATATCTGACAAAGGAAGGTGGCTTCACAGAAGAGATTTGTCTGGATAATTTAGACTTTGTAATTATTTTGACCTATAATAAACCTGCCTAAACCATATTCTGTATTTGAACAATAAAAGTAGCTCTATGTGTACAGTGAACAATAAATAAATTTGTGTAATGAGGAAGAGAAACCTGAGCTCAGATTACACTTTGTAATATCTGAGCTTCAACCTTTTCAGGTTGACAGCTGTCAAATTATACACAAATAGGGCAAATATCTGATTGTCCCAATTTTTACTCTCTGCATAGAATTACGTGCTTGTGGTTATAAAATGTGCTTAACGTATCACAGGACTGGGTGTGGAGGCATTCAGAACCATCTGCACTCTTTGGTGCTTCCTTGTTCTCTCTCAAACAATTCTGTAGAACTTAACTAGTCTGATTTAACTTACACAATTCTTTTCAGACATTTGAAAATTCAAAATCTGAGTGAAAAGCTGATACTTTAGCAGTGTGTCATTCAATGTCTCTTTCTCTCTTAGAGAGATTTTACCCCTCTCCCAGTGTTTGAAAAAGAAAAAGAGATAGGAAAAAAGGGAGGAAGGGAGAGAGAGAGAGAGGAGAGAGAGAAGGAGGAGAGGAGAGAGGGAGAGAGGAGAGAAGGAGGGAGGAAAGAGAGAGGGTGAGGGGGAAAGAGAGAAGAAGGAAGGAAGGAAGGAAGGAAGGAAGGAAGGAAGGAAGGAAGGAAGGAAGGAAGGAAGGAAGGAGTATTCTTTGAATATCCAACTTCTTTTTATCACCATGAACAGTTGTCCGGACCATATTTTTAAATGAAGACAAAGATTCTGTTTTTATGTCAACAAATCTTTTCTAAAATATACAAATAAACGCTTAAGCAAATTGTACCAAAATTTTTACAAGCTCAAATTGAGCAACATGCTTGAAAAGCAATCTTTCACTTAACTCCCCAGGAAATCATTTTTTTTCTTTTCTTTATGTTGATGCTGTTGCTGTTTTGTTTTTACTAAAGTAATTACCACAATAGGAAGAGGGCATTGCTTGAGTAGCTGTTGCCATTGTAACTGAATGTACGCCTCGGTATGGAAGACCCAAGACAGGGCTGGCAAAAGTGATGATTCTCTTGCTATGTCCTGACACCCAGAGTTGGAAAGTTCTTTTCCTCCTCCCCTTCTCCTTCTTTTCCTTCTCATCCTCCTCTTTCCCTTGCTTCCTTTTTCTTTTCTTGAAAAGAATTTTTTTTTCCTCCCGGTCTCAGATCATAGAACTCCAGAGTCTACTTTGAATCCTTAATCATTCTGTGAATGAACCAAACACAGGCTTAAACACAGTGGCACTCCAGCCTTGATGCTGACTTTAAAATGATGCAACCTAGACCTTATTTGAGTCTAAATCCTTCCATGCTGACATCATATATCCCTTTCTCTGAAACAGATGTTTTATTAAATCTGTTTTGAAGCTGTTATGAAGGACATCTGGAAAAAATTGAACCATGGTTTAATATGAGTAATAGCAACAGCTACTTCTACTAACTTTTAAATAAACGCACAGCATGATAAAGAGTCTTTGCATAAATTATTTCAATATACAATTTTGAAATTTTATCTGTTAGCTCAAAAAAGGAATGGAGGGACAGAAAGAAAGAAAGGAAGGAAGAAAAAAGTTAACTTCCTATACCCTTGTGACAATGGAGACATTATTCTTTATGACTTCCCAGCTAAGAGATTGGGGTCTAATAAACCCCCCAAAAAAAAACAAAAAAAAAACAAAAAAAAAAAAAAAAAAAAAAAACATTTGTATAAGAAACTCATCTCAATGGAAAATCTCAAAACTGATAATGGGATTTTCTTAATTCTGGACACTAAGCAGCTAGAAAACACAATGTGTGTGTGTGTGTGTGTGTGTGTGAGAGAGAGAGAGAGAGAGAGAGAGACTGAGAGAGAGAGAGACTGAGAGACAGAGACAGAGTCAGGGACAGAGAGACAGAGAGAACACACTTGCCTTATATACTCTATGTAATAAATTCTGAGGGTCAGCCAGGATTCCTCCAGAACCCATCTGTATAGATAATAAAGCAGAGACAACCGACTGAAGGGAGGCGGGTATGTTGCTAACTGAAGTGCCTTTTCGTTTTCCATAAGGACCGAGTCCTTAAAAGGTCCACTGCTGCATCTGCATTGCTCAGGTGACACCCTCTCAACGTTTGCATTTAACACGGCCTTGATTCCTATGCCATTTGCTCAAAGTACTTCCTAATTGATTTCTGCTTAATCTGTAATTATACAGCAAGTTTGGATGGCACCTCTTTATTGATTTAGTAATTAGTTATTCTGCCATTTATAAAATTAATATTTCTTGATCAGATACCATATGTTAGAGACTGCCTTAAGAAAGGACTCTAAAGGCACATCTTTCTTAAGTAAAGTAAAGGAAATGAGAGCATTCGGGTAATATGAAGAATTATATTGATGGTACCTCTAATGCAGATGGAAGGTCGAAGTGAAGTCTAAACTAAATAAAAATTTTTCAGAATATGGAAAAATATGTCAACCAAGAAAGACTCTATAGAATAGCCCCAGAAGGCAGTAAAAACATGATTCACTGGTACATAGCTATCAGCTTCCAGGGATGACTAGGACTGACTGCTCTTGGACGAATAGATTAGAGTTTTAACTGGTGTGAAGCAGGGACATAATTATCAACAGTTATAAACTATCATGCAAAGGTTTTGGTGATCATGCTGTATGCGGTTGGTGTTTTGACAGAGCCTGTGCGATCCTTGGGGAAATGGTCATCTGTTTCAAATACCAGCTTACCCGTTCCTTGCACTGGGCACAAACAAGAGAGGATGTACGCTGGGCACAGTTAGGCTACACAGAGGGATCTTGCTAGAATCTAGTCACCAGAGGATGTCTGTGTGGTCCACAGAGAGCAGCAGCAGCAACACCTCTGAAATTTGTAGAAATGCAGCAGGTTTGGGGGCGCCCCGCAACCACTGAATCGGATTCTTTACCACAAATTTCGGAAGGGATGTTCAGAGACATGGAATTGAGACGCACTGCACTTTACAAGGGCTGGCCCATCTTCAGATGAGCTGCATGCTTGCCACCATCAGTTGCACTGCATGGGAAATTTCAGCAAAATGCCACTGTCTTTGCCGAAGATTTTCTTCCTGGCCATGCTCAAGCCAGACTGGCTGAGTGCTTTCTCTACTAAGCCTCATGTTTGGCCTGACAAGGCTTAATATGATCATACTGTGAGGTTTTTAAAGCTTCAGGCTGCAAGCCCAGAGTGATAGTGTTCCCTCTGAGGTTTGGGTTGAGGAAAGGGCTATGGAACAAAAGGGCTGGGGGCTAGACATCAGTGAGTACCACCTAGCACATGGTCACCCACTTCTTCCTATGCCTGTAGTTAGTTCTTTGATGTGTAAAATCCCATCCCATTCTCTGTTCCTTTATTTCCTTTTAACATGCCCATCCATTCCTTTGCATATTGCAATAGTCATGACAGATTAAAACCTGGCTCTGGCATCATCTGGGGTATTTTAAAGCTGAAGACATAAAGTTGTATCCCAAACTAATTAAAAGTGGACCAAAAAGTCAAGTCTACTCTGGGCAGGTACATAGGGAAGAGGGAAGTCATAGAACCCGATGCCAGGTGGATTGAAGAACTGCAGAGAAAAGCTTGTGAGCTGAGAAATGAAGTTGTGTGCCGTCCAACACTCTTTCTACACTAAGCCCCCCTCCATTCCCATGCACATCTCTACAGCTCTGGTCTATTATGGAATGCACATGTTTTGTTACCCTTGTATCTGCTGGAAAAGGCTCATAAATATTGGTGAGAAGAGTCTGTAGAAAGAACTGGAATCCTGGATGAGCAGAAAAGCACACCTTTAGCCTGAGAACACATCTCTTTCTCTTCTCTGTGCATAGCACTCAGGGGCTTACTTTCAGAATAGCTATAGGGTCCCAAGGAAGTGAAAATATTGCATTCTAACCATCAACTCCTTTGTATGGTCCATCATCAAATGATGGATTCCTTAAGGGTAGTGTGTGTGTGTGCATGTGTGTGTGTGTGTTTCTCCACCCAAACATTTCCTATGAATCTGTTTGGAAGGATGATTATTCAGTGGGGAGACTACAGCTTCCACAAAAGTCTTTCTCAATGATGCTGTTTTAAAACCACATTTTTTTTTTCTTCTAAATTGATTGAACTCACTTGGACCATAATTTCCCACTGAAAACGGGCACCCAGACACTACCAATTAATGCTGGACTCAGTCATTGGTCCACAGGGATATCGTTTCTGATTAAGCATTAACACACTGTGACACGGAGCTGTCAGTGTCAATTGGTTTAAATCAAGCTGAAATGTCAAACCACTTTAGCATGGCTTATCCATAGCTAATGCTGAAAGTAAGGGTCAAACCACTGAAATCTAGAGGAGACTGCCATGGTGCTCAGTGGGATGCAGGGTATGAAGAACCAACCTCATCCGAATATGCAAAACATCTTTGTAAGTCCTTTCCTAAGAACCCACAAGTAAGTCACCAGGGGGTGGGATGCTTCTCTTCTGTGTTTATCTCACCAGGCCCAGGAAACTACAACGGGGCATGTGTATGATGAACAAGCTCTCACTGTTGGTTAATGGAGGAAAAGCAACCTCCACACTGGCCATCACATTTGGCTTACAAAACTTAGAGGAAAGCTTAGATGACAAACTGTGGAAGGTTAGAAGTAAAGAAAGGTTTTTCAACAGTGACAGAGGCAACGATGGTAAATATGACTTGTGCAGATGGAATCATAACTTCATATCAAAATGTGCTTAATTATCTCTGATGTTTCTGTGGTTTAGATAATGCCCTCACCATTCTTGTGTTCCAGGCTTGCCGCCTAGATTGGTGAAAACAGGCATTTCAAGGCGCCCAATAAAAGGTTTTTAAAAAAAATAATAAAATATATTTAATATGTAATATAATATTATTATATTTAATAAATATTATATGTAATATTCAGTATTATAATATTAAAATATATTAACATAATGTATTTTGATCATTTTCCCTCCTTCAACTCCTCCCATATCCTCTCTATCTTCCTTCATGTTCTCTCTTCCCGTTCCCCCACCCCTCTCTCTGACAGGTCTTTAGATAAAAAGACACGTAGCCTTGAAGGCAATCATGGGGTCACTAATATTTTCCCTCCACTTTCCTCCTTGTGCTCTGTGGTTCCTGCTAAGGTGAGGAGTTCCCCTGCCTTTCGCCCCACACACATCGCAGCTATGACATGCTGCCTTGACAAGACCAAAGGAAGGGACTCACTCAATCTTAGCCTGGAACTTCCTCAGGAAGAGTTGTATATGCTGAGGGAAGCTGACCAGCACGGGATCTCAAATTTCACACTAATATTTTCATATTTTCCTTTGAGGAGTGCCATTTTGGATTTAAGGACAACTGATTTTGATGAGTTTTTCCAAAACCGGATATAATGCTATATAAATATTGAATTGTGTTGTAATGTATAATAAATTCTTACTGAATGTTTGCTAGTATCACAGGTAGTGTTTTAAGTGATCATTTTCTATTAATTTATTCAGTATTCACAGGATTTGGTACTTGAACCTGCCCCCGTTTTGTAAATAAAGAAGTGGAGGTTGTTCCCTGTGGTCATTCACGTAAAAGATGGGTGCAGGGCAGCGAGAATTCCTGTTAGATTACTGAAGTGCATATATGGGCTGATACCTTTGTCTATGTCTGGGGCATGTACACTGAGAGTGAGCTCTTGTGGGAACACAAGTTTGAAGTAGGAATGGTGTGTAACATTAAATTTATTCATTGTAATGTTGTTTCACCCTGGGGGAGTTGCGGTGTTAAGACTGAAGGAGCTGAGAGCTGGGGGAAGAGAAACATAAGGAAAGTTGGTAACTCTTCTCAATGGCACTGTGTCTACAAGTATCTCTGTTTGTCTCTCTGTCTCTCTCTTCTCGCGTATACTTCTTTCCTTCAATCATTTAGCTAACCATTTAACAAACATAAATCTTATAACCATTTTATAAACACAAACCTATATAACATTGCAGAAACTACATAGGCAAACACTCTTAACTTTCCTTGAGGTCAGATAATTAAAAGGAGTGAACTGCCACGGAGTAAGTTCTCAGGTGAAGGGAACAGAAGCGGATTCCATGAGCTGCCTGAGAAGTACCTGAGAGAGACACTGTAGACACAGAGCAAAAGGATTGCTCCATCTCAGGCAAGAGCACTGCAAAGATGGTATCTGATGTGGTGTTCTGAACAAACTTATATTTGCAATTATATGCACATTTGAACTATGAATATAAATGCTTAGTATAAAATTTAATCAGTAAGAATGTAAAAGAAAAATACATAAATTTATATTTTCTTTAAATGTCTCTCATCTCCTCCCAGATAATTTTGACTATATATTTATATAAATAGTCAAATAGTTAAATATGTGACCTTCCTATATATTTATACAAATCATGTATTACACATGTATATATTATATATAATACAGGCATTACATGCAATCTGCATCCTATATAGTACAAACATATATTTTATATATATTCTGTTAATTTTCTTTTTGTTTAAAATAATATGGAATGCTTGCCTTGTTTTTACACATATTTCTGTTTTTTATGTTAGAACTTTGTAGGTTTTATATAAAAATAACATGTATTCACGTGTTCATAACAAGATACACAGTATTAAAATGAAAACTGGGAATGATAACTCCAAGAATTATTTTCAGTACACTAGGTTAATCACTCACAGCTACAGTGCTCCCCGCCGTCTGCTCTCTGTCTCTCTCTCTCTCTGTCTCTTTCTCCCTGTTTCTCTCCTTGTCTGTCTCTCTGTCTCTCTCTGTCTCTTTCTCCCTGTGTGTCTCCCTGTCTGTCTCTCTGTCTCTGAGTATCTTACTGTCTCTCTCTCTCTCTCTCTCTCTCTCTCTCTCTCTCTCTCTCTCTCTCTGTGTGTGTGTGTGTGTGTGTGTGTGTGTGTGTGTGTGTGAGCTGTGCCTTTCAGCTACTAGGAAGGGTGCAGGGAAGAGCTGTATGTATGGTATATAGAGATGTGGTGTCCATCACATGAACCACTCAGTCTAATAAGAACTATGATTATGACAAACTAAACAGAACTGTATTTCTGTTAAGAACCATTCTAATAATGGAGAAAATTGAATATAAAAATAACAGAATGTGGTCTTTTCTCAAATGTCAAATGGAAATGTGGTGAGTTTTTCTTGTAAATTAAACTCAGCAATGCACAAAATGCATTTGATGGACACTGTGAAGCCTGCAGGGTCAGCAGGTGGAGCATGGATTCAAATCATCACCTGCACAAAGCAGCAACCGCATTCCGCAGCTGAAGACATTCCATTTTGTATGCTTCAGAGACCTGGGTGATTCCAGCTCCTGGTTCTGTTATAATTTATGGTAAATGAGGCATGAATTTGGAGGAATTATTTATTTACTTTTGAAGTGAGTCTGTGACCTGTGAATGACCCTATTACTAGTTAATAGAAGGAAAGAATTACTTATTACTGGAATGAAAGGCGGAGAATATTATCTAAGCACATGATCTAATCTTCAATATTCATACAGCTTAAATTTCTTCCCTAAAGGTTCATGTCAACAATATTCAGAAGAAAAGATGGAGAGATCATTATCACACAAGAGAGATGAATTTATGGGTGCCTCTGGATCCAATGTATCTAATTTTAACTAAAGGACTTATGCATAAGCAGAAACCGAGACTCAGATACACCTCTTAAGCCATTTGCAGTTCCTTGGTATAAGTTCAATATTAAAAATTATGCAAACTAGGATTGGGATAATATTTTACACTTTATGAACTCAATTTTACAATTAATTGATGTAATAAGTCAGATTAAAATAATATATTGGGTACTCTTCTTCGGAATTAATTTTTTAAAAAAAAATTCACACTGAAGAAAGGGCAGCATTGATTAAGCTGCAACCTAGCAAGCAAATCCTATTTTGCTCAAATAAATTTGAAGACACCATTGCACTGAGTGCTGCAAATCTCTTCGAGCACATGTTTTTGTGTCTTCCTCCACCTCAGGAAATAGGGAGGCTTTGGGACTTTTCCAGAGCACAAATCTCGGTGTTCCAATAATTCAAACGTGCAGTAATTGAATGTAGAGAAATAACGATTGTTGTCCAAGTACAGTATGCTCAATCTATTGATTCCTGGCTTAGCTGTTTGGCCTAATCACGGTGGTTTCACTTATCAAGCAAGATGAAACTGCCCATTTCTTGACTGCATGTTAAAGCTACCTGTGGGCTAGATTTCAGAGCGATTTTCTAACGTTGGCCACACGGGGGCAGCATTACCATACACTCAAAGACTTCGGGCGTCTGCAATTTAAGATTAAGAGTACAGCATCAATCAACTCAGGCAAACATCCTTTTGTGTGCTATTCTTTGACTTAGAGATGTATGAAAACGCTGTGTGGTTTGTGAAAACAGGGCTCTATTTCTTCTGTCCGGATTTCTAGAGGAATATGGGTGCAGGGTGAGAGGTAGTGCTGCCCCTAATGAGCCAATTAGTTTGAGTGGCACAAATACCGCTAAGGACTTAGACGGGGAAAAAGAAAAAAGCTTCTATTGGAGACAGAAAATAAAACTAGCTACAGTTTTAAGCAAAATGGTGTCTGTCTTTTTTTTTTTTAAACAAAATCTCTCTATTTGACTTTCCGATAAAAAAGAAAGAAATATTTGGGTTGGTAGTTTCCATTTTTATTCATGATCTTCTTTTTCACACACATTTTCCAGTCACGTTTTTGTATTAATATACTTGCAGTGTACCCAGCTTGCTACTCTATGCATTCCAAATAGTCTACCCTATTTCTCTCACCTGAAATTTTATTATGGATTAAAGGGGCTCTCACTGTCCTACATATACATATATTTTTCCACTACATGCAAGGATTATCATTTCCCTCTCACAGTCCTTGTGTATAATAGACACCATTGCCTCCATCTTATTAATGGAGGGAACGTGACAAGAAAAACTAGTTGAGATGATTCACAGTCCCACAGAGAGTGAGTGGGCAGGACCTGGTGCATCTGAGTGAGATGCACACCCCATCCCCGCCTCACACTTATTTCCCGTTAAGGATTAATCTCTCTCTTCTTAAAATGAATCGTTTCTTTTCACTCATTATTGTTCAATCTTATTTTCAACTCGTGCATCAGAAAGAATCAAGAAAGAAGCAGGAAACAGGTGCTAACCTTAGTGGCTTAGAGGCTCCACATCTAATGAGATCTGCTCACACACCAATAGACGCTGATGAATATGAACGGGGACATGCAGTGACTATACCAGATGTAATTATGTTTCCCCGCTTTTATTTTGACTATCAAACAAACATGTTTGCTTTTCAGTTATGGGTCACATATTAGCAACAATAACATGATTGGATGTCCTCATAAGCAGTAAGGTTAGAAAGAATCTTACAGAATAAGGACAAACAGAAGAATTGTTCATTTGGTTTATAAAGAAAATCATCAAGCAGTAGCAAGGACCATGTCAGTTATTGTCACAGGTTAAGTCATTCTGCTCCCTTGGGCATTAGAAATGTCCTGTGGGACTGTGGGTTTTGTTTGCTATCTACACCTGATAAAAATGATCTACCTGCTTCAGTCCCTGATCACACACTTTCCCCTAGGCTCTTGATGCATTTTTCCACCTAGCCAAGACATTGGGCTCTATGCCAGGTAAAGGAGAAAGATTGGTAGTTAGGTAGGTAGGTAGATAATAGATAGTTGGAGAGATAAATAGATGATAGGTAGATAGATCATAGATAGATAGATAGATAGATAGATAGATAGATAGATAGATAGATAGATAGATAGATAGATAGATGATAGATAGATAGTGCTAGGTAGGTAGATATGTAGGTAGACAGACAGGTAGATGACGTGCAGACAAATAGACCAAGATAGATAAAAGAAGAGAATAGAGGATGAGAAAGGGAGAGAGCACAACACATGTGAGTGGATGCCTGTTCCCGAAAAACTAAACTTCATCCGTAATCAAGATGCTAACCAGATGTGTGAAGCTGTGTTCTACAAAGGGAACTCTTCTCCCCATGAGCCTTTTGTGCCCTGTGATCCCCAGATGCATGGCTTGGGATTTCATAAGAAATCTAAACAGAGATTCGCTCCTGATTGCAGCAAAACCTGATGAAAACCTGCGACATGTCAGGCCTGGGGTTTTACCTCAGTTGCCAGGTTACGTATTAGTTATGCTTCTGTTACAGCAGCAAATACCATCACCAGACGCCACTTGGTTTATTTTGATCATAGGTTGCAGCCTATCACCTAGGGAAGCCAAGACAGGAGCTCAAGCCTGAAACCTGGAGGCAAGAGCGGACTGGACCCCACAGGGGAATGCTGTTTACTGACAAGCTCTCCAAGCTCGCACAGTTACGTTCTTATGAAATCCCAAGCCCATGCATCTGGGGATAGTAGCATCCATCGTGGGCTGGCTCCTCCTACATCAATTAACAATTAAGAAATGCATCCCAGGAAGATCAGCATGGATTTCATGAAACGGAAAAGCTTCTGTATGACAAAGGACACTCTCACTCAGACAAAGCACAGCCTGCAGAACAGGAAAAGGTTCTTCTTTTTTAAACCAACTACACACTGAATAGGGGCCTAATATCTAAAATACATAAAGAGCTCAAAATACTAGGTGTCAAGAGACAAGCCAATTATAAGATGGGATACAGATCTAAACAGAGAATTCTCAAAAGTGGAAATTCCAACAGCCGAGAAACAAAGAAATGTTCAGCATATTTAGCCTCCAGAGAAATGCAAAGTAAAACTACTTTGAGATTTCTCTTACACACATCAAGAAATGAGGGAACAATCATCCGCTGCTTGTGAGAGTGCAGACTTTTACAGCTGTTGTGAAAATCAGTGTGGCAGTTCCTCAGAAGGATGGAATTCCTCTACCTGAGGATCCAGCTATATTACTCTTGGGCATATACTTAAAGAATGTTTCATCCCACCACAGTGACACTTCCTCAGTCATGTTAACTGCCAGAAATTGGAAACAACTTAGATGTCCTTCAACAGGGAAAATGTTGTACAACTACACAATGGAGTTTAACCTCAACTGTTTGAAAAATTAATGAGATTTACTGGTAAAATGAATGGAACTAGAAAAAAAATCATCCTGAGTTTGATATCCCAGACCCCAATAGACAAATGTGGTATGTAATTGCTTATATGTGGTTATTGGCTATTAATTCAATGATAACAAAGCTACATCTTGTAGAACCACAGAAGTTAGGTGTATAGTAAGGGACTGTTGTGGAGCAAATATATCTCCTTAGAAAAAGGAAATAAAATAGGTTCTTCTGAATAGATGAAGTCTTAGAACAGAGAATCAAGTAGAAATAGAGAGAAGCTAGGGAGAGAAGGGATAGAATAGGAAAAGATATACCTAAAACTAAAAGCCATTTGAGGGGGGTTTTATGAAAACATAATCCAGTAAAAAACTTCCTAAAACATATACATATATTAAGGTCATATAAATGAAATCACCAAATAATGGGGTAGATTGTGTCCCATCTGGACATCTCTTGTTACCAAATAAAACCTCCATATCAAAACTGATTTACATCTACTTGAGTTGTTGTCCAAAGATGTCTTATTGGAACCCCGAAATAACCCAGGCTGTTGCCAATACTATAAAATAATCTCCACAAACTGATGGAAGATCCTGTTGCCAAGGATAATACCTCCACAGCTCCATGAAAATGGAGAGGTTTTCTTGGTACCTACATAAAGATTTCATGCCTACATGCTAGTGTCTTTGGTACAGGAAGCTACTCTGCATGATACTAAAAGTGAAACATCAAACCAGTCACAAACCCTTGGATCTACTGCAGTATCTTAAGTGGAGAATAAGTTGGGGCCATTATGGCACAAAGCTTGTGGGAATAACCAGTCAATATCTGGTTTGACTTAAGGCTATTCCACATGGAATCCATACTTGGTTCCATGCTTTGCTTGGCTGCCCCCAGACCTGAGACTAAATACAGTAGGGACTTGGGGTATAATCAAATACTAGTGGTCCTTTAAAAAAAAGTACTAATAAGAAACCAATGATACTGTGCTGTATTCATACATCAATGACTTGCTCAATCATTATCAGAGAAGCTTCCTCCTGCAGCAGATGAAAACAAATGCAAAGAAATATAGCCAAACATTATACAGAGAATGAGAGGCCTTGAAACACTCAGCCCTAACGATGATGTCTCTGATGATGTCTCTATAAAATCCTTCTCATCAAAGCTCAGGTAACCCTTCAGAAGAGGAGGTAGAAAGTGAGTAAATCCAGAGAAGGTATAGGGTGCAACAAAACCCAACATTCTTCAAGTCAACATGATAAAAACT
Organism: Micromys minutus; assembly: GCF_963924665.1. Taxonomy (NCBI): domain Eukaryota; kingdom Metazoa; phylum Chordata; class Mammalia; order Rodentia; family Muridae; genus Micromys; species Micromys minutus. Next base: position 15,447,192 of record NC_137969.1, read on the forward strand.
CATATGAACTCACAGAGGCTGAGGCAGCATGCCCAGGGCCCATGCAAGTCTCTACCAGGTCTCAGCACATATATTCTGGCCTCTAGCTTAGTGGTTTTGATGGAATTTCTGAGTGTATAAACTATTGAGGTCTTCATTTCTTGTCTCTCGAGCTCTTTTTCTGTGTTTATATATATTGTCCAATACAATGTGTTAAGTTTCTATATTATCAGATCACTTTTTATTTCATCATTATTCCTTAAAAGCCTGTTTTTTTTCCTAATGAGAGAAAGAAAGGGAATGGTCCAGATTTGGGGGGAGGGTATAGAATAAGGGGAGAAATTGTGAAGGAAAATCATAATCAGGATATATTAGATGAGAAGAAAACTCTGTTTTCAATAAATGAAAAGAAATAAAATGTCTTGCAGACATGCCTGCAAGCCAAATTGATGGAAAAAATTCTTCAATTGATATTCTCTTTTTCTAGGTCTGTCTATATTTGAGTCACATTTTCAAAATTTAGCTTACATGGTTTACTTACAGAGAAAATAAGTCTTGGACTGCATACCTGTATTGAGGGAGATGTCAGAAAGATGTGGGTGCAAAGCTTGCCCACTGTTGATGTCATTTTTGGACCTTCTGTGAAATTCATCTTCATCTTATAATCTTAATGTTTTGCCTACCAAAGGCTATGGGACTAGATGTATTTGCTGTTACTGTCTATGACGGACAGCTTAACAATGAGATGTCATTGACACAACACATAACATAAGAGTTTTCTAAGATCAAAGTGGAGAATGGTGGCAGTGCAGGGAACTGTATGGTCACTACTGCCTCTGTATGAGATCAGAAAGAATACATTTCTCATCTTCAAAGATGCATTTCAAATGCCAGACAAGACTTTGTTCCTCCTCTAGGAACCAACCTGGCCCAGCAGAGGATAGATGAGAACCTTTAACAGTTATGCTAGGATGTACTTATGGCTCACCCCATCATCTACAGACAGCCTGGGTACATCCTTGGGGAAGGGGTAATTATGGCTTCTATATTAGTAGTATTATTTCTTGTTGTGGATTGTCCTGGAGCTGTTCGTATTTTGATGCTAATTCTACTTCCCCAAGAAAGGCTGCCTAGTCACATACTCAGGTGATTTCATCAGAAGCTTCTTCCCATTTTATTTGTAAAATAAAGGCTAGAGCCTGTGATTGTGAAGAGGAAGAGAAGGTGGAGGTGGAGAATGGAGAGAAAAGGAAGAGGGGGTCACCAGAGGTGGAAGCAAAAGGAGCTGAGAAAATAAGTATTAGACTTACAGAGAAAATAAGTATTGGACTGCATATCTGTATTGAGGGAGATGTCAGAAAGATGTGGGTGCAAATCTTGCCCACTGTTGATGTCATTTCTGGAGAAACCACAAGTTATAAGGGATTCCTTAACAGGCAAACAGAATAGTGTAGTGGTAGATTTGCCCAATCTAGGAATGCTGCTTGTATTCATATTAACTGAGTTGTGTTTCATTGCATGGGCTTATTTGGATTGGAGAGGTTACTATAACAATTTCTGGCAGTTTCCTTCAGGCAAGATAGAATAGGACAGTCTTACAAGCTAGTGTCTTTTTTGTTGTTGTTGTTTTTGGGTTTTTGTTGTTGTTGTTGTTTTAGGTTTTCATTACTCAAACATGAAAGTTCTACCAAAAATATAGGGTACCCATGTTAAGTTACTTCCTTCATTACTGTTCTAAATTATCTGCAAAGTATCTGACACACATAAATAAAGAGAGGAATGATTTTATTTATCTGGCACACTTAGAGATTTCAATCAATATTTCAGAAAGAGCATCATGGCATCAGAATTATTTGCAGAAATCAGGTGTTTAGCTCATGGAAAACTGGGAGTAAGGAGAAAGGAATGGGTTAGAGGCCAGGTTCAGCCTTCAAAGGTATGTTCCCAGTAACCCAGCCTTCCAAATAGGTCCCCTTCCTAAGATTTTCAAATAGTGTCACTAACTAGAGACCATACACTTAACACATAAGCCCATGAGGCAGATATCATATCCAAATGACCATATATATACTCACTTTACTTGAGCCCTTAATAGTAACCTTAACAATTAAAACTTGGACCCAAATTCCATTTACTGTCCTCTCTCCACTGGATTTAAATCCACCTTCAAGTCTTTTAATATTAGGACCAAATTAAACCCTGCCTCTGATAGGAGAGTTCTGTGTTTTGTTTGGTCTTGTTTTGTTTTTGCAACAGAGTTTCTCTACATAGCCTTGACTACTTGGACTATGTAGACCAGGCTGGCTTCAAGTCCACAGAGATCTGCCTGCCTTCCTTTCACATGTGTTGAGATTGGAGTTATGATATACCATTCCCAGAGATCCAATAGCAGTACTCAAAGACATCTCCTTTTTCCAGTACATGGTTATCCAAAAAACAACTACAGAGTATTTTAGGTATAGATTAAAGAAACACTGATTAGAAAAATAAGTACCATCTATTAGAATCTAACTATATGAACATGTACATATCTGGAAATGGGCAAGAAAGCCTAATTTCTTGTCACGATAGCTGATCTCAGCCTTCATCCAACAGTCTTAATATTTTTTTCAGTAATATAACTTGGAAAATGTCCAGTTGGCTGTATTCCTACTCTTACCTCCTCTACCAAAGGATGCCATAATTTCTATTATCCCCATCTACTGCTGTTGAAAATGACACAGTGATGAAATAGATCTCTAGCCTTGGTGACATTTATCATTCCTTCCATTTTCTCACTAAAGTTTAGATATTGCCATTTTGCTTCAGCCACTGCCCAAGCCTATCATCTACAAGTAGGAGAGTTCAGTCTTGTAGTGGTTTTCCCATTATCAGACATATCAGCATTGAGCTATTCCAAACTGCTCCTTCTGTGAAGACTTCTTAGTATCATAGGAAGTTGGGTGTTTTCTCGGATCCCCTAGGAAACACAGTCAACTGAACAACCTGCTCTTCACTCTCCTGCTACCTCAGTTACTTGTCTTGTTGCTGTGACAAAATACACCTAAAAAGGAAACCCAAGAGAGAAAGGGTTTATTTTGGCTCACAGTTCCTGAGTACAGTCTATTCTGGTGGGAAGCCATGGTGGTAGAAGCATAAGGCAGCTGTTCACATTCTTTCCACAGCCAAGAAGCAAAAAGAGATGAATTCCTATACTCAGCTTACTTTCTTCTATTTCAAACAGACCAGGATGGAGCCCAGGGAATGGTACCACCAACAGTGAGTAGATTTTTTTCCCACCTCAGTTAACATAGTCACAGTAATCTCTAACAGGTATGCCTAAAAGCTCACTTCCCAGGTTATTTTAGATCTTAACAAGTTCACATTGGCATTAATCATGGCATTCATCTTCTACATCAAAATCATTTCAATATTCGCACCTACTCAAGCCTTATCCTTTTCTCAATGTTCTTCCAACGAAGTATTATGTGAAACTGTCCTATATAGAGAATAAAACCTCTTTGACCCTAGACAGGATACATATAACAGGCCAGTGAAAGTAACTAGTGTTTATTAACTGTAGAAACACAGACAACTTAGGAATGGCTACGCTCCTGAAGAATTTTTTTTTTTTTACTCCCAGTAAAATTTGACTGATTATATATACATATACACATACACATACACATACATGCATGCATACCTACATACATACATACATATATATATATATATATATATATATATATATATATATATATATATATGTATGTATGTATGTATGTATTCAGAAAGGGGTGCCTAATGATCCATTTTCTCCATAATAGAATATTATGAGGCCAGTCTTGTGTAGGCCTTTTGCATATAAACATAAGTGCTGAGTATTCAAGATGGCAAAGATGGTGTCGTGCCTGAAGAAGATCATAACACAGTAGATACTTGTCATCCTCACTATTCACCTTTATAGTCAAATTTTAAGGTACCAGTACAAGAAAAAATCCAGAAAATATTTTCAGAATATGAAGTTAATATAGTGAGTATTCAAAGGGTCCACAAAGCATCTCTTTCACTACCCTCATATCTTGTTTCCACAAATGTTTCTCCAGTATTTAGAAGGCATGCTAGCCAAGTTCTTCAGTTTCTTTGTCTGTTGTTGGGGGCATGGGGTGGGGTGACAGCTATTTTTTTTCTGGAGTTAATATAGTGCTTCTCTGTTTAGACAATGCTAAGACTAGATCCTGGAAGTTGATCTTAAAGATCTGAAGGGTTGGGAAAACAGATGGAGTACCACCATCTAGGGCAATCATTATGTGGGCTCTAAACAAGAAGAAAGTGTTGGCTTCTCTTGGGGAAGATGCCTGATTGTTTCCTTATAAGAAATTCAAAGGAATATGCAAATCTAGGATCCTCTAACTAATTCACTCAATGCCTCTGGGCCAGTTTTTTTTTTTTTTTTTTTTTCTCTCTCTCTTACAACTTTATTTCAAAAAAAAGGAATACATATACAGATTTTTAAAAAGCATTTTGGCATAAAACTATATGAATATTTTTGTCAGTGCTTAATTCTTTTAGAGGTTTGACAGCATGCATTGAAATCCTACTAGTTACCATAAGCATAAAGTACATGTAGGACAGAACATAACATGGAAACAGTTTTCTTGGTGAGTATAGATTAAGCATAATGATTTTTAAGTACCAAAAATTGCCACTAGGCTATATTCTTAGCTCTTGGATTATACACCTGGGCCAGTTTTCTAGAATTCATTTTTTTCCTAACAATCTGCTAACAACATGCCCTTTGGTGTACTTTTTCTCCTCTGGGGTTGACTTTCTATTTATCACTGCTCTTCAGAGTTGCCATAACGTTCCTTGACATTCACAGTATGTGTGGAATAGTCCCTTTTCTGCTACTCTGTTCTCTTTTGCCAAGGGTTGCGATACATTTGATCATTCCAATACTCTTCTTTATTTTCTCCTACCAATTTAACCATACTCAGCTGAATGTTCCCAAAATGTAAAGTTACACCTAATACTTTGAAAATCATAGTCATAATACTACTGAATAAATGGTTATGCCTAGAAGATGACCAAAGGCCCATTAGAACTTAAATTTCTTCATAGGAATGATAGTCAGTTCTCTCCTTCCTGGCCCCATATTTCAGACCACGCTTATTTCCAAATGACATTGAGCATATCCCTCAACCACACCACACTTAGAGCCTCTAGGTATATATAATGTAAGGAAAATAGCACTGACTATATATCTTGTGCAAAAATTATTTCAAAGGGTACACAATGCAAGTAACACATACAATAGCAACTCAATCAACATTTGCATAAATTAAATTGTAAGCTCGTGTCTACAGCCAGAAAGAGAGAAAGCAAGAGAAAAAATAACAGTTCAAGAGTGTGTGAATTTCCACTTTCAATAATTGCTAGCTTGCCTCTGTGACAAGGGAGGTGTGAATCTGCTATTCCCATATTTAGCTCCAGTCTCTCTCCCCACCAAACCCCCAGCCTCTCATAGTGAGCATTTCACAGAGTAGGAGTCATTTGTGCCCGAGGCTGTGGCTTACCATGATGAACACACATAGGCAATGAGCTCAAGGAATATCCACCAGTTGTTTATAGATTTCTATCATTCTTCTCACCCTTCTCATTTGACTAGCAATCTGTGAGCTCTGACACACAGCTCCTTGTCAACCTTTCCCGTTCAAAGATGGCTGCCTTTCATTGAAGACACAGTTCACTTCAATTAACAGAAGTCACTGGTTTGCCCTTCCCTGTATGTTTTTTGTGGCTACTCGGAAGGCTTTAGATACAATTTCAAGCACACACTTTACCTATAATTAACACCCATCTCTATAGGGAACATAATGGAGGATGCGTCACCTCCACCTTTTTCCTATTTATTTAAGACTGCCCCATATACTCTGCCAGGCTCTTGAGCCACACCTTTTAGCAGACAAACTAGTCTATCTCATGTAGCACCTTACATGGTCACTGGGTCCTGGACATCACTATTAGTTGAAAGCTTATTTTTAAAGCCCTTCTATGTTTGCATAAGGCACCAGCAGTCCAGACAGTATTGCAGCACGTTGCTGTTAGGTATCTCCAACTCTTTGCCAGCCTATCTTTCTATGCTGGCACAGAGATCAAGTGGATAAATCCTGTGTGTTCTTCCTCCACTACTCATTCTCTGAGGATATTTTAAAAAGGTAAACTCATCTAGATAATAAAAATGAAGTGTGGAGGAGTATTATCCAAATATATATAAAGAAATTTATAAATAAATGGACAGACTTTAGAAAATACAAAGAGTGAGGTCACCTAGGCACACAAAGGCTATCTTCACCTATTCCTTCACATGTAAGTCATACAATTGACTCTTTTGTTTTCTGTGTGTGATTTCAAGTTATGTGGAAGCCAAAAGCCCGGAGACTGGGAAGTGGTGGGAGAAACATAAGGAAGGCAGGATAGTAGAGTACAGGGGAATGAGACTAGAGAGTGTTCCTGAAATTAGATAGGTCCAGGTAGGGCAGGGAGTATAAGTGTGGAAAGATGAGGCCGGGGCAGGGTGACTAAAATGAAAGGTTCATAGAGAAGCTATGTAAAAACTTATCACCTTAAACAGTAGTAAAGTACACACACACACACACACACACACACACACACACACACACACACACACACACACACATTTTCACTGTCAGGTACAGGTTACATCCTAGGATGTATGAATCCTGGAGATTCTAGAAAGACTTAAAGCAATACAGGCCATTGCTATTGCTTTTGGTTGCCCTCATAGTTACATAATTACAATCCTGTTTCTGAAAATACTACATACTTTAGGTGCAGAACATCGAAAAATGAGTCCTGAGCAGACTAAAGACAAACATTCCTTCTGCTAGAACTGGCTGCTGAGTGAGAAAAACACCAGTGGTTTTAATATATACTGGGTACTGCATGATACAATGCCAAACTACCAAGCAAAACGTGTCTCCTGGTACAACAGTGTCAAGACTTTTAGAACTCTCTTGATTAGATTTGAGTGTCCACAGGAAGAAATGTATGCTTAATAATATAAACATGCTCTAAAAAGAGCTGGAAAAGTCATAGACTTATGAAGAAAACCTAATTTTATTCTTTTTCTAAGTAGTCATGTTTACAAAGCAAATTCTAAATATTTACATTTATAACTACAGAGTTGTGTTTCTTTTAACTTTGGTCAGAAGAAGTGCTTATTGAAGAAGATAGTGAAGGTAGTCCATACAGAGACTCAGTCAAAGGTGTTGGCCAGGCTTAATGAACCCTGAGAAAGAGGTAGATGGAAAGACAGGGAGTGCTGAAAGACAGACAGAAGTTCTGTGAAATGCTGTCTTCTGGAAATAACGTGGCTGTTGTACACAAGATCTCATAGTAGCTGTGGCTACATGATAATTTTCACAAGATCAAGCCAATAAAAAATTCCAATACAGAGAAGGGAGGGATTTCAAGACCCCTCTTCTAGATGACTGATGATTGGCAGCTGGTGGCTACTGTGGGAGGGGGCATCATCTTTCTGTGGGTCATCCCCATAGAAAGCTACTGGAAGGTTGTCCATGCCCCAGTCGATGATGGCACCCAAACCCTGGGCACATAGGCCCTTCTAATGGCACTTTGTGAGTTAGAACGATACTGGACATGAAGTTGGGAGGATGGAGGGGATGGAGACAGATATGATCAAAATATTGCATATATATATATATATATATATATATATATATGAATTAAGAAATATGAGAAAAATGTAACCCTTCCCAACACTTTATTTTTGTTTAAGGTAAGGAAAATATTCATTTTCTTTTCTTTTATATTCATAGTTTTCTAATAAATAATGGCAGATTGGACACATACATTTCTGCGATGTACTTCAAATTAGAATTTTTTTTAAAGCTACAGCACATCATTACACTGGTAGTATGGGGTTCCATGTAGTGTCTGTAACCTAGCTTCAACAGAATTCTTCAGTTCCACAAAGATAGATAATTTTGGTGGGCATTGTGGTGCATTCCTGTAATTGTAGAATTTAGGATATAGTGGTAGGAAGACCAGGGGTTTAGAGCAGGCGTTAGCTACATGGTGAGCTAAACCGGTCTGAGATACCAGAAACCCTATCCATAGAAAGACAAAATAAAAACCAAAAATATATGAATGAAATATTCTTTGAATCATTCTTCTAAAACAAAACCATACCCATTTTTCACATGACATATATGCACGATGTTAACTTCGCAGCAAACGATTTAGCACCACCACCAGCAACACCTATCTGTGTCTAATATCTCTGTTGTTTGGGTCTTTGCCAAGAAGAATATGCATGGTATATGATATATGTCAACAAAATTGAAAGACTTGCCTGAGTTCTCCCCCCAGATAAGCAGACCTCTGATATAAACACAGCAATGTCCCTACATTTCTGATGCTGTGCCTAGAACACAGTAAGCCTTTGATTGATATTAATTGTTTCTAATTATTGTAATTGTCATTTGCCGTTTTCTCCCTGCATGCCACCCTACCAATATGCTCAACAAGTATACACACAGATTTATGCTCTGTCTCCAGATCCATTTTTATCTCTAATTTGTTCACAGGTTTAATCCTATAAGACACTTTCAGTAAGGTTTATGTTGCCTCAAATTACAAGCCTCTCTTCTTTACTAAAGGAAAAAAAATTACCCCAACTTTCCCTCTGTTTAGCTAGGGATTTTGACACAGATGTCTACACAAACCAGAAAAGACAAATCAAGGAAAGTAAATAGAATCCCTTTCCTGATATTTTACCAACAACTTCTCAATCGAATCATCAACTGCAGGCATTAGGAGCACTTGCTTTTTTGCAAGAGGATTATATGGATCTCAAGACCCATATAGCAGCTCACAACCATCAGTGACTCCAGTTTCAGGAGCTCAATGCCCTTTTCTGGTCTCCATGAACAAGTGGAATATACATGGTGCAGAACACATGGGATAAACACCCTTACATACAAACTTAAATCTTTCAAAGGGAATTAAAATCAGAAGCTGGGTCCAATAACTTCTCATTTTTGCTCACATGCCACATACTTAAGAATATTTAAAAGAAATAGAACAAGTTCTATGCACATCTAAGCTGTTTTAGCCAATTAGACTGTCTTAACATTAAAACTGGAGGGGGGATTTCCAAACCAAAACCCACAGATGTTCTCTGAATGCTCACTTTGTTACCTGGAAGCTGCTACTGAAGCTATTGTTTGTGAGCAAATACAATTGAAGCATTTCTTCTTACCAGTTTTGAAGAGTCTGGTATTTTGTTAACTTTGTTTATCAACTGGACGCGCTAAGACCTACCTTGTGGGTTATTATGAGACCTAATTCACATGGCATGTTAGGTGAAAGTTCTTTATATTATTTCAAGTGTTGCACAGACTCTGTCACTTTGAGACAGGGGCCCACAAGACACCTAGTTTGACCTGGACCTTTCAATCCTCCTGGTTCAGCTTCTAGAGCAACTTGGAAGACAGGCTTATGATGAGGTGTAGAAAGAACAATATTACTGAGTACTTTTGTTGATGTTCTTTCCAGAGGGCAATGAGGAAGGCCTGGAGTGACAGGCTGATCCCCTGTGTCCTGGGTACAGTAAGATGGCATGGCTATGAGACTCAGTGGCTGTACTTCTTGGCTGTGCTTGACCTGCAGAATCAAGAAACACAAGAACAAGAACCTTTAAACACCCTTAGCTACGCGGAGACTTTTCTTCCGGCACTTGTAAAGCACCACCTAATTTTCTAGATCTCAGAATGTGTGTACAGATGACAGCTTTTGTTACTATCACTTATGTACATTTTAGTGAAATCCTAGCCAGCCAAAATGGTCATCCTGGATCAGAAATCTTAAGCAAGGACTGAGAGACTTCCTAGTTAATCCTGTTCCTCGGTAGAATGCTTAACAGACTATTTTTTAAGAAAAGAGAAGAAAGGGAAGGGAGGCTCATAAAGCATCTTCTGAATGGTTTTCACTGATGTTGATGAAATATCTATATTTTAGAGAGAAACTCTTCCCAGATAAAGGCATAGTGAAAAGGATTTAAGGCAAGAATTCCTGGTGCCAGTGTTATGATTGGTTACCCTCCTGTTATAAATGGGCTTTCTTCATGCATGGGAGATGAGATCTTCCTTCCTGTGCTCATTGAGAGGACATAATATTTTTGCTGTTCTCATAGCATTGCTAAAATTTGGCCAGATGATGATGGCACATTCAGGGTCCAGAGCTAGGTGCAGCTCTGAGTTCAAGGCTATCCTGGTCTACAGAATGTCTAGGACACCCTGGTCTACACAGAGAAACCCTGTCTCAAAACAAAAACAAAACAAACACAAAAGGATTGCTAAGAGACAAAGAGTCTGATTTGCAATGAGATATTTCTACATCGCAGTAGTAATGTCTCAATGGGTTAAGGAGAAGTAATGTCTGTAAATAAAATCATAGGCAAGTGAATCCAACACTTGAACCCAATAAACATAAAAGGGATTCATAAACTCTTGCCTTTGTTCAAACAAAAATAAAGAGCAATTGCCTCCAGTACGTGACTTTATATCTTAGCCTTGTCTTAGTAAATGTCAAAGGGCAGCCTTAACATTAAAAGAAACCCAGCCAGTGGAGAGAATTTATGTCTTTTTTTTTTTTTTTTTTTTTTTTTTTTTGTAAATTCTATAAGGTTACTAAGAGCTAAGTAGACCAGATTTTACTATGAAATTTAATAAATTTTTACTTAATCTAACTAAAGCAAACATGATTATTTTATAGTTTAGCTATAAACATGTTGGGATTTTTAAAAATATTCTTATATTGTATGCCCAATTTAAAGTATGCTCTTAAAGTTAAAATTATGCCAGTATAGAAAGGGACAGTGCCATTCTCCCTAGACAGAAGATTATTGTATCCTCCTGATTGCTGACAAGGTTGTCTGTAGACAAAGGTCTTGTCTAAGATTTTTAAAAGGATGATAGAAGACTTTGCATAGCATTGGCAGGTGTCTACCTCATGAGAAAGAATTGCATGATGTAGAACACATAGACTTATGTGGCTTAGCTCAACACATGTCATAGTCTTCCTATAGTGTAGGAAGTACCTGTGAGATCCAGTGAAACTGAGTCTCAACAGCTATGATATCTTCAAAGTAAAGATGGTACTGACGTTTATCATTCACACAAAGAACACACAGAAGCTCCTTGCTTCTGCTCCCCCTAATCTCTTAGATCTACCGACCTCCAGGTTGCTTGTCATTGTTCCTTCTTGCCATGTTCAGATAATGCAATGGCTGAAGTCAGAGCTCAGTGGATATTAGAGATGCTACTTAAACAATTCTGGGCTTCAGTGCCCACAAGGAACAGAGATGAAGCAGTTCTAGTGTCGTTTCTGGTGCTGTTAGAAACAACATAACCAAAGCATCATGGGAAGCAAGGGGCTTATGTAGCTTATCAGTCCATGTCGCAGTCCACCAGTGAGCGAAGTCAGGGTAGGAGCTCACAGTAGAAACTGGTGCAGGAACCGAGGCTCAAAGGCAAGCTGTTGGATGGCTTCTTCACAGGCTTATAGTCACCTGCCTTATTTATGTACCCCAGACCCACCTGTCTAGGAATAGTGCTGCCCTTAGTGGACTGGGTCCACCTTTATCATTTAGCAGTCAAGAAAAGTAACTCACAGACATCACCATAGACCAATCTGAGGGGAGGTATTTCTTCAGTTGAGATCCTCCTTTTTCTTCTGTCTCAGGTTAACAACCAAGATCAGCTATCACAGAGGCCAAAGAGAAAGGAGATGCATTGAAATCAGTCCTTCAATTAAATCTCTGAGGATCAGTGTTTTTGAGATAGTATTAATTTCTTCTGACAAATATACCTTAAGCCTCTTATTCTTAATATTTTTCCTTATATGAACCAAACTTTTGCTTAAATTTGTTGATCATGACATCATTCATTTTAACTTTTATTAAAGATTTAATATAGAAGCCAAATTTTAAAGGTTAAATAATATGCTTTAAAAATATTTTTATTGGCTAGTTATATATTTACTTTTTAAAATCAAATACATTTTTTAAAAGACACTGTAGGGTAAACTCATGTGCTACATTTCAAAACAATACATCCTTGAACTTGGGCAGATATATGGCATCTTATTCAGCTCAATATCAAGTGCAAATGAGTATTTTGTCATGATATGTGTCAGGATACACACACACACACACACACACACACACACACACACACACACACACACATGCTGTGCCATGCTCAGCTAACAACTGCCCTTTAAGTCCAGAGGGTCCAGTTGGCAAAGACAGAACTGATGGAAATCCCCAGGGCTGCTCTGGCTTCAAAGGCAACAGAAGCCTCCCAGCGAAACAGAGTAACTGTGGCCACAGGCTTCTCTTTCTTCTCATTGCTCTGACCTCACCCCATGGTTGCTAATTCCCAACCCTTGGAATGACTACGAACTAAGCAAAAGAGTGGCTCTTCCTCCATCCCTATGCCTTTGGACAAGGGAGCCAGTTACAGTCACTTCTGTCTAAGCTTCACAGATCAATCAGCTCAGCTGTGTAGCTGCCAACCAGAACATTTAAGCAACTACCCCCAGCCTGCAAAGAGAGCCTTCTAAAGCCAACACCTGTGGTTTTAAAAGAACCCCAAAGCATAAACTCTCCTAGAGCACGAGGACCATGTCTTATTTACCTCCAGTTTCACAGTATGGTCCCAAAACAAGGGTAGGCACTCAATAGACATTTTGCTAAACTGAAATAAAAGCATATCCTGTCCAGAGGAGGGGAAATGTTTTTGTAACATATAGTTCACTTCAAAGTAGATAATTGATGAAAACTTCTGAGAAAAGACATTAGAAGTTTTCATTAAGTGTAGGGGTGATGTTGGTATTTTCTTTTTAAATAGGAAACATAAATTTATATTTAAAATACTGCTGGAAAGATTAAAGGGTTGCTAGGTCTCCTGTAAGTAAAGAAGACTTGGCATTTATAAGCAAGAATGAGCTGTGGATCAAATTCAAGTGTGTGTGAACACAGACACACTCACCACACACACATACACACACACACACACACACACACATACACACACACACACAGCCCTAGCTGCTTCTTCATTAACTCAGTTGTATCTGATAATGTTTGTAACTGTGTAATTACGTAATGTTACAAATGGGCTCTATCTGCATGTCTGTATGTGTCTGTGTCTTTATATATATCTGTGTCTGTCTTTAGACCCAGTTGAGAAAGAAAGAGAGGGAGGGAGGGAGGAAGGGAGGGAAGGAGGGAGAGGGAGAGGGCAGGAGAGAGATTTTAACACTAAATATATTAAAATCCCAATGACTCTTATGCATGGCAAAACACTGAGTAATTACCCCAGCCCAGACATTTTTTTACACATGCATTCAGTAATCTCCCACTTTGTTATTTATGGAAAGATGGGGGGCAGGGAGCAGACAACACTTACCATGGCAACCCTTACAGAATATGTTACACTTAATACTATCTGTCACTGCTTAGATGAGAACACTTCTCATGGTGGGTGAGGAAGTAGCATTTGGCTTGACTATACGTGAGTCTAAAATATACCATGGAAGCATACTAAGAAAATAAAAGATCATAAACTTTGTCTCCTCTGTGAAATGGTACTGACACTCCAAATGTCCCAAGTTCCTTGTGGATGAATTAATACTATGCCCACTTTTGTCCCTGTGTGAAAAAGAGATGCCCCTTTCATCCTAAGATTGAAGACAGAAAATATGCTTGTAATGATTTCTCCCCAATGACTTACCTCCAAATAGAAAAACTGTCTTCCCAGCAGCTAGCTGCTGCAGGTATCTACTCCCTCATGTCATGGATATAACTAGCTTCCAAAGCATTTGGCCACAGCTCTCAGAGGGCCAATCCATTTTTGAAGCAGAAAACACCTTTGCTTCTTTCTCCTGGATTTCACTTGTAATTACCTTCCCTAGCCTCAAGATTGATTCTTCTTCTTTGGAGAAATCTTGTAGACTTGTTTGTGAATTGTGAACTCTTTCAGGTGACGGGCAACATAAGCTTCTAGTGGCTGACACTAGGAGAGGTCAGTAGTGTACCGTTCTTGTTTGATTTCTGTTGCCCAGATAAAACACTTTGATCCAAAGCAAATTTGAAGGAAATGGTTTCTTTTGCTTACAGCTCCAGGTCACAGTGTGTATGGAGGAAAGTCAAGGTGGGAACATGTTGGCAGACACTTACTATTCCTCAAAACATTACCCCTGACCAAGGAATTCATTGTTAGAATGAATTATTTTAAGAAAAAAAAACTGTATAAACAAGTAACACAAATACAGGACGGAACAAGTGATAAATCCATATCTGCGATATATTCTAGGACAAATATCAAAATGAAAAGAAGAACAAAAGAAAAGGACAGACTGCCTAAACAAAGGTATGATTAGCTTTCAGTCAGTCCACCCACGTCTATATGTACTTATATCAGAACAACATACATGAACAAGGCAAACACCTGGAAAGATTTCTGTTAAAAACTACTCAAAATTGGATATAAAATAATTCTTTAGGAGAGAGAGCCATAGCTCAATCTGCAGGGTGCTTTCCTCCCAAACGCAAGGGCTGCAGTTCAATCCTAAGAATTTTCAATTAAAAAGTAAAACCTAGATATTGTGGTGCACACAGGTAGCACTACTATTAGAAAGGTAGAAATGGAGAAAGCAAAGGGAATCATAGGTCAGATGGCCCAGCCAGTTTACCAAACTCCAATGCAATTAAAGACCTTCTCAGATAAGCCAAGGTGGATTATGCCAGAGAACAAGCCTCCAAGTTGATTTCTACCTCCACTTGCATGCACACACCAGTGCACATGCACACAACCCCAAATGCCCATATGCACACTCTGGTGTGCATACACAGGCACATACCATACTACTTTTACATGAATTGAAGCAGTGGTTAAATCTCAAATACACATATGCACATGCAGATATACAGTGGAAGGACAGTTTTGAAGATGGGCTGTCTAAATGATAAATTAGAAAATAGCAAAACTTTATGATACATAAAACATTTTAGAAAAATTGGGGGAAAAAACAAAAATGTGATAAATACTCTGAAAGTCTGTTATAGGCTATCACAATCCTGTCGACTGAGCCAGAACAGAATAGAAAATTATAGGACAATTTATTCATGAATATAGACAAAAACTCTGAAAAAAAGTATTAGAAAAAAGAATCAAACAATTAAGGGGAAATCATTTATGAAAGAATTTCAAAGATGTTTTAACCTGAGGAAAATGATTAAATCATCACATTAAGAAGGAAAATGCATTAGATCCAGGATGTTAAAAAATTCTATTGCTATGTTGAATAAATTATTTTTGTCTTAATATACAGATTTAGTATTTCAGAATTTTAACTAATAGGAGCAATATCAATATAATGTTTCTGTAGGCAAAAGAAACCATTTCAAAGCTGAGGATAATTCTTTTTATCTTTATTTTTCTAAGAGTTGTTGTCATTAAAAATATTGGAGTCACTTCAATAAAAATCTTTATCTTTTATCAAATTATATGATTGAAAACTTAGAGGCTTGGTGAGTAAATTCTAATTATTAATAAAAGTGTTTAGCAAGGGTGAAAGAATTATGGCAACAATTATTAAATATAAGCAAATTTTCAAAATGGAAATTTTTATGAAGGAAGAAAACTACAAGATAATGGGAATATAAAATGTTTTCTTTTCTCTAGAGAACTGCCTTGAAAAATCCTCATAAAATATTTATATATAACTTAGAAACCCTATTCCTATCTACCCTTATAAAGTAGGAACACCACTGATCTGACACGAGAAATAAAAAATAGCATACCCACAAAGAAAATTATATAATGTCTTCCAAGATTTGTTCAGAACAGACAAAACCTGGAATCAACTCAACTATCACTATAAGAGTTTTAAACATTCTATTATTATACTCTGCAATTTGACACCACAGAGAAAATCTCACATGACGAGTTAAAATGACCCCCAAAGCAATGTGGACACAGACAGGAAAGAGCATCTACCACTTGATCTCTTTCTGTTCTCAGTTAAAGACGATCTACTGTGTCTTCACTTATATCAATCCATGAAGAAACCATAGTACCCACAATGCAAACATTTCAGCACAAACTTTCTCTCCTCCTGTATTTCAAATGCATTGATCTTTTCACCTTTCTTTACAAACCTGCTTCTTCTTTTCTTCTTTTTGGCAATTTACATTTTATTTTATTTTATTTTTAATTGAACAACTTTATTTTAAAAAACAAAGATAAATGTACAGATTTTAAGCATTTTTGCATAAAAGTATATGAATACATTTTTCCAGTACTTGGTTTTTTAAAGGTTTAATAGTGTGCACTAAGATCTTACTAGTTACAATGAGCATAAAGTACATGTAAAACAAAATATAACCTGGAATTAGTCAAAGTTTTCTTGGTGTGTAAAGATTAAGCATAATGGTTTTTCATTTTCTTTTTTTTCCTTGAACTTCATATTGTATGAGTTGTTTCTGGGGTGTTCAGATCTTTCTGGGGTTGGTATCCAATTATCAGTGACTGCATATTATGTCTGTTCTTTTGTGAATGGGTTACCTCACTCAGGATGATATTCTCTAGATGCATCCATTTACTTAAGAATCTCATAAAGTCATTGTTTCTGATAGTTGAGTAGTACTCCATTGTGTAAATACACCACAATTTTTGTATCCATTCATCTACTGAAAGACATCTGGGTTCTTCCCAGCTTCTGGATATTATAAATAGGGCTGCTATGAACATTGTGCTGCATATGTCTTTGTTGTATGTTGGAGCTTCTCTGGGGTATATGCCCAGAAATAGAATAGCTGGGTCTTCAAGTAGTACTTTGTCCAATTTGCTGCTCTGCAACAAGCCTTCCTCTATCCTGAAACTCAAAGATATTACCTGTTCTTCCCCAATGTTAGCTCCATCATTCTACCAGAAGGTGGGCACCAAATTAGGAATCTTTATTTTGCTTTGCTGAATGTTACTTATAAAGGTTAATAGATTGTAATAGAAATAACTACTTTCTGAAAAATGTATCAGTCCTACCAGCTCATTACTTCATAAGTGCATATTATCACTTCATTTAATACAGAAGAAACAGACACTGGGAAATCTCACAGCATGCCACGACTGACTTGCTACAGAACATTTAAAGGTAGTATAGCTTCTCTTATACCTTGATAACCTGCCTCCAGGGACCATGTGAAAATCATTAGTTTAACATTCTTCTCTACTCAATATTTTCTGCACTGTTATAATGCATACTAGAACCTTGTGTTAAGTATTTTTGTGTTGATATCTCTAGATGAGATATTGGGAAACAAGTACATTAACTTTCTGAATTATATAGTAAATAGATAAAATCACAGGAGATTCAAGTTTGTCCCTAGCACTTCAATACCTAAAAATCATTAGTTTAACATTCTTCTCTACTCAATATTTTCTGCACTGTTATAATGCATACTAGAACCTTGTGTTAAGTATTTTTGTGTTGATATCTCTAGATGAGATATTGGGAAACAAGTACATTAACTTTCTGAATTATATAGTAAATAGATAAAATCACAGGAGATTCAAGTTTGTCCCTAGCACTTCAATACCTAACTCTCTCTCTCTCTCTCTCTCTCTCTCTCTCTCTCTCTCTCTCTCTCTCTCTCTCTCTCTCTTTCTCACTCACTCACTCTCTCTCACACACACACACACACACACACACACACACTCACATATGGATGTATAAGTATCTATTCTTTTCTACAAATTGCTTCCAGAATGCATAAGTGTCTTCTTCCTTTAGCACAAATGCTCATGTTTTTCTTCCAGGGATGATTCTTATTTCAAATACAGTAAGTATTACATTATTAAGTCCAACCACATGACAGTGTACTACTACCCATTCAATTACTCAGTGGTCATAAAGTCGTGGCTCCTGACCTAAATCATATGGTCTCTTTTCTCTATGTGGTACAGTTTTAATCAATCAGAATCTGTGTGATTCAGTGTTTTTACAGACTCGGATTATTTCCAGGATAAGCTCACACAAGTAGAGTTGTGGTGTCCAGCATTCTGGGCCTGTTTGGATTTCTGAACAAAATGAAATCAAACTAGCTTCCATGTCTGTGGCACACGGTGGTAATTGAAAGCAAGGGAAGGAATATTTCAAACACATATTGTTTTCCTTCATGAACCAGTATGTGGAGCTCAGGTTCTCACTATCCTTCTGTGATGATAATGGACATTGTTCAGAACCAATTAGGCTGCTTAGTGATAATTTTCAAGAAAGATTCTTACTAATGTTGGCCCCCATAAATAGATATTTAAGACGCTTTAGTCATCAGGATATAGGAAGATCCATTAGACTTCCTTAAGAAGATTCATAATTCTTATTAGAACTTAAAATCTACATTAGCCCTTAGGTTAATGGTATGTCCTAAATTATCATTTGCTTACTTTGAAGAGAGAGGTATCTAAAGTCTCTCATAGTTGAAAGAAGAATGTGTAAGTTGGTTCTTAGAGTCTTTCTGATTCTAAGGTTGAATGATTCATGTGGTTGGACTTAGTTAAAGATATGCAGACCAACTATTCTTGTATGAGAACCTTAGAGTGTTCTGCATGGCTACCTTGCCTTCTGTACTGGTCATCTGTTGCCTTGATATGCCTATGCTCTTAATTTGGGAAGTCCTCTTGGATTTCCACCGTATCATCGTAGTTCTCTAGGAAATCTTGTCCTGCCTTCATATGTGTAGAAGTATGTTAGGTGACATCCATTTCTACTCAGAGAACCCTAAGTCCTGAATATTAGCACAGTTATAAAGGTAAAATTCAACCTAAGAAATTTTGAATAGCAAAGAATATACTGAGGATGAGTCAAAGGCATTTTAGAGTGCATGTTCTGTTCTCATTGTTGCAAAATATATCAGTTTCAAATACATACCTTGTAGATTCTACATTTCAGAGCTTCAGGCATGGATTAAATAAATCTAACTGACAGTCTCTCAAAAGGCTGAAGGTCATTATCATTGCTACCTACACATGAGCTGAACCAGGGCCACAACAGTAGACACACAAAACTGAACAGAGACAGTCCCAGGAGGCCTCAACCCCACCAAGATTTGTGCAGCAAGTTTTATTGAGATTATTTTCACACTGGGTACTTTCAGGTTGATAGATAGCACTAGTCATAAAACTGGGTAAAACTATAGTGTCAATACATGAGTTCACATTTTAGTTGTAGGTTATTTAAAAGATGCCTGCAAAGACTCAAATGGAATTAAATGTTTCATTTCTTTATTCCAAACCATCTCATTGCCATAACTTTCTATACCCAAAACTCCTAATGTAAAGCTAACTTAGTTCTCACCAAGTTCCATCGACTATCCCATGCAGCTGGTCACTCTCTTGCATAAGAACATATGGTAAATTGATAAAGTACCCCATACAGTTGCTGTCACGCACTATACCTGATGTATGGGATGCTTGAAAGTTTGGTTCCACTTTAGGGTGTTCACAGGGAAGTGAGACTGAAGAACAGTCATGGTAGTTGTCGTGAATGGGGAGTAACCTCTGTTTATAGCCAAGTATCCTTAATTAAGGACACTAACCAAACTCTAAAGAGGTTGGAGGTTTGGTTTCCTGTATGCCTGAGAACAACATGAATTCTCATAGTATTTAAGACCACATCCACAATCTTTCCCTACAAGACTATCTGCTGGGTTTCAGAAAATGTAGCAAAGTTTTCCAAAGGGATTAGGCCTGAAGCTGAATTAGACATGCACTAAATCTAACTCCAGAATGCATGTTGTTTTTATTATCTATCACAACAGCCATATATCTAGTGGAATTATCCTCTAGAGAACTGCTTTACTGAGTATTTACTTTAAAAAGGCAGGCATTTAAGCAATCATTTCTAATGGTCTCACCTTAATCCAGTCTTAAAGAAACAATCTCTCTCCCTCTTTGAAATCTGAATAAATCTCATTTAGAATTTGATCCTCATGTCATTTAGATCTTTTCCACTGACAGACTGTACTGACTGGTTTTGTGTCAACTTGACACAAGCTAGCACTATCACAGAGAAAGGAGCCTCAGTTGAGGAAATGCCTCCATGAGATTCAGCTTAAGGCATTTTCTCAACTAGTGATCAAGGAGGGAGGGCCCAGCACATTGTGGGTGGTGCCATCCTTGGGTTGATAGACCAGGGTTCTATAAGAAAGCAGGTTGAACAAGCCAGGGGAAGCAAGCTAGTAATTAGCATCCCTCCATGGCCTCTGCATGAGCTACTGCATCCTGACAGGCTTGAGTTACAGTTCTGACTTCCTTTGGTGATTTCTTCAAGGGAGGCTCCTTTCTCTGTGATAACTCCAGCTTGTGTCAAGTTGACACACAAAAACCAGCCAGTACTATATACATATATATATATATAGTGTGTGTGTGTGTGTGTGTGTGTGTGTGTGTGTTAATTTTGGATCTAAATTTGCTTTGAAGTAAATCTTCTAGTGTCTTTGTGATAGCCTTTCCATACTTAATTAAAGGTTTAATACATACCCTGAATGTAGATGGCAATATCCCATGGGATGAGATGCACCACATAATGAAAATGAAACAGAAAAAAAAATGGCTGAACACCCACCATGAATTTCCCTTTTCTTTGGCTGCTCCTCAACCCAGATATGAGCAAGTTCTGACCAACACAGTGATGATCTGCTCATGCTATCACACCTTCCATAATATAATGGAATATTCATAAATCATCATAGAACTATTCTTCCTTAAAATGTTTTTGGTCTGGTATGTTGTCACAGCAATGGGAAAAGTAATTAGCATAGTAATGCAATCAGCCAGTACCAAAAAAGAACTCAAAAAGAATTCTGAGTGCTTTTCCATGCCTGTCTTCTTTAAGTGTTTCGGACTATGAACTTCTTCAACTGCTTGTTGTATTTTAGTGCCTGGTCCATCCATACTGCACAGCAGATACCTGATAAGTAAGTACAAGATTGGTAGAATAAGAGGTCCTGAGATTGTTATCAAAGCATATACACACTTCAAGAATTTCACGGTATTTTAGTGATGACCACAAGTTAAAAGGGTTGCTCTTGGCCAATTTGGAAAAATCACTCTAAATCAAGTCAAGCACGCCAGTCGTGTCTGCATGGAGAGAGATCCCTGCATCCAAGGGAGACTGCCAAGTGTTGCAATCAAAGATGGGAACTTTGCTGTTTCTCTATTGGCCTTGATCTGTACCCATTCAAAGAACTTAAGTCAGCAAGTATGTGAATTTTCAATATAAAAAAATGTCTTTAACCCAGGTTTGCATATCCTACAGGAGAAGTGCAAGCTGCCACCACGTTTGTGCATGGTAATACAAACCATATCCTGTGTTCTAAACACATTATTTAATCCTCAGCAATTACTGGAATCAGCTGTTAGGAGTTTCAGTTAGGCCATTTTCAAAGTTGGCATGAAACAGAGAAACAATGAACTCAAGCTCCATCCATTTTCTTTTTCACTAATGAATACTTCTTTTGTTCCAAAGTCTCCCCAAGTGACTCTGCCTGACAACACAGGTAATTAGTGGACTGTTCTTATGGATTCAGATATTGCTGAAAATATGAAAGGACTTGATAATTGAATCTGCATCCAAACTTTCCCATTATCTAAATGACTAGTAAGTCTACATTAAATTAATAATACTTTCTAGAAACTTTTTTTCGAGCTTATTGATGATGCCTGTTTGAAAACAGAAAATGGTGATAGTGAAGCCTTGCCAAATCAGATCAGGGCAGGAATTCTGCTTGATTATTTTTTAGATGATGTTTGCAGTTCGAATTCTGTAAACTGGGAAAGGCTTAGAGTCCATATTGAGGACTAGTGAAAGGGCAGAGTTAAGTATTTAAGTTTTGAGTTGATCAGGACCATTTTTTAAATTTTGTGTAATATGTGCATATGTGTTCTCTCTCTCTCTCTCTCTCTCTCTCTCTCTCTCTCTCTCTCTCTCTCTCTCTCTCTCTCTCTCTCTCTCTTTCTCTCTCTCTCTCTGTGTGTGTGTGGGGGGGTGCCTGTGTTTGTGTGTCAGATCAGTGGTTATTCTTGCTTTCTAGCTTGTTTAAAGCAGGATCTCTTTGCTGTTTGCCATTGTGTGGGCCTGATCAGCTGCCTGTAAACTTTCAAGGATTCTCCTGGATCTGCCTGCTGGCTAACATTAGGAGCACACGGATTACAGAGACACATGCATTTGTGCCCTGGCTTTATGTGGATTCTAGGAATTCGACCTTGCATCCTCATGTTTGCACAACAAGCATTACCCATAAACAAATGGGTCATTTCTCCAGCCCTAAAAAGACTGGTTCTGCTCTTGCTCTGATTTTAATTTTTAATGACTTAGACATATAATTTGTTTTAAATTTTGGCAAAAGGATTCAAAATAGGTAACTTCCAGAGTTCATAAGAAAAATAATATTTAATGCTTCTTATTTTATTTTTTAAGCCATCCCCAATGCCAATCATCTCTAGGACATTTTGAAGGTAGAAGCCAAAGTTCACTTGGCTCTCATTTCTGAAGAAGGTAATGAAGAGGGAGAATCTAGGAGTCAAAACATGCTGAATATTGTCTTTATCTGCAGTGGCCTTGACAGATGTTAACTTGTTTCCCTTTTCTGACACTACAGGGAAGGGTAAGAGCTAATGCATGAAACATGATTTAATAATTACATAAATAAAGGTTTCTTATCCTGAGAAATTTAATGGCATTTTCTCATACTGAAAATAATAAGTAATTTTCAAAGAATAATAGATGTTACAATTGCTCTCACTAAAAACAAGTCCCAGATTGCATTATTTGAAGAAGCACATGATAAACAATAAACAATTACTCATGAAGAAGAGAACGTTTGTTATTCATCATGTAGCAAATTTCTATGAGATTAAAACCTTGCATTTTGGAGAGGATCTTATTAGAACACAGAATATAAAAAGGAGGTGACTTACTGCCAACCAGAGAGCCTGCATGGGCCTGACCATGGGTCCTTCACACATATGTTACAGTTGTATAGCTTGGTCCTCTTGTGGGCTCCTTATGGGACCAAGAGTTGTCTCTAATCTGTTGCCTACCTTTGGAATCTTTTCCTCCTACAGCGCTGTCTTTTCTATCCTTAATAGGAGAGTAGGTGCCTAGTCTTACTGCAACTTGACAATCCATGTTTAGTTGTTGTCTATAGGAGGTCTGCCCTCTTCTAAAAAGTAGCAGAGGTTTGGATGGTGGGGGGAAGGGAGGTGAGATGGAGGGCCTGTGTGGGAGGAAAGAGGGGAACTGCAGTCAGAATGTAAAATAAATACATAATGAATAAATAAATGAGTACATAAAGCAGGTAAGCTAGGATAATATATTGTAGATAGATAGGAGATAGATAGATAGATGATAGATAGATAGATGATAGATAGATAGATAGATAGATAGATAGATAGATAGATAGATAGATAGATGATAGATAGATAGATAGATAGATGATAGACAGACAGACAGACAGACAGACAGACAGAAGTGAAATAGATTACCCTAATGAGAGATGAAACACTCCATCATTAAAGGCAGTTCCTTAAGCTCAGGAAGTAAACAACTTCAGGAACTTTTAAGTAAATGGCTTCAGGAACTTTTAAGTAAACGGCTTCAGGAAGTTCGTAAAATGGACTAGACACACTAGGTGCCTCACTCGCCCAATGATACAACATTGTGAAAACACTCTCAGACAACCTGAGGAAGGACTGAAAACTACCAGAGCTGACTATAAAGGGCACTGTTGAGATTTTTGCAGGTTGTGCACTGTGCAACATCTTTCTAGCTTTGGTCAGCTGCCATCTATGCTGGGGAGAATTTGGTGTTGCAAATGATTGAGTCATTTCTGTTCCTGTCAGTAAGAACAACAAAACTACACTTTTGTGGTATTCTTTTTATCTGTCATCAATTTTTATTTGGGATAAGGTGATTTTGTTCCTGTTTTTCCAGAAATAGACACACAATACATCCCCATATTGTTTCAAGACAATGTAGAAAATATAGGAGACAAGGTATTTGAGAAAAATGTTTTAGAAAAATGTTTTAGCAGGATTCATTGAGATCCTTTCTTGGAATAAAGAAAATTAAAGAAACCAGAAAGCACAGAATGGTATTTGTGGAAACAACCAAATCTGGAATATCAGCACTCCAAATCACTCAGATTGTGGTAAGCTGAGACAGGCTTTTGGTGCTTCATAATAAAGACATATAAGAGGAATGATGATACATCTCAGAGTATGAGTGAGGCCACCACTTCTGCTCAAATTCCTTGTCCAAGAGAAATCTGGCTGGAGCCCTTAGGACATAGTAACTGTGAAGCAGTCTGGGACAGGAAATTTCTGGTTTATACCTGTATCCAGAACTGACCCTATGCGACAGCTCTCTATATCCAAACCACTAGGGGAGAGAACTGGTCTCCCAGAAGTGTTGAGAGACCTGAGAACACAGGTAAGACCATCATTGCTGCTCTGAGGAACCTTCCCTGCGTCTCCTGTACAGAGGAATCCAAAAGCAGTTTGAGACAGGATTTTTTTTTCAGTTTTTGTGTGTGCCCTGTGCTGACCCTATCCCAGAGATCTCTATGTAGAGACCCTGCTGCGAGGGAGCCAGTAGTGCTGACACAAGACTTACAGGAAATTCAAGCCACTATCATAATCAGCAAGACCAGCTAACACCACAGATACACAGATGGAGAGAGGTAAGTCCAAGAACCTAAACAAGAAAAATGAAAGCTGCTTTGCATCACTAGAACCCAGTTTTCTAACCCACCAAGTCTTGAATACCCCAGTGCAGTGGAAAATCAAGATACTACATTAAATCACAACTCATGATGATTTTAGAGGACTTTAAGAAGGTCATAAGTAACTCCCTTAAAGAAATACAGGACAACACAGGGAAATGTGTAGAAGCACTTAAAGAGGAAATATAAAAAACACAAAAATTCTCTAGAGAATGTCAGGAAAACACAACCAAAGAGCTGAAGGAATTGAACAAAACCATCCAGGGTCTAAAAATGGAAATATAAAAAAATGAAGAAATCAAAAAATGAGACAAACTTGGTGATGGAAAAATGAGGAAAGAAACCAGGAGATAAAGACTCAAGTATCATCAACAGAATACAAAAGATGGAAGAGTGGATATCAGGGGCAGAAGATACCATAGAAAACATTGACACAACAGTCAAAAAAATGCAAAATGTAAACAGTTCCTAATCTAAAACATCCAGGAAATTTAGGACACAATGAGAGGATCAAACCTGAAAATAATTGATATAGAATAGAGGAAAGATTCCCAACTTAAAGACCTAGTAAATATCTTCAACAAAATTATAGAAGAAAACTTCCCTAACCTAAGGAAAGAGATGCCCATAAACATACAAGAAATTTACAGAACTCCAAATAGACTGGTCCATTAAAAAAAAAAAACAAAAAACAAAAAACAAAACAACAACAACAAAAAAAACTTTGTTGTGTCATATAATAACCAATATGACAAGTGCACAAAACACAGAAAGAATATTAAAAGCAATAAGGGAAAAAAGGCAACACAACACAATCATAATCACAACAGACTTCTCAACAGAGAAAATGAGAGCTAGAAAATCCTGGGCAGATGTTATACTAAGAGAAGACAAAACCAAACCAGGCTACTGTATCCAGAATAACTCTAAATTAACATAGATGACGAAACCAAGTTATTCCAACATAAAATCAAATTTATACAATATCTTTCAGAAATCCCGCCCTACAAAAGACAATAGATAGAAAACTCCAACACAAGGAGAGAAACTACATTCTAAGAAAAGCAAGAAAGTAATCATCTTTCAATTAATCCAAAAGATGATAGTCACACAAACATTATTCTACTTCTAACAACAAAATAACAACAACAAAAACCCCAACAACTAGTACTCCTTAATATCTGTTAACATCAATGGACTCAATCGAACAATTAAAAGATAGAATAAATGACTGGATACAGAAAAGGGACCCAGCTTACAGGAAATTTACCCCAGTGACAAAGACAAGCACTATCTCAGAGTAAAAGGCTAGAAAAAATTTTCTAAGCAAATGTCCCAGGGAACAAGCTGGAATAGCCATTCTAATATCAAATAAAATCATCTTTAAACCAAATTATCAAAAAAGATAAGGAAGGACACTTCATTCTTGTCAAAGAAAAAAGCCATCAAGATGAAATCTTAATTCTAAATATCTATGCACCAAATGCAAGGCCAACTACATTCATAAAAGAAACGTTACTAAAACTCAAAGCACACAGTGCAACTCAGAATAAATGTGGGAGACTTCAACACCTCACTCTCATCAATGGACAGATCATAGAAACAGGAACTAAACAGAGACACAGTGAATAAAATATATCCAGTTCAAAAATACATGCATACAGTATGCAAGCTTCCCTGAAGAACAAAATATTAAAGGGAGGTCCTCAGAAATATTTTTGTAGTCAAGTTAATTTAAAAGGTAATATAGATTAATATATTATTTTAGATATTGAAAATATATTCTACTGACCAAAGTCATGAAATTTGGAGGGAATAAATCAATATAAAGTGGTTCAGCCAAGCATTTCATAAGCTAGCTGCTCCATAACATAAAACCCATACCAGGGACAATTATGGGGGTCAAAAATCTATGGCTAGAGAAATCATAGGCCTAAAGAAAGAACCTACTACTAACCTTCTGCTAATGAGATACAGCATTAAAACAGCTCCTAATTAATAATTCCAAACCCATAGACTTGTACATCTTGGGCGTTATCTGAGAAACTTCTTTTTGATATATATAGCAATGAACAGAGACCAACACCTGGTCAAGGTGCAGAGAATGAGTGAGTATGAAAAGCTCAACCATAAATGCGCCATTTATACTGCCGTGGCCTTCTCCCAAGGATCTCAGATCATCGCAGCAGAGGCAGTGGAAAGATCCTAGGAGCCAGAAGTAATGAATGGCTAAAAGGAACCAGTGTTTTCCAAATACATTGGGGTAGTTGTACACATGAGCATATAGGAGATATTAAGGTGTAATAAGATATGTGTAAGCCCAAGCCAGACAAAAATTCTACCATGGGCACAAAGTCCCACCGCTAGCTGTGTAGCTATCAGTAATTGATACTTGCTGAGAAATAGGGGATGAGGGAGGGAGGGAAGAAGGAAGAGGAAGAGAAGGAGGAGGAAGAAAGAGGAGGAGGAAAGGAATCAGGTTCAGCTATTCCAGAGATGGTCACAGTCCTAACAGTATACAAACTTTATGCATTAAAAAATAAAAATGAGGACATAGAGGTAGCTGGGCAAAGAATGGCTGGTGCATCTGGGAGATAAAAGGTAGGGATGAATATAATCCAATACAATGTGAAATTAAAAAAATTATCAAAGAATTAATCAAATAAACTTCCTAGAAGTAAGTCCATCTTTCACACACACACACACACACACACACACACACACACACACACACACACACACAAACCACCACCACGACCTTCTTTATTGTTATCTGGGATATTCATTACCATCTACTATTATTCCAAGTTGTGAGTTATTACATGTATTTACTCAGCTGAAATTTACAGTGATAATTCAATTGTTAAAGAAGGATTGGTGTGGTAATTTGAGTCTAGAGGCAGAGACAGGACAGTGCGATAAGAATTGGTAAAATGTGTAACAAGATGAAATAGGGTAGCAAAAATGAAAAGAAGAAAACAACAACAACAACCTCTGTTTATTTGAAGGATTATTGGTGGTGAGTTTAAGACAAGAAAAAAGAAATAGAAACAGTTTGAAGACGATACTCATTTAGCTTTGGAATTCTGCAGTTTCTGTGGCACAATCTGGCAAAGATACTGGAGGAATCACTTAGAACTGCAGAAAGGATTCAAAAGTTAACCTTACTTGTGATGTTGAAAGATGTCGATACTTCATTGACTTGTGAGTCAAGGCAAATGTTAAGTCTGAAAAGCAGCATATGCACATCATGAACCAAGTGTTCAGGATCTATCACCTTGTCAAAGAATGAGAAGTGCACGAAGCCAGAAACCTTTTCAGAATCCTCAGCATTTATTCTACTGCAAATCCAAAGCTTTGAAAATATAAATGTACCATTTAATCCCACTGTGCATTTTTATATACCCAGTACCATGACCAGGAAAAGAACAGATCACTAAAATAGTCTAGGCACTAAGCATTATTTAAATAACACTGGAAGGGATATACAGGTATCATAACTTGTAAATATTTCAACAATTAGATAGGCCACAAGCGTAGAAGAAAACCAAATACTGCTGTTCTACTAAAGGAATGTGGAAATAAAATGACTTGGAATAATATTTTGCTATACTCGTAAATCGGTGCCTTACCTAGCCATCACGGAAGACACTTCACCTGCAGCAGATGGGAACAGAAACCCACACACAGATGGTACACAGAGTAAGAATCCTTGGAACACTAGGCCTAAATGGGATGCCTCCATCAAATAGAAGGCTTAGTGACTGTAAGAACCAGGGGGAATGGAGGATACCAAAGAACCGGGGCCTAAACACAGCAGGACAGACACATGTATGAAATCACAGAAACAGTGACAGTGTGCACAGGGCATGTTTGGATCTGCCAGATGAGGTCCCATTCCTGAGTGCAGAAGTGGGCACATGCACCACATCCCTAACTCAGAACCTGTCTCTAATTTATAACCACTAACAAGTGCAAAATAGGTTTTCTCCAGTGTAGACTTTCTGGGGATACAAACCACTCTTAAGGGCAGGCCCATGCCCAGTTGTAGATTGACAACACAAAATTACATCAGTAGCATCTTTGAAGGTTTTTTTCTTTTAATCTCATAATGTTTCCAGACTTCGTTGTTCTTGTTGTTGTTAATATTATTGTGATTCTATAAACCCCAAACCACAGTTACCTGGCAACAGCCAGGTATATCTTACCCCACAGTTACCTGGCAACAGCCAGGTATGCTCGGCTCCACAGTTACCTTGCACTATAAAAGGGGCTGATTGCTTTCTCTTCTCTTTCCTACTTGCCTTTACCCCCTTTGTTCTTCCTCTCCCATTCCCTTCCCCCCTCTCTCTCTCCTCATGCTCATGTCCTGCCTCTACTTCTCTACTCCTCCCTTCTCTCTCTCCACTCCTACTACCATCTTGACTCGCATCCTTATGCCCTGAATAAACTTTATTCTATACTATACCTTCTTGTGGCTGGTCCCTCAGGGGGCAGGGATTCCCAACATAGGCCCAACAGACACATCCCTCTTGCCCCCATGCCTCGTCAAACAATCTCTTCATCTTTTTTCTAACATTGGTGCTGAAAACAGGGACATATCTTTTCTTTTTAATAAACACATTAAATATTATTATTAATAATACCTTAGAGGTATGCATATATATATATATATATATATATATATATATATATTGGATAATTATATAAACATATATGTATTCGGTGTCTCTTTGGGATTCCTGTGTATGTGAATTTGTGTATCTCTGTTTTTATATGTTTTTCTTTTTTTTTTTTTTTTTTTTTGTTTAAATCCAAATCTTGCTTTACTTTTTACTTACAACTTTATTTTTAAAAAAGATAGATACATGTACAGATTTTTAAAAGAATTTTGACATAAAACTACATGAATATATTTTTGTCAGTACTTGAATTTTTTAAAGGTTTGATAGTATTCATTGAAATGTTACTAGTTAAAATGAGCATAAAGTATATGTAAAACAAAAAGTAACATGGAAATAGTCAAAGTTTTCTTGGTGTGATAGATTAAACATGATTTTTAAATACCAAAAATTGCCACAAGGCTATCTTCTTATTTCTTAAGTTACTAATAATTTAAGTTCTACCTGTACCCCACCACCTTTTGGCTTTTCTTTTTTTTTTCTTTCTTTTTTTTTTTTTTTTTTTTTTTTTTTGTTTGTTTTTGTTTTTTGAGCTTCATATGGTCTATAAGTTGTTTCTTGGGTACTCAGCTTTCTGGGGCTACTATCCAATTATCAGTGACTGCATATTATGTCTGTTCTTTTGTGACTCGGTTACCTCAGTTGGAATTTTGATGGGGCTTGCATTTGAATCTGTAGATTGCTTCTACTAAGATGGCCATTTTTATAATGTTGATCCTTCCAATTCATGAGCCTTGGAGATTTTTCTATCTTTTAAGATTTTCTTAAAATTCCTTCTCCAAAGATTTGAAGTTCTTGTCATACAGGTCTTTTACTTGCTTAGTTAGGGTCACACCAAGATATTTTATATTCTTTGTGACTATTGTGAAGGGTACCTTTTTCCTAATTTCTTTCTGCACATGTTTGTCTTTTGAGTAAAGGAAGAATACTGATTTTTTTTTAAAGTTAATTTTACTGCTGAAGCTGTTTATCAAGCAGTGACTCAGCTCTGTCTTTGTGGGCTCAGGTGTGGGAGCTCTTGTGAGGCAGTTCTTGGAGCTCAGCCATCTGCCCATCGGTCCTGAGTACAATTGGCAATCACCTTGCTCTTTCTCTCGACCAAAATGGACCCTTTCCAGAGAGCACAGTACTCTCTACTCTCTGAGAACTCCTTGTGTGCTCTCCCTGGACCTATGTGTCAGGCACTTCTGGTCCAGTGTAAGAGGGCCTGTGGAGCTGATCTTCAAGCACTGCCTCTCCCAGGCAGACCCCAGTTTTTTCTGACAAAGGCCTTGAGCTGGAAAGGAACCTTTTCCACAAGCACTGCCAAACACTCTCTGCTCTTTCGGTATTCACAGTGCAACCTCACCAGGCCTCTGCTCCAGGATCTCTCCTGGTCCAGGTGGAAAACAATCTGTGCACCTAGTCTGAAAGCACAGCCTTTCAGGGCAGATCCCGAGTCCCTCTGACAGAGGCCCAGCCCTTACTGTGGGATGGAGGTGAACCTTACAGCACAACCTCACCAGGCCTTTGCCCCAGGTTCTCTACTGGTCCAGGTGACTCTAAATGTTTTTCTAATGCTTCTGCTTTGGCTCCTTTTCTGTTGTTCTTGTTGTTGTTGTGCTATTCAAATTTGTTGGCATGTGTTAGGTTTTTTATTTTATATTATTTTTCTTATGATGTCTGTTTGTTTTCTAAATAGAGACAGCAAGTACATGGATCTTATGGGAGGAGAGGTGGGGAGGATTGGAGAGGAGTTGTTGAAGTGAAACTGTAAGCAAAATATACTGTGTGAAAAAAATATTTTCAATAAAAAATAGAAAAATGTTAAAATTACAAAACTAAAAAGAAAGAACATATCTTATTTTATCTTAACTTATAAATTGTCCAAACTCAATATATTTCTATTAGGAATAAAGCTTTTGCTCTGTTTCCCCTTGTCTTTCAAATCATGCAATCCATTTGTTTGTGAAAGGATAAGAAATGAAGCCTAACCCCTCCAAGGACCCCAAGCTGCCTCACTCTAAAGGAGCCTTAACCCTGACACCTAAGATGCCCTGGATACTTCAAATTCTGAACCCTGCTCTCTGCCATTAAGTAGATGTAAGGTCATACCCCTTGCTCTTCTGGAGCTGCTTTCTGTATGAAACTGGGTGAAAGGGCATAGGACAAGCCCTTGGATATATGAGCCAGGCTCCAGTAATTTAACAGGAGATAAGCTAATAGCTTATCTGGCTTCTGCAAACTGCTAGAACTGAACCCTAGAAACTCTCCCCTAGTGACTTATCCTGACTGCCATTGTCACCCCCACCCAGGAAACTGAGCAAATACAGACCCCCGAGACTATAGCGAACTGATTGGTCCCCAGATGTTGGGTTTAGAGGGTTTAACACAATTGATCCCTGGAGACCAAGCTAGATGGTTTACAATGTTTGGCCTAGAAAGTTTGGGCTTAGATAATTTAAAATGATTGGTTTATGATTCATGGGTTTTGCCCTGATTGATTTATGATTCATGCACTTTGCCATGATTGGTTTGGGATTTGTGGGCTTTGTTGTGAACCCTATAAAAGCTGCCCCAATCCTGCTCTCGGATTCTGCAGTCCTCTACCCTTGTATGGCGTATGACTGTGGGCTCTAACACGCTTGGAATAAAAATCCTCTTGCAGTTTGCATCAAGATCGCTTCTCCTGAGTGATTTGGGGTGTTACCTCTCCTGGGATGGAGCATGGAGGTCCTCACTTTGAGTGTCTTTCACTTGCTAAATAGGATGAAATCATTAAGTCCTCCATAAAGGTTTATGCAGCCCTCTTCACCACTATTAAAATGTAAACAAATCATTTCATTTCAGATTTATAATTGTCCACTGCCACCACCATTAAAGAACATTATACATTGTTCATTTGTCAGACTTCTGTATGTTACTTCCTGTTGTAGATCTGGTTCTTATTATGACTGAATCTCCCACTTTGCTATATATACATAAAACAAATGAATGGTTGTTATACACAATGTATGGATGCAGACATAAACAAATGAGTGACTGAACATCTACCTTGGTAAGTATGGCAAACACTTTATTTGGTCTCACCTGGTTCACTACTTTTCAGGTAAACTGAGAAATCAAAGATTTGGAAGCATCCCACAAAGAAACTTTCATAGTTAGAAACAATCATTGGTCACAGAGAGGGAGGGAGATGCCATTGTCTAAATAGATAGAGCCACTGAGCTTCTGTTTAGAAAACTAAGGAGGAAATCATTTTATGTAGAATTTACATTAAAAAATGGTTTTAGAAAGTTGTTTACATGGTGATAGTGCCCTCTCAGAATATCTCATAGTCTCTGGGAAGGCTAAAACCTGGAGAAAATGTCAAGACACTGGCAAAAAACATTTGAAGTTGATTAAGTAAATCTTGATGTGTTTGAAGGGAAAAGATGGTAATCCATAGCTCAACTTTACATTTCCTGCTTAAATATTGTTAGCTTGAATGTTAATCTGAATTCTGGGTTTGGTTGCTAGAGTATGGGTTCTGAATATTGAATAACTATCAAATGAAGGGTGGGGTTCATTTCTCAAGGGAAGCTAAGAACACAGAGATGTGAACTAAAGTAGTATGCACCACCTTGGGAATCTGAGTTATTCCCAAAGTGAGGTGGTGTTTGCTTTCCCTTGTACCTGTCTACTAGGCCAAATTCAGAACTTTTGTCTGGGCATACACAGGAAACATAAAATAAGAGAGTCCCTGCTTTGCCTTCCTATTAAAAAGCACTATATTCCCAATGAGCCACAAGACATGACATGTTTCTTGATGATGGCCAAAGTCAACCTGCATTGGACAACAAAGAAGAAAGCTCATAATAAATAATCCTAGCTGAGAAAATCTATTATTCCAAACATGGCTCACTATTCTCAACAATGAAATATATTAAAATATAAAGGGAGGGGTACTACCTTGCAGAGACTTAATAAACTGAAAACTCAATGATGTGAGGGGTGACAACACATCGAACCCTGTCATTGTTCTTCCATCAGCAAATAGCCAGGGCACTGGGTGCTGCTGTACCACACTTTGACGACCCAACATCTGTATTTATAATGAGACTGTTTTCATATATGATGAAGGGACCAAGATAAGAGAATATTTAAACTGATTTTTGGGTGTGTGTAAGTGACAAAATAATTTCATGTGGATACAAGAAGGAATCAGACGAGTTGTGTAGTTGATGGGTTTTTTATTTTATTTTATTTTTTAAAAAATCATTCTCTTTACCAGATTAAAAGGCAAAGGCTGTCAATGTTGTCTAGACATAACACAAGGGTCTTAGTGACACTAACATCACCTCAGCTAGTAAGAGCAGGGGTACAAAGCTAAACAAGAAGTTCTGAATTGAGAAATATCAAATGGCTGAGAAGCATCTAAGGAAGTGCTCGACATCATTTGCCATCAGGGAAATGCAAATCAAAACAACCCTGTGATTCCACCTCACACCAGTCAGATTGGCCAAGATCAAATATTCAAATGTCAGCAGATGCTGGCAAGGTTGTGGAGAAAGAGGATTACTTCTCCACTGTTGGTGGGGTTGTAAACTGATACAACCACTCTGGAAATCAGTCTGGCGATTCCTAAGAAAATTGGGCATAGTACTACCTGAAGACCCAGTTATTCCACTTCTGGGGAAATAACCCAGAGAAGCTCCAACAAAGATACATGCACCACAATGTTCATAACAGCCCTATTTATAATATCCAGAAGCTAGGAGTAACTCAGATGTCCTTTAGTAGATGAATGGATACAAAAATTGTGGTATATTTACACAATGGAGTACTACTCAGCTGTCAGAAACAATGACTTTATGAAATTCTTAAGAAAATGAATGTATCTAGAGAATATCATCCTGAGTGAGGTAACCCATTCACAAAATAACAGACATATTATGCAGTCACTGATAATTGGATACTAACCTGAGAAACCTGAATGCCCCAGAAACAACTTACAAACTATATGAATTTCAAGAAAAACAAGGCTCCACCCAAAAAAAAAAAAAAAAAAAACTAAAAAATCATTATGCTTATTACACACCAAGGAAACTTTGACTATTTCCAGGTTACATCTTGTTTTACATGTACTTTATGCTCATTGTAACTAGTAAGATTTTAAGGCATACTGTCAAACCTTTAAAAAAAAATCAAGTACTGAGAAAAAATGTATTCATATATTGTTATGCAAAAATGCTTTTAAAATCTGTACATTTATCTTTGTTTTTTAAAAATAAAGTTGTTCAATTTAAAAAAATCTTCTCATCTATGCTTCAATTATAGGGGGAAAAGAATCTATAGTTCTATTTTCAGTTTTGTTTAATTTACTTAGCAAAATAGCAAGTGACACAATTAAAGACAAATACTATTTTGTCTTATTCTTAATAGAATAAGAATGCAGAAGCACCTGAAGGAAAGATATAACAAATCTACCTCATATTTTGAATCACCAGTGCTGTGTCATGGGACATGTTTTATATGCTCAAACAGATTAGATAAAACCAGCACCTGTGTTTACCTCCATCTCTATAGCATATAGTACAAAAGATTAAGAATAGATTTCTGAGCCACAGTGCTCAAATTTATTCCTTACAACCAGGCAAGTGCATGATACAAGGTAATTCATGTTCCAAAAGATCCAACACATGGGAATGCCATGAGAACACAAAGTACTGGAACAAGATGTAAAAAGAGGAAAACAAACTTGAGCAGTGGCTCATGAATGGTGGCTTCTGGGTCACCCTGCCCAGGGTCTTATAGTTTCAAGATCTCCTTGAGATAGTAAATCTCTAAAACTGCTGTTCACACTTCTATCGCCATTTCTTCATAGAAACATTAATTTGCATAACAGTTCACAGAAGACTCTATACTTGGTATGTTTCTAGGTATCTAGCAGAGAAATAACAGCAAACTTTCAGAAGAGAAAAGCTCAAACAATACATTGATGAAAATAAAGATGCTTAACTCAGTACCAAGAGAGATATTTTTAGCCCATTTTTGCCCCACAGGAGACTAAGAGCATTGTACATTAGCATCCAAATCCCTTAACCATGTGGAATATTATCATCTGCTAGATCAGAAAATTTAATCATAACTGAGAACATGCTTGAAATGTCAACAAAAAGACCTTTGGAAATGGGTTGTGGGAGGATCTTGAAATGCAGACTAACAAGCTAGCAAGAGAAATCAGAAAACTATAATGTTGATAAAATAAGACAACAAAGATCATGCATATGGGGTTTCATACAAAAAAAAAAAAAACTCTATTGGAAATTGTACTAAAGACCATTTTCTTTATTATAGCATTGCAAAGACTTTGAATGCAAGCTGTCTGTACTGCAGGGAGCTGAGTTGAAAGTGAAATAGAAAAAAAAAGATGGGTAGGAAAAAATTTAAAGAAGCAGAACCGTCAAGAAGCAGCCTTGGTGATCGTGATGTTCATTTGTAGATACATTTTCAGTGAGAACATGGAACACAACTCTTAACAGAATGTTTGAAATCGAATGTGTTTAAAAGGAAAGACAAAGTGTACAGTTGTTATAGATATTTATACTTTTCTACAGAAACCTAGAATTTTGCTTTGGACAATAAGATAATGTCTTGGTGCCATCTCAGGAAGGAGTAATATCCGACTTAATGGAGACTCAAAGGCATAAAAATTCAAGTTTGCTTGAAAGTCATTCTAGATCTGAGAGGTTTTTAGATCAGAGCAGTGACTGGAAGCACAAAACCTAGCAAAGTACCTATAAACTGTAGGCATTTTTTTCAAATTGTTCTAAATCAGCTTTCAGTGAAAGGAGAACATGACATGTTTCTGGTTTTGCAGACATGGAAAATGCAATCATTAAGGGGCTTCCACCAAGATTTCAGAGCTAATCATGGAGAATATGTTTGACAAAATCAGAATTCCTAAATGTAGCTATATTGTTGCTAAGCATTATATTATAGAAATGTAGCTAAAGCTGATAAAAGGCCCCAAGATAATAGAGATGTCAAAAAATCAAATTGCTCAAAAGACTGGCTGTAAGAAGCCTTGGAGGTATGGATTCCTATACCTAATAAGCCTACATCTGAATACAGTGTTGAAGATGCTCAGCACAGATAGTTGATAGACAATGTTTGCTATTATTTATTTTTGTCTTAATTTTATCCAATCTTTTTTTGTTATTTTGCCACCTCTTAGGGAAAAGAGATGTCATATGTTTTTATATATAAATTTATATAGAATTTACAGATCAAAAGTATTGTGAGATACATATGAGACTTTTGTGGCCGTGGGCAAAATGCTATTGTTTGGATCTGGAATGTGACCAAAAGATCAATGTGTTAAGAACTTGGTTCTCAGTTGTGTGGTGAAAGTTCAGAATTGGGGCATAATAGAAAGTCTTGGGTCACTGATGATACACCTCTCCTGTGTGTGTGCGTGTGTGTGTGTGTGTGTGTGTGTGTGTGTGTGAGAGAGAGAGAGAGAGAGAGAGAGAGAGAAAGAGAGAGAGAGAGAGAGAGAGAGAGAGAGAGAGAGAGAGTTTCTGTCTTTTTCTTCTCGTCCATAGGGAACATGATATGAACAGATTATTTAACCACGTTCTCATTACTAGAATGTTCTACATGGCCATAAACTCAAGACAAAAGGAGCATAAACCAAATGAACCTTTCTTCTAAAGTAAATTAATAATTTTATTAATTTTCCTACCGTAATACACCAACAACACACTCATCTATAATATTAAGTTATTTCTTTAGTTGAATACTTGAGAATGATGGAAGAAATAAGTGAAATATAAATCCTACTAAATACTCCACAGACTTCTTTAAAAAACTTCAAAGCAACTTAGTGTGCCTTATCTATGGGTCCACTCCAGCTGAACCATAAGCACCTCAAATGCTCCCACTTAGAAGCAACTCAGAGTGTCTTATCTATAGATTCTCCAAAGCTGGCCCATGAGCATCTCAAATGCTCCATGTGCTTTACTTACAAAGAGACTACCTTGCACCAAGTACCCAGAAAGTCGAGAAAAGTGTGTCATGTAGACAGCTGGTTTGACTCTGTAGGATGGAGAGAAGGAAATTCATTTTACCACAATACTGAAATAAAAGGCATGATGTTCTTAGCTCCAGGCTTTCTCATCAAGATCCAAAGTCAGCATAAAATATTAAGAGTTTCTTCCTTAAAGCCAACAAGAATGGAACATAGCTCTGTTATGGGTAGTGATATATCCCTCTTGCAAACATTGGAAAAGGTAACTGCTTTCTCAGATACAAACACAGTAGTGCAAGAAACAGCAACAGGAAAATCACAGACATTGGAACTAACAAGTAAGTATATGATGGTAACCAGGAGAAATAGTGGTCTGTGTAGGGCCTGATATGGAATTTAAAATAATTTTACCAAGGAAGATCAGAGACACGCAAAAGAACACAAGTAACTAAAAAATCCCAGAGTTAAATAACACCATGAATGAGTTAAGTGTGGAAAGAGAGCACACCAGTACTAGATTTGATCAAGAACAAATTAATCTATGAGTGTAAAGATCATTTCTTTGAACAGATCTAATCAGAGGAGGAAATGGATAAAAACGATGAAATAAACAAAGAAACCCTACAGGGTTTGTGAGGCAGCAAAAAGAGGATAAAGCATAGTTTGCAGAGAGAGAGAGAGGGACAGGCTGAATAAGAGAGGAGGGGAAAGACTAAAGAATCTTGAGAGACAAAGGGAGTTTATTTAAAGTAATGGTTAAAGGCATCTTTTTACTTTTATTGGATTTTTTTCAAAATTTACATTTCAAATATTATCCCCTTTCCCAATATATTCTATCTTCCTTCCCCTGCTTCTATGAGGGTGCCCATCCACTCACCCATTCACTTCCCCCCACCACCACCTCTCTACGCTGACATTCCCTTCCCTACACTGAGGCATTGAGCCTTCATAGGACCAAGGGCTTCTCCTCCCATTGGTGTGTAACAATACCTTCCTCTGCTATATTTGGGGCTGGAGCCATGGATCCCTCCATGTGTACTCTTTGGTTGGTGGTTTAGTCCCTGAGAGCTCAGGGTAGTCTGTTTGATATTGTTGTTCTTCCTGTGGGATTGCAAACCCCTTCGGCACCTTCAGCCCTTTCTCTAACTCTTCCATTAAAGATTCTATTCTCAGTCCAATGGTTGGCTGTAAGCATCTGCCTCTGTATTTATCAGGCTCAGGAAGAGCCTCTCAGGAGACAGCTATATCAGGCTCCTGTCAGCAAGCACTTCTTGGCATTCACAATATTGTCTGTGTTTTGGTGTTTGTATATGGGATGGATCCCCAGGTGGAGCAGTCTCTGCATCGCCTTTCCTTCAGTGTCTGCTCCATACTTTGTCTCTGTATTTCCTCTGTAAATATTTTGTTCCCCCTGCTAAGAAAGACTGAAGCATCCACACTTTGGTCTTCATTCTTCTTAAACCTCTTGGGGTCTGTAAGTCGTATCTTAGGTAATCTAAGCTATGAGTTATTAATAAAAGACAATAGAAGTTACAAAACTATAAAAGTAATTTTTGGAAAGTTAAGATATTGAAACTCTACCTAAATTTAAAAGAAAAGACAAATAAAATCATAAGGCATTCTTAAGACATTTATATCACAGACCCAGAAAAACTCAGAAGAGAACACACCAACCAGCTATATGCCAATAAGTTTAGTAATCTAGGAGACAGGACAGATTCTTATGAGCATTGTACCTGTCAGAACTAAAACACAAAATACAGACATGATTTTGATGAATAAGAAATGTATGTATATGTATTTTTGTGTGCATGTGTATGCATATGTGTATATATGCATATGTGTGCATATATATATATGTATGTATTTATGTGCACATACAGTTTTTATATATGTGTGTTTTCTATGTGTGCATATATATGCATTACTATATGTGTATATATACATGTGTGTGTGTGTGTGTGTGTGTGTGTGTGTGTGTGTGTGTTTTTCTTCTGCTGAAGCTGCGTACTACACTTGAAGATTTTTAACACTAAAGTTTATGATATGTCCCTCAACTGCTGGTTTCTTTCTCCTAACTCTCAATACAAACCATTCATTTTTATCTATTGTAAATAAGGCATACAATTTTGTAACTCAAATAGAGGTGACTTCATTTATAGAAAATTTTAAGTAATGTCTCACAAGTAATGTCCAAGAATTCAATTTTTAAATTTCTTCTTATATTAAATAAGGCTAGTTCTTTCTGCTACCTACTGTTTCTAACATTAGTCTTTACACTCTACAGAATAATATGTCTCAGTATTGGCAAACAGTCAAGATTCACAGGAGTGTCAGAGGCATCTGAGTACATCAAAACTGAGTCAAAGTATGCACTGCATGGATCTCCGTGTCTCGTGTGAGACACCATACTGCCTAGCATAGAAAACCATTAGTTCTCCAAGTTATGTTCCTTTGCATTTGTAGACCTTCATATTTTAACTTGAAAAGGGTAGAGTTTTCTTTCAAGATATTTTGATCACATTATGAACCCAGAGATTGTTAACTAGAAAACCTGTTTCTTGATGTGGTGTGTCTCAGCCCTGGCACACACCTTTAACCCAAGAGTTTTCTCTACACAGGATTGAATTAAGTCAACCATAGATCAAGAAGTGAAGCAAGAAACCCAATGACAGGGGTTGAACATAAGAAAGCCCATAAAAGAGAAAGAAAGGTCTTTGAATTGAAGGCAATTTAAGACAGTGTAGAGAAGAGAATTAAATAGCCTTTTTCTTCTGGGCTTTCAGGTGGAATAGGAAGGTCAGCTGGGTGATTTCTCGGCCACACTAAGGTAGCAGGATTTCACTATAGTGTCTTGCTCTTGAGTCTTGATCTGGTAAATCAAACGTTGGGGTTTTATTTTTAAAAATAAAAAGTTGTTTGATCATCTACTCAATGTCTATTCTGACAAGGACCAGGTTCAACTTGGACATGGTTCTGGGAGAAAGAGTGTTATAATAGGAAAAACAAAGATTCAGAATAAAATCACAGGTCAAAGCTGGTGGCCTATGTTCTACTTGAGATGGCTCCCTAGACAACTGTCTGTAGACAGCCCCTGGCTCTCTAGTCTGCTCCAGACAGCTTTTCAGATAGCTTTTTCTCTAATTTCTACTTGAGACAGCTTTTTAGATGTGTGTGTATGTGTGTGTGTGTGTGTGTGTGTGTGTGTGTGTGTGTGTGTTTTCTGCTTGAAATAGCCTTTTCTTTCTATCCTAAAAATCTCTATGAGCAAATAGCTGTCTGCTCCACATAGCTCTCTCTGGTTGAGACAGCACTCTTTTCTAGTAAAAGTTTCTGAAAGCTCTCCAGATAGCTCATGGTTTTCTGAGTAAAGTCAGAAAAGCTGCTATAAAAACAATCTTTGGGATCTTCTAACCCTGTCAGAAATTCAGTAAGAAAAAATTTAAAAGTAATTTGGGGTTTTCCCACAAAAATCAGAAAACATTTGAAAAGAGCTGCATTTACTCTCTAAGTAATTCTTGGGATTTCTGACCAAGGTAAGAGGGGCCATTAAAACAATTTTCTAAAATAACTATGAAAATTCTAAAAGAGCTGTGTTCACTCTTCATGAATTTTCTAACTAAAATCAGAAAGTTTGTTAGAAAAATAAATTCTTGAAAAGCCATGTTCAGTGTCCAGAGGTCTCCAGACAGCTCTGCTCTTGCTAGAGAAAATGTCAAAGAACTTCAGCTGCTTTCTGCCCATTCATCTCATGCAGACCAAAAGCCCAGTTTTCTATTTATATATCAATTCAGTTATTTATGCCAGATTCTCCCTTGACTATTCCATGAATCAACATCTCATGACCCCAGCCCCTTGATTCTTAGGAAACAGCAAGCATATATTTCATTTTATTTATTTTTATATTTTTAACATTGGAAAATAATTTAGAGACCTCTTAGTAAGCTAACTGGGTGGGACCACACTAAGCCTGGGCCTTGACTTACTATGATCCAGGCTGACCTTGAACTCAGGAATCTGCCTGAGTTTGTACCTGCCTGCCTTTGTATCTTTCTGACAAACTGGCTCATAGTGTAGCTGCCTCTGTGAAGCTCCTTATACAATTCACGTTATGTTCTTATATATTTGCATAGTTCAGAAATTATATATTTTGAACTCATGTTTTTTTTAGATTTCTTTTCTACAGCCTTAATGTGTGTGCCGAAGGGTCCCAGCATTTACCATTTTGCTAAAGATATAGACACACCCTTGAATCCCAGACTCATCCTGTTTCTAATTATAATGGAGTCATTAAAGTTAAAGGGGAAGACATTCCTTGAAGGAACATGAGATTTGTGTATTATTTTACAAACAAGCCTTACCCAGACAGCAGCCATCCATACTCAGAGAGGCCATGCCTGGTGGCCCTGTTTCAGGAGTGGGGACCATGCCATTCTACCCCTACCAAGGGTCATGCCAGATCCAGATCTAGCTTACTGAGCTTTTCCTAAGTGTAGAATGCCAACCAAGTGTACCCATCAGAAAGCAACACTTCCAAATTTTTCAATTTTCTATCTATTGATTTGAGGAAAAAAAAGACTGGTGGAGAAGGTAATCAGTCCACCCTGTTTCGAGAAATCCTTTCCCAGCACAGACTTCTCTTATTTTAACTTAGAGAATTCAAGCTTAAGCTACAACTGTTTTTTATTTTTTAATTCTGCTATATTTGTTGAAATAATAACTTGGAATTTGAGAAAATTTTGTTACCAAAGAGAGAGAGAGAGAGAGAGAGAGAGAGAGAGAGAGAGAGAGAGAGAGAGAGAGAGAGAATTTGAATAGTTTGAATTTTATAGGCTGAAGCCTTTGAAAAAGCCATTTTGCTTGTTTGTTTGTTTGTTTCTGTTCTCTGGTTTTGAGGCACAATATTTGTGGTGGCTCTGTCTATGCTCTTCCTTCTTCCCCCACAGTGTTGTTTCTATGTAAATGTCCTTTTTCCAAGACACACCACAGAGGTAGAATCTTACAGAAAAAACCAAGGTTCTGTTATACCTATAAGATTTTATTTTTTTGAAATTATTTGATATTTTCATTTCAAATGTTATTCCCTTTCCTGGTTTCCCATCAGGATTCTGCCTACCCTATCCCCCTTCCTCTGCCTCTATAGGAGTGCTCCCCACTCACTCACCCATTCCCTCCCAACTCCCCACTCTCGTATTCTTCCAGACTGGGGCATAGAGCCTTCACAGGACCAATGGCCTCTCCTCCAGTTGATGCCCCATAAGGCCATCCTCTGCTACATATCCAGCTGGAGCCATGGCCCCCTCCATGTGTACTCTTTGGTTGGTAGTTTAGTCTCTGGGATCTCTAAGGGGTCTGGTTGGTTGGTATTGTTCTTCCTATGGAGTGGCCAACCCCTTCAGTTCCTTCATTCCTAACTCCTCCACTGGGGACCCCATTCTCAGTTCAATGGTTGGCTGAGAGCATCCTCCCCTGTATTTGTCAGGTACTGGCAGAACCCCTCAGGAGACAGTTAAATCTGGCTCTGTCAGCATCACTTCCTGACATTCACAATATTGTCTGGGTTTGGTTACTGTATATGGGCTGGATCCCCAGGTGAAGCAGAGTCCTTTACTTTGCACCCTTCACTTAGTTTCATTTACTAAGAAATCTAAAATCACAAAAGAAAAGTCCTATTGTATCTACATCAACAAGTCTAGAAACATGAAACAGGGTCACAGCATTTGCTTGGGCTTGAAGTTTGCTAATCAATCATGTGCCTTTCTTCTTAAACTTACATGGAGTTAGGATTTGACACAGGAATAGATGAAATAATGATGTATTGTTTTACTGAGAAACATGAGGTTAGTGAGGTTAGTGTGGCTGGAATCCAAAGAAAGCAGGCTTCTTGTCTTTCAAGAGAATGGCAGTGTTTTTGTCAGGAAAACTACTCTCTTGTCAAGGCAGAATGTTTTGTGGAAGAGAGAGGAAGAGGACAAAAGAGAGAGAGAGAGTAAGGGGACACCAAACTGGGCTAGGACACTCTAGTTGTGATACACACAGGGTGTTAATACTGTATTTTCTCTCCTACCCAATGATTATCAGAATTCCATAATTTTAAAACCCCAAATCTTGACAGCTAAGGCTCATCAAAATTATATGACTCCCAAATTCTATAACATATCTAGAGGAATGTTCTGAAATTTTTGGTCATGTGACATTCGGAGGAATAATCCCACCTCCAATACATCTACAAGACCAGGCTCTCAATGGAGAGCTAGAAACAGAAAAGAGATTTTTCCACTGATACAGTGTTTGTGCTGCAGAGTTGGGATCATGTTAGGGTTAATTTCAATCACATTTACTAAATCTATTAAGCTTCAAAGAATAAAGTACTAAACAGCTTATAAGTAAGTGGAACCTGAGGGTCAAGGAGTATTCTATGTTCACATAATATGCCAACACACTTACTATTGTACATCACCCATCACCTAACACAAAATTAAGACTAATATAACAGTATGCTGATTTTACCTATATAGCAGTGGAAGTTCAAAATGTATAAGTTATGGTTGTAGTTCCCAAGCTTTTTTGAGCCCTTAGTAAAGAAGTAAGTAAAGCCATTCGTCTTTCAGAAAGTCAGTGAAGCAGACACAGGAGCAAAATGTCCTCCATACACTACTCCTTAAGAATTTCCTTATGAATTATGAATGGTTGGTTGGCAACAAAATCTTCAAGATAAAGAATATAAAATAAACTTTCTATTCAGAAGACCCATGATGCATGGCAAATCCATATTTTAAATATATTTTTAACATTTATTTTCTACTTACTTTCCATCATAGAAAATTTGAATGTGCTAAGTTATGGCCTCTTTTTCTGTTTTAAACGTTAAAACATCACAGATATGTAAATGTCTTGAAGTAATAGAGACTAATAATAAGCAATAATACAGGGTATAGTGTCTTCATATATGTATAAATGCCAGAAGAATCTCTTCTCAGTTGGGTATGTCTCTTTGTTCAGTAACACATTCAGTAAGAAAATAAAAATAGCCAACTTGTATAGAGGCCACTTGAAAAACTAAGCAGTTAGATAGCTTAATCACACCACACTTCTTGAAACATCATTATCTTAGTCATTAATTTACTCGTGTATTATAGAAATATTACTAAATACCAATGATGTGCCAAGCTTTTGAGAAGT
This sequence comes from Micromys minutus, assembly GCF_963924665.1. Lineage (NCBI taxonomy): Eukaryota > Metazoa > Chordata > Mammalia > Rodentia > Muridae > Micromys > Micromys minutus. The sequence goes on from NC_137969.1 coordinate 15,491,902, forward strand.
AGATGTGTTCTGAACTAAGATGATCTCTTTTAATCTAGTGAAAGACAGAGCATTGGCTCCAAAATTGATTTTCAGAATTCCTATGAATGAAAAAAATGGTATTTTTACTATATGTATGAAAATAACTCCATTTGTGTGCAGCTACTTAATCAATTTACATGGCAAAATAAAGCACAATTGTCTGGGTTTTTTTCACCTTAAGTGCATTTCAGAAAACAGTCAGAAATTTCTACCTTACCCCAAAACATAAAACTAATAAAACTCTTTGCGAACATCCATTCAGTCCCTCTTTCCAGGCAAGTATTGGTAGCAGTTCTTAATAACTGTAAAATATTTTATCACAGCAGAAGTCATAAGAACCAGAGCCCATCCTTATCTCTCTTGGATGTGGAGACTGTGAGAGAAAAAATAGCCAGTCACTTGCAAGTGCATTCTTCAGTAACTCATGGTTTGTGAACTTAAGCACCCTGTTTCTAATAGGGGATGCTCTCATCTTACCTCGGTCTTCCTGTTTTGACAGTCCTCATAGCTGCATTAGAGTGCTTTATAAAATCATAAGCTATTTTGGATATAATTGTTGTGTCTAGCTTCCCATCAAATGGCAAGTACTTTGGGTCAATATACAGAAGCCAAATGGAATGAAGACACTGCTTAATGTTATCTGGCAGCCCTTATCTGTGATGATACAGAACTGAGGATGTTGTAAAGGCAACCATGTAGGTGAAGAACTGGGAATAAATTTCAAGCCAGACATTGCTATTAAAACCATGTAGGAAAATACTATTTCCATCGTACTCACCCAAGCAGGCATCAAGTTCCCTGGATTGTTACGCAAAAATACAGATTTAAAAAATGGATTTCAATGGCCAAACAAAAAAAATGATTGTCTCTGCTCCAAGAAAATTTGATGCAAGAAAATAATGTGATGCTATTCAAAATTCTTGGTGCAGATTTCATCAATGTGAGGCAACATGAACACTCTTTGAACTTGGAATCAGAAGAAAGCTGGGTTCAGGATTTAGCCTCATGTCTTCATGGCTCTCCAACCTCTGGAGAGCTAGTCTTTCAATTGTCACAGTCATCAGCGCATCTGTAGTCCCTGAAGAAGTATAATCTAGTGAGCACAGAGAGGAATTGTTAAAATGATTACCATGACATGATGGATATCAAACTACTTTAGGAATTCTAGGTAGATTCAACTACCTTAATTCCCTAGCAATCTGAATCTCCTGCATGCTATGAGGACTGCCATAAGCCCCAGGGAAACTGTTCACTGGGATCTGTTCCAATGCTTTAAAGGATGATTACTGCTAGCATGTTAATTTTAAGTTGTATTTATGGCAGAATTGGGCTGTGCTTTATTTGTAGTAGGAACAATTTATAGTACCTTTGGACCCCTTCTTTCATAAATATTTACTATAAAATATGTGTTTGCTTTCTAGGATGCAAGTTACAATTTCATGCCTCAGATTATTGTTACATTTTTATGACACACAAATCATCATTTCTGTGATATATTTGTTAACAAATCTTGGTTGATAATACAACTGTCATTTGCATTATTGTTTTCGTAAGAAACACACTGAGTTTATCACATGTGATTCTAGGTACACATTAGATTCTAATTTGTAGACTGCCTGTATTTTAAATTCACTTTTCAAGTTAAGGCTCTACAGCTGAAAAAATAGGTGTTTTCTGTGGTAAGCTAAAGTACAGCTGTGAGCAAGAAATACAGCATACTTTAAATTCTACAGGTCATGGCTATGTGCATTTGATTAAGAGTGCATTTTGCCTTGTTTATTTCTTTTAATTGGATATTGTTTCATTCATTTCATTTCATTCAATTTACTGCATGATCACTAAATTTTGAGGACTGTCCTATATGCTCTGTATGATATGGACAGTTATAGAATTACTGTATGAATTAATAAGCAACTCTGTCCTTAAAGAATTCCTAGGAAAACATCTGCAGGTAAAAATCAGTGTTAAGTATATCTAATCAAACAAGCAAGGGGATCTGCCCTTGAACAGAGCCTCCATGCCATTCTTGGAAGGACCCCATTTAGGTAATACATTCAGTTTAAACAACTTCTAAATGCTTTGATTCACTATTAGAGAGTCATTGTACATAGCTAAATGCATGTAATTTGTGACACATAAAAGATCCATTACTAGTATGAATCTGTGGTCCATGTGAGATAAGTACAAATGTATAGGAAGATGCAGAACAAAGATGTTCTAGGGGCTGGGAATCAGGATGTGCATGGAACACCTGTACTTCCATCTTCCTCATTGTTCTCTCTATATATAGCAGCCCTGGCATGGGATCAATATACCTATATGTTAATAGATTAATGGAATTAAAGAAAGAGTGGTATATGTGGTATATACATGAAGGAAGATTAGTCAACCTTCAAAAAACTAGTCTCATCAGTACCAACAGCATTGATAAACCTATGAGGATATTATGTCAATTGAAATAAACCATGCAAAAAAAAAAAAAAATGTCAAAAAATGTCATACGTGATTTCCAAAGAGTTGAGTTCAAGAAAGCAGAGAGTACATGGGGTTTTTGCCAAGATTTTGGAAAGGACAGAAGTTAAGAGCAATGGTTCAAGACATCTACTGAACAATCCAGAAGCTAGAGTTAACATGTTATAGCATTGAAAACTGCTAAAAAGATAGATTTTAATGGTTATCACCACAAAGTACATGTATTGAGTAATTTAAGTTAAAAATTTAACAAAGTACACATATTTCAAACTGTCACTTGTACTTTATTTATAAAGGAAGGGAGAGAAGAAAAGAAGAAATGAGGGGTTCAGGAAGGCCTTCCCTAAGTGCTATCAAAGAGAGTCTCATGAGATGCGTTATGCCTCAGATGCACACTCTACATCAAGGATTTTAGATTAATTCCAAAAAGCCAAATAGACATAAACTATCATATTTTTGAACCATCTTCTGTTGTAATGGCTGATGACATTCTCTCAGGATCAGTTAAGCAGCAACTGAAGGAGTGGAAATAAAACATCTACTATAGCTCAACAAACCAAATCTGGAGACTTCAAGAAGATAAAGGAGTGAATTATGATAAAACTGTCCAACACCAGACAGCTAGAGAAAACATCTCTATTATATAGCTCCAAGCTCATTCTTCAGATATTATCTATCAAAACCACTGGGAAAGATTTTCCCAAGAGAAGATAGAGAGCCCTGATGTCATTGATATAACTCAGAACTCTGGGCTTAAGTCTATCCTTTTCTTTTTCTTTCTGGAATAAATACATTTTGGAATCACAACTATGGAGATGTATATACTTACTGTAATTGAATTATAAATTTGATTTTTGTTAAATCCTAAGTCCTAAATCATTATAAGACATTTGTGAAGATGAATTTCATTAAAGTTGTTCTTCATTCAGTTCTTTTTGTTTGTTGTTGTTTATACTTTCATGTGTAATCAAAATATAAGAACTACATGAATTAAGGGATAGCTTGTACATAGCTGAATATGACTTGTCAGACATTAACGGTTCCTGGCTTGTATAAATATATGGCCCACCTCAGATTAGTGTAAATGTATTGGAAATGCATGATAAAGATGTGCTAGGAATTTTGAAATTAGTATGTGCACAAAACATCTGAACTTCCATCTTCAACTTTGTTATTTCTATTCACAGTAGACAGAGTTAAGAATAGAGACTGTGGTGATAGAGATACCAAGTTCAGTCTTTAGCATCCAAACTGATCTGTTCACTATTGCCTAGAACTCCAGCTCCAAAAGACCTGGTACTTTCTTTTCAATTCTGTAGTTACTGCACTCATATGCGTATACCCACACATGTGCACATCATTAAAAATACTAAAAATAAGTCTCTAAATACAAGATAATTCATTTGAAGCATCCACAAAGGCATGCAACTAAAGTCTTTGGAGTTTTTTCTTCTGTAAAGAATTGATTAAAGGACTGAGCAGATGACTCAGCAATTAAGAACTCTTACTGCCTTTATAGAAGTCTAGGGTTTGGTTCCCAGCACTCACATTAGGCACCTCACAAAGGCCTACAAATCCACTTCCTAAGACTCAAGTGTCTTTGTCTGGTCTCTCCTGCAAGCGTGTAGTGTGCAGACATTAACTCAGAACACACAGACACACACACACACACAATAAATGAACAAAATTTATCAAAATCAGTTTCAAAGAGGTTGATGGGCATATGCTTTTAATCTCAGAAGCTCAATAGGGAGTGGGTAGGTGGATATCTGTGAGTTATAGGTCATCCTCATCTACAAGAAAGTTCCAGACTAGGCAAGATCATATCCTGAAAGCTTGTCTTGAAAGAAAGGTAATGTGGTTAAATGATTATACAACAAAGATAGATCTACTTGTTAGTTTACAAGACTAGAAATCTGCCCTTGTATAATCAAACTATAACAACTTTGCCAAATCCTTTACTTAAATGTTACCCCTCCCCCAGTCTTCATGCACTGCTTCAGTGATGTTATTTAAATCTCTAAGGATCCAGGCTACTAGTGATCCAGGGTCATGAGAAAATTTGACCTATGAAAAGAGAAACTCTTGAGCCCTTGCAAATTTAATTTTTATAATTTGCATTATAAAACTTCCCCAGTCATTTTATTCTATACTATTTTTTCTTGTTTCTACTTGTACACCTAGGGTCTAGCAAAGAAAACCTAGCAAGATTATTAAAGGAGATAATATATTTAGGCTACATGTGTAAATATTTTTAAAATCTCATGATTTAATAGTCATGTATGAATGTGAGAAAAAGTAAAATTTTAAGGTTGGGGCTCCTTATTATTGTTAAGAATATTATCAGTGGATATCTCGAGCTACATTTTTAAGAAGGGGTTAATGTCTTAGAAATGATAAATTATAATAGATACTTAATAAAGTAAAGGAAGTAAATAAATGTACAAAAATGAATGGTAGTAAGACCTGCCTTCTTTTTTTCATTCTTTGTCTAAATATTTAATTTAGTATTTCATGAAAGCATTAATGCAATGAATGAACGGTGATATAATTTCCCTCTGGCAAGCACTATGTTATTTCTCTTCAGTTAAATTATTCTAGGGTATGATCTACCTAATTGTTCCATGAACTTTTTTTTCTTACAACTTTATTTTTAAAAAGAAAAATACATGTACAGATTTTTAAAAGCATTTTGGCAATTCTTTTAGAGGTTTGATAGTATGAAATGAAATCCCACTAGCTGCCATAAGCATAAAGCATATGTAGAACAGAATGTAACATAAAAACATTTAGTTTTCTTGGTGTGTATAGATTAAACATAATGATTTTTAGATGCCAAAAACTGGCACAAGGCTATATTCCTACCTCTTGGATTATTAATGATTTAAGGTCTAGGTGTACAAAACATTGAGGGAGTGCCATACACTTCTTTATTTTTCCCAAGAAAGACCAAGTCTTTCACTGTTTGGCCTTTGTTATTCTTGAGTTTCATATGGCCTTTGAGTTGTTTCTGGGGTATTCAGAGCATTCTGGGGAAAGTATCCAATTATCAGTGACTGTATATTGTGTCTGTTCTTTTGTGACTGGGTTACCTTACTCAGCATGATATTCTCTAGATCCATCCATTTGCTTAGGAATTTCATAAAGTCATTGTTTCTAATAGCTGAGTAGTACTTCATTGTGTAAATGTACCACAATTTTTGTATCCATTCATCTACTGAAGGGCATCTGGTTTCTTTCTAGCTTCTGGCTATTATAAATAGGGCTGCTATGAACATTGTAGTGCATGTGCCCTTATTGTAAGTTAAAGCATATATTGGGTATATGCCCAGAAGTGGGATGACTGGGTCTTCAGGTAGAATTATGTTCAGTTTTCTGAAGGACCACCAGACTTATTTCCAGAGTGGTTGTATCAGCTTACAACTCCACCAACAGTGGAGGAGTGTTCCTCTTTTTCTGCATCCTCACCAGCCTCTACTGGCATCTGAGTTTCTGATGTTATCCATTCTGACTGGAATGAGGTAGAATCTCAGGGTTGTTTTGATTTGCATTTCACTGATAGCTAGGAAGGTTGAGCACTTCCTTAGATGCTTCTCAGCCATTCCATATTCCTCACTTGAGAATATTTTGTTTATCTCTGTACCCGAATTTTTAATAGGATTATTTGATTCTCTGCAGTCTAACTTCTTGAGTTATTTGTATATATTGGATATTAGACCTCTATCAAATGTGGAGTTGGTGAAGATGTTTTCCAAATCTGTTGGCTGCTGTTTTGTTTTCATGACAGTGTCCTTAACCCTACAGAAACTTTGCAATCTCATTAAGTCCCTTTTCTCCATCCTTGGTCTTAGATCACTAGCCATTGATGTTCTACTCAAGAAATTTTTCCTTGTGCCTATGTGTTCTAAGGTTTCCCACACTTTCTCTTCTAATAGTTTCAATGTACCGGGTTTAATGTGCAGATATTTGATTCACTTGCACTTGAGCTTTGTACAAGGAGATAAAAAGAGTCTATTTTCATTCTTCTGAATGCTGTGTGCCAGTTGAACCAACACAATTTGTTGAAAAGGCTGTTCTTTTTCCATTGAATGTTGACAGCTCCTTGGTCAAATATGAAGTGACCATATGTGTAAGGGTTCATTTCTGGATCTTCTATTCTGTTCCATTGATCTACCTCCCTATCTCTGTACCAGTGCCATGCAGATTTTAACACAATTGCCTTGTAATATAGCTTGAGGTCAGGGATGGTGATTCCTGTATATGTTTTCCTGTTGTTGAGGATGGATTTTGATATTCTAGGTTTTTTGTTATTCCACATGAATTTTCAAATCTTTCTTTCCAGCTCTATGAACAATTGAATTTGAATTTTGATGGGAATTGCATTGAATCTGTAGATTACTTTTGGTAAGCTGGCCATTTTTATAATGTTGATCCTTCCATTCCATGTGCATGGGAGATCTTTCCATTTTCTGAGATCCTCCTCAACTTCCTTCTTAAGAGATTTGAAGTTCTTGTCATATAGGTCCTTCACTTGCTTAGTTAGAGTCAGACCAAGGTGTTTCATATTGTTTGTGACTATTGTGAAGGATATTTTTTCCTAATTTCTTTCTCAGCATGTTTGTCCTTTGAGTAGAAGAAGGCTACTGATTTGTTTGAGTTAATTTTATATCCAGCCAATTTGCTGAAGTAGTTTATCAGCTGTAAAATTCTCTGGTGGAATTTTGGGGGTCAGTTTAGTATGCTATCATGTCATCTGCAAATGCTGATATTTTGCCTTTTTCCTTTCTGATTTATACACTTTGATTTCTTTTTGCTGTCTAATTGCTCTGGCCAGGACTTCCAGTACTATGTTGAATAGGTAGGGAGAGAGTGGGCAGCCTTGTCTAGTTTCCGGTTTTAATGGGATTGCGTTAAGTTTCTCACTGTTAAGTTTGATGTTCCTGTTGGTTTGCTGTATACTGCTTTTATTACATTTAATTGGGCCTTGGATTCCTGTTCTTTCCAAGACTTTTAACATGAAGGGGTGTTGCATTTTCTCAAATGCTTTCTCAGAATCTAGTGAGATGCCCGTGTGGATTTTTTCTTTGAGTTTGTTTATAGGGTAGATTATGTTGATGGGTTTCTGCATATTATACCATCCCGGCATTCCAGGGATGAAGCCTACTTGATCATGGTGAATGTTCATTTTGATGTGTTCTTGGATTCGGTATTCAAGTATTTTCTTGAGTATTTTTGCATCAATGTTAATAAGTGAGATTGGTCTGAAGTTTTCTTTCCTTTTATGGTCTTTGTGTGGTCTATGAATGAGGGTTATTGTGGCCTCAAAAAATTAGTTGGTTAGTGTTCCATTTGACTCTATTTTGTGGAGTAGTTTGGAGAGTATTGGTATTAGGTCATCTATAAATGTCTTATAGAATTCTGAATCCATCAGGTCCTGGGATTTTTTTTGGTTGGAAGGCTTTTGATGACTGCTTCTATTTGTTTAGGTGATATGGGATTATTTAGATGGTTTACATGGTCCTGGTTTAACTTTGGTATCTGGTATCTGTCTAGGAATTCATCCATTTCTTCCTGACTTTCCAGTTTTGTAGAGTATATGCTTTTGTTGTAGGATCTGAGGATTTCTTGCATTTCCTCAGTTTCAGTTGTTATGTCTCCACTTTTATTTCTGATTTTGTTAATTTGGATACTCTCTCTTTGTGCTCTAGTTAGTCTGGCTAAGGGTTTATCAATCTTCTTAATTTTCTCAAAGAACCAGTTCTTGGTTTTGTTGATTCTTTGAATTGTTCTATTTGTTTCTATTTGGTTAATTTCTGATCTGAGTTTGATTATTTCTCACTATCTACTCCTCTTAGGTATATCTGCTTCTTTTTGTTTCATTGCATCCCATAGTTTTGGGCATGTTGTGTTTTCATTTTCATTAATTTCAGAAAATCCTTAATTTCTTTATTTCTTTTTTGAATATGCTATTTTTGAGTAGACCATATCTCAACTTCCATGTGTATCTGGGCTTTTTGTTGTTACTAAAGACCAACCTTAGTCCATGATGATCTGACAAGATGCATGGGAGTATTTCAATCATTTTAAATCTATTGAGGCTTGTTTTGTCATCAACTATACAGTCAGTTTTGGAGAAGGTGCTGTGAGGTGCTGAGTAAAAGGTGCATTCTTTTGTTTTAGGGTGAAATGTTCTGTAGATGTCTGTTAATTCCAATTGGTTCATAACCTCTGCTAGTTTCACCGTATCCTTGTTCAGTTTCTACTTCCATGATCTGTCCATTGATGAGAGTGGGGTATTGAAGTCTTTCACTATTATTGTGTGTGGTACAATGTATGTTTTGAGCTATAGTTGGGTTTCTTTTATGAATATAGGTGCTCTTGTATTTAGAGCATATATGTTAAAGATTGAGGATTCCTCCTGATAAATTTTTCCTTTAATGTGTAAAAAGTGTCCTTCCTTATCTTTTTTTGATAACTTATGTTTGAAAATCTACTTTATTCGATATTAGAATGGCTACTCCAGCTTGTTTCTTGGGGCTGTTTGCTTGGACAGTATTTTTCCAGCCTTTTACTTTGAGATATTGTCTGTCTTTGTCTCTGAGATGAGTTTCCTGTATGCAGTAAAATGCTGGATTCTGTTTATGTATCCAGTCTGATAGTCTATGTCTCTTTATTGGAGAACTGAGTTTATTTATGTTAAAAGATATTAAGGAACACTGGTTGCAGTTTTCTTCTTTTTTACTTTTAGAGGTAGAATTATGTCTGTGTGTCTTCTTCTGTTTTTTTTTTGCTTAGTTATTTTTTTGCTTTTTCTGGGATGCAGTTTCCCTCCCTATGTTGGATTTTCCATCTATTATTCTTTGTAGGGCTGGATTTGTGGTCAGATATTGTGTAAATTTAGCTTTGTCCTGGATTATCTTGGTCTCTCCATCTATGGTGATTGAGACTTTCGCTGGGTATAGCAGCTTGGGCTGACACTTGTTTTCTCTTAGGGTCTGCATGATGTCTGTCCAGGATCCTCTAGCTTTCATAGTCTCTGTTTAGAAATCAGTTGTGATTCAGATTGGTCTGCCTTTATATGTTACAGGACCTTTTTCCCTTACTGCTTTTAGTATTCTTTCTTTGCTTTAGGCATCTGGCATTTTGACTAATATGTGTCGGGAAGAATTTCTTTTTTGGTCCAACCTATTTGGAGTTCTTTAGGCTTCTTTTATTCTATGGTCATCTCATTCTTAATGTAGGGAAGTTTTCTTCTACGATTTTCTTGAAGATATTTATTGTGCCTCTTAGTTGATACTCTTCTCCCTCTTCTATTCATATTATCCTTAGGTTTGGTATTCTCATTGTGTCCTGGATATCCTGGACATTTTGGGTTAGGAGGTTTTGGCTTTTGCATCTTCTCTGAATGTTTTGTCTAGGCTTTCAATGTTGTCTTTTACCCCTGAGATTCTCTGTTCCTTCTCTTGTAGTCTGTTGGAGATGCTTGCATCTGTGACTCCTGATTTTTTTTTTTTTCAACTCATAGATGGTTTTATTTTGTAGAGGAGCATACATATAAATAAATAAGCTAGACAGAAGGCAACTGAGGATAGCATTCCTTAGCCACTGGGTAGAGCTTTTAGACCAAAAGATGCTGTGTGATTGTCCAGAAATTAAATATAGCTCCATATGTCAAATAACATTAATTAGCACCAAGTAACTATACATGCGTGCTACACTTGTGACTTCATTCCTAAGATGGCTTCTACCTTGGAGTGGGGAGCTTGTCAGAAGGCAATAGGGTGAAAGACCCTTTGGAATTCTGTGGACTCGCCTGCTGCTTTCCCCACACTAAGAGGTTAATTTTGGCTAAAGAAAGGACTAGCAACATCAATGGGAGGGGACATTGCCAACACATCCTTTGGATCCATCATGCACCTGACACTTTTCCTTGCTCATGTTTCCATTCCACAAACTCATACTGCGCACCTACTTTGAGTTGACTTTCATATGAAGGGCTAGCAGGGCCAGGGACTAAGGCATGTCTGCCCCCAAGGAGTTCACAGTCAGCAGAAAATGGGGATACATATCTATACGGCATTACCATCGGCAGACAAAGAGAACAAGAGACCTATTTTGTGGCTCTTAGGGACGGCCCCTCTGAGTAGAGAGGTCAAACAAGAGCAAGTAAGCATTTGCAAAGAGTAGCTAAACTTAACCTTAGGAAGTAAAACTGAAGTATGTTGCTTCCTATTTTGGGGGTCGTGAGAAATCCACTTTAAAATGGCCTCAAATACTGCTTCACGTTGAGTTCATCTTTCTCAATGATGTCCTTAAGCTCAGTGACCGAGAGCTCCAGAAACTCCGCCAAGACTCTCACCATTTCCTCGAAGTTGTGTAGGATGAACATGTAAGCCTTCTGCCTCAGCTCAGGGCAGTAGTAGTAGTCTGTGAACTTGCAGATGCCAATACAGTTATCTAGACACAGCTCCGACTTTAGGAACTCACAGTAACCCCTAACAATCCCCATGATGTTAAACTGGTCAGCAGCAGCCAGCAGCTTCTCCACGTTGTCAGGGGCGATAGGTACGGTCCGAGTGTATGCATACTCAATAATTAGCTTCATCATGTCGGGGGGGAAATGCCAGGAATGTTGTAAACCTTCTTCTCAGTGTTGTTCCAGCCACTTGTAAACAAAGCTCTAAAGTAGGAGCTGCAGCTGCAGAGGATGTTCTTGTGGGCATTGACCTCGAAGCCATTGACTTTGATGACCACGTCACAGAGCTTGCCCTCAAGCCGGAGCTCATTGAAGATCTCACAGGTCATCGAGCTCATCTTCCTCTCCATGTGAGGCTGGTAGAACCGGGTGGAGGCCGCCGCGCTCTCCGTCTCCATGGCACCTTGGGACCAGGGAAGAGAGGCTGCTCTCCTGGGGTGTTGCGGAGGGTGATGGGGGTCCCCTTTAGCCAGCTGTCGCTCCTTTTCCCTACTACTTCTTTCATATAGGGACCATCAGGCAGCCCAAGTTCCAGAATCCTGGGCAGTGAGATCACTCAGGATTGTGCTCTCGGGTTCTAGAACCCCCTTCTTGCCCCTTCTTTTCCTCCCCCTCCCTCTAGAACATACAGGTAGACCACCCCGCACCTCCTTCCTCGTCCTCAGGCCTAGGGCAGAACTGTGGCCACCAACACAATTGAGCCATTTACTGAGCCTGCTGCTTACTGCATCCTCAGGTTGGGTCCCCCACCATCCCTGCAGCATCCTTCCAAAGCTCTCACTGGGCTCCCCATGTGTGCAGAGCCAAAAGCAAAGCCAATTAAATGTCATTCTGGCCAGGGTCTTCTAGCCCCTGAGATGCCTTTATTGGCTTATTTTGCTTAGTAGCTTAGTGATGATGAAGGGCCCAGCTAGGAAAATGTATCCTGGCTGCATTCCCTGTCCAAAATGCTCTTGGATACCTGGTGGGTTGTTATTTGCAATGCTGGGGATGAAACATAGGGCCTCATAACTTCAGGCAAGCACTCTCTCACTAAGCAGTGACCCCCAACCCGAAGTAAAGACTGCACTTGCTGTTTTGTTCCAAAAAAAGTGAGTGACAGGTACCCATATACACCAAAGCCTCATATGTTCTGTAGATATCTATTAATTCCTCTTGGTTTATAGTTTCTGCTAGGTTTACAGTGTCCTTGTTCAGTTTCTGTTTCCATGATCTGTCCATTGGTGAGAGTGGGGTATTAAAGTCTCCCACAACTATTGTTTGGGGTGAAATGTATTTTTTGAGCTTTAGTAGGGTTTCTTTTATGAATGTGGGTGCTTTTTTATTTGGTGCATATATGTTAAGGATTGAGAGTTCCTCCTGACAGATTTCCCCGGTAATGAGTAAAAAGTGTCCTTTTTTATCTTGATAACTTTTGGTTGGAAATTTACTTCATTTGATATTAGTATAGCCACTCCAGCTTGCTTCTTAGGGCTGTTTGCTTGGAAGTATTTTTCCCAAACTTTTACTCTGAGAGAGTGTCTATCTTTGTCTCTGAGATGAGTTTCATGTATGCAGCAAAATGCTGGATTTTGTTTATGTATCCAGTCTGATAACCTATGTCCCTTTATTGGGGAGTTGAGACCATTTATGTTAATAGATATCAAGGAATAGTTGTTTCTGTTTCCTGCTATTATTGCTTTTGTTGGTTTAGTTGTGTCTGTGTCTCTTTCTTCTTTTGGTTTTCTTGCTTAGGAGTTTTCTTGTTTTTACTAGGATGTAGTTCCCCTCGTTGTATTGGGTTTTCCACCTATAATTCGTTGTAGTGCTGGGTTTGTGGTCAGTTATTGTGTAAATTTAGATTTGTCTTGAAATATCTTTATCTCTCCATCTATGGTGATTGATAGTTTTGCTGGGTATAGCAGCTTGTCCTGGCACTTGTGCTCTCTTAGGGTCTGCATGATGTCTGTCCAGGCTCTTCTAGCTTTCATAGTCTCTGTTGAGAAATCTGGGGTGATTTTGGTCTGCCTTTATATGTTACCTGACCTTTTCCCCTTACTGCTTTTAGTATTCTTTCTTTGCTTTGTGCACTTGGTTTTTTGACTATTATGTGTCGGGAGGAATTTCTTTTCTGGTCCAACCTATTTGGAGTTCTGAAGGCTCCTTTTAGGCTCATGGTCATCTCATTCTTAAGTGTAGGGAAGTTTTTTTCTACAATTTTGTTGAAGATTTTACTGTGCCTCGTAGTTGATACTCGTCTCCCTCTTCTATTCCTATTATCCTTAGGTTTGGTCTTCCCATTGTGTCCTGGATTTCCTGGACATTTTGGGTTAGGAGCTTTATGGTTTTTGCATCTTCTCTGGCTGTTTTGTCTATGTTTACAATGTTGTCTTCTGCCCCCGAGATTCTCTCTTCGATCTCTTGTAGTCTATTGGAAATGCTTGCTTCTGTGACTCCTGATTTCTTTTTTAGGTGTTCTACCTCTAGGGTTATGTCTTTTAGTGTTTTCTTTATTGTTTCAGTTTCTGTTTTAAATTCCTTCTTCCATTCCTTCATCTCTTTGGTTCTGTTTTCCTCTAGTTCTTTGAGTTCTTTGAGTGATTTTCTTGTTTCCTCTTTAAAAGCTTCTGATTCTTTTTGCTTTTCTTCCCGATCTTGTTTAAGGACCTCTATCATCGTCTTGAGGTATGATTTTAGGTCTGCGTCTTCTTTTCCTGGAGTGTTTGGCATTCCAATGTTTGCTGTTATGGGAGAGCTGGGTACTGGTGCTGCCAGGTTGTCTTGGTTTCCTTGGGATATGCTCTTTAGCTTTCTTCTTGCCATCTTGTTGTCAGTGATATGTTCTTGCCTTTCCCTTGTATCTGGTCTGTGTCCCTGGATCTCCACTGGTCCAGGTGGCAGATGGCCCGAGCCCTGTTCTGTGCCCCAAAGCCTCCGGGTGGGTACAGAGGTCCCAATGCTGGGTTCCTTGTCCCTGGATCAGGCAGGGCAGGGGCGTGCTTTTCGTGCACACTTGGCAGAGATCTCTCTGCTCCCTGGCTGCTCAGATCTCCTTTTCACCAGGCTGTAACCTTTGAGAACTGCTGGTCCAGGTGGCAGATGAGCCGAGCCCTGTTCTGTGCCCCAAAGCCGCCGGGTGGGAACAGGGGTCCCAATGCTGGGTTCCTGGTCCCTGGATCAGGCAGGGCCTCCTGATTTCTTTTTTAGGTTTCCCATCTCCAGGGTTGTCTCTTTTTGTGTTTTCTTTATTGTTTTTATTTCCATTTTCAATTTCTTCATCTCTTTTGTTCTGTTTTCCTGTAGTTCTTTGATTTCTTTGAGTGTTTTTTGTGTTTTCTCTTTAAAAGCTTTTATTTGTTTATGGTTGTCCTTCTGTACTTGTTTAAGGGATTATTCATGCTCTTCTCAAAATCTTCTTCATCATCTTGAGCTATGATTTTAGGTCTGAGTCTTTTTTCTGAAGTATTTGGCAATCCATAGCTTGCTGTGGAGGGAGAGCTGGGTTCTGATGTTGCCAGGTCGTCTTGTTTTCCATTGCTTAATTTTTTTCATTTTCCTCTTTCCACCTTGTCTGTGATTATACGTAATCTTGTTGTCAGTGATTGGTACCTGTCTCTCTAGTGGACCTGTGGGCCTGTGGGCTCAGGAAGAAAACCTCTTCTGAGTATTCGGCTTTTAGTGAGCAAGCAGTGAGTTCTGGTACCAGTGACTCAACCCTGACATTGTGGGCTTAAGTGTGAGAGCTCTTGTGAGGCTGTTCTGGTAGCTCAGCCCTGTGCCCACAGGTCCTGAATACTACTGGCACAGACCTAGCTCTTTCTATAGGCCAAAACGGACCCTTTTTCAGATGGTACAGTAATTTCTGCTCTCTGAGAACTCCCAGTGTGCTCTCCCTGGGTCTATGTGCCTGGCTCTTCTCTGGTTCGGTTGAACTGCAAGCACTGCCTTTCCAGGGCAGACCCCAGCTCCTTCTGACCATGGCTTTTGCCTTATTGTGGCTTGAGCATCTAGTCTGTAAGCCCTGACTTTCAGGGTGAATCCCACGTCCCTAAGCCAGAGAGAGGTCCAGCCCCACTGTGGGCCACATGGGCATGTTTTACCCATGCTATGTGTAGCCCTCTCTGTGTTTTTGTTCCTGGCAGCGTAGTATCACCAGACCTGTGTACCTAGATCGCCACTGCTCCATATGGCAAAGGGCCCAAGCATTTGGTCTGTGCCCACGAGCTTTCCAGGCAGATCCGGAGTCCCTATGCCAGAGGTCCAGCCCCACCAAGGGCCGCAGGGGCCCATTTTCCCTCTGCTCTGCCTAGCCCTCTCTGTGCCTTGGTTACTCACAGAGCAGTATCATCAGGCCTATGTCCCCGGACCTCTGCTGTTCCAAGTGGCAAAGGGCCTGAGTGTTTGATGACCTGTCTTCTTAAAACCAATGTTAACCCTTCTGGTTTGTACTTGTACCCTGAGCAGAGTTTGAGTGCAGGTTTCACACCTATTCCCACAGGACCCAGAGGAAGCTTATCACACCCAGGATAACAGGATTACAAGCTCACTAACAGGCCCAGGATCACAGGATCACTGGATCATAGAGGAAGCTCAACTTCCAGGAGATAGGACACACCCAGGAGAACTGGAGCTCTAAAATACTCAAGATCACAGTTGAGACAACATCTTTCCCGATACCCAGGGTAACTGGGACTCCCCAAAGGAACCAGAAAAACACAAACTCTTGCCAGCCATAGGCAAGGGTTCCTTCCAGTTTGTAGCTATGCCAAGAGCAAACTCAAGGTTCTGACTCCCTACCCACAACAGCAACACCCAAATAACGCTTGATTCTCAGGAGCTCTGAAACAACAGGACCCCAAGAGATTGCTTACACCAGGATTTCAGGATCCCAGAACCAGCTTGACTAGGAGCACTGACACACATAGGATCCCAGGACCAGAGGATCACAAACTCACAGGATCACAGAGATAGCTGGACTCTAAGGAGTTATGATACTACCAGTATCACAAGAGGGAAAGGCTCCAGTCAGACAAAGCTGAGGCAGGTAGTACTAGAGATAACCAAATGGCAAGGGAACATAAACACAAGAACATAGCAGCAAAATCAGCAGCAAAAATCATGGCTACTTGGTATGACCAGAACCCAGTTCTCCCACTACAGCAAGTCCTGAATACCCCCATCACACTGGAAAAGCAAAATTTGTATTTAAAATCACATCTTCTGATAATGATAGAGAAGTTTAGGAAGAACATAAACAATTCCCCTAAAAAATACAGGAGTACATAGGTAAACAGACAGAAGTCCTTAAAGTGGAAACACAAAAATCACTTTAAGAATTATAGAAAAATACAACCCAGTAGGTGAAAATGTTGAACAAAAGCATCAGGATCTAAAAATGGAAATAGAAACAATAAAGAAATCACAAATGGAGATAACCTTGGAGATATAAAACCTAGGAAAGAGATCAGGAATAAGAGATGCAAGCATCACCAACAAAATACAAGAAATAGAAGAGAGAATCTCAGGTGCAGAAGATACCATAGAAAACATTAACACAGCAATCAAAGTAAATTGAAACTGCAAAAACTCCTAACCCAAAACATTCAGGACATCCAGGACAGGATGAGAAGAGGAAATCTAAAATTATTAGGTATAGAAGAGGAAAGATTTTCAACTCAAAGATCCAGTAAATATCTTCAACAAAATTATAGAAGAAAACTTCCCCAAACTAAAGAAAGAGATGCCCATGAACATACAAGAAGCCTGTAGAACTCCAAATAAATTGTACCAGAAAAGCAATTCTTCTCATTACATAGTCAAAACACCAAATATTCCAAACAAAGAACAAATATGAAAATCAGTAAGGGAAAAGGTCAAGTAACATATAAAGACAGAATTATCAGAATTACATTAGACTTCTCACCAGATTCTAAACAGCCAAAAGATTCTTGACAAACTTCATAGAGACCCTAAGAGAACACAAATGCCAGTTCAGGCTACTACACCCAGAAGAACTCTAAATTACCATAAATCACCAAGACATTCCATAAGGGAAAAAACAAATTTACACAATATCTCTACACAAATCCAGCCCTACAAAAGATAATATATTAAAAAAAAAAAAAAAAAACTCCAATGCAAAGAGGCAAACTACATCCTAGAAAAAGGAAGAAAGTAATCTTCATATAACAAAGCCAAAACAAGATAGCGACAAAACATAATTCCACCTCTAACAACAAAAATAACAGAAATCAATAATCACTTTTCCTTACTATCTCCTAACACCAATGGACTCAATTTCTCAATAAAAAGACATAGAATGCACACAAAAACAGGACCCGGAATTTTTCTGCATAAAGTAAAACACACTTAGCAACAAAGACAAACACTACATCAGAGTAAAAGGATGGAAAAAATTTTTCTAATGAATGGTCCCAAGAAACAAACAGAAGTGGCTATTTGAATATCAAATAAAATTAACTTTCGATCAAAATTTTAAAAAATGAAAAGGCACTTTATACACATCAAAGGAAAACTCTACAAAGATGAACTCTCAATTTTGAACATATATGCTCCAAATACAAGGGCACCCATATTCATAAAAGAAACTTTATTAAAGCTCAAAGCATACATTGCACTACATACAATAATAATGGAACTACAACACTGCACTCGCTTTAATAGATAGATCATGGAAACAGAAACTATACAGGCACACAGTGAAAGTAATAGACATCATGAGCCAAATGGATTTAAGAGACATCTATAGACCATTTAATCTTAAAAAAGAAGAATATATCTTCTTCTCAGCACCTCATTGTACCTTCTCCAAAATTGACCATATAATTGGTCAAAAACTAGGCCTCAACAGATAAAAGAAGATTAAAATAATCCTATGTGTCCTAACAGATCAGCATTGACTAAGGCTGGTCTTCAATAACAACTATAACAACAGAAAGTCCACATACTCATAGAAACTGAACAATAGTCTTCTAAATGATAACTAAGTCAAGGAAAAATGAAAAAAGAAATTACAGACTCTTTAGAGTTTAATAAAAAAGAAGGCACATCATACCAAAATTAATGGGACATAATGAAAGCAGTGCTAAGAGGAAAACTCATAGCTCTGAGTGCCTCCAAAAATAAACTGGAGAGAGCATACAGAAACATCTTGACAGAACACTTGAAAGCTCTAGAAAGAAGCAAATATGCCCAAGAGGGGTAGATGGCACAAAATAATCAAATCCAGAGCTGAAATCAACAAAGTAGATACAAAAAGAACTATACAAAGAATAAACAAACCTTGGAACTGAATTTTTGAGAAAATTAACAAGATTGATAAACCCTTAGCCAGACTAACCAGAGGGCACATAGACAGTATTCAAATTAAGAAAATGAGAAATAAAAAAGGAGACATAACAACAGAAACTGAGGAAATTAATAAACATCATTATTTGCAGATGATAGAATGGTATACTTTAGTGGCCCCAAAATTCAACCAGAGAACTCCTAACTCTGATAAACAACTTCAACAAAGTAGCTGGATATAAAATTAACTCAAACTAATCAATAGCCTTGCTCTATTAAAAGGATAAAACAGGCTGAGAAAGAAATTAGGGAAACAACACTCTTTACAATAGTCACAAACAATATACAGTTCTTTGGTGTGGCTCTAACCAAGCAAGTGAAAGATATGTATGACAAGAACTTCTAGTCTCTGAAGAAGGTAATTTAAGAAGATCTCAAAAAATGAAAAGATCTATCATGCTCATAGATTGGAAGGATCAACATAGTAAAAATGGCCATCTTACCAAAAGCAATCTACCGATTCAGTGCAATCCCCATCAAAATTCTAACTCAATTCTTCATAGAGTTGAAAAGAGCAATTTGCAAATTCATTTGGAATAACAAAAAACTCAGGATAGGAAAAAACTATTCTCAACAATAAAAGAACTTCAGGGGGAATCACCATCCCTAACCTCAAGGTATAATATAGAGCAAAGAGTGATAAAAACAACAACAACAAGAAGAAACAAACTACATGGTACTGGTACAGCGTCAGGCAAGTAGATCACTGGAATAGAACTGAAGACCCAGAAATGGACCCACTTGCCTATGATCACTTGATCTTTGACAAAGAAACTAAAAACATCCATTTAGAACAGACAGCATTTTTAAGAAATGGTGCTGGTTCAATTGGAGGTCAGTATGTAGAAAAATGCAAATCCATCCATTCTTATCTCCTTGTACAAAGCTCACATCCAAATGGATTGAGGACCTCCACATAAAACCAGATATGGTGAATCTAATAGAAGAGAAAGTGGGAGCAAGCCTCGAATACATGGGTAAAGGGGAAATTTTCCTGAAGAGAACACTAATGGCTTATACATATAAGAGCAACAATTGACAAATGGGACCTCATAAAATTGCAAAGCTTTTGTATAGCAAAAGACACTGTAAGCAGGACAATACTGCAACCAGTAGATTGGGAAAAATCTTTGCAAAATCTTACATCCAAATGAGGGTTAATATTCACAATATACAAAGAACCCAAGAAGGTAGACTCTAGAGAACACAACAACCCTACTAAAAAGTAGAGTACAGAGCTAAATAGAAAATTCTAAACCCAGGAATCTCAAATGGCTGAAAAGCACTTAAAATAATGTTCAAAATTCTTAGTCATCAGGAAAATACAAATCAAAAATGCCCTGAAATTTCACCTCATATCAGTCAGAATGGCTAAGATCAAAATCTCAGGTGACAGCAGATGCTGGTGAGGATGTGGAGAAAAAGAAACACTCCTCTATGGCTTGTGGAATTTCAAGATAGTACAACCACTCTGGCTATCACTTTGTTGGTTCCTGAGAAAATTGGAAAAAATTTTACCTGAGGACCCAGCTATGCCATTCCTGGGCATATACCCAAAAGATGCTTCAACATATAAGGACACATGTTCCACTATGCTCACAGCAGCCTTACTTATAATAGACAGAAGCTGGACACAACTCAGATGTCCCTCAAAAAAACGGATATAGAAAATGTGGTACATATACACTATGACTTCATGAAATTCACGGGCAAATAGATGGAACTACAAAATATCAACCTGACTGAGGAAACCCAGACACAAAAGAACACACATGGTATGTACTCACTAGTAAGTGAATATTAGCCCAAAAACCTATAATGTATAATGTCCATATTACAACACACAGAACATATGGAGTATAAAAGAAACGAAGACCAGGGTTTGGATGCTTCAGTCCTGCATTGAACGGGTAATAGAACAATCGTGGGGTGTGGAAGGAAAGGGGAACTGGGGAAGGAAAAAGGAGAGGGGAGAAAAAAAAGGTGGCAGCATCAGGATCTGGAGGAGATGTAAGAGAAGTACAGAGGGTTAAAAAAAATCAAACAAAACTATGTGGCATGGGGGGATGTGGAACTGGGGCTAGCCACTGGGAGTTCTCAGACACCAGAGAAATGTGAGGCTCCCAGGACCCAATGGGAATGACTTTGGCTAAAATGTGCAGAGAAGGGGTAGATAGATCCTGTAGAAACCTCCTCTAGTAGATAGGCATAGCCCCTGGTTGAGGTAGGGGGATACCCACCCACCACAAAGTATTTAACCCAGAAATGTTCATGTCCAAATGAAGAACAGGGACAAAAACAAGTGAAACTTAAAGAAGGGCCAACCAGGGACAGCCCCACTTAAGGATCCATCATGTCTGCAGACACCAAACCCAACACTGTTGCCGTGGTCAAGAGGTGCCTGCTGATAAGAACCTAGCATGGTGGTTTCTGAGGAATTCCAACCAGCAACTGACTAATGCAGATGTGGATGCTTCTCCACAATCAGATGGAGCTCAGGGAACCTGGTTGGGGAGATGGTGGAAGGACTGGAGAAGAGGAGGGGATTACAACCCAATTAGAAAAACAACCTAATCTGGCCTGACTACCCAGTTCTCCCAGAGTCTAAACCACCAACCAAGGAGTGTACCTGAAAGGACCCATGGCTCCAAATACATATGTAGCAGAGGATGGCCTTGACTGACAGCAACAGGAGGGGAGGCTCTTGGTCCCAAGAGGCTTAATACCCCAGTGTCAGGTGATGCTGAAGCGGTGGGTCAAGAGAGGCTGGGTGAGTGAGTGAGCAACCTCATACAGGCAAAGGGGAGGGGAAGGGTAGATGTGGGATGAGGGGCTGGTGGAGGGGTAACCAGAAGTGTGATATCATTTGAGATGTAAATGAATGGAATGATTAATATAAATAAATAATAAGATAGAATCTTGATAAGAGAAATTTACCTGCCAAGAAAACTATAAGAAGGATATTTACAATAGTGTGATATTCCTAATTTATTAATAATGTTTATAAATCAATTGAAATTGCTCATGTCCTAACACAAAATAAGAAAAGGGCATTAGTAAATAATTTACACAAATGACAAATGTGGGCATATGCAAATATGATCAGTCTCCCTAGGCAATGAAAATTTAATGAGCTATTATTTTCAACTATTAAAGTAGCAGAGATTTTTTTCAAAGATAATCCTAACATTAGATGCATGCATTGGTGTACCCCATAAGTAATGGTAAACTGGCACAACCTGTCAAAAATACAATCTGGCAGTCTGTACTAGTATAATTTTAAAGACTTGTATGTGTGGAATCAGCAGTCTTTTAGAAATACATTCTGAATACGTGAGCAAACAGATTGTGTACAGGACACTTTGCACATTTAATGATAAGACTATCTATACCATCACAAGTATAATTTTTGCCTACCTCATCCATCCCCAACCCAAGAGATACTTGGCAGTATCTGGAAAGGTTTTTTTTGTTTGTATGTTGTTGTTGTTGCTGTTGTTTCTTTGTTTATATGATAAACTAAGTTGGAGTGTTTCTAGTACCTAGGCAGAGTTGGAGGTAGGATCCCACGATGCACAGGCTAGATTTTAGACTTTACTTTTATAATTGCGCAACCTCAGAAATCAAGAATGCTGAATTTGCAGAGCTTTAATCTAGAAAGAAACTCTCAGAGAAAAACTTGTCTAAACTCAGTTTCAATTAAAGTATTAAGTTTTCATTTTTTAAATAATTTTTTATTTATGTCTATGTTTGTAAATGGGCTGTGTGTGTGGCTGTCTGAGGAGACCAGAGAAGACACTGGTTTCTCTGAAGGTAGAGTTACCAGTATGTGTGAGCTGTCCAGCGTGTACACTGGCACAAAAGTTCTGGTCCTCTAAATAACAACAAGTTTTTTTAACTAATGAGTCATCACACTAGATTCTAATTAGGTGGGGTTCCTTGTTGGTAGGAATCACCACTATTGTATGTATAGTATTAAACATATCAACATGCTAAATCCTTTAATAACTGAGACCTTGGGTTCTCTGCTGTCTCGGTTCTTTAAAAATAACTATTTCCCTCTGAAGAAGCCAAAGGCTTTAAAACCAGTTAACATTCCCTAAGCTGTCTATCAATATGAGTGAACCATTATGATACTTTATGATGCCATTATGATTACGTACTAATGAAGATAAAGTACAAATACAGCTCTCTAGGACCTAGGAATGCATTTCACAACCAGAGTTGTGCTAATTACAAAGGCAAGGTCACGAGTATCCATAAAACTATCTACAAAGCTGTACATATCCGAAATGTTGTTTATTGTAGGGTAAAATTGAAAGCAACTTTTACCCTCCTGCATTAGTTGTCATCTCTAAGGCTTAGTGGCTTAGTCTGCTAACCTAGGCCTAGTCCTGTCCACACAGTCTCATTTAGGCCTAGACGTTTCAGCCTCTGAGACTTGCTGCTGAATAAGCTCACACTTTCTTTTTCTTTCTGAACTTTGGCTGGCTGGTTCAACTTAGCTATTCTAGATCAAACAACTCTTCAAGCTGACTGATTTAATCTGACTTCACTTTCATCCTCTGAATTGCTCTGCTTGGCTTAAACTAACTCTGATAAAAAGTTTTAATCTGGCTTCTCATTCTCTAACTTGTTTTCACCTATATCTACTTTGTTTTTTCACATGCACAGTCTTTCTATAACTGTCCCAATTTGATAAAAAGAAAAAAAAAAAAAAAAAAAAAAACCTCTTTTTTTCTTTCTCAGCACTGACCCTCAAGTAGCCTCCCTGGATCTCTCTTCCTGTGAGCATTGGGCTTATCCTCTTCTCTCAAATTTTTCTCCAATTTGTCTGCCACTCAATTAGACATCACTTATACTAACTTTTTTCCTATCTTGACCTTCATTGTTTAGGATTAAAGATGTATACTAGGGGTGTGTCTGTAGGTCACCCAGAGGAATTAAAAGTATCTTCAGAGGGCTGAAACACACCACAACTAGAAACAGGATTCTTTTAGAAAATAACACAGTCTCAGGGTTCACAGGATGATCAAATATCCTGCAACAGAAATAAATAACAGCATCTAATTTTTAATACCAAGAATGTGTTAAATAAATGATATAATATCCATTTGAAAGAGTTTATTTTATGATACAAGAATATAAGAAGTAGATCATAATTGAATATGCAAAGTATGAATCTTTATCACAAAACTCCATTAAGTACCAGAATACCATATGGAAAAGATATCAAAATAAGATCATATTTCTGTCTCAGGGAGGTGAAATTATATCTGACTTTGTCATATAATGCATGCATCCTAAAATAAACTTTCATTACTGTAAATGAATGCTAATAAATAGCACTAATTTGATGGTTACATTTATACTTTAACTGGGCTTAAAATATTTGTACATCCTCTGAATAAAAAAAAATTAAAAGGAAGTTAAAAATATGCAGCAAAATATGTTTGTAAAGCCAAAAGGAGGATTAGGCAACCCAGCAATAAGCATCCTCACTATGACATACATCAAATTCATCTCTTGCAGGGAGTGAGTAGAAGAGTCTTAGATCTGAGAAAGGGAGACAGTTTTTCATCCCAAAGGGGACAAGTCTCATATTTTCTTTTGCACTGGAGCATCATCTGGTCATTTACACTATTCAAATAAAATAAGTTGAACTAGAATTCTCAAAGTAACCATGTACACATTGCTTTAGAATGCACACCGAAAGTGTTTCTGCCTTTCCAGGCTTTCTTCAGTTCTGTGGAATGGAGTAGATTTTTGTAATATTTTAAATGTACCAATATACTGAGTTAAAGAATCAAAACTGTGAACTGTTCCAAGAGTTTCAGGAAGTGCTTCCCAATGTGGAGCTTATGCAAATTGAGGAAAAGAGCAGTTCTGCAATGGATCCAACCAGCAAAACATCTACTGCTCTTCTTTTGAAGCTGAGCAGTTTCTACACCATATATGTTTTATAGTAAGATTTCCAAGTTCTCTTTTTTTTCAAAAAATAAGGGCCCATCAGGAACATTGCTTAACAAAGTTTCTCTCTCTCTCTCTCTCTCTCTCTCTCTCTCTCTCTCTCTCTCTCTCTCTCTCTCTCTCTCTCTCTTTCTCTCTCTCTCTCTCCATTTTCACCTGTTTTTTTGTTTTTGTTTTGTTGTTGTTGTTGTTTTTAGCATCTGCTCTTTTCTGATGATTGATGGTAGTTGGATCCTCACCTTTTGCTTCCTTTTTGTCTTCAGCTTCGTATTTATCCATATAACAACATACATGACCTTCTGAACTTTATTTTCCATTTATCCTTTACTGTGAAAATCAGTATTTAGTGGAATTATTGAGATGGTTTAGAAAAGTTCCCAGTTGACTGTGTAACACATCAGTACAGGTGATTACTTCTTCAATTCTAACTAGATGCCATCAATCTACTAACCAATGCATTCATAATCGGAATGCCAGGTGTCAATGAATCCTAGAATGTCAGAACAATATAGGGCTTATTACTGAAATACATAAGTATATAATAATAAATATGTTTGTGGACACTAACATTATGTTGAGATTATAATGTTGCAGATTATAGACTCTGACAACTAACCTGTAGAAAAATTCGATAAGACAGAAAGGTAATTGACTAATGCTAAAATTGTCTGTCCTATTTCCTTTTGAAACTTGTCACTAACTGAAAATGTGACTTTCAATATCAGTGTATCAGTTTCTATTTTTCACTGTTCAAGTAACATACATTTGACAAGAATTATCTTAAGTATTACAGACTACCATAACAGAACAAATCGAGTTTAATGTTGAGTGCAGGCATGCATAAGATAAATGGCTGACATAGTGATGGTGGAGTTGGAGCTCCATTTCTTCCAGGCAGATTTTCTATGTGATGGATGTGATGAAGATTCATGGTCCAAGATTCAGGTTCTCTCAATGGAAAAACACTGGCCCTGAGTTATGGTAAAAAGCAAATTAACACACAACGAATTCTGGTGAGCTCTTTGAGATCTTTTGCCTCATGGTAGATGAGTAACTTTGATCAGAGAGTCAAAATCTTGTCTGATTTAAGTGTCATGGCCAGCCATACTTTTGGTAAACAGGGTGAAAGATTTACAGCAAACATAATTGTGTAGAACTTGTGTGGTTTGTAGGTCTCTTATCAGGAAAAATCAATGCTGGAAGGGGAAATGTTGGGACAGAGAGGCAGGGTGTATGACATCCAAGTAAAGCAAGATAGTACACCCTAGTGGATGTCACCTCTGGAGCAATGCCAATAAATAAAAATTTTCCCTCTGGACGACTTCAGCACTATGGCTTCTCAAAAGATCCCTATTCCTTGTACCAATTAAGGAAGAGAAAAGAGGAGGAAAAAACAGAGGGAGAAGAGGAAGAGGAGTCAAAGAAAGGAAGGAACATAATATCTAAAATGACAAAAAAAAAAAAAAAAAAAAAAAAAAAAAAAAAAAAAAAAAAAAGACTCCCCATGTGAAAGAAAATGAAGTTAGGACCAAAAAATTACATCTAAAGGTTTCTGTTATCAAAGAAATTTCTGTCAGTGCTAAATGCAGAAAATGACTCCTCATTTGGGAGGGGAACGAGTCATCTTCTGCGTACCCACTTTCCTCTCCACCATTGTTCCTGACAACCAAGGCCTCTTCACCCAGCATTCTCTAGGACATTTTTCAAAGACAGCTATATTTCTCTTTACATGGCTTTTAAAATTACCCATTGCCTGTCTTAGTGCTGAAATCATGAAAAATGTGCATTGTGTATGTTGGAGCTTACCAGAAAAATCACCTTTTCAAAGCCGCTTTATAATTCTCCGCAAGCTTGCTTCTGAGTTTATGAGTAGGTCCATTTTTCCTCTGGGAAGGAAATAACTACTCTACCTTTCCTGGGTAATTCTCATTGCATATGCTTTCTTCCCCCTGTGGCCACCCAATTAACTATTTTTTTTTTTTTTTTTAATGATTTCTATGCTTTAAATCACAGGAACCAGAACCTAGTTCTGAGATGGTTTTTAAATCTAGAACTTTACATTCAATGACCAGGAAAACTCTAGATTATTTGTCAAGGATAAAGCAAGAAGAGGCATTTTAATCATTTTTCGCATTTCTCTTTTCAACAATTTTTTTTTCAAAACAAAATTACATCCAAC
Organism: Micromys minutus; assembly: GCF_963924665.1. Classification (NCBI taxonomy): domain Eukaryota; kingdom Metazoa; phylum Chordata; class Mammalia; order Rodentia; family Muridae; genus Micromys; species Micromys minutus. The sequence goes on from NC_137969.1 coordinate 15,518,367, forward strand.
TGTGCTATGCTTCATTGATATGGCAGGAATCATTTCAGTTACTTAGGAAAGACATAGGTTACCTTAAATATGATGGTTTTAAAGACACCATTAGGATTTCTTTTCCTCAATTTCAAACTAATTCAAGCATAGATAGGACCCCTCAAGGAGAAAAGAGAGTGGAAGCTCAGCTGTGGGAAGAGATGGTAAGTGCAGGAGGAGGAACAGCATACAACCACTTAACTTAGATTGCAATCATTAACAGAGGTTGCATAAATGAGTACACTTTAAAAATACAAGTTGATGATCTCTAGATATCTCTGTAAAATAATAAATAACATGCACACACAGATATCTATGCATATATGTATTCTGACTTTTAGATGCATGGTTTAAAGGGTAGTTAAGCAGTCTTTGTAGTCAGTAGTTGCTATAGAAACATTTACATCTTGATCTCCCTGTGAAGGGAGGTGCTTTGCATATGGGCCATCTAAGGTTAGGCAAACCCTCCAGAGACAGACTTGGAGAATGTCAATTAATTAGTGCACTGCAGAAGAATCAGAAGAAATCAAATAAGAGAGAATAAAATTAGTGCTGAATTATGGATAAGTTAATCCTACATATGAACAGGTACTGTCATAACTGTATTGAGAAAAACATTGATCTTTTTCACCACATGAAATACTGGTTTACAATCTTTAGAGTTCTACCTCACATTTCCCTGATATTTACCCTGGAGAAAGATTTAATTTCCTTGAACTATAACCTTCCCTATCTGTAAAATGAGGATACTGTTACAAATACTGTGGGTATTCATAAATTAGAAAAACAAATGATATATTTCCCATAAAACAAGCCATAAAAGCTCAAGGTTTCTTTTTTCTGTGTGTATGTTCGTAATTTACTAAATAGTAAAAAAAAAAAAAAAAAAAAAAAATTTAAATTTTTTATCTCTGAAGCTTTTTTGCATATTTAAATTATATAAGTCAAATACAAATGCCATGAACTTTCAGAGATAAAATGCCCTATTTAATAAAATATCCTCAAATCTAGAGAAATATCTTTCCAAATAATTTTATAAAACTAGCATATCAGTCATTAAAATGAGGCTAAATGAAATTGTATCTCTTTGATGATTCACTGTGATTTTGCTTCATTTATTGTTTGAACTTAGAAATATCTGAAGATGGAAGGCCAATTAAGCGGCTTCATGTAATGCAGAGGACGGGAAACTTGTCTTATAAATAGCTTTGAGACCTCATGTTTCATAAACATGTTGTCATCTCCATCCTTGAGTGTTATGTGGGAGACTGGAGACTGTAAAAACAAATTAAGCTTGTTGTGGTTGGATACATGCTTATCAGAGTAGATGAAAGAAATACCAAATGATACCCAAAATGTTGTGATACAATTATACACAAAAGCAGAGAGATAAATAGGTTCAAAAGGAACATCTTAATCAAGCTCACTGTGACATCAGGGAAAGCCAAATTTGTCAGTCCAAGTCTGACTATGATAAATACCATTACTATCCTGTTCAAAACCTCAGGGAGCCCTCACAGAGAAAAATGAAGGTGGCTTTAGCTCAACGTAAAATATGCATCTTTACAAGGAAGATAACAGCTACTCTTTTAGCACCCCGTCTTTGACATTCAAAACGGAGCTTTTCTAGAAAACACTGATTTCTTTGGAGTATGCAACAGGTCTCTTGAAATCCAAGCGTTCTATACTACCACTGTCTACAATTATTAAGCCTACAAGCATAAGGGGGCTTACACAATGCCACTGCCGAATGGAAGCAGGAACCAGAAATGGGGACCAGTCAAGACTGCAAAATGTCTCTCCATCAGTTACTCGACAAGCTGAAATTCAGATTTCATCTTTGAACCCTTTAATGGAGAAAACATATTGTATGTATGTCTCGTATTAAAAACTCCTCATTTTCTGAGTTGTGATCTCCAGCTCCAATCAACACACCCTGAAATTTTGACCACCATACAGATGAAACTGGAAAATAATACTCCTGAGACTGTTGTGTATGCAACATATTTCCTATTTGTCTGGTAAAAGAGACATTTTACATTTTTAATATAAATTTGCATGTTCTGAGTTATAGACAAAGTGATAAGAAAATTGTAAAAAAAACAAAAAACTAGTTTGCAAAGTATAAACTTTATATCATCATCCAACACTCTCTGTGGGATGCATGCAATTTGATGGCCACATGTTCCAGATAGCCCAACCACAGATAAGGAACAGTCTAGCTTGCTTTAGAGTGGATATGAATTAAGCCAACACCATCAGCCTCCACACCAGATAGTGTCAATACTGTCGCAAGCACAGCCAGTTGTTGATCAGTCCCTCACATCCACAAGAAAACCTTCAACTTCTCCCTCTTTCTTCTGTTACCTGGAACATTGACTCTTTCTAGTTCTTCAAGAATAAGCTCAACATTTACCAATTTTCTAAGTTCTCTGGACTTTGGTCTCCACTTGCTTACATTTAGTGTGTGTCAAACATACATAAAATTGCTGTACGTCAAGAGGAACTAAGATTGATCAGAGACTTCTTTAAAAGCTTCCTGCATCTTATGCCTACTTAGCTCAGGTGTCTAGAGGCAGCAGCTGAAACAGAGATGGGGCAGCAGAACTGGTTTCTCCTTCCCTGCCTGGGCCCTCTCTCCTTGCACCTGAACCCATGCACCTACCCAGACCAGAGTTCTACCTGTGCCCTGCAGGCCTCTAGCACACAGCCCCACAGGAGGATGCTCTCATAGAAGCAGGTGGAGGGGGGATCCCAGAGGGGAAACCAGGAAAAGGGATAACTTTGAAATGTATGTAAAGAAAATACCCAATTAAAAAGAAGAAGAAGAAAGAAAGACACAACAGAGAAAATTAAAAATGCAACTCTACATGATGACAGCCACCCTGAAAATATTCGCTGCCCTCAAAAGCTAGTCATCTGCCTCAAAATAAACAGGAGATTGAAAAATCAGAGCACACTGCACTGATTCACTACATCTCACTGCCAGGGATGCCTCTAAGTCACTGGAACTATCTTGATGCTTTTACTGTGCTTTGGAGATTAAATCTTTCTCTTCTTGTTCTGCGGTACACAGACATATGTAGAGCATCTACTGGGTACATTACACGTGATGTTTTCTTGTTAGTTCTTGAACCATTGAGGAACACCTATAATTTGTAATTAGAAGAGGAAACTGAAGTTCAAACATATGCCAAGGATTTTTAAGGGATTCTGTACTAGGACTCAAAAAGTCACACACAGTCCTTCTCAAGAGTCTTCTGTCAGCAAATCCAAAGTGATTGTGCTAAACAAATTGAATATTAGGTTAGGTAGAAAATAAGAATTCACCAACATAAGGCTTTCAAGTGAAACATGTATTTCCAAGCCAACAAGAATATTAATTTCAGCCCTTAATTATATATATATATGCATGCTTTTTATCCCATTGCTGGAGAGGCAGAAGCAGGTGGATCTCTGAGTTTGAGGCTAGCCTGGTCTACAATGTGAGTTCCAGGACAGCCAGGGATAAACAGGAACCCTGTTTTGAAAAGCCAGTCCAAACTAAATCAAAACAAAACAAATCTGTGGTAATTGAAACCTGCCTGTCAACAAATACATTCATGTCAGGGTCATGGGATAACATAAATGTGTCTATAAACTTGTAAAAGTGATGAAAAACAGAGGTTAGGAGGAATGCTTCAGACTGTGCAATATTAGAACTGAATTCTACACCAACTATGAAAGCATCAGTGCAGATCGAAGCACAAAGGAAATCCACGTAAGTAGTACAGCCCTAAGGAAGTCCAAGGATATGAAGTCCACGAAAGGGGCCTAACTAGATTTCTTCTTAAGACTGAAAGCAAGTTGTTTGCAAGCACCAAAGGGCAATAGCTGAGCAGTAACTGCAAAGACTCTGCCTGCCTGCCTCTTTGTCTGTCTGTCTCTGTCTCTCTCTCCCCACCTTTCTCTGTCAAGTCACCATAGGAACCAAATATGCTGGAGAAAAGAGAGACTTAATACTATCTGCACAGATACGGGTGCGGCTGGTATCCTCATATCAGCTTGTACACAGTACAGAGAACTCCATGGCACATAAAACACAGCCACACACATCACTCCCATCATCAGGGATTCATGATGAAGCCAGATTGATTATCTCATTCTAGTTTTTTTATGCTTATTTCCTGACTTCAGCATAGTTCTCATCTGCCTTTTTGTTTCTGGAATAAATTAGGAAGAATTGAAAACATAAAATTAAATTAAATAAAGTCCCTATTGCAACTGTCCCTTGGTCCAGCCTTCATGGCACAAAGCTCAGCTTTTCCTAGCAGAGTGCAATGGGTTCTTACCCATTCTCTAGTTGAGGAGGAATCACCCTCCAGTCTAAGGGACACAAAAGCTGCAACATAAGAAGATGAAAACATCCTCCTTTGATCAAAGAGATTGAAAGCAGAACAGTTAACTTAAAACTTAATAGTGAAAATCGTCAGGGTTTTTGAAATCACTTCAAATGAGGGTCTAATTTCATTATGCTAGGTAGGGAGGATGAAGGAAGCTTAGGGTTGATAAAGTATACTTTGAAAATGTTACCATTACTCTCTACATGATTAAGCTTGAGAAACATATAGTCTCCAAACTCCCTTTTCCCAGAACTTAGTTTGGCAAATGTGGGGCACCCTTGTTTCTCTGCCCTTGAGAAATATAAAATTCATGTTGCTGGCAGATTTATGATGCAGGGCGGTGGTCTGCAGGGTCTGTCTTCTTATTCCTTTGAAATGTAATCATGGAGAAAGATAAGTATACATCTTCCAGTATTTGTGGAAGGATAGAAGTCTAGCTTTGGAAAGTGACAAGTGAGAGATGCCCACACCCTGGCACTGGGACCTTGAGCTTTCACAAAACCAAGGGCTTATTCTTCTATTGATGCCATACAATGCCATCCTCTGCTACATATGCGGCTGGAGCCATGGTTCTCCCATGTGTATTCTTTGGTTGGTGGTTTATTCCCTGGGAGCTCGGGGGCAGGGAGGGAGTCTGGTTGGTTGATATTGTTGTTCTTCCTATGAGATTGCAGACCCCTTCAGCTTCTTCAGTCCTTTATCTCCTCCACTGGGGTCCCCATGCTCAGTCTGATAGTTAGCTGCAAGCATCTTAATCTGTATCAGTAAGGCTCTGGCATAGCCTCTCAGAAGACTTTTTTCTGTTAACTCTTACACAAAATTACTATGCCATAGGTAAATACAGCTGACTCATTCATGCACATTATCCTTATACTGTTATTCTAAATTATTAGACTGTGAATGTTATTTCACATGTTTCCGTGTTTTGATACCCAGCACGTTAACTAGTTTTGGTTCTCTGCATTAATCAATTCTTTTTTTAATCAATTCTCAGAGAGTAGAGGAGCCTTCCACTTTAAGTCATAAACACAATACTCCAAAGTGGCTGCAAACATTCACTAAATGAGGTAAAACTCAAGGTCTTCTGAGCTGTACCTTTGTAAATGAGTATCCATGCCCAAGAGGATGACCCACACCAACTGATGTCTGAGTTGTAAATGAACCCCCATCTTTGTGTCCTGTCATTGTTTCACCTTCTCCCAGACATGACCTTCTGGTAGTTTCTATCTAACCTTGGTTCCCCACCTTCACAGATAATTCACATTTGGTCATCCATTTGACTCTTGTTATGTGGGAAAAAAGGGGGCGTCTTTCCTACCTTGATCTTCAGCCAAGGGTCTCTGTGTCTGTCTTTTTTTTTCTTCTTAGGGTTACTTACACAGTCATTTAACCATGTTTGGCCAGGAGAAAATATGTTTGTACCTGTTGTGTTTTCTGTTGATATCTAAGAGAAGTATAGTTTATCTATTAATAGGAAGCATTGAAAGAGATAGTAAAATAGCAAAATATCCATGTCTTCCCACAAACAAACAACTTTAGAAAAATTTCTAGAAGAATGTATGTTTTAAAATATTGATGTACAGAATGTAGCCCATCTGTGGATGTTAGGTCTATCTCTTGCCAGTTTTCTTTTTGAGTGTTATACATTTTATGAGAGGATGGCCACCTTAGACCTTTCTCTTTTCAGTGATAAAATATCATCTGTATCTGAGTGTACCACTAAGTTCTAAAGCAACTGAGTGCAAAGGTGGGTAAGGGGCAGAAAAAGGAGAGAAGGGCACCTCTGGGGATCATAGAACCCAAACATGGAATGGAACTTAGTATAGACTTCATGATGGGTCACAAAGCTAAGGATGATGTAAAAAAGAAAGAACAGGGTCTTGAAAACAAAGTCAGAAGTTCAGTTCATTTCTAGAAGCATTAATTGAGGTAAATGAAAATGGACCTTTGTCTTTTTTTACAAAATATTCTCATATATACCATAGAGATTTATTTTGTTTTTGTTTTTGTTTTTCATACATTTTGTTCTATTGAGGTAAGAGTATTCACAACTGGAGCTGATCCATCTGCCCTAGAGGAACTTTCTCATTAAGGAAACATTATAATGGATAAAGTGCAGGTAGATGTTATTCTGTGCATTAGCCTCTGATTTGGAAAGAAAAATGGAAAATAAGGAGGATGAAATGGAGGTTGTTGTCTTGCCATTTCTTATGGCCAGAATAATGCAAGAAGATAAGAAGAAAGGATAACTTAAATAGGTGCTAAAGGACCTTCCTGGGCCTCAAAACTTGTAAACCCTAGAGGAGGAAGGACAGATGAGTAGAAATGGTGAAAAATACCCCATAGATCTAACTGTGGAGGAGAGAAGGAGAAAACAATGATGCCTCATGCAGATGGGGACCTTGGTATGCCCTGGCACAAGAGCTGTGATGGTTTGAGTATACTCTACATCAGAACTGCATGAATTAGGGGAGCTTTTGAGCAAGAAATGAAATGCCCTCTCACAACTTGATTTACAATGTGGTTGGACATGGTAGAATGGAAAATCGTATCAGTCTGAGAGCCATGGGTACTGAGATGAGAAGTAAAATAACGATTCATCCAGTCTTTGGACGATGACTGCATAATCTGAGACAATGCAATTTCTTGACAGACCGGCTCATACGTCCTATTACAGATATGTGGTTGTGCTACCTGAGGACCACTGGATATTAGAGAGTAGAGGGCAGAAGAAGCTCTGAACCAGAGGTTTAGAAGACAAACAAAACTGTGCCCACAGGAAACTTAAAAAAGTTTTATTAGGCAAGGGACTCATAGCTAATAAAATGCTTCCATGGCTTTGTTGGGATCCATGAAAAGACATTATCTTTTCAACACAGAAGATGCATTAATGTGTCTGAATGGCATAAGCCAACATGCCAGTAAAGCATTACAAAGTGCTAAAACAAAACAGAAAATGAGAGAAGATCAGAGTTGACCAAAAAATCTTGCAAGGTCACATGAAGGCAAATACAGCAAAACTGAGTTGCAGGGGATGGGGGGGCAGTTAACAAAAGGTCTTAAAGGGGCAACAGTTCACAGAAGATATAATAGAAAGGCAAAGGCTATTAGGACTCAGGAACCAACTTCAGCATTAGGCAAGGCAGACAAACGTGTGGCACTTGGCCACTGAGTCAGGCTGAACAGCACAAGCTATCCTCATCAAGATCATGACACACAAGAGTAGAAGTGTGGCTCGTGTGAAAAGACCATGGATTATGGAAGGTAGCTGGGGCACTGCTTCTATTCACTGCAGTACACAATACTGATCTTTGGATGAAATAATTAACACAAGCAACTGTACTGGATCTTGCTAATGTTTTTGTTTTTACCTTCTTCTTAGCCATCCAAGACCAACTAGCACTTGTTTGCAGCAGATAGTAGTGGACCTTCAGAGATCCTGTCTATGAAACGTTTCATAAGGCTACGTCCTGTATTTCTTGCAGATTTAAAAAGGCATTGAGAGCAGCAGTTCTCAACCTGTGGGTTGTGACTCCTTTGTGGGTTGAATAACCATTTCGCAGCAGTTGCATGTCAGGTATACTGCATGTCTGATCAGATATCTACATTATGTGGAGTTTCCTTTCCCATTCATGGGTTATAAGGTTTTAGATGAGAATCCTAATGCTGGACTGGGCTATCATCTTTTTAATTTCAGCCAGAGAGAGACCTTCAAAGACCTGCAAACCATAAAAGCTTCTGTTTGTGGTTATATGCCCCATCTATAGTAAGACTACAGTGTTGGAAACATTGTACTTGTTAGCTTCAGGCATTGAGAAATCAGACTGGGAATGAGCTGAATGCTTCCCCCCTTCTAAAAGATCTTCATAATACTGAGAGGCATTATTTGGGATATTGGTAGGGAATTATTATCAATAATCCAGCCTAATTATGAATCCTGCATACTATACTAACAATGGGTCAGGCAAATGTTACTTGCTGGTGAGGTAGTGGCACCATTTATATGGGCACAATCACCTGCCTACTAATTAGATTCAAGATCTGTTCCAGAGGAAGCACCTCATAGATGGTGCTATAAACCACAGATAAATGACAAAGCAGGAAGCTCATGGTCTCAGCAGGGAAGTAAGTTCTATTGTCTTGTTAAATTGGTGTGACATACCCATCAGATTACCCTCTAAACATTTGTGTTTATGGGCACTGATTATGGCGCTATCATATCAGTTGATACTGAACAGAACTTCCAGTCTGCTAGAGGTAACATACTGCAGAGATTCACAACCAGCCAGGCTGCTGATTATAAGTGATTCTTGCTGTGAAATAGTGGCCCAGTGCTCAGCCATAGACAGAGGAAATTGATCAAACCTCTATACGACCTTCCTTAAGGCTCAGGAAATACTGTGGAGAGTATTAATGGCCGGGGAAGGGACAGAATGCTCTGGAGTAACTTCCTCTAGATTAAAAACATTTCCTCCAAAGAGGGAGGAAGAGACTTGTGATAGTCAGAGTCAACAAAGCTTGCAAGGCTCAAAAAATGATTAGATTTATAAAGCTCCTCCTGAAGGTTACAAAAGCAGTAAGCACTTAAATGCTGGGGAAGAAGAGACTCTTCATCTTCTTGCAAGTTGTTTAGGTTTCATGAGCCATCACCAATGCTGGGGGAGGGGGCTTTTTGGTGCTATAGCTGCTTTTGAGTCACCTATGCTTCTGTAAGATCACATATGTCTAGGTGAGAAAGTCTATCTAATAAGCTCACTGGCCCACTAAGCTAGATGGCCAGGCTTTCCATTTAGGCTGTCATCAGCTCTATGCACCAATCTAAGGTGAATAGGCATTTGTTTACACCTCTTTGAGAAAAGCCACATGTACTGTTGTAGAGTTAAAATTCATATGCCTTACATTAAAAGTGTTTAATTTTTCCTTTTGTTGGGGAGAGTGGGGAGAGGTGCAGTGAACTTTACTGGTGATTCAAGAGAGTAGGGTGGGCTCCTAGACCCCTCTTGTTATTATAGGGGTCTGGGATAAAAATTGTGAAGGAGATACTCAGTGTTGAGACTCCCCAGCAACCAAGTGTCTCTTTCTTGCTCTCAGTGTCCTAGCTGGAGTAGATGGTCCAGATTTTCTTACTCCTTGGAGGCCATGTAGGTCCACCACCCTGTTGCTGTAGCCATATTCACTATCATACCAGGGAATGAGCTTCACAGAGTTGTCACTGAGAGCAATGCCAGCTTCAGCATCAAAGGTAGAAGAGTGGGAGTTGCTGTTGAAGTTGCAGAAGACAGCCTGGTTATCATTGTAGTCCAGGATGCCCTTTAGTGTTCCCTCAGATACCTGTTTCACCACCTTCTTGGCAGATTTCTCCAGGTGGCAGGTCAGATCCACATTGGGGGTAGGAACACAGAAGGCCATGCCAGTGAGCCTTCAGTTCAGCTCTGGGATGACCTTGTTCACAGCCTTGGCAGCACCAATGGACACAGGGATGATGTTCTGGGCTGCCCCGTGGCCATCACACCACAGCTCTCCAGAGACCTTTCTGTGAGTTCATGGCTTTTATAAAACTAGCTGTTCTAAATTTCTCTATTTAAATAGGATGGAAATTTTACTCACACACATATATAGATATAGCTATAGACAAAGAGGTAGAGATAAATAAATATATACATAGCATATATGAGATCTCAAGTATAATATAGCCAAACAGAATCATTATTTTTCTTTCACATCAATTCCCTATTTGGGGTTGTAATATTGTCATCTGCCATATGACTGGATAAAAGTCCAAGGTAATGGTTTGGAGACCTTTTCATCGAACCACCCACATCTTTTCTAATCATAACAGTGTTGACTTGTCTTCTAAAATGTGTCTGCAAATGCCTGTTTTTCTTCAGTCTCCAAAGGCAGCATCTTATCTCATTGAACCATGAGTTCAGTGTATCTCAGTGCCTCCACCTTTCTCACCAACACTGTTCTCCACCTAAAACTAGACCTAGACACCTTCCAACTATCAAACTGTATCACTCAGTTGTTTAAAATTAATGATGACTCTCATAATGTTCCAAATTATTTTTGTTTTATTAGAGTCAACAAGAGGTGGTCTTTTATGTCCTCTGCAGGAGTTAATTTATGCTGTCTGAACCTCTATAATTTGAAAGCAGTTTTGTTTTGATTTTTCCATTCTTTTCTATTATATTTATATATCTGGTTTCATGTGAAGGTTCTTGATCCACTTGGACTTGAGCTTTGTACAAGGAGATAAGAAGAGATCAACTTGCATTCTTCTGCATACTGACTACCACTTGAGTCAGCATCATTTGTTGACTGTGCTGTCTTTTTTCCACTAGATAATTTTGGCTTCTTTGTCAAAGATCAGGTGATCATAGGTGTGTGGGTTTAATTTGGGGTCTTCAATTCTATTCCATTGATCTACCTGCCTATCACTGTACCAATACCATACAGTTTTTATCACTATTGCTCTGTAATACAGCTTGAGGCCAGAGATAATGGTAATTCTCCCAGTTGTCTTCTACTTGAGAATATCTATCTCTGTGAACCAAGACATAACCATGCCTGTACTGACTGGCAACGCTGCTTAGTATTGAATTATTTCTTAATGTTTATGTTATCTTTTCCTCTGACTGACATATAGAGTCCTTAAAGGTAAGTCCCTTCTCTACTTAGTAGTTACCCCTGTGCCTTCATGCAGTCTCTAATTGTATCCTGTATATAGTGTCCTTTTCTCATTGACAATCAAGACTGGCTGCATGTTGTGACCAATATGAGAGTTCTACCATTGCACCCAAATCCTAAACGTTCCCAAAAGGTCCACATCTGACCCTCATCACAGTAATGAAGGCAGGCCTGCCTTACATAGTCTGTCACATTTAAGTCACATCTAATTAGAGCCAATTAGAAGCTCCTAGAATACTGATTATACTGAATAGAGCAAGAAAGGGATAAAAGAAAATCCTCTACACACAGAACTGGAAATAAAGAAACTGCAAACTCTCACTTTAGCAGGAGAAAGCAAAGACTGCACAGCTAGAAAGACAAACCCAATGGACATCTGGCTGTTCCTGAATACATTTGCTTCTCATCTGTAGCTTCTCAAAAAGAAGTCTAAATCAGGACTGCCCTTCCTCTACTTTACTATATGAAACAGAGGCAAGAGCAGCAGTCCCATGGGCCAAGGTTACAACACACAGACCAGAGGGAAAAAAATCTAACTCCATATCCAACAAGATCTGAAGTGTAGCCAGATGTTTGTTACTCCATATTTCTATATTTCTAGCCTATGGTACACAAAACAGCACTATAGTGGATTTGTACTGAAAAGAAATGCAGATTTAAGCTAAGATGGGAGTTCCATAAATTAGATTACATTGTGTCCTGTTAGATTGAATTGTGTACATTTCTACATGGGTTGTCATGGCTCATCAACAACTGTAAGACAGGCAAAACTGAAAAGTAGATAAATGTGAAAAGAGAAACATATGGAAAGCTCATTTTATTCTATTTTTCTTTTCTCTTTTAACAAGACATCTTTCAGGCAAACTAAAAATCAACATAGAAGACAAAAGGATAAAGGATGCTTTCTAAATTACACAATGCATGTGGAAAAAAATAAAGCCCTCAGGATCACCCTGCACGCCCTTGAAAATTGACATGTCATTTTGGAGTTAGCTTGCTTTGTTTAAGCTAGAATTTGCATCTTAGTAGAAGCTCAGAGGCATGTAACCTGTGAGGAGATGGTTGCCATGACAACATTAATGAGCCTGTCCTATGACCACAGATATCTTGAAGAGAGAATATGTTTGTGCGCTTACTTATTATTGCACTGGTTTCTGCTCTCTGAACAGGAAGAGCTGGAAAAAAATCATCCCTAACAGGAGTGTTTATTAATGATCTCACAGCAAGCCATTTTAAACTTTGAATAAGGAGAGAATTGTACAGCATTAAAAACCGAAAAGGTCTGCTTAAAAACCAATTAGATAAAAGTGTGTTGTTTTGATAATGGGCTACTGCAATGCGTCCTGGTGCTGTTTCCTAACAAACAACATGACGATTAGTCTAACTTGCCCTGATATGACTGTTTGTATACTCTTCCTCGTTGGAGGATTTCAAGGCCTTTTCATTTGAAAATTAAAACACAACTCTCCCTATACCTCTTAATAAAATAGTAAATAATTATTAGAAATGATGAATTACTATATTCTATATTTCTGAATCATAGAAACTGTTTCAATATAGCATAAATTTCAGCCTAAAATTGGAACTGAGAAATGTGAGGATCAGAGAAGTAGAGTAGGTTTCTTTGAGATACACAGTAAACCCCACCCATGGCTGAAAGCATGCCTGTATTGAGTGTGCATCCGATTTTATATCCACCTCACTCTCCACCCCCACAAAGATGCTCGCTGATATGAGAACCCTGCAAAAGTATGTGTTGCCAAGAGAGGACAAGGATGTCCCTTGTTTCTAGGAGTTTGTAAGCCAGTCATCAAATTTGTGATAATTTACAGAAATAAATTTGGTTTTACAAGAAAATCTTAATGAGTTATATAAGGTTCCACACCAGTTTTTTTTTTAGTTATTACTTGAAATACTGCAAACTTTTGAGCCTATATAACTTATTTTTTAAATTTGATTGATAGTTTTTAATCTCTGTTTTTGGAACACCTATCCTATGGGTCTCTCATTAATGAATTCTACAAGTCATGGGTCAAACCTGCTAAAAATTTCTGTACTAAACGTGTAAAGATTTTTTTGATAGTCTTTTTTAAACAATATAGTACAACAGTTACTTAATAGACCATGTGAGTTTTATTTGATTTTGTACCTGACTCATTACTTAGAGTGTATGGAAGAACATGTGGTTTTATGTAGCTAGTATACTACTTTGTATAAAGGGTTTAAGCATTTTGGTATCCCATGAATTCTAGGAACAGCTATCCATTTCTGTGCTCCTCTATAGGTATAAAAACTACATAAAAGAAAAATGTGGCTCTTTAGGCATTTATTTCACCAAATAGTTTATCAGAGAAAACTACTGATTTAATAAAGAAGGAGCCATCTAAACAGTGGTATGGGACATTCCATCCTGCTTTTATAAACTCCATCCATCTCAACGATCATTACAACACAGTAAGAAGCCTGGGTTTGAATCTATCCCTCATGCCTTCCACAACACAAACACTTTTACATCTCGTTCTCTTTGAAATCTTTCTTTGTCTGGTATAGTCCTTCTCACATGTCCAAGAGAAAAAACCCAGGTCATCTCATATTGGACTCTGTAGTTGCGGTTCATGTATTTTTTATTCTTTCTCTGCTCTTAGAAGCCTTTAATGTTTTTATAAAAGGCTTAAATTATTTTGCTTTATATCTAGTTAGTATGCTGTGGATATAAGACAACTACCTTTAACTACAGCCTACAAAGAAATGGAAAAGTACACACACACACATACACACACACACACACACACACACACACACACACACACATACACAAACCACAACAAGCGACATTAGAATTCAGTGTTTAGCCTATGGATGATCAGATTAGTGTTTCTTCACACTGACCCTGAATAACTTTTTTACTCATTTAAAGCTCTTCCTAATTGTTTTTCAGCTCTGGTATATTTAAGTGGGTGAAATTTTGATTTTCTATAACCTCAGATTACTAATGCTCTATGATGTACATAGGATCTTGATTATTTTTGGGGGGATCAGAAACAAAACTAAGAATGAAGCTTTAGAGATACAGGGAAGGCCTATGACCCAAATACAGGAGCAGCCTGTGTAGAATAGAAAAAACAAAGGCACAACTTCCCTCCTACAGACACTGGAAAGGGACACAGTCCTTCTGGCACCTCTATTTTAGCCAGTGAGATGATTTTGAGATTTTGGTTCACAAAATTATACGATGAAAAGCTAACCTGAGACACTGGGATTGTGATTATTTGAACTAGCAGTCACTGAAAAATACACTCAGCATGAGCTTCATGCAGGCAAGAATGCTCTATGCTTTGTTTTACCACCTAAAACAGCGCTATATTTATGCTTTGGTATTTGAGCTAGATTGATGCTAAATACTCCAAGATACAAAAATTCTGTAGGGGCTCAATTACCCTCTTAAATTAATATAATATTTGTATGCAATGCCAACATCTTCTACCTTCAGTTTATATCTTTTCTTTAGTATATACATATATGTGTGTGTGTGTGTGTGTGTGTGTGTGTGTGTGTGTGTGTGTATAATATGCAATACAGAGCCAATGCTGTTTAAATGGTTGTTATGTTATTGCTTAGGAAACGATGACAAAGAAAAAAAAGGACTTTCTGTATCCCGGGCACAATTTTATTTTCTTGAATATTTTCAATACATGGCTAATTGAATATACATGTTAGAATCCATGAATATTAAGCTGAGACTACATTTGGTACATGAGAAGTTTTTAATTTCAAGGAAGAAATCCTGAAAAAAATAGTGACAAAGGTCCAGGGTGTCTGCTGCAAGTTTCTCCTAGACTGTACATGAAAGCTGTACTCATGAAATCTCAACAACTTGATTGTCCAAAGACCTGCACAAAGACAGCACCATTTACATGCCTATGTGGTTAGGGAAGATATCACAAAGCCCTATTCCTAGATAAGGAGCTCCAGATCACAGCTGCTGAGAGTGAGGGACCATCTTTTTTTTCCAAGGACTAGCCCCTAACAGACTATCCAACCCTAAGTCATCAGCCCTGAACACACATTACATGTAAGTGACACTCAATGAACTCAGAAGGCCATTTGTGTGGCTGTATATGTGTGTTCATGTTAGACAATAAGGGTTCATAATGCTGATGGTGAATAGAAGAGAGGTTAGGGTTGGGTAGGAATACTATAAATACAGCGTGCAAATGCAAAGCCTCTTTAAAAAAATAAATATACAGTAAGTTCATATTGTGTGGATGAATGGATGGATGAGTGAATAAATGAATGGATGTAGTAGCAAATGGACAATCCATTTCCTCCTGCTTCTGATGTCATGTTTTTAGACAGTCTACGTTTGAACCAATGCCTATTGAAGTAATGGTGCTGTCCGTGTATTTCTATTATTATTCAGGTATCTTACATGTGCAGAATCTCGCTTATTCATTCAGCACAGTGAGTATTAATGTATGGCCTACAGTTCTGCAAAAGTAAACTATTGCATAATTTAACCAGGTGGACTTGGCTAGTATTATAGACATTCCATTAAGATATTAATTAAAAGTAATCAAATTTGAAAGCTAGAAATATTGTTCAGCAGTTAAGAGCCCTTGTTTTTGCAGAAGATCCAAATTCAATTCGTAGCACCTACATGGTAATTCACAGCCCTCCGTATCTGCAGCCCTAGACAACCTGATACCCTCTTCTGACTTTCATGGGCACTTTTATTCTGACTTTCTTGTGCTCTACAGTCATACTTACAAGCAAAACATTAGTACATATAAAATAAAATAACTGAATCCTTAAAACTCAAGTCTACCTCTAAATTTACGATGTCTTCAAAACCATAGTTCATTAAATAGTAATCAAGCCCAACATATGAATTTTTCCTTTTAAAATGCAAGGAAAGCTATTTATTTCATCAGCTTACAACAAAGGCATCCATGGCTAAGCCATCAGAGTTTATGTACCTATATGAATAAGTGAAATAACACTTTGAATACTCTGGTGATTTGAGTGTCTCAAAGCATAGCAATTAGGCAGCTTGCCTAATTGGGTTCCCCATTAGCACTCCATGTGTAAATTAATGGACTTAGCATGCCCTTCATCTCAGAGGTCAGCTCCTACACACTGTAAGCATAATCTTCCAGAGACTTCATGTTCCACATAACAGTTGCAGCATATATCCCATCGTTCCCTAGTGCTCTCTCCCACACACAAGGACCCCACTGTTCACTGAGCCTGCACACCCGTCTGTACTCCTGTCTTTGCTGGGGGTTACTCTATGTACTCAAAACACACAGTTATCTCTCTCCCAAAGTCCGGATCGAAATGTAATATTAGAAATCAGTTAGGGAGAAGATATTTTCTCTTTTGCCATGCTACAAAGCTACAGCAGATGATGACAGGCATTTCTGTCTAAGTTTAGTCCCAGTGTGGACACTTTCAGCTCCAGATCCATTGGACTCTGACTTGGGTTCTCTGTATTTTCTCCTTTGCCAAATGATATTGTAATAATTGCATTCCTGAAGGGAATGAACAAACACAGTAAGCTCATGGCCCACAGGGCCCTATGGAAAAAAAGACATCAAAACACCTCAAAGAATGAAAAAAAATTAAAATTTTGAAAAAATAAAAGATTAAGACACCTCAAAATAAATAAATTTTTATCGATTGTGTGTTATTAATTCACCATTTAAAATATTTATCATTTAGACTGAAATAAAGGAACACCAATGTCATAAGATATAATTGACTTCATACACACGATTCTATAAACACAAATGTGCTTTTAAAACAATTAAATCCTATTTTCAATTTGCTCAAAAGTTCAACATTAAGAACCTAAATAGTAAATGTATTTGTCAGGTTTCTCTACAGAAAGAACTTATAGAATCAATTGTGTGTGTGTGTGTGTGTGTGTGTGTGTGTGATGGTGATTCATTAGAAAGACTTACAGAATGTTATCCAGCTAGTCCAACAATGACTATCTACCAGTGAAGGATCCAGGAATACAGTAATTGTTCAGACCACAAGGCTTGATGTCTCAGCCTGTCTTTAGTACATACCAGAATTCTGAAGAAATAGGCTCCGCTGTCGGTGAAGGAATTAACATGCTAGTGAGAGAAAGACTAAGCAGGCAAGTGGAGAGCAAGTTTCCTTCTCTCTTGTCTTTTATAGAGGCTGCTAGCAGAAGGTGTGGCCCAGATTAAAGGTGGATCTTCTCACCTCCAAAATGTGGGTTAGAAGTAGGTCTTCCGACTTCAAATGATTTAATTAAGAAAATAAATTCTCTCACAGAGGTGCCCAGCCATTTGGGTTTTAGGTCATTCCAGATGCAGGACAGCTGACAACCGAAATCTGTCACAGTAAATTACTATGATGTTTTTCAATAGTAATAAGAGAAATGATTATTAAATTAAGATAAGACAAACTGAAAACATGACCCTATAGCTCCAATTAGAAACTTTTCAAGTGACAACTTCTAGGCCTTTCTCACCCACGGAAACATTTCTAAAAGTCCAGCAATGGGAGAAATATCGGAAATTAAATTCAGGTTACACTTTAGTTTTTCTATTTTACCTCATTTCTAAACAGTAACTATTCAACAATTTTTGCAGAATTATATGAGAACTCAAAGAGGAAGCACAATTCATCCATTTACTCAATAAACATTTCATAAATCTCCATGGTTTATCTAATCTTTACTTTTTAAATACATAGATATTTTTGTTAAAACAAAATTACATTTTTTCCACTCCCGTTTCCCTCCTAACTCTTCAAATTTCCCCTCCCTAATACTCCCTCTCAAATTTATGGCTTCTTTTCCTTGAGCTGCTTTTGTTATGGTTATGTATAAATACACAAGTAAACAAATACAACCTGATGAGTTTCCTTACTGTTGCTTTTATTTGCATGATTTCAGGTCTAAGCATGATATGGGATAACCAGTTATAGGGCTCATCTCTAG
Organism: Micromys minutus; assembly: GCF_963924665.1. Lineage (NCBI taxonomy): Eukaryota > Metazoa > Chordata > Mammalia > Rodentia > Muridae > Micromys > Micromys minutus. Next base: position 15,536,433 of record NC_137969.1, read on the forward strand.
GAATGACTATTGCTCCCTCTCTGAGCAGTTTCTATAATTGTTTGTGTAGGGACAGGGACTCATGGAAGGTCCCCTTAAGTGAAAGGATGTCTGTTGGTGTTGTCATTGTTAAAGTCTGGTTCAGGCAGCCCTATTGTTGATATGTCATGGATGTTGCTCCCCTGTCATTTCCAGAAGATACGATCTCAGAGAAGACCTTGTCCTTGGGATCTTATAACTTTTCTGCCCCCTATTCCATGATGTTCCCTGAGGCCTATATTCAATAACGCTATTGAAAAATGGTACAGCTACTCTGGAAATAAGTCTGGAAAATTCTAAAAACCTAAATTAATCTAAACTAAATTAAAATAATATCACATGTCCCAAATATACCACTTCTTGTCATATTATTTTTATGCACATAAAATTGCATGTATTTTACATTATATTAATTGATTTTTTTATCTTGGTGGCAGGTAAGCCCTTGGATGTTTAAGGGGAGTCCCTGTCATAGAAGTCACCAAAGAAGTCACCATGTACTTTGAACGTGGGACTCAGAGAACCTAAGCTGGATCTGTTCTGAAAACTCGTTTCTGAAGATTAGCTCTCATGACAATATGGGCTGCCAATTCAAAGAAGCAGCCTATACTCCTACCCAGCTGTGATATCAAGGAACAATGGTAACCACTAACAGTCTAATTGGACTTAAGACCCACCTCACAGGAAAGAAATCATGCTTGGTACTGGGAGCCTACTCAACTTCCTGAGACTTACGAGGTCATAGATTCTAGAGAAGGCCCTTCTCCTACCATTTTACTAGACCAGAATAAACCCTAACTATATTCTAAATGCTTATTCTTACTCCCATAGAGAAGTATAGCTCTCAACCCTCAACAACAAAGCTTCTCTTTCAGCAGATGGAGACTATTACAAAAAACAACAAGCAAGAATGTAGCGAAGAACTGATTGCAGTGTGGCTAGATGCAGTGCATTTATCTGGTATTACTTTCAGTGTAAATCAAAGGACCAGAAATAGTTTTTCAGCTAATGCTAATAATCCAGTCTTCAGAGACAGAACACAAACATAATTAAGTGAATGGTCAAGTGTGCTGCAAACAGTATGTAGAGAAAGAGAAAAGTGCTAAGTGTCGAAAACAGACCTGTCATTTCCAAAGGCCCTAAGAGCACTTGCTCAGGTAGCATTAACAAAGGCAGTATGTAGCTCTGATTTTTCTCAAACTTATTCTTAATAAAGGTTCTTAAATGCTTTAAACAGCCTTCTAGTCCAGAGGTAGTGGAAAAGACAAATTATTACGATACAGGGGAAATGGGCCTGTTTAGAAATTGTTCTTTGGAGCAAATCTAATCTGCATTGTCAGGAAATTAGCAGTTCAGTTCACAGGAATCAGCAATGGCTGCTCGATTCACTCACAAACACATCACACATATACCAGCAGTCCAGTTCAGTCGTGTCAGGATAGCAAACATAAATCAGCAGTGGTGGCATGACCCAGCAGAAACAGACCAGCCTTCATCGAATTGGAACAAGTCAGTGGGAGCAACCAGGATCTACAGAGATGCCAGAAGTTCTTTGTCATGCTTCTCTCGGTGAAGTGGAGATCAGTGACTCCAAAGACATGAGACCAAGAAGCAGTGCAAAGCCAACCATGCAAGTTTTCTCTCACTGTCAGTTGGGTTCTTTCCAGCTTTTGGCTATTATAAATAGACCTGAAATGAACATTGTGGTGCATGTATCTTTGTTGTATGTTGGAGCATCTCTGGGGTAAATGCCCAGAAGTGGAATAACTGGGTCTTCAGGTAGGACTATATCCAATTTTCTGAGGAACCACAAGACTAATTTCCAGAGTGACTGTACCAGCTTACAACTCCACCAACAGTGGAGAAGTGTTTCTCTTTCTCCGCATCCTCACCAGCATCTGATGTCATCTGAGTTTTTGATCATAACCATTCTGAATAGTGTAAGGTAAAATCTCAGGGTTGTTTTGATTTGCATTTCCCTGATGACGAGGTATGTTGAGCACTTCCTTAGATGCTTCTCAGCCATTCAATATTCCTCAATTGAGAATTCTTTGTTTAGTTCTGTACCCCATTTTTTTAAGAGGATTGTTTGATTCTCTGGCATCTAACATCTTGAGTTCTTTGTATATACTGGATATTAGACCTCTATCAGATGTGGGGTTGGTAAAGATCTTTTTTTCCAATCTGTTGGCTACCGTTTTCGTTTCTTGACAGTGTCCTTAACCTTACAGAAACTTTGCAATCTCATTAAGTCCCATTTCTCGATCATTGGTCTTAGAGCACAAGCCATTGGTGTTCTGTTCAGGAAAATTTCCCCTGTGCCTATGTGTTCTAAAATTTTCCCTACTTTCTCTTCTAATAGTTTTAGTATACCTGGTTTAATGTAGAGATCTTTGGTCCACTTGCACTTGAGCTTTATACAAGGAGATAAGAAAGGGTCTATTTTCATTCTTCTGCATACTGAGTGCCAGTTGAGCCAACACCATTTGTTGAAGAGGCTGTCCTTTTTCCATTGAATGTTTTCAGGTCCTTTGTCAAAAATCAAGTGACCATAAGTGACCATATGTGTGAGGGTTCATTTCTGGATCTTCTATTCTGTTCCATTGATTGATTAGCCCACCTATCTCTGTATCAGTACCATGCAGTCTTAAACACAATTGCCTTGTAATATAGCTTGAGGTCAGGGATGGTGATTCCCACAGATGTTTTCTTGATGTTGAGGATGGATTGAGATATTCTAGGTTTTTGTTGTTATTCCAGATGAATTTGCAAATTGCTATTTCCAACTCTATGAAGAATTGAGTTGGAATTTTGATAGGGATTGCATTGAATCTGTATATTGTTTTTGGTAAGATGGCCATTTTTACAAAGTTTATCTTAACAAAACATCCTTTCATCAGCATCTACTTTACCAAAATATTCTTTTTTCTTCTTTTTCTTCTTTTACTGATTTTATTGGATATATTTTATTTACATTTTGAATGTTATCCCCTTTCCCTGATTCCTCTCCACATTCCCTATCCTATCAGCCCTTTCACTGCTTCTATGAGAGTATTCACCCACCCAGCCCCCCACCTCCCCACCCTGACATTCCCCTACACTGCAACATCAACCCTTGGCAGGACCAAGGTCTTTTCCTCCTATTAATGCCCAACAAAGACATCCTCTGTTACATATGAAGCTGGATCCATGGGTCCATCTATGTGTACTTTTTAGATAGTGGTTTAATCCCTGGGAGCTCTCGTTGGTTGGTATTGTTATTCTTATGCGGTTGCAAACCCCTTCAACTGCTTCATTCTTTCCCTAACTTCTCCATTAAAAACCCCGTTCTCAGTTCTACAGTATCTGTCTCTTTATTTGTTATGTTCTGGCAGAGCCTCTCAGGAGACAGCTTTATCAGACTCCTGTCAGCATGCACTTCTGGGCATCTACAATATTGTTTGGGTTTGGTGGCTGAATATGGGCTGCATCTCAAGGGGGTTCAGTCTCTGGATAGACTTTGCTTCAGTTTCTCCTTCTCCTTCAAGCTTTGTCTCTATATTTCCTCCTGAGAATACTTTTATTTCCCCTTCTAAGAAGGAATGAAGCATCTGCACTTTGGTCATCCTTTTTCATGAGCTTCATGTAGTATGTGGATTATATCTTGAGTATTGCAAGCTTTTGGACTAATATCCAGTTTACGGTGAGGGCATACCCTGGGTGTATTTTTGTGATTGGGTTACCTCATTCAGTATCATACATTCTAGGATGATATGATATTAATCTCTCTTTTTTAAGTGGTTCACTGAATCTTGTCTTCAAGTTTCATTTTTCCTCTTTTTCTATTGGATATTCTCTGCATTTACATTTCAGATGTTATCCACTTCCCCCTCCCATTGCATCCATGAAGGTCCTCCCTCTCCCAACCTCCCTCTCCCACCTCAATGCCTTTGCATTCCCTACACTGGGAAAATGAGCCTCTGCTAGATCAAAGTCCTCTTCTCTCATTGATGTCAGAGAATGAAATCCTCTGCCACATATACACCTGGGACCATGGGTCTCTCCATAAAAATTCATTGGGTGGTGTTTTAATCTCCAGGACCTGTGGTGGGTTTGGTTAGTTAACAATTTTGTTCTTCCCATGGAGCTGCAGACCCTTTCAGCTCCTTTAGTCCTCTCAGCTCCTTCATTGGGGTCCTCTTGTTCAGTCTGATGGTTATCTGCAAGCATTCTTTTTTGTATCAGTATAGTTCTGACAAAGCCTCTGGGGAGGCATCCAGAAACATTCTTTGACATACCTGACTTGCCAATGAAACCAGAAGTTTCTACTCTAGCAGAGCAGAGATTGTCTCTGCAGACATCTCACTGAACTGCCCTCTTGGCAGAGAAGCTGTATACAAACAATCTTTAGATTTAAGTGCATTAACTAGATGTACACAGAAACACAGGTCCTAAAGAATCTACTTAAAACTACATATGTCAGTCAAGCCATTAAGCAGGATCTCTAAGTATATCAAGGACTCCTATGTTTAACTCTCAAGGTCAGAGTAAGTTCCTGACAGGAACCTATGTTAAATAATTTATTTCTTCTTATCCAGATATTCCCACAAAACCCTAATAATTATTATAATCTCTTTATATTTACTGTAAAACCCATTGTTTATTTCGCAATGCTCTTTTGAGATGTTCATGTCTCAAAAGAGGGAAATGTGTATTCAAATAAATAATGCCTTCTTTGTTCATGAGGCATTAGTTCAAAAACTAGAGCAAAAGCTACAGTGTGAACTTCTTTTCCCAGAAAGCTCAGCACCACAGCAGAGATCATCATAATGTAGTCATTTTAACCTTTCTAAAGTTTGATGGAAGCTAAGAATAAAGCATCACCAAGCTCCGAGAAACCCCTTTATCTGGTGAGAAATTGTTACCCTGTTGTAAAACTTAACATGGGCAAGCCAAAATACCTTTCATTTCATAGGCAACTTCCTCCATACGAAACAGTGAGATTCCTCAGTTTACTCTGACAAAACCACATTTCAGGGGAGTAGCATGTAGACCTTCAGAGTTCACAGTTGAAGGGGTAGGAAAAGAAGAGAAAAGAAATATTCATCATGAGCCTTACAAGCTTGTCACACGCTTGGATCTTCTCAACAAACTGATAATGGAGTCTTGCTCTAACTGTGGAGTCTTGCTCTACTTTGCAGATTGGAAACTGAGGACTGTCTGATTTGTTCAGTTGGGTCCAGATCACATAGATAAGAAACATCAAAAATAAGGTTTAAAAGCTGGGTTCCTTCAACATTAGAATCTATGCTGTTTTTACTTTTCTATATAATATGTCCTTAAAAGCAAGCTGATAGATTCTCTTCCTGTCTAGCCTCTGTACAGACCTGCTGCTCAGTCAGACTCGATGCACAATCCTGTTATTGAAGTCACAGCACAATGTTGAAATTATTTACTTGCCTATTATTACTAAAAATCTATTCAAATCCCCTGTTTACAAAACTATCAAATTCTTCATATGTCCAATTTGTCTTTGACAAAGCCACAAAGGAATGCTTGAGTGTTGAATTAGTCATCTGGCATAGAACATATGGGACAGTTAAGGATATAAAACAAGAAGACTAGTAATGGCTGTTGTAGAATCATGCTCAGGTACCTTGATGAGTTCAGGTTTATTTTGGTTTATTTGGGGGCGGATCCTTAGACAAACAGTGATCACTTTATTGACTCAAAAATCTGTTGAACACTTTCACATTTTTCTAATACTTGTACAGGACAATAAGAATACACTCATACTGAAAATAAGAAAATCAACACACTCTCTTCACCGAGCATTCCCTGTAGGCAGCATTAAGGAATAAAGAGCAAATAAAAATCAACATGACTGGTGACAAAAAAAATTAAGGAAATAGAAAGAATGCTTAGGAAAAGGAAAGAACAATGGTGTCTTTAATGAGATGGCAATTAAAGAAGAGCATGAAGAAAACAGATGAAAAGGGAAACAGGCAGGATGTGCATGTACTATAGAAATTACAAAAATCTATAAAGCTAGTGCACGGCATGCAAACGGGTCTGAAGTATGTCAGACACACACTGACACACCTCATGATAAAGTGACAGGTTTTCTTATGAGAGCCAACTGTTCACAAAGTAATCAAAAAAGTCTGGTCAGATCAAATAATTAATACATTAAGAAAAGAAGAAAAAAACCCAAAATTTTCCTTAAAGTGAGAAAGAGATTTTAGAAGAACCACACATAAACCATGCATACACCAAAGTATACACATTGACACCCAGTAGGAAGAGCCAGCTATTTGCAGGAAGTTGTCAGTCTGGAGAGTTAATGAGAGAAACCAAAATATTAATCAAAGAACACAGTTTTCATTAGAGTAGCAGGTCCTATCAGCAGATATACAAAATTCATTAAAGATAAAACAGCACTGCAGTAACACAGTAAAAATAGGAAGGAGTGTGTTGGAGAGAGAGGTGGGAGAAAAAAAATTTAACGCCCTCATTTCTATATAAGAAACATATAAAAATGGATTTTTTCTGAGGCCCTCATCCAAAACCTCACAAGGCAGAGTTTATGAGTTCTATCTAGAGGACAGGTATCAAATATGGTACTTTCGTGACATGCTGGCCATTTAAATTTAAATTAATTAGAACTAAATGAATTAGTAACTCAAACTGCTTCAGTCCTGAGATTTGAAAGCTACCTGTGTCCTGTGGATCCTGTCATGGAGAGCAGAGCCCACAGGCAAACACATACTCATCAGTAGAGACAGTGCTATCAAAGCTCACAAGTGGACTTGTCATACACACTAGTACATTGTGAAACTTAGTGCTTAGAACCTAGCATGGCCTTTTCTACAGAGTAGATGCTAAGAAAAGAGTCACTAAGCACTTGTTTAACTCGGATTTATAGTGAGTAGGAAAGAGAAGTGTGGGACTTCTTGTAGGCAGCTAATATCTGCCAATGAAACTGCCAATCTAGTTATAACTGAGACCCCCCCCCCAGTTGACACATCCACTAATAAGCCTTTCTTCCTGCATTCTCAACTTACGGTTTTCGTGGAATTTACTTATTGTTCGTGTGATTTGCTTTTTAGTGTCCCGGAACTTTTATTATTTTGAAAGCCAGTAAAGATTCAGCTCTGTGCATTCCTAAACTTTCTTTTACCCACAGAATGCCTGGCAAACAGCTGTCCTCTGAGTGAACTAGGTAAATCTCTGCTCAACTTCCCTGCTCCTTTCCCACATTACAGAGTGGAGAAAAGTTACTGAGCAAGTGGAGTGCTTCAAAACAATAATGGTTATATCTTTTATTGGATATTTTATACTTACATTTCAAATGTTATCCCTTTTCCCGACTTCCCTCTGGAATCCCTTTATTCCACCCCCTGAGCCCCGCTCTATGAGAGTGTTTCCCCATCCACCCAATCTTTCCTATCTCCCTGCCCTGGCATTTCCCTACACTAGGGTATTGAGCCTTCACTGGGACAAGGATTTCTCCTCTCAAGAATGCCTGATAAGGCCATCCTCTGCTACATATGCTGCTGGAACCATGGGTCTCTCCATGTGTACTCTTTGGTTGGTGGTTTAGTCTCTGGGAGCTCTGAGGGGGTCTGATTGATTGATGTTGTTCTTCCTGTAAGGTTGCAAACCCCTTCAGCTCCTTCAATCCTTTTTCTAACTCCTCCATTTGGGGACCACATTCTCAGTCCAATGATTGGTTGAGAGCATCTGACTCTGTATTTCTCAGGCTCTGGCAGAGCCTCTCAGGTGACAGCTACATCAGGCACCTATCAGCATGTACTTCTTGGCATCACAATATTGTCTGGGTTTGGTGACAGTATATGCGATGGATCCCTGCAGTCTCTGGATGGCCTTTCCTGTTTCAAAGTTTGTTTCTCCTTTTAAGAAGAACTAAAGCATTGCCTCTTTGGTCTTCCAACTTCTTGAGCTTCATGTGTCTGAGGATTGTATCTTGGATAATCTGATCTTTTGGGCTAATATTTATTTATTAGTGAGTGCATGCCATGTGTGTTCTTTTGTGACTGGGTTACCTCACTCAGGCTGATATTCTCTAGTTCCATTCATTTGTCTAAGAATTTCATAAAGTCGTTGTTTTTCTTTATATCTGAGTAGTACTCCATTGTGTATATGTACCATATTTTCTGTATCCATTCCTCTGTTGAAGGACATCTGAGTTCTTTCCAGCTTCTTGCTATTACAAACAAGGCTGCTATGAACATAGTAGATCATGTGTCTCTGTTATATGTTAGAACATCTTTTGGGTATATGTCAAGGAGTGGTATAGCTGGGTGCTCAGGTAGTACTATGACCAATTTTCTGAGGAACTGCCAGATAGATTTCCAGAGTGGTCATTCCAGTTTATAATCCCACCAACAATGGAGAAATGTTCCTCTTTCTCCACATCCTCACCAGCATCTGCTGTCATCTGAGTTTTTAATCTTAGCCAATCTGACTGGTGAGAGGTATAATCTCAGTGTTGTTTTCATTTGCTTATCCCTGATGACTAAGGATGCTAAACATTTCTTTTTTTAATTATTTAATTGGATATAAACATTTCTTTAAGTGATCATCCATTCGCCATTTCTCAGTTCAGAATTCTCTATTTGGCTTTGTACTCCACTTTTAAATAGGGTTATTGGGTTCTCTGGAGTCTACCTTCTTGTGTTCTTTGTATATTGTGGATATTAGCCCTCTATAAGATGTAGAATTAGTAAAGATCATTTCCCAATCTGTTGGTTGCCATTTTGTCCTTTGCCTTAGAGAAGCTTTGCAATTTTATGAGGTGCCATTTGTCAATTCTTGATCTTAGAGCATAAGCCATTAGTGTTCTTTTCAGGAAGATTTCCCCCATGCCTATGTGTTCAAGGCTCTTCTTCAGCTAATCTTCTATTAGTCTCAGTGTATTATTGCAGCCACATTGCTCATAATTTATGCAGTAGGAGGCTAGTTGCTTATCCCAGGAAAGAGCATGCCCTTTCTGTTTTGAAACACACTGTTACGCTTGTTTGGTTTCAATGACAGCATTTGGGTTAGGTCCGTTATTCCTCGTCCCACCACCAACTCCTGCTTTTTCCAACTTCTGCCTGTGGCTCACCATTAGGTTTGTCTTCATTCTGCCACATCTCTTTGAACAACCAGTATTTGAATAAGGAGATGAATAATCATTACAGTACCAAAAAAAAATGTCATTCTGTAAAGAATCCCTTTGATGAAGCACAATAACATGTAGAAGGGATATGTGGTCATCATAATATTTAATGTCAAAACTATTACACTGATGAAGTAATAGTATAACTATTACTGTGCCCCAAGTATTCTATTTATTCTCTACACTGATATTACTGTTGTATATTTATGTTTACATTTCATATTAATATGATTTTTGAATTCCCAGAATATCTATATTTAATTAACATCTTTGTGTTTATTTCCTTATCTGATTCTCTCAGCACATACTAAGATTGGCCAAGTAAATATTTCTTTCTATCTCAGTTTTCAAGAGGTTTATACAATTGAGATTATTTGCACAAAGTCACACAGCTAATAATAGGCAGATACGAGAAATAAATTTCTCTGAGGGTGTCCAGACAAAGTTCCAAATTATTCATTGTCTATAAATCTGTTGTCACATTGTCTCTTGCTGGTTGTATGATATATTTAAGTGTTTGCCTGACAACCCAAGTTCAATCCCTGGGACACACATGGTTGAGAGGAGAGAGAACCAAAATGTCTTCTAACATTTACATATGCCTTGTGGTGTGCACATCAAAACACACACACACACACACACAGAGAGAGACACACACACACACAGAGAGAGAGAGAGAAAGAGAAAGAGAGAGAGAGACAGAGAGACAGAGAGACAGAGAGACAGAGAGAGACTGAATAAATAATGTAAGAAAAAGGTAGAACAAAGACTTTCCATATCTCTAAGTATTCCCTTTGTTTATAAATCCTAAAAGTCTATTAGATTCTTAGCTTCAAAACATGGTGTTGACTTTATCTCTAGGTCACCTACTACCCAGGGTCTATGGTTTATAAAATAGCTCATAAATGTCAATGCAGTTTAGGGAACTCTAGCAGCATTTTTCCATGCAGAGATTTAAACATCTTCGCAGAACTGTGATGTTGAAGCAGTCTCTACCATGGAGATGGTTTGGCTAGGAAGATCTCATCCTAGCCAAGCTAAAAAGATCAAAATACTATTGATAAGATAAATTTTCAGGGAACAGAGGTAAGATGACCCTGCACAGAAATACCAGAGCCCTGTCAGCACACAGAGAAATGGAATTAATCATGTGATTGCCTTTTCCAGCACCCCTTTATTGAATTTTTTTAAACAGAAAAGCTGCCTTTTGGCTTCTACAAGTACTAACACAAAGAGCTGTGTTGGGGCTGCACGTTGACAGAAGTCCTGCTGCAGTCAGTGGCCCTACAAAGATGGAATGTACCACGCAGGCCAACTCCTACTCACTTCTGGAACAACACAATGTAGAAAGTGTGTAGGGCCCACATTTAAACTCAGAATATTTGTCTCCTAGGAAATTAAATCAGAAATGTCTTAGTACTTGTGCATAAATGGCTCCAGCTACACAAAATGCAGAGACGGCAAACCATAAAGGTTCAGAGTTGGTTGTCTCTTCTTCTGTATCTCAATGGCTGTACCTCTCCTTCCCCTGGCTGTAGTAGGTAAACTTCTATTGTCCCAACTCGAACAGTTTAAAAATCTGACAGATTAAACAGGTTAAGAAAGCGAGTGTTAACACAGATTAATTTTGGTATCTCTAACCCTCTAGGGTCACTTGTTTTCATTTCATTATTTATTTATCTACAGTTTTTTGAAGTTTTAAGTGATTGATGAATTAGTGAACTTTTCTTTGTCCTGGGGGAGATAATTACCAAAATTTTTTGGGCTTTTATATAGGTCAAGGTTGCTTGCTAACTAATCCAATGGCTTGGGTCTTGCTTATTATGGCAAAAACTACTTACTGTTTGGAGTTAGGGGTCGTTGCCAACAGCCTAGATTTGAGAAGCAATCCTGAAACTGGCTATTTTATTTCAGTGTTTATAGCCACCTGAGATTCTGATCAAAAACCAGATCCCCTAATTGTCAGCTTAGCTAACTCTAATTTGGGGTAACTCCTAAGACTGCCTCAATGACAGCTTATGATTGCAATTAAACTCTGAAATGCATAATGACATATTTTCTCATTCTGAAACTTGGGTCCATGCCACATTTAACCCACACCAAGAATGTCTGCACCCTTCCTACATCATTTATTTCTAATCTATGAATTCATATCCCACTCAGAAAAACACAAATTAGATTTCATATAGGAAGAACAATATTATAGTGTATGTATCTTTATTTACATAATTTCAGTAGTTAACATTGTCTCTTCACAAATAGCTTGGTATTCAACACTTATCAAATAAATAAGTACATTTTATATTGATAGAAGCATGAATAACTCCATCTCTACTTCTAGGCCTAATCTTCTCGTATATTTAAGTGAAAATCTAGATTGGAAGGGTGCTGTAACACAGTGGTAAAGAGTGTGAAATTAGGTACACAACTGCAGACAGAGAGAACCCCCTATATCCACTGCTGATTCTCTCTAAGCTCCAAATGGTAGCTGTAAACCCATGAGGACACAGAACTCTGTGACAGACTCAGTAAATCATAAACCAAAGCAAATACACAGGGTGTGGGAAAGAGACTGGAGGCAGGAGCACTGTGGAGATGGAAGATGACAGGGCTGTCAAGAATGTTCCGTACACGCTGGGTATATGTGTAAAACGATCTTAAGGTAAAGAAATAGAAGAAGACACTTGATGCTCATCCCTGTCCTACAGAGAGAGAGAGAGAGAGAGAGAGAGAGAGAGAGAGAGAGAGAGAGAGAGAGAGAGAGAGAGAAGAAGAAGAAGAAGAAGAAGAAGAAGAAGAAAAAGAAGAAGAAGGAGGAGGAGGAGGAGGAGGAGGATTGAGGAGGAGGAGGAGGAGGAAGAAGAAGAAGAAGAAGAAGAAGGAGGAGGAGGAGGAGGAGAAGGAAGAGGAGGAGGAGGAGGAGGAGGAGAAGAAGAAGAAGAAGAAGAAGAAGAAGAGGAGGAGGAGGAGGAGGAGGAGGAGGAGGAGGAGGAGGAGGAGGAGGAGGAGGAGGAGGAGGAGGAGAGGGAGGGAGTGATGGAGGGAGGGGGGAGGTAGAGGGAAGAGGGAGGGAGGGAAAGGGAGAGAGAGAAGGAGGGAGGAAGGGAGTGAGGGAGAGAGAGAGAGGGAGAGAGAGGGAGAGGGAGAGTTTGGTATCTGGTATCTGTCTAGAAAATGATTCATTTTTCTCTAAATTTTCTAGTTTTGTTTGAATACAGGCTTTGGTAGTAGGATCTAGTAATTTTTTGAATTTCCACAGTTTCTGTTGTTATTGTCTCCCTTTTCATTTAGGATTTTCTTAATTTGTCTCTGTACTGTTTCTGTACCCTCTGAATAGCCTGGCTAAAGGTTTATCTATCATCTTGATTTTCCAAAAGAAATAGCTCCTGGTTTTGTTGATTCTTAGTATGGTTCTTTTTGTTTCTACTTGATTGATTTCAGCTCTGAGTTTTAGTATTTCCTACCATCTACTCTTCTTGGGTATATTTGCTTCTTTTTGTTCTAGAGCTTTCAGGTGTGCTGTCAAGCTGTTTCTGTATGCTCTCTCCAGTTTATTTTTGGAGGCACTCAGAGCTATGAGTTTTCCTCTTAGCACTGCTTTCATTGTCTCTCAAAGTTTTGGTATGTTGTACCTTCATTTTCATTAAATTCTAAAATCTTTAATTTCTTTTTTTATTTCTTCCTAGACCAAGTTATCATTGAGTAGAGTATTGTTCAGCCTCCATGTGTATGTGGGATTTTTGTTGTTTTTGTTGTTATTTAAGACCAGCCTTAGTCCATGGTGATCTGATAGCATGCATGAGATTATTTCAGATTTTGTGTATCTGTTGAGGCCTCTTTTGTGAACAATTATATGGTCAATTTTGAAGAAGGTGCCATGAGATTCTGAGAAGAAGGTATATTCTTTTGTTTTAGGATGGAATGTTTTATAGATGTATGTTAAATTCATTTGCTTCATAACTTGTGTCTCTTTTCAGTTTCTGTTTCCATGATCTGGCATTTATGAGAGTGGAGTGTTGAAGTCTCACTCTATTATTGTGTGTGGTGCAATATATGCTTTGAGCTTTAGTAAAGTTTTTTTTTTTTTTAATGAATGTATGTGCCCTTGTATTTAAAGCATAGATGCTCAGGATTGAGAGTTCATTTTGATAGATTTTTTTTCTTTGAGAAGTATGAAGTATCCTTTCTCATCTTTTTGATATCATTTGATTGAAAGTCAATTTTATTCAGTATTAAAATGGCCAATTCAGTTTGTTTCTTGGAACCATTTGCTTGAAAAAAAATTTGCCAGTTTTCTGCTTTGAGTAAAAGTAGTGTCTTTCTTTGTCATTGAGATGAGTTTCCTGTATTCAGCAAACTGCTGGGTCCTGTTTATATATCCAGGCTGTTAGCCTATATCTTTTTATTGGGGAATTGAGTCTATTGATGTTAAGAGATATTAAGGAGTAGTGATTGTTGTTTCCTGTTACTTTTGTTATTACAGGTAGAATTATGTTTGCATGGCTATCTTCTTTTGGGTTTGTTGCAAGAAGATGATTTGATTGCTCTTCCTAGGGTATAATTTCCCTCCTTGTGTTGGAGTATTCCATCGATTATCCTTTGTAGTGCTAGATTTGCAGAAAAATATTGTGTAAATTTGGTTTTGTCATGCAATATCTTGGTTTCCCCACCTATGTTAATTGAGAGTTTTGCTGGATATAGTAGCCAGGGTGGCATTTGTGTTCTCTTAGGATCTTTATGACGTCTTTCCAGGATCTTCTAGCTTTCGTAGTCTCTGTTGAGAAGTCTGGTGCAATTCTGATAAGTTTGCCTTTATATGTTACTTGGCCTTTTTGCCCTTACTGCTTTTAATTTTTTTTCTTTGTTTTGTGCATTTGGTGTTTTGACTATTATGTGTCAGGAGAAATTTCTTTTCTGGTCCAATCTATTTGGAGTTCTGTGGGTTTCTTGTATCTTCATGGACATTTCTGTCTTTAAGTTGGGAAAATTTTCTTCTATAATTTTGTTGAAGATATTTACTGGCTCTTTAAGTTGGGAATCTTTGCTCTCTCTTCTATACCTATTATCCTTAGGTTTGATCTTCTCATTGTGTTCTAGATTTCCTGGATGTTTAGGGTTAGGAGTTTTTTGCTTTTTGCAATTTCTTTGACTATTGTGTCAATGTTTTCTATGGTATCTTCTGCACTGGAGATTCTCTCTTCTATTTCTTGTATTCTGTTGGTGATGCCTGCATCTATGACTCCTGATCTCTTTCCTGGGTTTTCTATCTCCAGGGTCGTACATTTTTGTGATTTCTTTATTGTTTTTATTTTCATTTTTAGATCCTGGATGATTTTGTTCAATTCCTTTATCTGTTTGATTGTGTTTTCCTGTAGGTCTTTTAGGATTTCTGTTTCCTCTTTAAGGGATTCTATTTGTTTACCTGTGTTCTTGTGTATTTTTTAAAGAGAGTTATTCATGTTCTCCTTTAACATCATTATGAGGTATGATATTAAAACCAAATCTTGTTTTTCCAGTGCACCTGCTGTGATGAGAGAACTGGGTTCTGATGTTGCCAAGTTGTCTTGATTTCTATTGCTTAGGGTCTTGCACTTGCTTCTTGCCAACTTGTTATCTGTAATGTTAGTTGGTCTCGCTGTCTCTGAATGTATGTAGCTTGTCCCTCCTCTGGACCTGTGATCTTGTGGGTTTAAGAGTGAGAGTGCTCCTGGGTGATCAGCTCTCTGCAGGCAGGTTTGGTGTCCTGATGGCAGTCGGGACAGTTATAGCTCTGGATGCAGATGGAGACTGAAAGGGTACTTTATTTTACTTATATAATTTTTATTTCTGCTTTACATGTCCTTTGTGTGCTTACTGTGGATTTCAGTTTTGTATTTTTGTGGGATTCCTGGATGTAAGAATAAGTGCGGATCTCTAATTTACATCTGTTTCTTGTACCTTTTTTTTTCTTTATGCTTGTTTGTTTTACCCCATTCTAATGTATTACTTTCAATATTATTTTATTTTATTAAAAATAAAAAAGCACAGAACAATATTTCTTAGAAATTTCAATGTACAAATCTTTAAAATTGTTAACAAATGAAAAAATGCAATATATAAAAGTTTACATTGTTTGCCTTTTAGTGGTTTGAGCTAAGCTACGTTTAACTTTATTAAGCTGAAAAACGATACAGATTCATTAGAAACTTTATTCTGATTTAGACCTTTTCCCAGAGTGGAAGTAGTCTTACAACATTTATCGTGCTGGCCAATAGCAACAAGCCTTAACTCTTAGGCAGGCACACATTTATGAGATTAAGTAATGACATACAGAGTACTGTACTACCAGTACTTTTTGGATGCTAGTATCCAATAAATTATACAGTTCACCACTTTCTTACAAAATAGGCTTCTTTGTTTTCTACAACTCCAGGAACCCATATGTTAATGTAAATATTCTAATCATGTTTAAGACAGGCTAGGCTGAGCTATAATACTCAATAAGCTAAGCCTGGCCTAAAACTCACATACATCCACCTGCCTCTGCCCCCAAAGTGCTGGAATTAAAGGCATATACCACCACCACCCAGCAACTAAATGTATTTCTGATCTAACAATATTTTGAATTTACTGAGATTGTGAGAATACGCACCCACCATAAACCAAGGAAGGAATGATCACAAGAAGTTTAAGAGGCACAGATTAGTTCCATATAAAAAACTCAGGTCTGAACTCAGGACAACAGCCTTACTTGTTGAATCAATATGCATTTATCTCAAATGCTCTAAAAAAATAGGAATTGGATAGAGTTCTTCAAATGGCAAATACACCTTCAGCCTTCATCTTAATATCAGATAACATTCATCTTAATATCAAATGACTGAATCATATTAAGAGTAAAGAAGGCATTGAAATCTATGCTCATCCTTATTCAAGGCAGCATTAGGAATTCTGGCTAACACAGCAAGGGAAAAAAGCAAAAGTAATGCAGATTAGAAAGGGAGAATAAAATTGTTCACATATAGAGATGCCATAGCTGTCTACATGAAAAGGCTAAGGCTACAAAAAAAAAGGAATACCCACATCTAATCAATAGGTTCTCCAAGTCCTCAGATTCAAAGTAATGTATATTACTAATCATATTTCTGTATATTCTTCATGAAGTCTAAAATATAAAAATGCAAGTCTGCTTGTAATCAATAAAATAGGTTTTAGTCATAAATCTAAAAATTTTTGTGATTTTTGATGAATAGTATAAAATGTTGAAAAGGAAATAAAATAAAGGAGAAATAGGAATAGCAGCTTCACTGGCTAGATGATTTAGTATTGTAATTATCAATTGTCATCATGTTGATGTCTACATTTAGTAAAATTAATATTAAAAATTACTATAAGATTTTTGTTATGTATAATGACTATTATTATAAAACCATGTGTAAGGTCTAAAGAACTAAATACCTATAATTTTTATAAAGAATGTGGAAAATCAATCTGCTACATGTCCTATGGTGTGGATTATAAGTCATAAATAAATATTCACTCATCAATGAAACAGAACAGAGCCTAGAAATCCTCTCAACTGGTTTGACTCATCTCAACAAGCCTGGACCCCCACGATCTCTCAGACTCTGAACCACCAACCAGGCAGCACACAAAAGCTGGTCTGAGGCCCCCACCATATATACAACAGAGGACTGCCTAGTCTGGCCTCAGTGAGATAAGCTGCACCTAACCCTTGAAAGAATTGGGGCCCCAGGGAATGGGGAGGCCTGATGGGATGTAGAGGAGTATAGGAGTTTGGGGACTTCCTTTTGGAGACAGGGGAGGAGGAATGGAATGAGGAACTGTTGGAGGGCAAAATGGGAGGGAGATAATGACTAAACTGAAAAAAAATAGATAATAAAAAATGCAAATGAAAAAACAAGAACAGCAACAACAAAATCCAAGAACCTCTAAACACGCCTAAGACAAAACAATGAGCCTCGATCTAAGTCTGGACCTTATACAAAATGAAATTATAGGCAGGGTTGTTTAAACCCTTGGCACCTTTAAACAATCCTAGGGTGCTCTTTTCCTCACCCTTTCCCAATAGACACTAGCTGTATCTAAATTCTCTTGCCTCCAGAGACTACAACCAATTTATTTAAGTAGAACTTTCTCCCTACTTGTTTGATTGCAACAGAGCATCCTATTGATTTTACTTGCAGCCATATCCTCTTCATTTACTATTTTATGGTTTTAAGAAAGTTGTTTATTCTTTCTGTGTGATTTGACTCCACACAGGTAGGAGCCATGGCTACTCTGCTTAGGAATATGTCCTCATCTTCAAATCTGGTACTAGGGACATAATTAATGCTTTTTATAAAACATCTATAGAGAAAACAAAATTAATCTGTCTCACAAGGCTAAGGGGAACTTTAAAAGTTCTGGTAAGTCTACAGTTCATAACACTAGAGTATTTAACTGAGACTTGTAATCTGTCTACTCATTTACTAATTAGAGTTGGCCAAAATAAATCTTAATTAGTTCAACTTATTGAGCCTCAAAGGGTGGCTGTATCCAGTAAATGAAATAATAAGCTTTATTTGAAGTAGATTAGAAAAAATGATAGCTTTCTTCTTGAGCTGTGATATTTTCATTTGGACACTGGACTGTGAAATGAATGGTGAATGAAATTCACATAACAGTTTCATTTATGAACATCTGTGGTTATGAACAAAGAAAGATTATCAGCCCCTAAACAACTAAAAGCAATGATTTCACCTCAATTAAATGATACTTTAGAGCATAAGAAAAAGTTTCAAATGACCCATTACTTTTTCAATTCAATACTTTTTGCCCTGAAAGCACATTAGTTCTTATATCTTTTCTCTATTTGGTGGGAAAATGATGACCTAGGTCCAGGGAAGGATGATGCATCCTAACAAATCCCACTCCACCTGCCTCTTGTAGACATGTTAATAACAGCCAAGCATATGTTTGCACAGGTTTTATAGCTTTTACATAATCAGTGAGTCTCATCAGAATTGTATTCTTTTTGGGTACTTCTAAACAAATTAGCAGTAGTTTCTGAAACCGACTTTAAAAAATGTTTCTGCCTTCTTGGATCTGCATATAGTCGACCTTTCTCACTGAATTTGACAATGGTATAATTTCTGATTGTTCAAAACCATTTATCTAGGACTTAGGATAAAAACTCAGTCATCTCATAGGTGAGCCACAAAATATTAGTTATAATAAAAAAAATGAGTGAAATAAAATCAAGCATCAGTTGAATAACCAAACTTCTGAGTTCAGGAAGGACCCAAAATATCAGAGTAGGAACCCATTACAGAGAAGGCTGTTCCTACCTGTTAGTCAATGTGATTCGTATGTCAGTATCACTTGACTGAGAAGCACCTATGAGTCTGTCAATCATACTGTATTCATATATAATAGTGTCTCAAGGAAAGACTAATGGAGAAGGGCCTGCCTAATTGTGACATCTCACCACAGCATGGGGGTCTAAACTGCCCTCCAAGAGGCCCAACAAGTAGCTGACTGAGATAGAGGCAGATACTTGCATCCAACCAATGGTCTCAAGTCACAGGTTCAACAAGTGTAGTTGAACTGGGGGAAGACTGGAAGAAGTTGAGGAGGGTAACCCTATGGGAAGACCAGCAGTCTTAATGAACCTGGAGCTATTTTTCTTTCCTTCTGATCCTGATTGCTTTGGGGTGGGGTGCCGTGTTTCACAATACCCTCTCTTGTCAGTACAGTGTGATGACTTGGAAACTGTGAGTCAAAAACAATCTTCTCCTCAAGCAATTGCTTCTCTAAGAAATTTGTCATAACTACACGAAGACTGACAACAGAAAAATTTGCTACTTAGAGTCAGGTCACTGTTCTGACTATCTTGACCATTTGGTTCTAAAGCTTTGGGAACTAGTGATGGGTGTAATTTAAAATTTTTCCCATTTGTGGGATGGGAAAGCCCCGTGTTGCTGTAAACTCAAATGCATCAGAAGAGTTTGGCAAAGGCTCAGAAAACTAAAATGTCAGTAAGAAAGTAGACAGTAAAGTGTGTGCTAATGAGATCTCACACCAGCATTAGAAACTTAGTGGAAGTTTGAAGCAGTCTCTATTGTTTTATGACAAAGAATTTGTCTGCATTTCACTGGTGCTATGAGACTTATTTTAAATAAGATATGCCAGGTACTTCCTTGGAAAGTCCAGTTGTTACTGAAGTACCCTCTGGGTAGACATCAAACTGTCACTGTGGTATCACAGGCCACTAAGTCCTCAAAGCTCAGTGTATTGCAGAGACATCCACCAATGCAGTTTTTATTTTTATCAGTCAAGCATCATTTTCCTGCTTAGTTGATTAGGCACCACAGGACTTCATTGGGCTCTTTGGATTGACTCTAACTCCTACTGCCAACAATATGAGGGAGCCCGTTTCCTCCACATTTTGGTAGACGTCAGGTGTATAATTTTTCTGATTTTTACTTAATCTTTGTATGCAAGAGGATGTCTCCTGCTTTAGTTCGTACTCACAGTGGATTCCTGCAACTGACTCCTGAACCTAGTGGTTAAATGGTCTAAACAGTAGCCTCACTCCTGACTCTCAGTATCAATTTTACTAGTTGTGGTTTTGAGAAATTCCTAACAGAAACAACTGAATAAGGGGAAGATTGATGCTGAAATATATATATATATATATATATACATACATACACACTGTGATATCATGCCAATCAATCTGATAACTGGAATAGCCACCAAGTCAAAAACCAGAGGGTAACCTATACAACACAGACACAAGGGTGAATTCTGTCTCAAGTTAATTATATATATATCACAGCTCAGAACATTATACAGTTTAAAACATACTTTGTTTAGGCTGTGATAAAAAACTGTGTTCAGATGAATTCAGTATTCTACTAAGAATTAAGTAAACAAGTGTCACAGACATGATTCATCAGCTATATCTCCTGTAACTATTCATGTTTTGGGGTCTAAATTTCCAGTTTCTTCATTTAGCTCTGATGTAAAAATGAATTTTACAGACTCTTTTATTTAGCTTTTGATTCTTATTCAGCAATTCACAATGAGTATTTTCATACTATGTTTGATTCTACGTAGCTAAAGCTGTAAAAACTGGAACCACAGAGAGTGGGAGGACTATTGAACTGAGGCTCCTATTGGCTTCTGTTGCTGGTGGGTTTTGTTGTATTATTATTACTAGTTATTATTATTATTATCATCAGTTTAGTATGTTCCATACTCGTTCTTATTAAACAAACAAACAACAAATGTTTACTTCTTCCTCCCAAAGTCTTCTACATTTCACATTTTTTTGTTGTTCTTGCTCTGCACAGGATGTAGAGTAAAGCTGACTAACCACCCTAGTTTGCCCAAAACTTAAAGGGTTTCTAGAACATGAGCCTTCTGGGCTAAAACTTGTTGTTTATTACTCAAACCACCCGAGCAAACCTGTTTTTAAAGAGTTTTCCAAGATATGGGACTTCAAAACGAAACCTAGGAAACGCAACTCAAACAAGCCTGAGTTGGTGATTCTTTGCGTACAAATCAGTTGGAGGGTAACAGGAAAAGCGAACTGCTTTCCTGGTCCCTGCAGCAAATGTAATGTGCTTAATGCCTTTCCATTAGCTGTTGTTCACTGCGGGATTTTAGTAAGGAAGTTTGTTTCTATTGAGTGTTTTCGATTATTTTGTCAATGCTTAGGCAGGATTTATTGTGGTTTTGTTGTTTGGTTCTGTTTTGCTTTTGTATTTTTGTCTTCACTTATTACAACTACAGAATTTATTTAATGTCAAGTCATTTGGGCATTTTTAGGCCAGGGCTATAATTTCATCTTTTGCAATAACAATGGACTGAAGCATTTTCGTTAAATATTTAAACCCTTCTATGATCATAAATGAAACAGCCCCATAAATTTAATTCCTTCTTTTCTGATATTTCCGTAATATTGTGTTTAAGCATAAAATTACCTGACCCTTAAAAATTGCATTAAATTCATTTGTAAAATTACCTCTGCTCTGAGGTATGAACATCTTTCAAGCACATCTAAACTTCATGGCTATTAACCCACCCCAGTGTAACATGTGTTTTCCTTGTCACCATTTGAGAAGAAACTGTTTCTATATACTAGATTTTTTTCAGATTCATATAGTTAGTACTTAAAAATTCAAATGAATATTATATATGTATTTGATTATAACTCTTTACTTTAAATTTTATTTTAAATGCCCTTTGGGGGAGGTATGAATTCCTACCATACAGTTTTTTGGGTTCCTTAGTGGTGGAGAAAAAGGTTGGTGTTTGGTTTTGGTTTTGTCTTTCCAAGAATAAATTTGGGTGGAGAGTGAGGTAGGGCACTGCTCTAACTAACCTCATTTCATTGATCTGCCATTGACATTCTTTTTCTTTCCTTCTTGTTTCTTAGGATTTTCTAAGTTGCCCTTTACTTTTTCGTGTGAACATTTCTCTGTCTTCCGTAATGTATGTCCTCAGATAAACATCACACATCCACTAACCACACATCTATCTCTATAAATGTTGACACATAGCTTTCACTGGGTTGTTTGTTTGTTTGGTTGGTTGGTTTGGTTGGTTGTTTTTGGTTTTGCTTAAGTATTTTGTACTTTCCTGACTTGTTTTTCTTTTCATTATTTATCTGCCACCATTTAATTACTAGGTATTTCAATTCTTTTGATTTTCTTCATTCATAATTTTCTCGTGCTCTGCACATATTTCATGTCATTAATGTGTGTAAAAGGAAAGTTCTTCTCACTGCCGCTATTGCTTCAACAATTTATTCTTTGAAATAGACTGGTACTAATTAACCAGAAAAAAAAGGTTCTCTAGTTTATAATGTGCATGGGCAACTGATGAATTACTTGTCATAAAATTCATTAAGTGAATTTTAACTTGGGTTAAATACGGAATTTCAAACAAGTTTTGAAACAGCTCTAAACACACTTCTGCTATTTTGTTCTATTTGTTGTGTGACACATTGTTTTTAGCACTGATGATTATAAAATCAAAATATATATCAGCTCCTCAAAACACTCTGAACTACATCATGAAGTGTACAATGTTCACCAAAGTTTTTTAATGTAAAAAATGACCAAGCACACCTATTTCCTAATACGCGAATTTGATTTTGTCTGTAGTCATTGGTAAGTTTAATACATACACCATAAGTTGTTTGAAATTTTTTTCTCTATGATATATTATCAGCAAATATTTGATTTGTGTGTCTATTTTACACAGCTATATAAGAGATTGAATAGAGATTATTGGTGGAAAAGGTTGCAAGTAAAACATTTTAAGGCCTGTTTTTTCATATTTCTAATATTCTTATTTATCTTTATATTAACATAGAACATAAAACATATTTACCTGAGACTTCCTCCATGCATTCTATTAAATTAATATCATTTTTTATTTATTATATATATGGACATTCTCTACTCTCCTGACATGTCTTGTGATTTTACTGTGCTACATTTAATTTTCTTAATCTTCTATTCTGAAGCATGGCTTAGATATGGGGAGTGATTCCAGGCAATTAAAATGAATCTCAAGTGAAGAGCATCAGAGTTATTCCCCTTTCATCTCCTGACTACCCCTACACTGCTTATAAAGTTTGAGCATCTGTTTCATAAGAATCTGGGACTCATTATGTATATCATGTTGCTTAATATAACTTTTTATGGCTAAAATACCATTAAAGATAACTGAAAACCAAAAAAGATGCTTTATATTGAGAGAATCTTGTGGAGTTTAATGAACTTCATTTTGCTTGTTTGCTTGTTTGTTTGTTTGTTGGTTGGTTGGTTGGTTGGTTGGTTTTTGTTCTTTTTTTCTTCAATGGCTTTTGTTTTAATATTAATTCCAAGCAAATGTTAGCATGGTAGAGTAAGACAATAGAATATTCTAAAGATAATTAGTTTGATTACTAAAGTGTAGTAAATGTGGAATCCATTTATATAGTTCCCTAAATGGTTACCAAAACCATTCCTAATTTGGGGAAGAAAACAGAAAAAGATCCTCTAATAAGCTACAGAATGCACAGTGTTTGTCTAATGAGTGTAGGTAGGGGATCCTATTAACTGAAGCAAAGTGAATACCCTGTAGTAATTTATTAAAATTGGTTACCTGCCATAATACAGCTTTCAGAGAAGAAGAAACGAAAGGATAGTTACATTATTATGAATATGAGACATCATATAGAACAACTACAGAACACAATTTCCTTCAGCAAAGCAATGATAATGTTTGATGCACATATACCTCCATAGCTATGGTAACATGGCCACTTTAAACAGAAGCACGTTGTTGGGGCATTTATAGCCTAATGGTTAGGGCACAGAAACAGCAAACTAAACTTTTAGTACTGAAACTTCATAGCCATATGGCTTTGGGCAAGTGACTTTGGCCACCATACTTTTGTAGTATTCTATAAAACAGAATGGAATATAGCATATATCCCCCACAACAGCAGTGTTGTTGGGACTCAAGCAGAAAGCTTATGTAAAATGCATGGCACCTTGCTACCATTCCCAAAATACTAGTGATTATTAATTATCTCTAGCAACCAAAATATCCAAAGAGAGATATAGGCTTTTTTTTTTTTTTTTTTTTTTTGGTATAATACTGTGGCTACCAGATTATTGAGGGAGGGTTCAGGCAGCTTAAAGAAACATTTTCATTCCTTTAAGCCACTGAATAAAGCATTTAATTCAGATCGTGTGCAATTCAAGGTCGATTTAGAGCTCTGAGCAGAAAAGTGATGTGGTTGAAATGAATGTGCACAAACAGGCATAAAATAGTTTCGAAAGAAAAACTTCAACCACTATAATCTTAGAAAAATAGTTGATAACATGAGCCAGAAATCATCTTTAGACTGTTTCTTTTTTTCAAGTATAGTTTGAGATAATATGTAACATCAAATCTACTCTTAAACATTAAAACTATGATGTTACATAGAGAAGACCTTTTCATGTTAGGATAAAAGAGCATATAGTCCTAAAAAAAAAAACAAAAAACAAAAAACAAGTGACCATTCAATTCATGTAAACCACAATAGTTATCAACACTAAATCATAATTGAAAGAAAATGGGGTTATACAGAAAAGCAAAGTTCACTTGGATCTTCATCCATATCTTAAATTAAGCGTGAATATATAAAAGTTAATCATTGGGCTATTGGAATACAAGAAACATATGCTTTAGTCTTTGTCTCCATCTCTTAGGCAAATTTTCTAAAGCTCTTGTCATTTCCTGTGTGATAAGAACCAAAGAAGTATATCCTGTGACATCTGAGTCTCTTCTCTGCTCCCAAACTGCAAAGGTAAGAATAGCAACTTTCCCTTTTGTTTTAATTGATACTTTATTTATTTACATTTCAAATGGTATCCCCTTTCCCAGTTTCCCCTCCAGAAACCCCCTATCCAATCTTTCCTCCCTCTGATTTTATGAAGGTGCTTCCTCACCCACCCACTTTCTCCTCCCCACCCTGACATTCCCCTACACTGGGTTATCGAGCCTTCCCAGGACCAAGGGCCTCTCCTCCCATTGATGTCCAACAGCAACTTTCCCTTTTCAAAAACCTCTGAGTTCATGTTAGTGAGGTGCCTTGGAAAGACCTGAAAATTTGGGGAAACTGATTCCCAGGGAAGTCAATACATTTTAAAAGCCAATATATCTTAAATCATTGAGTCACCAGTGATCAGTGACTTAATCAGTTAGGTCAATGCAAGAGTCTCTCTAAAAAATACAAAAGTAAATCAAGTTGTAGAGAAAAATTGTACCAAGAAAAGACAAGGAGATTCTATGATTCTCCATCCAGCCTTGCCTGGTGAATCTCTCCCTTCTGGTAGTTTCTGGTTTGTAGTAAACTTGTAAACATAAGGAAATACTTTGCTGAGTGCTGTGAGCTTTTCTAGAAAATTGTAAAGCATAGGGAAGACATCAGAGGAACCCTGGTAGGCCAGACATCAGAGGCGACTGAAGAATGTTAGCCTCTGGAGAACAAGCCATCTTACTGGATTTCATTTGCTGTCTCTTGTGCTAAGGTCAGGTAGACAGTATAGAACAGTATTGAACTGTAGAACTTCTAATCCAGGCCCACAGAGAAATGGAGACTACTTGATATAGAAAAACATCTGCAATCAGTATCAGAAATGTTCTATGTGAGATTGAACAGAAAAGGTGGCCATTTCCCATTTAAAATTTTTTAATAGTTCTGTAATGGAGCTAAAAATATGCAGGTGTGTGTGTGTGTGTGTGTGTGTGTGTGTGTGTGTGTGTGTGTGTACATGTATATTGGTACACATGTGAACAATAATTGTTATTCACCTAATTGAGCATATTCTAATTACAAACTAATCAAAATTTTGCCACATGGATAGGATTGCTATTGTTAATTAGCTGGCCACCAAGAAGGCATGGTTACTCTGGGGTTTTTGTTTGTTTGGTAGGTTGGTTGGTTGGTTTTGTTTTGTTTTGTTTGATATTTTCTTTACTGACATTTCAAAGTTTATGCTGATTTCCCCTCCAGAATTCCCCTATCACATTCCCCTTTCCTCTGCCTCTAGGTGAGTGCTCCCCACCAACTTACTCCCTCCTGCCTCCCCTCCCTGGCATTCCCCTACACTGGTGCATTCATTCTTCACAAGACCAAGGTCCTCTCCTCTAATTGATGCCCCATTAGGCCGTCCTCTGCTATATATGTGGCTGGAGCCACGGGTCCCTCCTTGTGTACTCTTTGATTAGTGGTTTGAGCTCTGGAGGATCTGGTTTGATGAAATTATTCTTTCTATTGCATTGCAAACCCTTTTAGCTCCTTCGGTACTTTCTCTCACTCATCCATTGGGGTCCCTATTCTCAGTTCAATGGTTGGCTGCGAGCATCCGCCTCTGTATTTGTCAGGCTCTGGCAGAGCCTCTCAGGAGACAGCTATATCAGGCTTTTATTTAATATCCTTACTCTGGCTTTTGTTTTGTTTCATTTTGGTTCACTTTGGGGAGGGAACTTCTATTAAGGTCCATAAGCATGGAACTTCTGGAAAACTTAAAGTAGCTGGCTTTAAACAGGAAAGCAGGAAGCCAAAGTCAGGGCATGTATTAGTTTTTGAAAGTCAGCCTCCCCTTTCTCAGTGCATAGCCATAACAAAACAGAACCACATTTACTAGGATCTTCGGAGTCAGATTCTTCCCTAGAGAGAGACATAGTCCCAGCAGCACCTCAGGTTTAGCCAAGTGAGTTTCACGTGAGCCTTCTGATCTACAAATGTGTCATCTAATAAGTCACAATAGAAAAGTAATTCAAAGGTAAGGCATACTTTTGTTGTTATTGTTGTTGATAATTTTTTTTAAAACTCCTCAATTTGATAACAAACATCTAGATGGTTAAAACTAGAGATCAGTAAAAGAGTCTCAGTAATGACCTCAAGGAAAAACAAGAAAGGAAGATAGAGGGGGTAAGGGGGATTCAAATTTCTTAAAATCCAACTTGCCCTGGATGAGTGTTATTCAGAAACTTGTCGTGAATAAAGGCATTTACGGTAAACATGTTTGACTCTGTGGATGCTGTCAAGGCTAAAGCAACAGGAAAGTATGTTACAAAGGAAGAGAGCTATCAGGTAGACAGGAATGTGACCTGCCACTGTGCCTTCTCTTTTGGCCAAGCCAAGCAAAATACTAGAGTTGAAATACACAAAACATCCACTGAGCAACAGCTTCATCTGATTTGCATCTACACCAAACCCCTTATTCTTCTACCATGAAGAAAACATGCTGCGTCTAACTTGGCTGAATTTCAATGACCTATACTAACTCCCAATGAAGTTCATGTCAAAGCTAATTAGAGCATTACATTGGCCTGGGAATGAATCTGGACCAGGTCACAATGCCCCATGGCTTATTATTTGAAAAACTTGAATATTAACTGTAGAGAGAGCTAAGTTTTAAGGTCAAGTCTAGAAATTCCTTCTGTCAATATTCCATTGGCATGAAATAGCCACATGTTTCTAACCCAACAATGAAAAGGATGAGAAGTGTGGTTTTCCAGGAGATTTGGGGATAGGTGAAATTGCTTAAAAACTCCGCAGACTCTGAAGTATTTTTATTCGCTTGCCTTTTGGCTGTGCACGTCATCAACCTTACCCAGCTCCCAACATATTGCCAACAATAATTGTAGGTTTTTGTAAGTAGATTTTAATACATTAATGAAAATAACCCTGCCAAATGTCCCTGACATTATAGGTCTCTTTAGGCTGTTTCTCGCTTTTAAAAAAATTCTTAGGAAATTGTCATTATTTTAATAGAATTAATTCCTTTCCAAATGCAACCTTACCAACTTTTCAGCAAAGAGCCATGGCTGTTCTGTGGCTAATCTGTGAGGTAATGCTTCTCAACTGCCTCTCAAGTCAGAAACAAAGCAGAAGCCAGATGCAGTAGCAAATGAAATAGAAGTAGATAGAAAACATGAGAGAGAAGGAAAATGTGAAAGAAATTTGGATATACAAAGAATGAGAACAAATTTGTGATTGATGGATAGTGAGAAAAATCCACCCTCAATGTGGGGTATTTGTAAAGTCTGGAACCAAGCAGGACAAAAGTCCAACACTAGGTATACTGTAAATACAACCTGGGCAAAAAAACGTTCCACTTAATCATGGCTGTGCTAGCTTATTAGAACAGTACCCCACAGGAAATGATTCGGTTAGTTTCTAATCACACACATACACATGTCTGGGATGCTCTGGCAGGTAGCATGCTCCCCTGCTTAGCAGCATTTAGTTTTCCTTCTCCTGCTTGTCATCAGAAGAAAGCACTTGAATCACTGCTACTGCTTGTATAGAATTCTAACCCATGCCTTTATATTAAGCACCCACTGTGAGTACAAAATAGGAGATCAAATGAAGCCCACACTCTGTCCCAAAGTCATCTCTCAACTGATGCTGGCAATGAAATACTGAATAAATGGACTGTGCCACCAGCAGAAACACACATATATAAAAATTAATTCATATATAAATTAGAGTGGGTCTCTTCAGATCTCTCAGCTTCAATGTTCCCCTAGCAAAAGTGAAATACCTAATCAGCATTGCATGCCTCTGCTTGATGCCCAAGTCTAGGATATTGTGTATTCTGCTTGACAAAACTGTAATTTAAATGTTCAGAATCATGAGTAGGTATAATAGGACCAAATGAGCTTACCAAAGAGGAAATGAGAATTCATGCTAAAAATAGCAGAATCTGCCCTGTTTGTTTGGTAGCATGTCTTTTTCATCTGTTCTCAAAAGGCTAGATCTACTTAATGTACAAGTAAAAACACTCTTTCCCAAACCCCAAGACCTCTGAACATGAAAAAAAGTAAATTGGTTCCCACAGGTGTGACTTCAATCATTGACATTCTGTGCAGGTCTTGGTGACCCTGAGCTCCAAGTGGGTGACTCAGGGGCTCTTGTTACCCTAGCAAAATGACCCCATGTAGGTAGGAGGCTTTTTCCCCCAATGGGAAAAATGTTGTTGAATATAAATTACTTTTATTTTGTTAAAATAATATTGTCAAGACAGACCTTCACTTTGCTGTCAGCAGGCTTAAGGTTAAATTTTCTGTGTACCACATGTGATCTCTCTGGGCTTCAAATCTGAATTAGGTGACAGATACTTGATACTGTTTTCTGAGATAACATATATGGAACATTTCCAATATGGTAGACACTCAAAGAGTATGAACAGTATTTATTGGTTACAGTTGCTTTAACAGAAGAGGCACCAGTGGGTCATGACTAACATTGAATCTTTTCATTTAGTGAGAAGATGGGAGGCAACCTGAACCTCAACATAAGAAGGAAAGGCAGATAGTCAAGGAGTAGAGCAGTATCTTGGGAAATAGAAGAGGAGGCAAGTCTCTCCAAAGTCAAGTTTCATTAGGAGCAGAGGAAGGGGAAGCTGTGTCTTGCCATATGCCAGGAATTTTTTACTCATCTCATTTCTACCTCACAGTGATCCAAAGAGGTAAAATATCATGAGCTGTGTTTTATAGAGTTGGAAAATTGGAGCTGGGAGGTGAAATGAATTAACCAGTTTGAGTCCATGTGACCTGCACCTGATATGGACTTTAAACGTAAGTCTGCCCGGATGCTTTATAATCTCCATCATCTTCACCCTTCTAGTGACCTTCGCACTGCACCACATTCCCTGTTCCTAATTCTGACCAGAGTCTGACGAGATGCTACAGATTTGTTTATTATAGCTCCACCTCTGAAGATTTTATGGAACAAAAACTGTCATGGCTTTCCCAGGAGTATGTGATTGCTTGAACCCAAGGTCTTCTATCTCAGCATTCTTGCACCCTTTAGTAAAAGGGAAATATTTATAATTGAGGAGATGCAGTCCAATTATCCATGACTTAGTCACAAAACTGCCTTAAATCGTAAGCCATACACACACCCCACACTCCACCACACACACACCATTAATTTTGTTACAATCTGCATGTCTCCATTTTAAAGAGTGTAATTCACTTGATAATGAGCTTGCATTATGAAAATTTGAACTGTGCACAAAACATTTTCTTACTTTACAGAGATAGTTCATGAAAAAAATCAGACCATAACTCATAAAGAAAATTGTATTTAAATGTTTGGCAAAGGTGAAAACATGGGCATGTGCTTAGTTTCTCAGTAACGGGTTGATTTTTCTTAGAAGCAAACCCTGAAGTGAACTCTCCTTGACCTTAAAGTTTCCTCCATCCTCTTCCTGCAAGTCTGGCCCTGAGAGCTACAACCCGATGGTCAATGACATTATTTTTAGTCAAGGAAAGCGACTTTGAATCACAAGATCTTTTGTAATAAAGCTTTACAGAAAATTCATGTTCGTATGAAGGCTGAAGAACACACTTAAATAAAGGCCAAACCTTTTTCAAAGTCAAGAGCGTAGTATTACAGTATACACATTTTGAACTTTGCTAACTTTCCCTTCTGGACATACAGAAGCAACTCTAAAGACAAATTGGAAATTTTCAGTATCAAAATCAGAGAAAAACAGTTGTGGGGCTTCCAAGTTATTTCTTTCAAGCACCTGTTTTGTTCCCGTGGTAAGCACAACTGCTGAGAAACCCCTGGGAGCTCAATATGTCATAGGCTTTTGATGGGAACACAAAGATTAACATGAAAACCAGTCCTGCCCTTGGTCAAGCTCCTAGTGGGTGTTTCCTAAGCAGACAGAACGCAGCATCCGCAAGAATAATCATTATCGGTGTGTGAGGGATGTCTCTGGGTTTGCCTTCCAAATCCATCGGTTCCATCTGTCAACTCTTCCTTTTTCTGACTTCTGAGAACCATCATGGTTGCTAGTAGGCACCTCTGGGATTGTTCACAGCGGTAGGGAGAGTAGGAGTGGGCGGGACTATGGGTGGACAACCATAGCGGTTCCACCAGGAACTTTGGGAGATGCCGAGGGGCGAGGCAGTGAACGAAAGAAAAGTCAGCACTGAGAGATACTCTAATCTACTTTGTGAAATTATTTAAGATTGCAAGCAACAATAAAGTTTTATTTAATAGTTTTGTAATGTCTCTTTTGGTTGTTGCACCATCTTCGTAATCACGTTGTCACCCAGATAAAGAACCATGTGAGATCTGGCCCTTTCTGGGTTGCTCAGAAAAGTGGCTAAAAAATATAATAACTTGTGGCAAAGGATGGTAAGATTGTAAACACTGGATGCTTTTGGGTATACATTGTGTGAAGAATGACACTGAACCAAGTAAAAATAGATGTGGTTGGTTCATAGACCATGTTCGGGCTCTCTTATGAATTCTGGATGGACAGATCTTACCTTTAAAGGGAGTGGTGTGATGTGACTTAGGAAAGACAGATGCTCACAGTGTGAGACAGTCATTGGCAGGGGCGTGTAAGTAGGAGGGAACTTTCGGGGGAGTAGGGCAGGTTCAACAGGAAGTCCATGTCCTGAACCCACGGAGACGGGTTCAACAGAAAGTCCATGTTAGAAAGCATCAGCTAAGGGCAGATTCAGCCTGGAGCCTAAGAACCACAAGGAGGACTTATCTCAGCAGCTATTAGAGACCGTGTTACTGGCGTAGAGAGCAGGTGGGCTTTACGGGCTTGTCTGTGTCAGATGTCTTAAGTAATTGAATGCACATTTTGAGATTGGAGTCTGTGTTTTTTAGCACACGGGTTTCAACTTACAAAAGGAAAACAATCAGAAAAACAGAAGACTTCTGTTCCCTGACAAATGACGTGGCCTGCAGATATGGACACAACCAGAGTAATGTATGAGGGACATTCCAGTAATTTTAAAAGAGCCTTTTGAGTATGAATAAACACTTCAGAAAGGGACACTGAAAAATTAACATTGGAAATGAAAAATTTGTTCAATCTCCTCCTCATGCCTACATTATAGTTTAATTGTAATTTTGTAAAAATATCTATGGGAAACATGTAGAAGGGTACTCTTAATATATTGGATTTTTCTAAGGATTTTTTTAATCATAATTTATTTCTCTAAGAACAAAGAACCTCTTGCAAAGAATAACACACACACACACACACACACACACACACACAACCTGCAGAGAATACCAACAACTTAAACCATGTATATATACATTTTTATTCCAGAAGAGAAATTCCATAGCAAATGCTAGATGTCAAACTTTAAAAACACTATTATATAGGATAATAAATCACCAACCTTGTTAATTACAAAGAACTCAAATAAAGAGGAAAAAAAAGACAAATAGCCAAAGAAGAAAATGAGAAACATTGGGGTCAAGGTGTTTACAGACAGTTAAATCTTTTAGTCATCTTGAAGAAAGGGATAACTGCTGAATGTCAGGCCAGGAAGGGCAGGGAGAAGGGGCTGTAACAAGCCAGGTGTGTATTGTGTCTGACTGACAGATTGTGTAGTGTTAGAGAAATCCATGACCCCAACATTTCATTTCTCAAATTTCTAGGGCTACAGAAATCAGCCACAATGCCTAGTTTTCTAATCAGGTACTAATGATCTGAACTCCGGGACTCAGGTATGTTTACCCTGATCCATCTCTCTGGATTGCACCCTTGTGTAGATTCCTTCACCCTCTGGTGTGCAATGGTTTTTATCATATAATACATCATAAAAGCTCATAGGTACAGTTTCTAAAATAAATGACATGGCATTGTATGTCAGCCTTTGTATGTGTAACCAGATGAACTTAGAAACTTTGGAAGGTTTGAACTTAGAAAAAGATCACAATTCAGTGAAAGAACATGTCAAAGGATTGAGCCTCTTTTTCCATGTCCTCACCAGCATCTGCTGTCACCTGAGGTTTTTGTCTTAGCCATTCTGACTGGTGTTCGATGGAATCTCAGGGTTGTTTTGATTTGCATTTCTCTGATGACTAGAGATGTTGAACATTTCCTTAGGTGCTTCTCAACCATTCAGTATTTCTCAGTTAAGAATTCTTTGTTTAGCTCTGTACCCCATTTGTAATAGGCTTATTGGAGTCTCTGAAGTCTAACTTCTTGAGTTCTTTGTATATATTAGATATTAGCCCTCTATCAGATGTAGGATTGGTAAATTAGTCTGGCCGTTCCTAGGGAAATTGGACATAGTACTATCTGATGACCCAGCTATATAGCATCCCTGGGCATATACCCAAAAGACATGTCAATATATAACAAGGTCATATGCTCCACTATGTTCATAGCAGCCTTATCTTTAATAGCCAGAAGCTGTAAAGAAGCAAGATGCCCTTCAAAAGAAGAATGGATACAGAAATTGTGGTACATTTACACAATGGAGTACTACTCAGCTATTAAAAACAATGACTTCATGAAATTCCTAGGCAAATGGATGGAACTAGAAAATATCATCCTGAGTGAGCTAACACAGTCACAAAAGAACACACATGGTATGTACTCACTGATAAGCAGATACTAATCCAAAAAGCTCAGAATCCCAAGAAACAATTCAAAGACCTTATGAAGCTCACAAAGAAGGAAGGCAAGAATATGGATGCCTCAGTCCTTCTTAGAAGGGCAAACAAAATACTCATGGGGGGAAATAAAGGGACAAATAGAGGATCAGGGACTGAAGAAAAGATCATCCAGAGACTGCCTCACCTGAGCATCCATCCCATATGCAGCCAACATACCCAGTCACTATTGCTGATGTCTAGAAGTGCTTACTGGCAGAATCCTGATATAGATGCCTCCTCAGAGGCTCTGCCAAAGCGATGCTAATACAGATGATAATGCTTGCAGCTAACCATTGGAATGAGCAAGGGGATCCCAATGAAGGAGCTAGAGAAAGTACTGAAAGAGCTGAAAGAGTCTGCAACTCCATGGGAAGAGCAATAATATCAACCAACCAAACCCCTCAGAGCTCCCAGGAACTAAAACACAAACTAGTGAGACACATGGAGAGACCCATGGCTCCAGCTGCATATGTAGAAGGGGAGAGCCTTGTCTGTCACCAATGGGAGGAGACAGCTTTGGTGCAGTGAAGTCTCACTTTCCCAGTGTAGGAGAATGGCAAGTCGCTGAGGTGAGAGTGGGTGGTTGGGAGTGGGAGCATCTTCACTGAAGCAAAGAGAGAGAGGAGAGGTAAGTGGGTGAGGGGGAGGAAAAGAGATAACATTTGAAATGTAAATACAGAGATTATCCAATAAAAATATTTTGCAAAAAAAAAAAGAAACATGTCAAAGGTTAGTTTCAGAGAAACAGTCCCAACTTCATAACAATCTCCTTCACTGCTCTGTATAGACACTGTCAATCTCCTTGTCTCTTTTCTCATCTGTGTACAAAATGACAGAGCACTCACAACCTCTCTGTACCCCTGCATCTCTGAAATGTGCAGCACACTCTTGCCAGATACTAGAGCTCATGGCATGTCTGAATTCACAGGAAACAGAGTGAGAAATGAGGAAGAAGACGACCTTTGTTTGGTTTATAAAGTGGAGAATCATTGAAGAACTTCTCAAATCATTTCACAAGCTGTATCCTCTTGTCCTTTATTATTATATTTTTTAATCTCTTTTGGCACTGGAGCAATGGAGTATCTATAGAAAATATCATTTGTTTTTTTTTTTTTTTTTTTTTCTTGACTTTCTTCCTACAGAAGAGAAGCTCAAATATCTATTTGTAGGAAATTACCACATCTGTCTGACCTTGACCTCATCATATAACCCATGGTGACATGAAATTGCTTCATGTGTCCGGCTTCCAAGCTCCAGGATAATGGGTGTGTATTCATCACCTTGATAGCTCTATGAAGCACAGGGTATTTAACCCAAGGGCTTTCTAGTTGCTAGGCAATCATTCTTTTAACTGAGCCACATCCTCAGCCCTGTAATGTTTAACGAATAGAAAACCATGGCTTAGAATTACTTAGTTGTTTGCCCAAATGAACTGGCTGGTTTTGTGTCAACTTGAAACAGGCTGGAGTTATCACAGAGAAAGGAGCCTCAGTTGAGGAAATGCCTCCATGAGATCCAGCTGTGAGGCATTTTCTCAACTAGTGATCAAGGGGGGAAGGGCCCATTGTGGGTGGTGCTATCCCTGGACTGGTAGACCTGGGTTCTATAAGAAAGCAAGCCAGGGGAAGCAAGCCAGTAAGTAACATCCCTCCAAGGCCTCTGCATCAGCTCCTGCTTCCTGACCTGCTTGGGTTCCAGTCCTGACTTCCTTTGGTGATAAACCACAATAAGGAAGTATAAGCTGAACAAACCCTTTTCTCCCCAACTTGCTTCTTGGTCATAATGTTTGTGCAGGAATAGAAACCCTGACTAAGACACCAAGGAAACTCTGTTCTGATCAAATTAACCTTATAGCAATCACTTTAAGAGCCCAGCCTCTTCATTGCATAATACTGGCCTCACTGCCCCCCTAAGGACCTTTGTTAGGACATAGTTATCATATTTGGTACAAACCCACAAGCCAGCTGAAATAAACAATGACTGAGTAAAACATGACATAATAGGAATTCCTGATACCAAACCAACACCTAATTTGTGCCCAGAATTTCAGGAGCTTCCAGTTTTTCCTTACCAATCATATAACCACTGCAGTGACAATCTTTCTGCACTTTTCTTCATCTTTCCAAATACCACACAATCCCATCTGAATCCTATATCAAGGGATAAAAAGAGTTAATGCCGAATCCATTACCTGCAAACAAAGCACAGCCCCCATAGCCCACAAGCTGGGGCCAAACATCCTTAGGTCTCTTGCTGCTGCTGTCTCTCCTATCAAACTATTCTAGTGTTTGTAAAAAAGATAAAGTGTTCCAGATAAAACAATGTGTGCTGTGATCCGAAGCACCCAATACAAGGCTGTGTGCCGTAACCATGGAGATTGTTTTATATTTTGTCTTTAAGAGATATAGTTTTTAAAAAGCCTTCCCATGAGGTCTGAATCCTTGACTAGTGCCAACAGTAGCTCCCCTTTTGTCTGTCTATCTAATGAAATGCAGCTGCTTTTATTACACATCACCCTCGGTCCCTCCCCTTCTAGGACAAACTCTTATTGTTTCCAGATTGGGTTTTATTTTTTTCTTTTTTAGCCTCCTTCTTGTTTGACTGTCATATTCTGAATTTTCATCGCACTTTATATTGTTGGTCGAAAGACCTGTGTTGGGGGTAAAATGCTCCTCATGCTTCCTAGGATCATTTTACATTTTGTAAGTTGCTGAACACATACCTCCATCAGTGGTTTCTCACATTCCACCCAGCACCATCCCGAAGCTTCTCTGAGTCTCTACTGCAACATATAACCTTATCACTCTCTCTTACCTCCCATGGTACTCTCTTTACGTGTTTGAACCTATGTCTCTGTCTTACAGTGATGTGCCCTTTTCCTTGAAGTTCCCCTGGACATCATCATGGTTCTTAAACTTAAATATCTTCCCAATATCAAGATGAAACATTAGGTGTCAGGTATGGTATCACAATCTGAACTGCTAGTGCTCAGAAACATGATGACAAGTTTTGGGGCAGCCTTGGCTATATAGGCAAACCCTGAGTCAAAAATAAAATTAAAATTAAAAAATGGGCGTCAGCACTAGTGACGCCAGCAACACTTCGGCCATCTGGTCAACTCTGTTGAATTTAGTTTGCTCCATGTCTTTATACTCCCATTTGGTAGCCTTCACCACTATTTCTGGTAATGACATCTTTGAAGAAAGAAACTTTTTAAATCTCTATTTCCAAGGCATGATTAGCTTGTGTTGAGTTAACCAAGAAACAGAGAACAACTAAGCTTGTTTCATACAGATAAGCTTACATGGAGATATGAAAATCAATCCATATGGTCTTCCTCTAGAAGTTAGGAAGAGCACCTCTGTATTAGATGCTACAAAAGAGAACAAGGTGATGAACTGCCATTATTTACCGTTTGTTGTTTATGCCTATACTTCGGACATGTCCGTGACTGAAATAAAGGAAAAAAACATTAGTTCCACTCACAATTAATACTTTAAGAGAGTGTAGTCATCTATCTCTCTATCAAGTTACCAGAAAATACCTGATGAAAATTATATCATTTGTGTGAAATTTAAATGTCAATAATTTAATTTTTGAATTTGGCCTTAATCAATACATTAATGTATTTGTGCTTTAATGGCTTTTATACACTGAAGACCTTTGGTTTGTATTACCTTCCCCCATCTCCACGTTTGAAGTTCCATACAATGAAGGGATACATAGCATGCCAACAGGAGCATATGTGCTGCTAAATCCAACATATGGGAAGAGGTGAAAGAGGAACTTTTTTTAAATGATCAATTTATCATTTTTAGAAAATTGCAAGATGAGTCCTGGCACCTTGTTTTCAACACATATAAAAAGCAAGCCTGCAAAGCTATATGTGTAAGTGCTAAGGGGGTCAAGGAGAGAAGGACTGTGTGGTAGGGGCTCTAGTTCAGGGCTGTCAAACTGTAATGTCTTATTCATGTTAGTGGAGATTAAGGGGAACGAGGCGCAATGTACTAGTAGGCAATATTGCTAGGCTGGGAGGCTAAAATCTGACCATAATGAAGTTATCCCTACACGTTCCTGCTCCTTGTATGAATTACACATCACTGTCCCAGCCCAGCTCTGGACATTGTCACCACATCCCACAAACGACCAACATTGCTGGAGAAACCCTCTCCTTCTACCCACTGCCACTGCCTTTGAAGACTGAAGCCTTGTTTGCTCATACACAAAATATGTCAAGGCTATGACTACACCCAGTGTTAATTTAATTAAGGGTTTTAATGAAGCAGAAAATTAATCAAAAGGTTGTCAGAGGAAAATGTCAAAATCAGTCTTTACCAGTTTCAACAAACTGTTTCCCATCCCTCAACTGCCTCTAGCAGCCTCCTTATGAAAAATAAAGAAAAAAAAACTAGATGGAATAGAAACAGAGCCTTTCAGAGAAGGACAAAGAAGTCAGTTTTCTTTGTCTGTAAATTGGTATTGTGGGTGTATTTCCATTCCGGCTAATAAGGAGGCATAATCCAGGGCATTAGAAAGGGCTGGAAGATTATGGAACGATCTCTAATAAGTGCAGGCCACGCCATTATCTTTTGTTCTTCCAGAAAGCCTTTCAGGACACTCTTTTAATCTCCAGCTCCCTTTGTCTCTGCCATATGCCATTTGTTAAAAATAACTATTTAATCGTGTCCTTTGATTCCTCCTTTTTAATAAAGACTGAACTATCGAGTACTCATTTCCAGATGCAATAACGTTCTCATTTTTTAAATAAAATTAGAGTGTATATTCAATATACTAAAATCTTTATTTAACATTGTTCTTAATCTTTTACAAACACCTACAGAGCCACCACAAGAAAGCTCTAAAGAAGTTCAATGCCGCCAAATTATTTCTCTGTGTCTTGAAACTCACCTCTGTCCCTACCCTATTATCCCTAACCAACACTGAGATTTTCAGCTTTCCTCTTTAACATATCATGTGCATTGACTATCCCATAGGAAGCCTTTCACCCTGAGTTTTTCCACTGAGTATAGCATACCTGATTTTCATTCATACTGCTTAATGTTATAACTCTGGTGTTATTGTTGTATGATAATCTATTGAGTGGAAATGCCATAATACATTATTTCTTTAATAGTTCCTGTTCTAAAGTAAAGAGTTTCCTATATGAACATTGGTTTTAATACTTTAGGAGAGACCACTGGGCCATAGAAAAACTGAAAGCAAAATTGCTATGTAGTTTCTCAGAAAGCTTTATTTATTATTTTTTCTTCCCACCCAAAATGGTTCTCGCCAATAGTGCACAAAATAGAAAGCTATGTTTAGTTTCTGTTTGAAAGTTTGATCTGTTCTGTGTACAGAAATATTGCATTGAGTACTTTGTGTTTATATGTATATACCTGTGTAGTGTGTGTGCATATATCATGTGTGTGTGTGTTTGTGTGCTTGCGTGCAGAGCATGCTTGTGGATGTCAGAAGACAACACTGGATATAACTCTTCACCTTCTACCTTGCTTAAGTCGGGGTCTTTTTGTGTTTGTCTCTGTGTGTACCCCAAAGTATCTGTCCCATAAGCTTCTTTCCATGTTACTGTAAAAACACTGAGACTATAGTTGTATGTTAGGACACTGAGTTTTATATAGGTCCTAGAAATTGTAATCCAGGTCCCTGTGTTAATAAGCCCAGCACTTTACCTGCCACTGAACAAACGCCCATTATTAACAACTTTAGCTTGTGTTTCCCTAGTGAATAATGGTATCAATGGGGTTTTGAAAAATTATTTTATAACTATACATCTATTGTGCTTCTCTTAGCTTTTTCAGGATGTTATAACAGAATAACATAGACTTCATGGAGTGTAAACAACAGATATTTATCTCTTACATCCACCAACACTGAGCAGTTTGCATCTGAGTAGCCAGCAGATATTTTGTCAGAAAAGGGTCTTGTTATAACTTCGCATAGAAGAGTCAAAGAAGTTAAAGATGTCACTTGGGTAGAATAGGTTCCAATTTGAGACTCTGAGCACAGATCTTTCCACAAAAAGAAGAAGGAGAAGGAGAAGAAGAGGGAGAGGGAGAGGGAGAGGGAGAGGGAGAGGGAGAGGGAGAGGGAGAGGGAGAGGGAGGGGGAGAGGGAGAGGGAGAGGGAGAGGGAGAGGGAGAGGGAGAGGGAGAAGGAGAAGGAGAAGGAGAAGAAGAAGAAGGAGAAGGAGAAGGAGAAGGAGATAATCTTATTCATGAATGCTCCATCCTCATAGCCCAAACACCTCCCAAAGGCTTTGCTTCCAATCACCACCATGGTGGACATCTTCCATCAGATTTAACATGCATTTAGAAGGTATACAAACATTTGATCTATACTATGTTTAATGTCTTTTGTCTGATGTTGATACATTGTCTTTCTTCCATGTTTCACTACACTAAAAACAGACATTGTTTTCTTTGTTTTGGGGTAAAAAGCAATCAGACTTTCCACATTATATGCATTGTTACCCCTGGTCTTCTGTTGGTATTCTCAATTAGGTTGAAAATTTTTCTATTTGAGTTTTGTAAAAGAT
Source organism: Micromys minutus (assembly GCF_963924665.1). Taxonomy (NCBI): domain Eukaryota; kingdom Metazoa; phylum Chordata; class Mammalia; order Rodentia; family Muridae; genus Micromys; species Micromys minutus. The sequence goes on from NC_137969.1 coordinate 15,576,147, forward strand.
TTATTTCAGGAATAAATGTAAAATTGTGCTAAATGATTTGTCTGCATTTCCTGAGTTAATATGATTTTATCTCTTTATTCATATGAATTATATTCATTCATGGGAATATGTAATTATTTTTATATTCTTGGGATGGATACCATTGGATTATTTTGTACCCTTACCAATTGTATACTAGATAGATGTGTAAATTATCTAATTTATCTTGAAAACATGTTGCTAGTCTGTAGTTATCCCAGTGTAGAACTTAAAAGTCCCCTCCAAAAAGCCAAGTGCTGGAGGTTTTATTTCAGCTAATGGTGCTTTAGGGAAATGGTAGAACCTTGTAAAGAGGTATTGCTTAGAGAAAGGGAGTAGTCTCACCATAGATCATGCCCTTGTGGGAGGCATCACAGTTGAAGTCTCTCCTCTTCTCCATTTGCTTTCTGATTACCATTCAGTGAGCAGCTTTGTTCCAACGCATTCTCCCAGTCTAGATATTCTGGCTTGCCACAGCCTAAAGCAATAGGAACAAATAAACACATACTGGAAACTGTAATCATAAGCCAAAAGAAACCTTTCCTCTTTTCATTTTGTCATGTCTTATTGGGTTGTGATAATGGAGGAGGATACAGATTTTTTTTTAATCTGAAATGGCCAAAGTTGCTTTTCTCTTGTGGCCTTATTGTATATTTAGATTTCTATTGTACAGTTTTCTCTCTCCTGACCTTATAGCTAATGTTTTCTTTTTACAACTTCATACAATATAATATTTTATTGGTGATTCAAAACTTAGTTCTAATATACACATTCTTAGTTGTTTTTCGGTTATTTTTTCTATTATTGTTGATTCTGTCTCTCTCCACTTTAGATAAGCAGCATTTATTTTGCTTTTTTTTTATTCTCTCATATTTAACATCCAGACCTCAATTTCCTCTCCTTCCCCTCGTCTACCCACTCTCCCTCTTTTCTAGATCCGTCCCCCACTCTGCCTTTCCTCAGAAAAGAGCATCCCTCCAGGGACACAACCAAGCATGTTACAACAAAGTACAACAGGAAAATACCATCACAACAAGGTAAGCCAGTACCAAAAAGGGTCCCACAAATAGGCAGGAGGAATCAGGGACAGCTTCCTCTCCTACTGGTAGGATTCCCATAACACTGAGCTATGCACCCAGAGCACATATGCAGAGAACCTAGATCAGACCCCTATGGGCTTCCTGAGTTCCCATAAGTCCCCAGGAGTCCCAGTAGGTTGAGTCTATGGGCTGCGTTTCTGTGGTGTGTCCCTGACTCTTCCGGCTCCTCCAAGCCTGCATCACCTCCCAAGCTCAGCCTAATGTTTGGCTGTAAAACTCTACATCTGCACACTTGTACAGCCATTTGGAAATCAATATGGCAGTTTCTTAGAAAATTGAAAATTGATCTACCTCAAGACCCAGCCATACACTCTTGGACATACACTCAAAGGATGCTCCAGCCTATCACAAGGACACTAAACGATGTTCATAGCAGCTTTATTCATAATAGTCAGAAACTGGAAACAACCTAGAGATCCCCCAACTGAAGAATGGATTTGAAATATGTGGTATATCTATACAATGGAATACTTTTCAGCTATTAAAAACAAAGACATCATGGGTTTTTCAGGAACATGGATGGAACTTGAGAATATCATCCTCAATGGTATCCCAGTCCCAGTACATTATGGTATGTACTCACTTATAAGTGTATATTAGCCAGAAAATGCAGGTACCATGTTCCACTCCACAGACACAAAGAAGCGAAATAAGAAGGAAGGTCCAAGCAAGGAAGCTTGAAACTCATTTAGAAGGTAAATAAATTAGGAGGGAACTGAGAGTGAGGAGGAATGAGGAGGGAAATAGGATGTCCAGGATCAGGTGTAGGGAAGAATGGAGAGGTGGCTAGATGGCCATGAATATGAATAAGAAATCTGCAAGTTACTGAAGTAAGGAGGTGAGGAGCATCTCCAGGACAAGATAGAAACCTAGGAATCTTAGACAAATGCCCAAGAGTCCATGAGGGTGGCCTTAGCTGAGACTACATTGGTGATATGGGACTTGAAGAGGCCACCTGTTGCAGTAACTATTAAATATAATTTGTACATCTAAACAGCACAAATCATCCTGTACACACCCATCCCTCATAAAATATTCATAACAACCTATATCTATTAAGAGATTTGCAGAGAGAAATATCTGCATCTGCCTCCATGTTCTTCCAGCTTCTTTCCCTTGCTCTGGCTCCTGCCTATCTTTCTAAAACTTTGCTCCCACCCATTCTTCCTTGGTGTCTAATGACAAGCCTTGATTTATCTGGTCACTGCCTTTCTGCATAAAGACATCATCTTACAGCCACCTTCAGGCAAGAACCCCAGTGGAGGATAGAGATACCAACCCTCCTACAGAACTTTCAACCCAAAATGTATCCTGTCTGCAAGAAATGCAGGCACAGGGGAGGGATTATTGACGAGGAAATGGCCAATCAGTAACTAGACCAACTTGAGACCCATCTCATCTATGCTTGCAGACAGGAGTATGTTGTCTTCTATGAGTCTCTACCCAGCAGCTGACTCAGACAAATAAAAACACCCACAGCCAAACAGTGGATGGAGCATGAAGATGCTTGTGGAAGAAAGGAGGAAGAATTGTGTGCCTGAATGGGAACAGAACTCCAGAGGAAGACCAATAGAATCAACTAACCATCGGGGCTCTCAGAAACTGAACCACCAAGCAAAAAACACACAGGCTGGACCTAGGCCTCCTCCCACATGTGTAGCAGACATGTAGTTTAGCCTTCTTGTGGGTCCCAAACAATTGAATCAAGAGCTATCTCAAAAGCTGTTGCCTGTATTTGGGATATGTTCTTCTAGCTGGGCTGCCTGTATGGCTTCAGTGGGAGAGGAAGCATCTAGTCTCACAGAGACTTAGAGTGCCAGGGTAGGAGGGTACCCAGTAGAGCCCCCAGTACAGCCCCCAGTACGTCAGAGGAGAAGGGAAGTAGGGATGAGGAAAGGATTGTGGGAGAGGATGACTGGGAGGAAGACAATGAGCAGGATGTAAAGTGAATAAATAAAAAAGTTAAATTTAATTTTAAAAAAGAAAATGTGATCCATTTACACAATGAAACATTAAGCAATTTGAAATATTACCCAAACATTACCAAAAATAATGGTGACATTAAGAACTTTGTGGGAAAAAATGTCATCCTGAGTGAGGTAACTCAGAAACAGAAAGACACACACGATATGTACTCAGTCATAAGTGGATATTAGTGGCAAAGTGAAACATAATCATCCTTAAGTACACAGACCCAGAGAGGCTAAGTAATGAAGGGTTAAGGAAGGACACCAAGGATCTCCCTGGAAAGGGTAAATAGAACAGATTAATAGACAAATGGGGACAGGTGGAATTGAGAGCAGGGGAGAATCTCATGAAAAAGAAGGAAGGAATAAATATTGGGAGAAATGACTAGAATTTGCGGGAGTTGTTATGGGCAAAGTGGAAACCTAGTGCAATGAAAACTTCATGAACTATATGACAGTAACCCTAGCAAAGACTAGTAGTAAAATGGGGGACACAGAGCCTAAACCTGCCATGTTCTATAACCAGGCAGAAGTGGAAGTTCTGGGACCCCAACTAGCCACAGAACCTTTGACTTACATTTGTCATGTCTGCAGAGTGTTTTGGGACTGTGGCCTGGCATAACTATCATCAAAGAGACCAGAGAGACTTCACCCTTTCCTCCTTTTAAATTCTATGTCTTGGATATTTTTGCCACTGTGATAGGAAGCTTCCACAGTGTCTTCCAAGGAGTTTGATCACTTGTCTAAAGTGTTGGGTTTACTGAGATAAAATGAAGAAAAATCTTAAATTGTCTTTTAACATCCGTGACACCTCAGTGATAGCCCTGTAACATCCCTAATGTTTATTTGTGTTTTTCTATGATTTTCTTCTGATTAAGTTATCTAGAGTTTAATCTTATTGACCTCTACCTTAGACTTCACTGATTTTTCTATGATTTTTTTTTCCATTTTATTGATTTCTGTTCTGAATGGTTTTGTGTACTTGATTTGGCTTTTATATGTTCTTTGTTCTATGTTGTCTTGATGTAAAACCTTGGATCATTGACTTAAAATTCTTTGTAAAAATATATACTTAAAGTTATAAATTCTCTTCTAATATAGTTGTAGGCATTGCTTCATTTGTGTTACACAGATTTTGGATTGTTAAATACTTTGGTTTTGCTTATAAGTCATTTAGAATGTAGATTATTTATTTTAAAATATTTAGGAAGCATCAGTGAGTATATTTCAGTATAAGAGTGTGTTTAATATGTTCAAGTCCCTGAGTTCAATTTTTTAATTGGTTATTTTATTTATTTAGATTTCAAATGTTGACGCCACTCCTGATTTTTTCCTTTGCAAAACCCCTATCCTATCCCCCCTCCTCCATGGTTCTATGAGGTTGAATCCCCACCCACCCACTCCTGCCTCACCACCTTAGCATTCCCCTATGCTGGGGCATCGAGCCTTCCTAGAACCAGAAGCCTCTCTTCCCATTGATGCCAGATAAGAAAATTCTATATATATATATATATATGTGCAGCTGGAGCCATGGGTCCCTCCGTGTGTTCCCTATGGTTTGTGGTTTAGTCCTTGGGAGCTCTTGGGGGTCTATTTGGTTGATATTGTTGTTCTTTATATTGGATTGCAAACCCCTTCAGCTCCTTCAGTCCTTTCTCTAACTCCTTCATTGGGGACCCTGTGCTCAGTCCAGTGGTTGGCTGTGAGCATCTGCACCCGTATTGGTCAAGCTCTGGAAGAGCTTTTTAGGAGACAGCTATACCAGGTTTCTGTCAGCAAGTGCTTCTTGGAATCAGCAATAGTGTCTGGGTTTGGTGTCTGAAGATGGGATGAATCCCTAGGTGTGGAAGTCTCTGGATGGCCTTTCCTTCACTCTCTGCTCCACAATTTGTCCCTGAATTTCCTATAGACAGAAACAATTCTGGGCTAATATGTTTGAGGGTGGGTGAGTAGCCCCATCCCTCAACTGGGAGCTGTGCCTAACCTCTGGACCATAGTCTCTTCAGGTTCTCTCTCCACTTTGTTGTGTATTTCAGCTAATGTCATCCTTATTGGGTCCTGGGAGCCTCTTGCTTTCCTGGCATCTGGTGGCTACTCCCAGTTCCCCATCCCCCACTGCTACACATCTTTGTTCAATATCTAACAGAAAATCATGAAAATATTCTTAATATTTTCTTATTGACCTCTGAATCCTATTGGCCAGATAATGTACTTTATATAACTTTAAGAGACTTAATTTGTTGAGAATTAGATGAAATACTATGATAGGTTTTTGGTTAGTGTTACATATACTGTAAAGAAATGTATATCCTAGACTTCTTGGCTCTGACACCTTATAAACATAAAGATGATCAAGTAGTTGTTGTTACTGATGGAGTGTTTCATATGCCTAGTTATATACAGATCTATGACAGTTTTATGGAGATGAATATTGATATGGTCCCTTATATTTGGGAAGATGGTTATTTCTTTCATATCCCTATATGCTTTGGATTAATGTACTTTTTGATTCCGGGAATTGAATTTCGGGCCAAGAGCTTGACAAGTAATTATTCTACCACTGAGCCATATCTCCAACCATTTTGCATTTCTTAGTTTGATATACCATCTTGTTTAGCTAGCTCAGGCTGGCCTTGAACCCACTCTGTAGCCCAGGTAGGCTTGAACATGTGAACTACCTGACTCAGCTCCCATGGTGGCTGTAATTGCACATCTGAACTACCATGCCCAGTTGTGTACCTTGATACTCTACTTAGTGGTGCAATACCACATTAAAAATATGCAGTTTATGAATAAATTTATACGTTTAGAGAACTACACTCTTAACCTGTGATCATTTTATTTGCTTTGAAATCTACTTAGTCTAGCATTGATGCAAGCATTCAATTTTATTTTGATTAGCTTATCATGATATATTTATTTCCGTCTGCATTGCTTTTCATTGAAAATAAATTTTCCATACAATACATTCAATCACAATTTCCCTTCCCACATCTCCTCACAGTTTACAAGCAGAAAAAAGCAAAAGTATACATGCACATGCAGAGATACACAGGAATATATTACAAAACTTAAAAGAAACACATTATGGAATACCATAATATGACCCATAAGGTTAAAAAAAAAACCAAAGAATTATAGAACAATCCATCTCCAAAATACCATTGTTTCTTTTGTGTTGGCCATCTACTATTAGACATGGATCCTGTCCTTTAGAGACTCTTTTGCAGAAATACTGACTCCCCCTCCCCCACCACAAGTCCAGTTCCCTTCTCACTGCTGGGACCCCATCTGCCTTGGACCTGTGCAGACCCTGTGTATGCTACCACGGTCTCTGTGAAGTCATACTTTTGTCAGTCCTGTTGTGTCTTTAAGGCCCTGTTTTCTTGGTGTCTTCCATCCCAACTGGCCCTGCCCAACTTGCTACAGCCTCTACCACTTAGTACTGCGAGCCCTGAGGGGGAGAGGATGGATGAAGATGTGCTGTTTAGGACTGAGTATGTGCATTTGGATGATGGTGTGTGTCTCGTGGCTGGTATGTAGTTGGATATTGTTTTTTGTGCAATCTGAAATACTTGCCTTTTATTTGGAATGCCTTTGATTTGGTATGTCACAGAGGGTGAGTTTTGAGGGTTAGTAGCCTGCCTCACTTCAGTTTGTTAGTGAGAAATGATCTCTCAGCTCCCTGCTCTGGCTGCTTGCTCTCGTGTGTCCCTTGTCATGATGGACTTCAATTCTGGAACTTTAAGGTGAAATAAGTCAGTTGATTTTGATTGTGATATTTTACCACAGTAACAGAGAAGTACCTAATACATATATACATAGCATTCATTTCTGTTTCTCCTTTTTCTTGATTCTCATATTCTGTTGATTTTTTTCATAAACATTATAAATTTTAGAGATTTTGTTGAATGAATTTAACTCATCATAATGCATTGAGATCATGTGATAAGGACACCACAATAGCACACTTTTCTATTTCAGTTCAGTTTTATTGATTTTGCAAATTTATAACAAATGTTATTTTAATACTTGCTATAAAACCCATAAAGTATTGTAATGAAGTTCTTTTCAAACTGTCAGTCATAAAGTCATTTTAAACATAAAACACAATAATTCATATTTAATCATGTAGTACTATATAAAAGCAGGTTTCTCTTGTTACTATCCACTTGCTTTAGAAAGATGTTTTATTAAAAATAGATTTATTGTAATGTAAGACCACTGTTTATCAATTCTTTTATTTTTATATATTTCCAATGTCTTCATTTTCCTCTATTTTTACTTACTTTCTAATCAATAATTTTAACTAATGCTTGACCAATAAAAGATTATTTATATTTATAGAGTGTTGTGTGAGATTTCATTCCATGTGCACTTGTATTCTATATTCAAAGTAAACATAGCAGCTGTAATAAAATATTTCAATTAATTAACTTATAGAGAAAAAAGTTTATTTTGTTCTCACACTCTTCAACCCATGGTTCAGTGAACCTATCACTTTCAGCTTCTAGTGGGATGCTCAGTAGAAGCAGTATGGTATGCATAATAGACTAAATCAGTAACCTAATAGCCAGGAACCAAAAATAGACAGACAAAAGGTCTCCCATTCAAGGTCATAAGGAATTCTCATAAGGCCTTGAATCCTAAAGGTCTACAGCAGCCCCACCATCACCACGATTGGATGAGACAGTCTTTGATCTGGCAGACTACATCACATAGAGCCTACTATAGAGTCCCCATCCAGTAAGTGACAATTCAGGGCTGGTTAATGATGACAGAAGACTTAGTGACATGAATATGCATCTGTTTTGTGCCAAGTAAAACAGAAAATCCCATCTGAAGCTTTGTGAATCATTTCATGACATGGAGACAAGAGAAAATACAAATTGTATCGTTTACTTTTCTTTACATTTTACACCATGACCAGAAAATTGGTGGGGGAAAAAAGGAAAAACCAAAACTGGAAGATACCATGGGTAACTATGACTTGGATTCTGTGTACCTAAGTAATGGACTTATTGATATTATTTCAATTATGGTGTGATATACAGTCAGACAAGATCCATTTGGGCCCATTTAGTTCATATTACCTATAAAAATTTTTACAACGTCACAGTAGTGTTGAGACTATAAAATGGAGGATGTATTGTCTTCCAAAATGAAAAATACTTGCTACCTGGAAACTATGTCCCTCCTTGGTAGAGATTAAGACATTTCTAATTTCTTAATCACTTCTATGGCCTTCTTTCATAATTATTTAATTACTCAGTGTCATAACTTTAGTTTATGCTTCTCTTCTTACTCCCACATCCCTCCTTCAGTCTACACTGCTACACAAAGATGATGCCAAGACTCCCCTCTTGAACTACTTTCACCACAACGTTTGTGACATTGTGTTAAAAGTATCTGACAATATTACAGTCTCCTTAAATACTAAGATCCCTGTAGCTAGGGCTGGTGATATGTTTACATCAATATCCACAGCTCCAGAGACAGAGCTAAGAATATATGAATCACCCACTATTGATCTGTGTCTTTTGTTGAAAAAATGCTATTGAAAATAAGCTGGGAGAGATGTGTTCAAATGAATAGCAAGGATGCATCTCTTTATTACTATAGTCAGGTGTCCCCACCCTTCATGGAAATGTACCATCATGTTTCAGCTAAACTTTCCAGTACTCAAATACCCAAGATTTACCCAGTGTTCCTGAAGATGAGGTATTTCCTTACTCTGTCACTCAAAGCTCCAACAACAGAACTTAGAAAACAACCTCAGAATAAAGTTCAACCCATTAATGGCAAAGTTCTAAAATTAAAAAAAAAAAAAACCAAAGATTCTACTCTTGGAGGGAGCAACAGCTTATGGCCTTTGTCTGAACTATTGTACTGGAATACATCCAAAAATCTAGCCCTTCTGAACGACCCTACATCATCTACTTAGTGGACTTATGCCTGTTCTATTGGGGCTGGCATTTTAAAGGATTTGGCTCTCTGAACCTTACATGTATAAATCTTCACACCTCATTTCCATTCTTACATCTTACTGTATTACCATGGTTCTGTGTACTCTCGTTTGAAGGATTTTTGGGTGTATATAAATGCTGGCCTTCGTGTGTGTGTGTGTGTGTGTGTGTGTGTGTGTGTGTGTGTGTGTGTGTATGCTATATGCTTCTATATGCTTTTCTGGTGCACAAGAGGCCAGAAGGTGGCATGTAATTATCTGGAACTGGGATTAAAGTTGGTTGTGAGCCACCATGTGGGTACTAGGAACCAAAACCTGGTCTTCTTAAGAGCAACAAATTCTCTTAACCCTTGAGCCACCTTTAATAGACCCTATAATATCACAGGGAATACCACAGGAAAATATTAAATATTGCTGCTTCCTAAAAAGGTATAGAAACTGGAGTGTGGGAAGATGTCTTAGCAAGGCAGGTCTGGAAAGTGGCTATACATATATGTCTCTACTATGTAACAGAAGTAAAAGGTATTTTGTGGATCTTATTTATCTCCTATGTCAAGAACATATTCTAAAGGGACAACTTCTCTGAGTAAACTGAAGAAACTTGTCAGCTTAGAGGTCACAGTTTAAAATTAGTAAGACACACTGAACTTTCTGTTGCTTCTCCCATCCTTCACTGATAAACATTCTTGACTACTGTATACTACATTAAATATAAAATTTACATTAATTATAAAAGGTCATTATAAAAGTTTACACTTTCTTTTGTGTATACAAAGCATTGAGGAGCAACTATACCCTAATATAAAAATAAGACTTTCATTTTTATTAGGATTGTTGTAGTAAATAGAAAAGTAAAGTTTTCATTCTGCTTGGTCTTTTCTTTCTCGGCTGGTGCTCAAAGTAATATAAGTTGCTCACTATCATATGCCTTAATTGATAGACCTCTTCCTTATGTTTTGTTCCCAAGAATTAATGTTTGTATTTAGTATCATACTGTCATTATCTTGTTTCCTCCACACTGAAAGGAGTTGTCTGGGATGTGCAGGTGTGCAGGGCCAGCTGGAAACACAATTCCCTTCTCTCCTTCCTCCTCCCACCGATCTCTAGCTATTATGCATAATTGCATGGAAGCATGTATTAGTCTTTATTATAATGCAAGACAGTGTGCTTTAAGTAAATTAGAAATTTGCATATCAGTTTAGGGGGGAGAAAAGTAAAATGTCACTCGGGACCTTTTATTTACATGCAGGGGATTTTTGGTTTGGGGGAATTAGTTCTCTCGGGTTGGTAACCTGGGTCTAAATTTTGAAACCATAATGAAGCCAAGATGAAGGAAGAAAGAATCTGAACCTTTTGCTGTTTTTTTTTTTTTTTTTTTTTTTTCCTCTCTTCCCTCCTCTTTGTCTTAGTAACCAGCTGGGCAAATGGTTCCTTAGTAACCAGGCAAGTCAGGCACACAGTATATACCTATAATATTTTATCCACTTAGCTTTTTGCTTGTAAGATGGTCTTAGAGCCAAAGAAATCAGGACTACCCGAAAGCAGACACATTTCTTCTCTCTGGAGTGTCCAAAAAACAAGTCATAGTGAAAACTGGAATTAATTCTGCCCTGGCCCTGTTCCAGCCATCATTTCTTCTGTGGTGTTCCTTGTCTTCCTTGATCCTTAAGAGACCTTACCCACCCTGAAGTGTTGGGGGGGGGGGGCTTCTGACTGCGGATAAGGTTGCTGAGTGAGAATTACACATGCATGGGGAAATGAAAGGATTCTATTTCCTCTCAGATTGTCTGTGCGGATGCTGAATCACTCCAGGTGGAAGTGGATGCTCCTCGGCTCATTAAGATAACTTATAAACATACATCTCCACTTTGGAAAACAGTGGAAGTTACCAGAGTGTGTCATTTTTCACAATAAAGTTTTTTTCCCATTTCATTTTGAGGCAGCTTTGTATCTGCCTCCTTGGAGTGTGTTCATTTACAGATTTTGAATTCAAGGACAGAGAAAGCTTTCTTTAAACTGTTTGAATTCCTTTGTACAGCTAAATGGATACTTTTGGGATAGAAGACTAAGCATCGTATTTACTTTTAGTAAAGTCCCACGAACACAAAACACAATTATTTTTTTTATTTAGGTTTCATGTTGAAATCATTACTTAAGCATGCTTTTCCCTTTTTACCTCACAAAGGGAGAACATTGTTTGAATACCAATGATTTATCTATTTCCTTTGATTTAAAAATATCATAAAAATCTAACACTTTAAAAACATTGCTCTGTTTCTGTGTGCATTGCTTCTCTCTATGTGCGGCGTGTGTGAGTGTGTAAGTGTGTTTGTGTGAGTGAGTGCAGCAAGCATGGAGGTCAAAGAACAGTCCTGGGACTGGTTCTCACTTACCACGCTGGGTCTATTTATTCACTGCTGTGAGCTCCAGGCTAGCTGGCCTATGGATCTCAGAGATTGTCCTGTCTCCACTTTCCCTCTCACTGTGGTAGTGCTGGCACCACGGATGCTACCACATCTCTCTTGACATGGGTTCTAAGACTTCAGACTCAGGACTTTATACCTGTATAGCCTGTAGTCAGCCACAATCTCCTCAGCTGTAAAACACTTTTAAAACTGAAACCATATGGCTGAGTGGAGATTGTAAATGTTGTCAGCTTCATAACCAAGACATCTTTTTGACCCTGAGTAGAATCTGCTGCAATAAAATTGAACCATTAAAAATTGCCTGTACTTATTCTTTCTTGGTCTATCTGTGCAGAAATTTCTTATTCAGCCTAAAATATTTAACTAGTGAATAACTCTTTTTTTAACCTCAAAACCATAGAAAGACAGTATTTAGTCATTGAATTTGTTTACCCTTCCACCTTAGTTCCTAAGATCTGGGAAAGGTAGTGCCATTTCATAAATATTCTACTGAGACATACTAAGTTGGTGTAGAGGGGCATAGAACCCCAGTGCCTTAAAAAGAAGCAGCTGGCATGACCTTTGAGAACAGCAACCACGGAGCACACAAGTTCTAGGAATATGTCTTTGTGCAACCAATTGCTGGTCTCACAGCAATGTTAGCAGCACTGGGTTGCGACATCTCAATGTGACAAAGACTGCCCCAAATCACACATCTAAGAACACAGCTCCAACAGTTCTAGATGAAAGATTCTTACTGAGGGCCTTGTGTAAGAGACAGTGTTCAAAGAAAGAAATCCTGAAAAACTGTTCTTTGAGATGGAAAGTCTGCTTCCGATTGGAAAGAAGAAAACGATGCCCAGCCGAGTTTTCTAGCATTTCAACTTGCACGCAAGGGTGCAATCATTTTCATAAAGAACAAAAAGTATGCATATTTAAAAGTACAAGATGACTTTCTTCATCAATGTGGTTGGTTATACACATATATCTTCTTTTTATCCAGAAAGGGGTTGTAAGTTATATCTATCGTCATATAGGAAGGTCTATATACATACATGCCTAGCTTAATTATAGACACTTACAGACTAAAGAACGTACTAAGAATTGAGATAACTCTTAAGGGGCTTATGGCAGAAACTCCTTATTTAAAGACAAGGCTACTGAAGCTAGACGTATTAAGTTAGAATTAGAATTCGGTTCTCCAGTCACTCCACTCCAGCGTGCCCCATAAACTCTAATTGTATGCAGTAAAAGCAACCAAATTTAAACTAAACTAAGCTCTTGTCTCAAAACAGGCACTTGAAATCAATCTCAATATGACAGAAGCTACTAATTGTCCTTGCTCTTTATTCACTATTGTTAAAAACAAACAAACAAAACAAAACAAAACAAAAGACATTGAGTTGGGCCCAATATAAAATGTTGATCATAAATATTGACTTACATCAGCTAATAGCCCAATTTTTCTAATATTCACTAAGTCTCTTTAGCTGGCACAGTTATCTAATTTCTGCCTAGTGATATATAAACAAGTAGGGTTAGTAAAATATCTAAGGAGTATCTGGACAAACAAAATATATACTTTTAAAAAAACCTTCTTCCCCACAGTTATTCCCATACATACTTTGAGAAAATTGCATAATTTTGATAATTATATTCTTTCTGTGTTATATTTCTTCTGGTTATGTGTTCTATATAACTTTATGACTTTGTCTCATCATTAATTTTTATTTTTCCATCTTGCTAGACACAAAAAAGAAACAAAGAAGTAAAAGACAGAATACTTGTTTCCTTCCTCCAGCTACAAGGAATGTCAATAGGTTGGCTGAAATCAGACAAGTCATTCTGGATAGGGGCAACCTTCAGGGAATGGCAAAAAGATAAAGATAAAAGCAGCTGGGATCCCTAGTAACGGGGTACCTAGTGATAGGATCCCTAGTAATGAGGTACCTAGTAATGGGGTACCCATCTTAGCTCTCCTCACCTTCAGTCCTATTTAATCAAGAAAGAAATCAACATCTTTTTGCCTAATTCTCTGGTTTTGACATTTATTATTGTACATACTTGTAAACAATCCTAACACAAACATACTTGAGATATATAATCTGAAACATCCTACAATATTTTCATTAATTTGATAACAGAAAAAAAAAGATTCATTTAACCTGTGCGCACTTTTTTATTTCCTAAAGGGGCAGAAACATTAATCAAAGTTTACCTTATGCTTCCATTCCCCCTCCCACCCCCTGGGTATAATAATGGCTAAACCCTGATAAGGTAGCAGTGTGCAGACCAAACCTTTAACGAGAAGCAGATAGACAGAAGAGCATTATCTCCTTTTCTGCATCTCAATTTGCTTACATCCTGATGCTAATTATGAAATCTGACCATTCATCTATAGTACACATCTTTGCAGAAATAAAACAGATGTTTTTAAATAATTTATAGGTTTGGGTAGGGTGCAGACATGCACACCCACACACACACACACACACACACACACACACACATGCCTGTCTTTCTCTACACTCTGAGGAATGTATCTAAAATAATTTGTACAATACTTACCATTTCAAGGTAAAAAATTAATATCACACACTACTCATCCTTATCTGGTTTGACTATTTACACTTAATTTACAACTATTTCTTCTTTCAATTTCATTCTTGCATTGCATCCTTAGCTCAGAAACAAATACCTCTTATGAAAATAGTGAAAGCTCATAATAATGAGAGTAAGAATAATTTTCTTTTTCCAATACGCTTTGGTGCAAAAAGTTCTGAGGGCCTTATAAATTATATAGACAGGCATCACTTAACCTCCCGCTAAAAGGCTGTTACTCTTAAAAGAAATTCTCTGCTGTGCTGTGCAGCAGGAACAAAAGTCTAATGTGTCCATGTGCATTTGCTAGAGGAGTTTTAGGGAATTCAAGTGTAATTCTCTACTCAGCAGCACTAAAAGCTTTGAACAGTCCCTTTAAAAAATCATCAAGGGAGCTTTTAATCACCAGAAGTAGTCAACTCTGTTTTGGGCCTCATCCAATCAAAGTGGAAACTTCAGCCATAGAACAGCACGCCAGAGCATCAGGGGTTATGAAGTCGGCTCAACTTCATTAGCGATCGTCTCTCTGCCAAAGCCTGTGTCGAGTGGAAAAGATCAGAAGACAGGCAAAACTGTTACTCTTGAAGCTGATACTAACTAGACTCAGGCTTTCTCTCCCTGCTCCCGACATTACAGCCAGACTCAAGATCTGAGAACTGACTCGTGGTCCTAGCCGTATACCACAGAGGACAGCAGCAGGCAAAGTTCTTTGTAACCCTGGCCACCTGTCAACTTCGCTCAACCTTAGGACCCTGCTGATTCCTGTCTCCACTGAGGAGCCTTTTGACTGGGACTATACCAAGGATGAGGGTTCTCTCTTCTACGTTTGGCTCGTGTTTAATGCTGCTCATATGTATCAATCCTACAGGAGAAATCTGCTTTTTCCCTCTACTGCTGGATCTTTGTGTGTGTGTGTGTGTGTGTAAAGCTGGTACTTTATCACAATTTGCTTTCTAAGAGAAAATCTGGACGCACTATGCACTATTTTCTCAGTGGCTTTCTAGTTGAATGCTTAGTACACTTCTCAGCTCGGAACTAGGCAGTTAAAACTAATGTCGAGGGACTCGGACCGATACAGTTACAACTATCTCTGAGGGACCTCCTTATGTTCACATTGGTCCCTCCTTCATTCACTCATTCATTTATTCATTCATTCATTCATTCATTCATTCATTCAAGAAGGCTTGAACACTAGAGAGCATGTGATGAATCTTTTTCCACTTCTTTTTCCTCTCTTCTCACACCCTCATTGCAGCTTGGCTTTACAAAAATCTGCCATTGGTTTTCCAGTGCTCCAAGAACTGGGTCCGCACTCATGCATGGCCTACTGATCTATTGTATACTTTAAAATCCACTTCTGCATTTCTCTGTACTCACTACCCTCCAATCCCTTCCTCTTCAGATAGAGCACCTTCTTTCCCAACTCTGTGTTTACCAATTTGAATGCCTTTAGTTAACTGCATTTCCTTCTCTTTATATCTCAAGTTCATTGTCACTTCTTCAGACAAATCTCCAGGGTTAAAAGTCACCCCCTTTATACCGTTATCTTGACCCCTTAGATTATTTCTAGACACTTCTTCAAAATTTAAAATAGTTTTATTTGCTGTTTGCTTATTGGATGATAGGCTTATAAAAAGAATAACAATTATGTCAGAGATAGCGTCAATGTTATTCTTCATTATAACCCAGGCAAATAGCACAATGCTTGGCATTCTAAGATCCTCATCTGCTGTGGTTGTTTATTTTGGTTTGGTTTGTTTTTTCAGATAGGATCTAATATATCCCAGGCTGGTTGTTAACTTACTTAGTAGGCAAAAATGAACTTAAACTTCTGAAGCTCCTGCTTTCATCTCTGAAGTACTGGAGTTAAAAGAATGCACCTTCATATCTGGATTAAGTATATAGTAAGTGAATGAATAGTGTTGCCTCATTTCTTCCCCAACAATATGAGCAAATTTGGGAAGTTTACACTAGGTGATAAATCCACTAGAACAGACCATAGAAGACAAGTTTAATAGTCAGAGAATAAGGACAATGAATTAAATTCTTGTGAGACTTAGTGAATGTTAGAAAAATGGGGCTATTGGCTGATGTAAGTCAATATTTATGATCAACTCTATACATCTTCCTAAGCCATGTTAGATATAACCTTAGAAGAAGATATTCTCCTGGCCCTTTCCATTGGGATAAGATGCCCTTTTGATAGGTTCTAGGGAAATCCAGTTTCTCCCTCCATGACCATCAGTGGCAAAAGATACAAGTGGAGAGGCTGGTAATAGATGGTGTAAGTCTTATACTAAAGGCTAACATAGTCAGAAAAACATAACCAGCTTTGTAGACTAAATAAAATTCCTTTCAGTCTTGGATTTGAGTATCTTTGAGAAATGCAGCACTGAAAAGGTGTGTATGTTTTAAAATGTTAAGCTATAATTGTTTAGTCTTGTAAAGGAGTTTAAGCAGTTTAAGAAAAACAATTGGTTTTCATATAAATCAAATTAATTGTATTTAGGACAAGTTGACTTTAAGTTTTGGGGTGATATCCAGGTAAAAGTGGTTAGCAGACAATTATAGGTCCATGCCTAGAATCCAAGCAGCCTGAGGATGTGCACTACAAAAACATCGGTGGTCAGGCATAGTTAACTGTATGATTATATATATGTAATGAAAAGTGCCAGACATGGATATAGTAAATGTCTGGAGTATTTTCCAGAATGGCAAACAAAAATAAAATAACATCCAAACAGCAAAGAAAAAGTGCATGTCAATAAGCAAGTACTGATTTAATTTCACATGTATTCCACAACAGATAACGGTATCCCAGTTTAGCCAACCAGGTCTATTGTTGGCTAAGTCTTAACATTTGGCCATTGTTTTTCTCTTCAACACCAGCCTGAATTGACCATCCCCATTGGAACTCTCCGGCTTGTGTTCACAGTCCCTTGTAAGACACTCAGCTCGAAATGTGCATATATGTGACCGGTCCTCTTGGAATCAAGTAACAGTATTTTAAAATCAACATTGTAGCTGTAATCTATCATTTCTGCCTGTCAAGATTTGGGGCATGCTTATTCTGACTGAGTAGATTCCTTATTTTCAGCTGTTTCTGTTCTGAAACTTTACAGTGCATGACAATGACCTTGTGTGAGCCAGCATTGGTAAACTGTATAATTTAATGTGAATTCTGAATATCCCCTATTCCATGCACAGGAACTGCTTTATAATTCGTTGCCTAGTTTCATATTCACTCATCTGGACAGTTACATTTTCCATGGGTGCATTTACATTCCAATTCCCACTTAATAAATGGAAGGTTAAACTGTTGGTATCACTCCTAATAGCAGAAACAATAGCAAAAAAATCAATTTAATGAAATTATTTTTACAAAGGAAACCCAAGATTGTAGATGAAGGGGGGAAGCAATTCCATCCAAAATATAACTAGAAATGAACAAACAAACAAAAAAAGCCAAGTGCCTTGGCATATCAGACAGACCTCATATGGGGCAACAGTGATTTTAGCAGAATACCTCAGGGCATTGTCACAGGTTCAGATGCTGCCTGGTCTCATCAAAACAGCAAGTGTGACCAGAGTTGGCTCATTTGTAGAGAGGTTGCCCTCACCACCAAACGAGAGGGCATTGAGCACCAAATGAGAGGGCATTGATAACCATTACACAGGATGGCATTGAGCTTTCCATGTTAATTGCCTTGACTCATAATTAAGGTAATATTTAACAGAACATTATATCCTATTTCAATAACTGCAAAGCAATTAAGTGAGTATTGGTGCCCGTAAAAATATAACATTAAGCATTAAGGAAAAAAACACACATGAACAATAATCTCATTGTATTTTGCATGGAGCTATAACCTGAAGGCATAGTAATTATCATTTATTATAATCTCCAGGCTATAAATAACAGTGTAAAGACAATTTGAAAGAGAGAAAAGATGAACTCGATCTAGACCAGAGAGGGGTATATTCCAGCTAAAAGAATTATGGATAACTAGAGGTAGTGAATAATCAACTGTCACAACATCTGGTCCAGTGTAACGACTTCCTATCACCAAGTCCTGTGGATGGTACTGCCATGAGCAAAAGACCTTTGATTACATTGTCAACCCACTGAACCTTTAAAAAGGTTATAAAGTGTAAATAAGGATGATAGAATGCTAACCATTACACATAAAATAAGCTTGAGAATCAAAAAACAAAAACAAATGACTACTGCCCTTAACCAATAATCCAGTTGCAGAATAAGAGATCATGTTTGATCATGATGATACAGTTTCATACAATTTACTTCACAAAGTTTAATCATAGATAAATGTTCATAGATGTTCATAGATGTTCATGTACCCGTTTCTCTCTCTGGACTATGGGATTCCTCTTGTCTATTACCAGCAAGTTACAGAAGGCTCTATGTACGATCAATACTCAATAAGTGCTTATAAAATCTTTTACAATCATACTCTGAGGGTGAGATATTCAAAAGGGTTATATTGCAAGCTGCATTTCCATTTAAAATATTTAGTAGCACCTTAAACATAATAAAGGTAAACAAATAAAACTAATATGCACTATAATTACGATGACATGGTGATTATAATAACATCGTTGTCATTTTGATACATAACCAATATTTTTTAAAAGTTAATAAGATATCTTCCTTCTTTCCCTCATATTTAATCTTGAAAATCCTGCAAGTCATTTTATGTGTTCAGTAATAACATATCACCAGTGCCTGGGTGTTGGATGGTGAAAACTGAGGTAGTCTACACAGAGAGCATGAATCTCAAAGGAAATTGCATCTATTCTGTATCAGTCTATGTAGAGAAAATATATTCTCCATCTATTGAAATGTGTTAATTAGCTTTATGTCACTATGCTGAGATCTCTAACATGGGCTATTTAACTTAGCCCCTGCCACACACACAAAGAAGTATAAGATTACTAGACTTGAGCAAGGGGGTCAAGGCACAGTGATAGAACGTGCCAGAAGAGCACTCTCATGAGCCCAGAAGAAGGAGGACACTGAGAGACTGGGAAACATTTCCACTAACTTCACACTAGCCCCCACCTCCTAAAGGTCTACAGAATCTCTCTGCACTGCCATCTCAAGGACCAAGCCTCAAAGAACACTGTTTATACTGAACTGATAGCTGAAAGTCCCTTTTATATGTTCAAACAGTATCTCCCCTTCCTGTGCTAAGTCACGGGGACCTTTTCACAATCCCTTTGGGATGTAGCTACTTTAGCTTTTCTTTTTCACAACATATTTATATTGATTATTGGGAAGAAGAGAGGTCTTCACAGAGACCTTCTATGTCTCTCATTCTCAACTGTGAGTCTGAAGTCACTGATACCACAGCAAAAGAAGCTTCCTTGCCCTTCACAATCAGTGGCAGTGTGGATCATGGGCTTCCACATGGTTTCTATTGGCAACATAGTCCATGGATATTCTGGTCTTTGGTGGCAGTACAGACTACGGACATTGTGAAACTGAAGTTGCCTTGGAGTCCCCAAAATGTAAGACATGCCAAAGTCAAGGGATACCTGCCAAGGAAAGTTGCTAACAGGAAGTAGAACCAGTTCAAGAAAAAGAATTGTATTGCAGTCAGCAAAGCCGAAAGGAGTCGGGCATCTGACATGGAGATGCAGAGCTTGGAGTTTTCCCAGCTGGTGTCTGGTCTTGCTCTGGTCCGGTATTTCCTCACTATGACATTTTGGAATGATGCTGTATATAACAACCCTATGGATTCCAGGGAGTGGAGTGTGATGGTTTGAATCTGCTTGTTCCATGTGAAGTGGCACTATTAGGAGTTGTGGCCTTAATGGAGGAGGTGTAGCTTTCTTAGAGGATGTGTGTCACTGCGGGAGGCAAGAATTTAAGGTCTTATATATATATGCTCAAGTCTGGCCAGTGTGACCTAGACCCTCCAAAAGCAGCCCAAATTAAATGTTTTCCCTTATAAGAGTTGCCTTGTATATGATGTTTCTTCACAGGAATGGAAACCCTAACTAGAACAGATATTAACACAAACCTCAGTCACAAAACAGATGATGGATACCTTCATGGCCCTCAATGGCAGCACAAGACATAGACATCAACATAACCTCTGGCAGCAACATGACCAAGAAGATCAACATAACTTCAAGCAGCAGCATAGACCACAGCCATCCACAAGGCCTTCAGTGATAACTTGTACCACAGACATCAACATAACCCCCAACATAGCAAGACCAGAGACTCCAACATGGCCCTCGGGAGCAGTACCTTAGCTCCTCATTTAACTTCATCACTAAATAAACTCTATATGGGGTAGTGTAGAGACCCGTTTTGGCACCTCTGGACAGTTGATGGCGGAGTATTATTAATATTATCCCTGAACATTTGGGGGATGGCCAAGGCAGGAATCTGGCGCCTGGTAAGGGCTATTATCTGCATCTGTAGCCCTAGGCAGGCTTTTAGAATAAGGATTTAAGGAAGTACATTTACATCTGTAGTATGGGGTAGGGCCTTTTAGAATGCAGCATAAGGAAGTACTTTTGTATTTGATGCTCCAGGCAGTATCCTTAGAAGTACAGGGTGGATTTTGGAATGTAGGCACAGCTGTATCCATTTTTTGTCTCTGACCTTTTCTCTTGACCTCCAAGATTGTTAACTCATTTGATCCCTTGCTGGGAACAATTGTTACCATTTTTGCATGTAATTAAAATGGTTTAAAAAGAAAGGACAAATTAAAAAAGCTTCACTTTGGCCATGAGGCTTAGACCTCAAGTCCAGCCAAAGTCATATTGCAACTTTAACTAACTTGTCTTTTTCTTTCAATCCTCTCTCCGGCTCCGGGTGGACCTCTTGAGAGTTCGAGTTGGTCTCAGACAGTGGCACCCTCAACTTGGGACCCGGCA
Organism: Micromys minutus; assembly: GCF_963924665.1. Taxonomy (NCBI): domain Eukaryota; kingdom Metazoa; phylum Chordata; class Mammalia; order Rodentia; family Muridae; genus Micromys; species Micromys minutus. The sequence goes on from NC_137969.1 coordinate 15,597,115, forward strand.
CGCTGGATACAGTGAAGGACATCGCGGGAAGGAACCACGTGCAGAGAAGTGGGGCCAGAGGTAAGGTACATCCCATCAAGAATGGGACAACAAAGCAGTAAGATGCTTTTTGTATCTATATTCGTAAGAATATGCTGAAAGGCAGAGGAGTGAAAATAAGTCAGAAACAGCTCATCCAGTTTCTGATTTTTATAGAAGTTTGTCCTTGGGTCCCTGAGAAGGGAACAGTGAGTTTGCAAACTTGGGAAGAAGTAGGAGAAGGGATAAAAGAGTATTATAAACTGCACGTCCTGAAAAAAATTCCTGTGGATGCTTCTAGCCTCTGAACCTTGATTAGAGATACTTTAGACCCTAGACATGATATTGTGAAATTAAATAAGATATTAGGAGATGCAAATAGTGATAAGAAAGATGAAATTGTTCCATCCGCACACCATATTTGTGAAATTTCAGATAAGGCAGGAAAGAGGTGTGAGCTTCTCGATTCCAAAGACAAAATCGAATTGGAGGAAGAGGCCACAGAATATCAGAGCAAAGATCAGCCTGCTTCTCAGGATTCCCTTAAAGTGGTTTTTTTTTTTTTTTTTTTTTTTTTTTTTGCAAAGGAACAGGCAAGGATACCTCAGAGACAGAAGAAGATGAAAGAAAATGAGCTAGCTCAGCTAGTAGAGAGGCTCGAGCAAGTCTTCAGAGAATGGAAGAATAGCTCGAGTTCAGATTCCGATGCGGACATGCCAATAGTGGCGCCAAAAATAAAGACTTTGCCTCCACCAGTGACCCTAAAGACTAGCATGAATGAGGGGAAACCTCTAACCTTAAATCCTAGTGTTACTCGGTTGTCGCCTCTCCAGGCAGAATTAAAACAGGCTGTGGAACGAGGGGAAGACATACAAGGATATGTTTTACAGTGCCTCTGTCTGAAAGGCAGGATCAACAAGTAAACAATCCTCTCCCTTTTCTGGGATGGTTTGACTAAAGAGGAGGAAAAAGAACGTAAACTGTTCCAGAGTTCTTCAAGCGGGAGCTTGAAGGTTAGAAGATGTCCTGACTCTAGCTCCCACTGGAGAAATGTCTGTTTCAGGTTCTGGGTCCCTTAGGAAGACTATCAGGGTCCCTTCGACAGATGCAGTTCTCTGCTCTTGTGTATTTGTCTCTTGGCGTGCCAAGCTGTCTGTCCATGTGTGTCAATTTGTGTCCGAGTTTTCTTAAAGTGTTTCGTGTTTCATGTTCAAAAGAAAAATGGTTAAAATGTTATATGTTTGTTGCTCATCTCTTTAGTTCTAACTCTGTCTAGAAGGGTAAAATTAAAGATAGAAAGCAGGCATTTGGGGCCCTACACCTGAAGTTAATAGTTTAGCTCAGCTGGAGACCTGCTGGAAGCTGATTTTTTAGGCTCCTAGATAAGAGTGCCGACAGCTTCTCTGCTTAGAGCTGTTCCATTGCTTCTCCCAGAAAAAAAATGTTTACTGAGCTCAGAAGGTGACAAGGTGCTCATTCCTTGAAAATACAGCTTTAAAAAAATGAGAATTTTATCTAATTTAAGTATATAAGATGTGTGGTCACTTCATGTTTGCTTTTGACTGGTTTTGAAAGGTATAAATATGTTCTGCATGTCTTGGTAGAAAATTATTTGCTTATAAGTAATTAGATATGATTCAAAAATTGCAGTATTGGTAACAAAATTTGTTTAAAAGTAGTAACTTGGTTACAGTCACTCTAGACAACACCAGGTGGCATAAGCCAACCCAGGGAAACAGGTTTCTAAAATACCTCTAAATTTGGTCATATTTTATGTATTAAGATAGGATTTAAGACAGTATCGCAGCACTGCAGTTTGTTTGTATGCGGGGAAACTAGCAGCCAAACTTTGTAGCATAAAGCTGATGTGCTTTGATGCAAGATGTGTTGATTTTGGAGAGACTAGATTGTTTAGAAGTTAAGTTTTGCTTTCCAAACTTTTTCCAGAGTTTGTTGATAGGCTGATTAAAATGTCCAAGAGAGTCTCTGGAGCTGCTAATGTTGGAATGCTTTTGGTGAAACAACTGGCTTATGAGAATGTGAACATGGCTTGTCAGGCCGCCATAAGTCCTTAGAGAAAGACTAGATCTAGTAATGAAAAGAAACAGGGACTTTGTCCTAGATGCCAGAGAGGAAAGCATTAGGTTACTGAATGCAGGTCTAAGAGAAATAGCTTAGGAAATCCTCTCCCCCAGGGAAACGAGAAAGGGGGCCAGCCTCAGGCCGCGGAACAATATTATGGAGCAATGCAGTTCGTTCCCCAGAAAAACTTCTTTCAGGACGTCTTCGGAGCCACCCCAGGCAGCACAGGATTGGACCTAGGTATCTACCTACACATTTTTAACCCAAAATGGGGATGCAGGCTTTACTACTGGAACATATGGTCTGTTTTTGTCAAGAATTGTAAGATTGTTGCTAGAAAGAAGCAGTACCAATATGGCGGATTAAAGATTGCCACAGCAGTTATAGATACAGATTATACTCAGGAAATTTCGGTCATCTAACCCAGGCAGCGAATTGCCCAATTGATCCTTGTGCTGTTGGTTATGACAAAAAAAAATCAGGCTAAAACCCGAGCTTGAGGAGCAAAAGGATTTGGTTCTTCAGGTGTTTACTAAGTACAAGCTCCAAAAGCTAAAAGACTTGAGTTAGACTTAGAAATAAATAGGAAAATATTGGCCTAAAACGGTTAGTGTTACCCAGTTACTCTAGGGATAGGGCAAAGTCAGAGCCCTGAACAAAGCAGTGATCCCTTACATTGGGAAGATGAGGAAGGTCACCAGGGATATTTCCAGCTTTATATGTCTAATTTGCCTGCTAATGGGAGTCCTTCTATATAGTTTAACTAACTTAACCAAGGGTTGAAAAGAAATCAGGGTTAAATTATGGTGTGCTGCAGTTACCCCTAAAAAAATAAAAACAGATGTAAAATATTTTTGATTGAGACCATTGACAAGCCAGCACACCATGCAGATAAAATTACTTTAAAAGGTGATGTTCCTATATGGGTTATATTTGTAATTAAGTAAACTCAAACAGGTAAAAATTGCTGCAGCTTTGTGAAGGGTTGAGGCTGTGGAATTTACAGCCTTGGTTTACTGCTTCAGTTGCCATTCCAAAGAATTATCATAGATTTTCCAAGACAGTTTCAGTTTCCATACATTCCTTTGCATCTTCATGATTGTAAAGAGTTTGCTTTTGGCCTTTCGGTTTATGGTTTTGAAAGGTGATGGGTGTCCTTGGAAAGCTTTGCCTCAGGAATGGCTGATGTCCTTGTGTCAGAGATTTGCTGCTGCCTCAGTGGCAGGACATTAGGACTTAATCCTCAATGTTTACTTGCTTTGTTAGATGGAGTTTTTGCTTTTACAAAGAGCTTTATAATTTTAGAGGGTGGTCATTGCTCCAGAAAAGGAGCCAAATAATTGGGTTATCAGTCATCCTAGTCAGATTGAAGCATAGAAAGTTCATAAGGATAATTTACTTTTCAAAAGTCGTCAGATGTTAACTGACTAAAACCTCTCCTTAAGCTCACCACAGGAGAACTCAAACCTTAGTCTGCTGTTCTCCAGAAATGCAAATCCTAGTCTCCGCTACAGTTAACTGAGAGATGAAAAGTTTTGCAGAGAATATAGAGAAAGCAATTAGTTAACAGCAGATATTATATAGAGTATAAGCAATTGTTGGCTGTCTGTATTTTTGCCTTATACCCACAGCAGTCCTTTTAGCAAAAGAAACTTAATGTAAATTCATCTTTTTTCTTCTTTAACTAAAGTTTTTACATCCTATTATGAAACCTTTGCTGTGTTAAAACAGAATTGCATGATAAAATAGTGAAGGTGTATATATATATTTAAAAGGTAATGCCTTAACCTGATGAAATACTTATTCCTTATTTCAAACAATTAAATTGATTATTGCTAAGTACTGATATTTGGCCTATTGCATGTGCAAACTTTTCAGGCAAATTTGCATGTGCAAAAGATAATGATTATCCAAAAGTTGTTAATTCTTTTCCCTATGCATGCTTTTTTATTTCCTGTAAATTTTTGCATGCAGCTCATAAATGATGCAATTGCTATATTTATAGATGGTTCATCTATGAAAAAGCAGTATATACAATTGGATCACATATTCATTCTCTTGAGTTTCACCCTGTTACAGCAGAGATTATTGGATTACTTGCTGTAGCCACTGTTTTTAAATGTTAAAAAAATTACTTGAACTTTAACTTTATATACTGGTAGCCAATATATATACATAATGTATAGTTTGCAATTGCTTGAAAATTGTTCCTTTTTTGATACTGCTAATTCTTGAGATTTACAATTGTTTATACAAATACAACTTAATTTAAGAGAACTGACTGTTCCATACTTAGATATTTAAGAGATACTGGGTTGCCTGAATCACTTAGTAAAGGCAATGCCACAGCAGATTTGTATATCAGACAGATTAGAATCTCATTTTTTACCATCAAAATAGTAATGACCTGAGACAACCATTTTGATATTTCTAGAGAATGTACACATCAAATTGTAAAGATTTGTCCTAAATGTCCTCAGTTTCTTATGCTAACTCTCGAGGACTTATACCTAACCAATTATGGCAAATATTTTGTTTAAATATTAATACCATTTCAAGCTTTCTATTTGCAATTGCTTTAACAGAAGAAACAACTAAAAGTATAATTTTTCATGGCCTATGTTATTTTCTTATGGTTGATGCTCCAAATCAGATTATAACAGATAATGGAAAAACTGGCTATTACAGTCAAGCATTTGAAATGCTTTGTCAACAATTAAATATTACCCATATTATTGAAATTCCTTATAATTCTCAGGAACAAGATATCATAATACAGATACTGTTAAACTTCAAAACAGTATCTTCTTAAATTAAAAAGGGGGAATTACATCCTCAACAATTTGAATCATGCTTTTTATTTAATTTTTTTTTTTTTTAATTTTGGATGTCAAGGAATGTCTATGGCATTCTACAACTGGGCAAACCTATACCTAGGTGAAATGAAAGGATCCACATACTGGCATATGGTATGGTCCTGATCAAGGAGACCAATTAATATGGGGAAGAGGGTGTTTTTGTGCTTTTTCCCACAGGATGCTGCAAGAGCATGCTAGCTGCCAGAGTGGTTGATGAGACATGCTGATGCTGAGACAAAGAATCATGCTGACCTGTGAGCTTCCTGAGTGCCCTGACAATGGTGACCAAGAAGCTGTATTGGACATCTGTTCCTGACCTACCTTTGCTTGCCTTTAACCCAGATTGGACAAGCAGCTTTGACTCAAGCTTTTAGACCTTGTGGGACAGAGAACATAGAAACTGTAGAAACTGACTTAGAAAAAATAATCATATAGAGAAAAAGATGTAATGACCTTTTTCTTAACTTTAATGAGACCAGTTATTCTGACTCAAGCATGGACTGGTCTAGGAATCAAATCAATAGTACAAATAATAGTCTTCATTGGGAAAACAGGTTCTGGACATTTTTTTAAGACATTTTAAAATTCAAAATTGCCTTGTGAAGCTACATTTACATTGGATAAAATTGGTACAAGATCTAGAATTTAAACAAATGTTAGCATATGTATTTAAACTCCTAATTTTTTATTATTTGGTCATGTTGAAAATTACTTATGTTTCTTTATTAATGCTTATTGTAAGTTGTATTGTACACTTTCCAATTGTGTTATTGTTGAATTCTGATATGTTTGTTTTGGTGGTTTATCAACCAGCTTTTGCTTTATTGCCAGTGAGTATTACAAGACCCTGATATTCTGAAAATAGGTTTGCAGTTACTAGAAGTTAAGGTATTGGGGCTTTATACAAAAGCAAGAGGATATTGGGCTTGATTATTGCAGGCATAGTAGCTTTAATTGTATTGCTAGCTAGTACTACTGCTTCTGCTATTGCCTTGACAGAAGTTAAGACAGCTAATTTTGTTTATCATTTAGCAAAAGAATGTTACAAGTTTTAGACATTGTAGAAGATTCAGGTAGGCATTTAGAACAATCGATTCATATTCTTTATGTTATCGAAGTTATATTGAAGCACTTCAAAGTTTAAGAGTAAGAAGCCATTTCCAGAGTCATGCTAAGTACTAATGGATTTGTGTTACTTCCAAGCTTTACAATGATAGTCATTAATTGGGAGAAGATTCAGAGACACTTCCAGGATGTTTGGCATAGTTCTAATACCTCTCTAGATGTTTTAGCCTTACACACTGGGATGATTTACCTAAAAGAATGTGCCCCACTAACCTTTGATGCCAAAGATGTTGCTGGTAAATTTATTTGTGGCCTGAAGTCAGTGTTTTCTTCTTGGTCCAGCTTCAAGAATGGCCTATATGGCCTGATCATGCTAGCTTTTCTAGTCCTGGGAATACTTTTACTCCTGCCTGTTGTGGTAAGGCTTGCCTTTAATCACATCAACTTGTTGGCTGCTAGGGTGCATGGCTTGATGCTGAGAATGGACCCCCACTTGGAATTATTAACAGGCTATCAGTCAAAGACAGGCAATGTCTGAACAGTACATTATCGACCTGAGCCAGAATTGCATCGATATTATATTCCATGTTAATTCAGAATATTAATAGGGAATACTAATAGAAATGATGTGATTCAAAAAATTTCAGAGGTGTTTCTGTCAGACGACCTAAGACAGTCGCAGTCATGTTCTGGCCTCTGTGCTATGCCCTGTAAGGGCTATTATCTGCATCTGTAGCCCTAGGCAGGCTCTAAGATTGAGGCTTTAAGGAAGTACATTTTACATCTGTAGTATGGGATAAGGAAGTACATTTACATCTGTAGTATGGGGTAGGGCCTTTTAGAATGCAGCATAGGGAAGTACATTTATATTTGATGCTTCAGGCAGTATCCTTAGAAGTACAGGGTGGATATTGGAATGTAGGCACAGCAGTATCCATTTTTGTCTCTGACCTTTTTACCTGACCTCCAAGATTGTTAACTCATTTGATCTCTTGCTCTGAACAGTTGTTACCATTTTTGCATATAATTAAAATGGTTTAAAAAGAGAGGACAAATACAAAAAGCTTCGCTTTGGCCATGAAGCTTAGGCCTCAAGTCCAGCCGAAGCCATATTGCAACTTTAACTTGTCTTTTTCTTTCAATCCTCGCTTTGGGTCTTGGTGGACCTCTTGAGAGTTTGAGCTAGTCTGGGACAGGGTAGCTGAATAATTCTCTTTATACTCCCCCAAAGTAACTGTAATGAGCTTGCCAATACTATACTATTATTGAGCTCCCAGCACTTATCAGACATTTATGAATGAGGATGAATGGGACACATACTTACATATAACTATGTTTTTAAAACCTCTCTTGTGACAAGTTTTCATTTCTGGCTTAAGTTTTCAAAAAGTGCCTACAGAAGGTGTCTGCTCCTAAGACTTTTCATTGGGAAATTCCATATATATTGATTGATGCTGAATATGCACCCAAAGGCTGTGCCCTCTAGCCATTGTTTGCCACTCAGAGATCAATTACGGAATGAAGATTATCAAGAGATTACAATGTGTAAATGTGATAAATACAAATGCAAAAGATATGACAGAGCAAGATTGATCACCTAAAACCTCAAGATTGGAGGAGAAAGGAGCCATGGTGGAAACTTAGAGAAAGAGGATGAAGGGTAGTGCAGATAGGAAGCCTTTTGGACAGGCTGATAGAGTACTTAGTATTCACACACAGCTTACTCTGCCACACCCAGTTTTATAGATGAGAAAAAGTGGCCAGATGACTTGGGGGGTTTATTCTGCTAGAGAGCAACTGCACCAAAATTGAAATATACAGTCTCTACTTCAAGACTCACACTCTTAACCAAGCATGCTCTCCCAGTTCATTGCAATTGAACTGTAAATTTAAATTGTATTCATTTTAAAAGATTAATAAGTAATTTTTACTCTGCTGCAGTTTAAAAGATAGGATGTTTGGCTCAAACAGCCCCATGAATTATTACATGAGTTATATGTGATTTTAACATGTGTGTTCTCACTCCAGTAGATTTATTGTTCCCTAATTTGAAAAAACAAAAAGACCACACTACATGCTCTTGGCTTACCCTAGAAGGAAAAACAAGTTGTATTGATGATGAAAATTTATGTAGAGGATTCACTTTATATCCTAATATTACCCACTGTATACTCTGCATTTTAGAAAAACACGCTGGGATATTTGAGCAAACACTATACTCACAAAGCTATCCACTCATTTTTTAAGGAATTTATAAGTCTATTCGTAAGTACCCACCACAAGAATTATTCAAACTAAAACTGGAGCCACATAAGTGGAAAAAATCACTTCTTAGTGAAACTTGAGGGACTTTATAATGACAAATCAACAATGAAAGAGCCTCATTTAATTCCAAAATTCTGATTATATTCTCATATAAGCTCAACCAAAAAGCTCTGTTTGTTGCATTTCACCCTAAGTGGGTACTTTGATAAAATCAAGAAAGAGGATAAACAATATTCTCAGAAACTTTATTTTATTTCAATTTATTTTAACAGGTAATTTTTATCACAAATGTATTTGCCAGGTTTTCTGCTAAGCAACAAAAAATGAAAATTTAATAAAACTTAATCTCTTGACCAAGAAGTTTAAAAATTTGAAACTATATTAATACATGTTGTACTCTAAGAGAAATAGCAAACACTGAAGGTACAAATGAAGCCATAATTAATGGAGGGGAATGTACTTTATCACTAATAAATTTTCAAATACTAATTTAGGAAAATATTCCGTTAACTCTAGTACAAGAATAATTATATAAATATTTATGTCTAGTGGTGAAATTTTTTTCAAGAAGCAGATTATTAATTTTGCCTGGAGAGGGAAAAACACCTTCATTAAGACAGTTATGTTTGAGTGGAGAGTTAAGAGTTATATATGGCATTTTAGGTACAATATAAAATAGTCAGAAGCAGAAAAGGCACAAAGTATCAAAGACATCAAAGAAATAATACTAGGAAGCCTTTGCTGATAGCTAGGTTTGGAGAGCCAATTATTACAAGTAAATCTAACATTTATGAGCTTATACTTTGATAGAGATATAATAATACATAAGACACAGTTCCACATTGTAAATAATTTAAATCTAATTGCAAAGCAACCACTTGGATAAATCAATATTAGAAGTAGAGTATCAGGTCAATAGTACTAGTCAATTCAAGCTAGGAATAAAGGCAGATTATACTGGTGGTTTGAACAAGATGCCCTTTGTAAGTCTTGGGCATTTTGATGTTTGGTCAATGGTTTATGTTTACTGGTTAAGATGTATGTGTTGCATTGCTAGAGGAAGTGTGTCACTCAGGGCAGACTCAGAGATTTCAAAAGGCTTGTGCTATTTTGAGTCGATTATCTCTGCTGTCTGTCCCTGGATCCAGACATGGGCTCTCAGCTATTGTTTCATGGCTCTGTCTGCCTTCCTGATGCCTTGTTTGGTGCTGTAGTGGTGATACTCTCTTATGCCTCTGGGCACAGTCCAAAATAAATTCTTCTATAAGTTGCCTTGCCCATGGCGCTTTATCACAGCAATAGAAAAGTAAAAAGGTAAATACAATTATTATTATGTATAATTTGTAGTCCCTCATAGATCATGTAGTCTTTTAGATGAAGAGAGCATTTGCCAAGAAAATAATATACAAACTACTCTATTTAATATGTGAAATGGTACAGCCCATAGGCATTGCTCCAAAGAAGGAATGGTTGAACAAAGGATTCATGAGAAACAGAGCCTGTACAATGGATAAATATTTTTTAAAGGTCATGTATTAAAACTTCATCTGTAGAAGGTTGAATCACTGAGGGTATTAAGTAGGGAGGTAGCTTGATTCAGGTAACCCCAACAAAGGCAATTTAGAGGATGGGCTGCAGATGATAAGATTGAAGAACGAGTAAGGAAGTGATGGTAGTGAACACTAGAGGGAAAAATAGCATCCTGAAATAGGATTGACTGGAGAAAGAGGTAGCAGAAGATGGAGAATGTCTCAACAAAGACAATCTAATAAATAAGCACTTAAGTTGGATAAAAGTGCTAAATAATATATCTTGTAAGAAAGACAGTCGCTTCCAAGGTAGAAACATTATTTGAACATCAACGGGAACAGTAACCAACCAAGACAAGATAAGCACTGCCTTAAAGACAATGGCAAGAACACAGGGAAGAAGTTGACAGTGTAAAGCAGAAACACTGCAAAGATGAGGCAATACACCCACACCTTGGATGACACCAATCTATGAAATAAATCTGCCATCTTCCCACATCTGCTATTTACTTTGTGTTCCTTCTGAAATAAAAAGCAATCAATCTCACCATACACTCAACTCTCCTGGCTTGGATATCCCTCTTACCTAGAGTCTTCATTTTTTTTTTGAAAGCAGTCAGATTAAAACAAATCAATCAATTTGTGTCTGCCAAGTTAACATCTCTGTAGGAAGTTAATTGACCCTGCCTCTGACACAAGTCCAGATGACTGATGAGAAATGGGAGAAGGCACAAACAATGTGAGGATGTCTTCCTTCTATAAACAAACAGTTTGGACAGCAGGGGATACACAGTTAAATTCAGAAAGAGGTCAGAGAGTTCTGTGGATGGAGAAGTGAGTTTGTAGTTACAGCTGTCATAACAACAACAGAGAAGCAACTGGACTCAGACAGCGGCAGGCACAAACTGGAGAAGAAGCCTTTTCTGGACCAAATGGGAAAGAGAGGACAGAGAGCAAGTCAGATGAGCTGTCTCATTCAATTAGACTCCTATCTATGGCCACAAGCTGAGGATGCCTTCAGGGTTTATCCTCTGCATTGTGGCAAAACCACTGAATTTGCCATATGAAACCAGGCTTCATGTTTAATCTCACAAATTCATTGATTAGCTCTCTGGAAAAAAAAAAAACTCTATCAGTAAGAGCCTTCATTACCAAGTAGACAATTACAAGCAAGTTGACAAAAGGAAGTGATTTTAAGAAAGTTCTTCTTATTTTGGTATCAAGAGAATCTTAGGTGATTAATAGACAGACAAAATTCTCAAACTGGTTCTTCTCTGTGCTATAAAATTCAAGTACATGGATCCATTTTTCAACCAATGTCCTCTCCCTCCAATTTAGGTAACCTTTAACAATGAGGCTGTAAGCATCAAGACTCCCGTTTCCACTGACACATCCCTTTGCCGTGGCATTTTCCACATTCCTGCTTCTGTGTGTATGTGAGACAAAGAACCTAGCACTGATCACCGAACACACTCAGCCTATTCATTTCTGTGGGGCTAATGACTCTGTGCCTAAGCAAGATGATGTTAGTAAGACTAAGTCCCAGTATCATAGCTTTTACCTCTAAAACGTAGAACTAGGAGAAGCCCTTAGTCCTGCCAAGGCTTGATGCCCCAGTGTTGGGTGATGTCAGGGTAGGGAGGCAGGAGGGGTTGTGGGGAGCACCCTCATTGAAGCAGGAGGAGGGAGAATGGGAAAGGGACACATATGATGAGCATCCAGAAATGGAGTCCCTTCAGCTTCAATGAAAACCTAAGGCTTAGGCTTCACACTGGTTCAGTGCCCCGGTGCTAAGCATATAGGTGTGACCAGCTAGATAAAAATATTAATAAACAAGTCCCTCAGTACTAGATGGAAGGAATTAATGTTAACTGAATACTTGCAAGGGCTTCCGAAAGTATACCAGGCATTTAGCAGTGTCATATCAGTTAAGTACAAGAACAACTCTCCTTTGGGGAAGGAGACATTATGTAAACCAAAGCCAAATGACAAGTGAATTATAGTTCTGTGTTCTGTTTATTCATCTTTATTGGCTTTTATTATAAGATTAAACTCTTTGATGAGGGCCAGGTTGGTGTGACACTAAGCAGAAGAAATAATTTTATGTACCCTATTCTTTCAGAATTGTAACTGCTCTTAGTTATCATGACGGTAAACTCTTCCCAGAAGCAAAGTACAGAGAAAGTGGCTTTAACTCTGGGGAGCAGGGTTCAGTATCACCTCTGTGTCTTTATGATGGTGGGAATAAATTCATGAAATCTCATTTGCAATTTTTCAGGAATTATTATGTCAGTAAATAAATGTTTTTAATTGATATATTGGGGTCCTCCTGAGGCTAAATTTTCAGAGCAATGAAAGTCCTGATTATCACTTTGACTCTGTGTCCTTCCAAGACAAATCCAGGAGAATGTATCAGTAGATAGTAAGTCTCAGGGAGTAAAATCACCTATGTAAGAGTCACTTAGACTTGCCTTTAGATTTGCCTTCAAATGTAACTCATTACTTAATCATTATAGAATCTGAGGACAATTTTTCATTTGCGTGGCATTTTAGGAACCATAGCAGGCTACTCACTGCTCTACCAGAACCTCCAAAAATCAGTGGAAGGTGTCTGATGTGGGAAGTGGGGAGACTTTTGGAACCCTATCTGTTCGTGATTTATAAAGAAGAAAAGCCCAGGCACAGGTAAGAACTGAGCCCGTTCACCATTGACATAATTGTTTTATTAATAAAATACAAGCTCATCATGTGGCCATTATTGTTCGTTTATTCTCCAGCTAGAAAGAAAAATGAAGAGCAAAGTTCTAAGGATCCTCATGGGTCATTTAGAAGATCTCCAAGTTGTTGGGAGCTTGTGTAACAGAAACAATGTTCAAAAAGATGGAGTTGCAGCCAGAGGTGAAAGGTCATTGTTCAGACCCGGCCTTGCAACTGTTAACTTTAGAGAGCTCCCTGAGTTCCTGGTCGTGAACTGTGGGGAATAAATAGCTCCCTTGCTCAAAGGCTGCAGCACACTATGCTTTATGACTTGAGGTCAGACGCCTTAAGATATAACCAGATCTCAATGTCTGTATGTATACATACAGGGGAGACCGGTGTTTGATGCACGTTACAAAGAGGCATAAATGTCATAGCGAAAAGTTAGAGCACCCTTTGCACAATGGGTTGGGGAAGGAAAAAGTATGGATAGATTAAGCGGCAGGGTTTACATTCAGTTTTATATAGATCTCCTTAGTTTGATATTTTCCGTTGCAAGCACGGCAGTCTACTTGATAGATATAGTGACCTTTTGCCACCAGAAGCTCTAAAACTTTCTTGGGTGCTCATGATGGTTCATTCACATAACCTTTCTAAAACAGAAAGCTCACCCTTGCTATGCTCATTATAGCCAGCAGATTCTCCAGCAACATAGAGACCAGCCTTTCTTTGAGAAACTTTTTAAGAATTAACGAGCAAATCTTTACTCATAAAATCTAGAAAATATAGAAGTACTTTAAGTTTCAACCACATTTTGAAAGGCCTTAGAAATTGTATGACTTTGCTCATGTGCTTCTCCGATGGCCTCTGCCCTCACAATTTAGGATACACTCACCAAAAGTGTGCTGGCCTGGATCTTATCCAGTAGCTTCTACCCACCTGGTTACCAGGAGCTATCGTTTGAATAACCTGTCAGAGTCACTACATAACAATGTAGGTTAGCATTTTCTGTGGATTAGAAAAGCTTTTCCTGTCCTCCAAAATGTTCATGTGCCTACACCTTGGCTCCAAACACCAAGAGACCTTGAAGAGGCAGAGCCATGTATAGCCTGATGCTGACGTGACTATCCCCATACACTGTTCAATGGTGTTCTAATAGAAGTAGATGTTTCCCTCATTACCATGATGTGGTAAAGGAGCAAGTCTTGTCCCTCTGTTTCTCTTACCTTCTCTTTTTGCTCCTGTGTATTCTCTTCTGATTATAGCCATAACATGAGAGAGCCAGAATATTTTTCATACCACACAGACAGATGAGACCACTTAGTATTACATTCTCAGTATTCAAACCTGTGAGCTAAACAGACCTCTTCTCTTTCTTTCTTTACCAGATGCTTTATTACAGCAATAGAAAATTGATAATATTATCTTCAGTCTACTTGCAGAACATACATGTAGGTAAATAGACTTGCTAAAACACCTTCCCTCCTGTCACTCAAGAACCTCCCAAATCCCTTTCCAAGTTTCTCTGCCTCCTTATTTTAGTTTTTTTGTTTTGTTTTGTTTTGTTTTGTTTTGTTTAATTTCTGGGGACCTCCATGGCAGTATATACTGTATTTCAAAATTAACACCTGAATTCTGATCTGCACAGTCATTAGAGCTCAGTTGTGCACTAGAACCTCCAGGAGGCTAATGTAGATTTATTCTGCAGAAAAGCAGAATAGGACGGTGAAACTGCCAATGGTCAAAGGACTCTTGAAATGAGCACAGAATGGGCGCCTTGCTTCTACCACAGCCTACAGGAAATAAAGGTGGACCACGAAAATAAGAGAAAGCAGATACTAAGTGTTTGATAGAGTGCACAAGTCAGCCATGACTAGTTGTGGTTGGCAATGAGTCAAAGGAAGACACAGAGATTAAAAGGTTTATGGTAGCAAAATGTCAACCATCCAGGTGCCCACCATTATTGGAGGCTAGCCCTCCTAGGGAAACTAAGAGGCTACAGAGAAGCAGTGAATCCCCTATGATAGCTTAGGGTCACGTAGTTAGTCTTCTTTATTAGGTTCTAATTTGGAAGTGGAGAGAGCTGAAAAATTAGGGAAACTTAGTTATTAATCAAACCTTGAACACTTAGGGGCTGATTTTGACAGCTGTTATTATCTGGCTCCCAGACTGTAGGCTAGAGTTCTGGTTTTATCTGATTGCTCAGATAACTGTCTTACATAGTCAGTTTTACTGTCTTCCATAGTCAAATACTGGCTTACATAGTCGGTTTTTCATTCTTTTGTCACAAGTTGACTCGCAAAATAATCCTCTATTCAAATGGAGAGAAATAAGCCGTACATTTCAATGGCTAACAAAGCCGAAAAGCCTGGTGGGAAAGAAGTGGATATCAGAACATTTTTTGCTGGGTTCATTAAGGCAACCCACCTACAGTAAGCTTCCAGGAGGTGCTAAGAGATCAAATATGGATTGTAGTAAGCATGGATCAAGGTGGATTCAAGCACTTGCCCTAAGGAACCAGAGTGAATTTTTACCAAATGGAAGACACAAAGTAGAATTAGTTGTTTCTTCCTGCACTTGATATCTTGCACAACTGTTAGATATTTAAGTGCATGTACCAATGGCACATACAGTCAAATGAAGCTAGGCTGGCACTGACTATTTGGGGGGTAGTAACTTAAAGAGGGAGGGAATAATCAGTAAGTCTTGAAGCAATAAGAAAAGCTAAGGTGTGGCCAGGGCAGTGAGTTAGGGGAATCTGAGAAATGGTATCTCCCCAGAAACAAAGGAAATAAAATGATTCAAGAAGCACAAGATCACGATGGTCACCCTGGGCAAAACATGCAGCTAGAAGTGACACAAAGGAACCGATGACTTTGACCGTATGGAGATGACTAATGGTCTTGATGTTAGTGGTTGTCTACAATTGTTTCTAGGCTGTCTTGTTTCTCATCTCTATTCACAATACTTAAGGCTCCAATACCACCTCTCTCCTGAAGGATCACAACTTATCCCAGCGTTTACATTTCTCTCTTCTTCTTCTTAACTGCTCCCTACCCTATAGCATAATGACCTCCAACCATAAGAACCCAATCGAATGCTATAACATGATCTGCCACGCGGACTGCCAGTTCCTAAGGTTGAGAGACTGGTGAGTGGGAGATCTGGGCGGCCGGGGAGCAGAGAGATCTCTGCGGAGTGCGCACGGGGGGGGGGGGGGCGCACCCTCCGACCTGCTTGATCCGGGGACCAGGAACAGAACTTTGGAACCTCTGTTCCCACCCAGCGACCCTGAGGCATAGAACAGGGCTGGGCCCATCTGCCACCTGAACCAGTGGAGATCCAGGGACACAGACCAGATACAAGAAAAAGGCAAGAACATATCACTGACAACAAAATGGCAAGAGGAATGCGAAAGAGTATATCCCAAGGAAACCAAGACAACCTGGCAACACCAGAACCCAGCTCTCCCATAACAGCAAACATCGGAATTCCAAACACTCCAGAAAAAGAAGACGCAGACCTGAAATCACACCTCAAGATGCTGATAAAGATACTTAAACAAGAACGGGAGGAAAAGCAAAAAGATTCAGAAGCTTTTAAAGAGGAAACAAGAAAAACACTCAAAGAACTCAAAAAACTAGAGGAAAACAGAACCAAAGAAATAAAGGAATGGAAGAGGGAAGTTAAAAAAGAGATTGACACAATAAAGAAAACGCTAAAAGAGATAACCCTAGAGTCAGACCACCAAAAAAAGAAATCAGGAGTCACAGAAGCAAGCATTTCCAACAGATTACAAAAGATGGAAGAGAGAATCTCGAGGGCAGAAGACAACATTGCAAACATAGACAAAACAGACAGAGAAGATGCAAAAAACAAAAAGCTCCTAACCCAAAATGTCCAGGAAATCCAAGAAACAATGAGAAGACCGAACCTAAGGATAATAGGAATAGAAGAGGGAGAAGAGTATAAACTAAGAAGCACAGTAAATATCTTCAACAAAATCATAGAAGAAAACTTTCCTACCCTCAAGAATGAGATGACCACGAGCATAAAAGAAGCCTTCAGAACTCCAAATAGGTTGGACCAGAAAAGAAATACCTCCCGACACAAAATAGTAAAAACATCAAGTGCCAAAAGCAAAGAAAGAATACTAAAAGCAGTAAGGGAAAAAGGTCAGGTAACATATAAAGGCAGGCCAATCAGAATCACACCCAATTTCTCAACAGAGACTATGAAAGCTAGAAGAGCCTGGACAGACATCATGCACACCCTAAGAGAGCACAAGTGCCAGCCCAAGCTGCTATACCCAGCAAAACTATCAATCACCATCGATGGAGAGAAAAGATATTTCATAACAAATCAAAATTTACACAATATCTGAACACAAACCCAGCACTACATCGAATTATAGGTGGAAAACCCAATACAATGAGGGAAAATACAGCATAGTAAAAACAAGAAAACTCCTAAACAAGAAAACTAAAAGAAGAAAAAGACACAGACACAACTCAACCCACAAAAGCAATAATGGTAGGAAACAGAAACAACTATTCCTTGATATCTATTAACATAAATGGACTCAACTCCCCAATAAAGAGACATAGGCTATCAGAATGGATACATAAAAAAAATCCAGCCTTTTGCTGCATACAGGAAACTCATCTCAGAGACAAAGACAGACACTATCTCAGAGTAAAACGGTGGGAAAAAAACTTCCAAGCAAACAGCCCGAAGAAGCAAGCTGGAGTGGCTATTCTAATATCGAATAAAGTAAATTTCCAACCAAAAGTTATCAAAAAAGATAAGGAAGGGCACTTTTTACTCATTACCAGGGAAATCTGTCAGGAGGAACTCTCAATTCTTAACATATATGCTCCAAATAAAAAAGCACCCACATTCATAAAAGAAACCCTACTAAAGCTCAAAAAATACATTTCACCCCACACAATAATAGTGGGAGACTTTAATACCCCACTCTCACCAATGGACAGATCATGGAAACAGAAACTGAACAAGGACACTGCAAAACTAGCAGAGACCTTGAACCAACTAGAATTAATAGATATATACAGAACATATCATCCTAAAGTAAAAGAATACACCTTCTTCTCAGCACCCCATGGCACCTTCTCGAAAACTGACCACATAATTGGACACAGAACAAGCCTCAATTGATATAAGAATATTGATATACTCCCATGCATCCTCTCAGATCAACATGGTCTACAGCTGGTCTTTAACAACAACAAAGACAACAAAAAGCCGATGTACACATGGAAAAAAAACAACGCTCTGTTAAACGATAGCAGGGTCAAAGAAGAAATAAAAAAAGAAATTAAGGACTTTCTAGAATTCAATGAAAATGAAAACACAACATACCCAAACCTATGGGATGCAATGAAAGCAGTACTGAGAGGAAAACTCATAGCCCTAAGTGCTTCCAAAAAAAAAAAAAAAAAAAAAAAAAAAAAAAAAAAAAACTGGAGAGAGCTTATGTCAGCAACCTGACAGCAAAACTAAAAGCCCTAGAACAAAAGGAAGCAGATATACCCAAAAAGAGTAGACGGCAAGAAATAATCAAAATTAGGGCAGAAATAGACCAAATAGAAACAAAAAGAACCATTGAAAAAATCAACAAAACCAAGAGTTGGTTCTTTGAGGAAATCAACAAGATTGATATACCCCTAGCCAGACTAACTAGAGATCAAAGAGAGAATATACAAATTAACAAAATTAGAAAGGAAAATTGAGACATAACAACTGTAACTGAGGAAATTCAAGACAACATCAGATCCTACTACAAAAACTTATACTCCACAAAATTTGAAAATCTGGAGGAAATGGACGAATTCCTAGACAGATACAAGATCCCAAAGTTAAACCAGGACCAAATAAACCATCTAAATAATCCTATAAACGTAAAGAAATAGAAGAAGTCATCAAAAGCCTCACAACCAAAAAAAGCCCAGGTCCAGACGGGTTCAGTGCAGAATTTTATCAGACATTTATTGGGGATATAACACCAATACTCTCCAAACTATTCCAAAAGATAGAATCAGATGGAATGCTACCCAACTCATTTTTTGAGGCTACAATAACCCTCGTACCTAAACTACACAAAGACCCTACAAACAAAGAGCACTTCAGACCAATCTCACTTATGAAAATTGATGCAAAAATACTCAACAAAATCCTTGCAAACCGAATCCAAGAGCACATCAAAACAATCATTCATCATGACCAAGTAGGCTTTATCCCTGAGATGCAGGAATGGTTTAATATAAGAAAATCCATCAATGTAATCCACCATATAAACAAACTCAAAGAACAAAATCACATGATCATCTCACTAGACGCTGAGAAAGCATTCGACAAAATCCAACACCCCTTCATGTTAAAAGTCCTGGAAAGAACAGGAATCTAAGGCCCATACTTAAACATAATAAAAGCAATATACAGCAAACCAACAGCCAACATTAAACTTAATGGTGGGAAAGTTGAAGCAATCCACTACAATCAGGGACTCGACAAGGCTGCCCACTCTCCCCCTACCTATTCAACATAGTACTGGAAGTCCTGGCTGGAGCAATTAGGCAGCAAAAGAAGATAAAGGGGATACAAATCGGAAAGGAAGAGATAAAAACATCACTCTTTGACGATGACATGATAGTGTACTTGAGTGACCCCAAAAATTCCACCAGAGAACTCCTACAGCTGATAAACAAGTTCAGCAAAGTGGCTGGATACAAAATCAACTGAAACAAATCAGTAGCCTTCCTATACTCAAAGGACAAACATGTGGAGAAAAAAATTAGGGAAAAGGTACCCTTCACAATTATCACCAAAATACCTTGGTGTGACTCTAACTAAGCAAGTGAAGAACCTGTACGACAAAAACTTCTAACCTCTAAAGAAGGAAATTGAGGAGGATCTCAGAAAATGGAAAGATCTCCCATGCTCATGGATTGGAAAGATCAACATTTTAAAAAAGGCCATCCTACCAAAATCAATCTACAGATTCAATGCAATCCCCATCAAAATTCCAACCCAGTTCTTCACGGAATTGGAAAGATCAATGTGCAATTTTATATGGAATAACAAAAAACCTAGAATAGTGAAATCCATCCTCAACAACAAGAAAACATCTGTGGGAATCACTCTCCCTGACCTCAAGCTATATTACAAGGCAATTGTGCTGAAAACTGTATGGTACTGGTACAGAAATGGGCATGTGGATCAATGGAATAGAATAGATGATCCAGAAATGAGCCCTCACGTATATGGTCACCTGATTTTTGACAAAGGAGCAGTAAACATTCAATGGAAAAAGGACAGCTTATTCAACAAATGGTGTTGGTCCAACTGGCACTCAACATACAAAAGAATGAAAATAGACCCTTTCTTATCACCTTGTACAAAGCTCAAGTGTAAGTGGATCAAAGATCTCCACATTAAACCAGATACACTGAAACTATTAGATGAGAAAGTAGGGAAAACTTTAGAACATATAGGCATAGGAGAAAATTTTCTGAACAAAACACCAATGGCTCAAGCTCTAAGGTCAAAGATTAACAAATGGGACTTAATGAGATTGCAAAGTTTCTGTAAGGCTAAGGACATCGTCAAGAAAACAAAAGGGCAGCCAACAGAATGGGAAAAGGTCTTTACCAACTCCGCATCAGATAGAGGCCTAATATCTAAGGTATACAAAGAACTCAAAAAGCTAGACACCAGAGAATCAAATAACCCTATTAAAAAATGGGGTACAGAGCTAAACAAAACGTTCTCAGTTGAGGAATATCGAATGACTGAGAAATGTCTGAGGAAGTGCTCAACATCTTTAGCCATCAGGGAAATGGAAATCAAAACAACCCTGAGATTCCACCTCACACCAGTCAGATTGGCCAAGATCCTAAACTCAGATGACAGCATATGTTGGCGAGGTTGCGGAGAAAGAGGAACACTTCTCCACTGTTGGTGGGGTTGCAAACTAATACAACCACTCTGGAAATCAGTCTGGCGATACCTCAGAAAATTGGACATAATACTACCTGAAGACCCAGCTATTCCACTTCTGGGCATATACCCCAGAGACACCTTAGTACACAACAAAGATATGTGCACCACAATGTTCATAGCAGCTCTATTTATAATAGCCAGAAGCTGGAAAGAACCCAGATGTCCTTCAGAAGATGAATGGATACAAAAACTGTGCTACATTTACACAATGGAATACTACTCATCCACCAGAAACAATGACTTGACCAAATTCTTAAGAAAATGGCTGCTTCTAGAGAATATCATTCTGAGTGAGATAACCCAGTCACAAAAGAACAGACATAATATGCAGTCACTGATAGTGGGATGCTAACCCCAAAGGCTTGCACTCCCCCAGAAACAATTCACAGACTGTGTGAAGTTCAAGAAATAAAGAAAACAAAACAATACAAAATGAAAAAATGTCTATACAACAAGAAAACTTTGACTATTTCCATGTTACATTTTGTTTTGCATGTACTTTATGCTCATTGTAACTATTAAGTTTTCAATGCATACTATCAAACCTTTAAAAAAATCAAGCACTGACTAAAAAATATATTCATACAGCTTTATGTAAAAATTATTTTAAAATCTGAAAAAAAGTACTGACAAAAATGTATTCCATAATTTTATGCAAAAATGCTTAAAATCTGTACATTTATCTTTGTTTTGTAAAATAAAGTTGTTAAAAAAATGCTATAACATTCCAAAATACTCTCAGAACAAAATCCAAATTTCAACTGTGGCTTGCACACATAGTGCATCTCTTGAGCCTTTCCATTCTCATCCTGCCTCACTGACCATGTATGCCCTACACTTCAATCTCCACTTCCACCAAAGACTCTTTATTATCTTTTCTTAATTTATTTTCTCATTTTCATTAGATACTCTGTATTTACATTTGAGATGTTATCCCTTTCCTCCACCCTGCTCTCATCTCCCCTCCCCCTCCATTTGCCTTCACAAAGGTGCACTCCCTCCTAATCACCCTCTCTGCCCCATTGCCTTGGCATTCACCTACATTGGGAAAACATGCCCTCTTTGGACCAAAACTCTCTTTTCACATTGATGCCAGATACTGCTATCTTCAGCTACATATGCAAATGAAGCCATAGGTCTCTCAATGTATGCTCAGTGGTTGGTGTTTTATTTCATCAGAGTTTTTGAGTACTTGATTGTTTGATAATGTTGTTTTTCCCATGAGGTTTCAACCCCTTTTAGCTCCTTCAGTCCTTTCTTTAGCACCCTCTTTGGGGTCCTCAAGTTCAGTCCAATGGTTAGCTGCAATACATGCTCAGCTGTATCTATACGACTCTAACATAGTCCCTGAGGAGGCATCTCTATCTGGTTCCTGCCAGTAAGTACTTCTTGGCATCAACTATAGTGCTTGGATTTGGTGGCTGCACATGTGGTGGATCCCAGGGTGAGGCGACTTCTGAATGATCTTTTCTTCAATCCCCGTTCCTCTATTTGACCTTGTATTTCCTCCCATGAATGCTTTGTTCTCCCTTTTAAGAAGGACTGAGGCATCCCCATTTGGCCTTCCTTCTTTTTGAGATTCATGTCTGTGAATTGTTTCTTGGGTATTCAGAGCTTTCTGGGACGAGTATTTGCTTATCAGTGGCTGGAAAGATGACTCTATTATCTTATTCTCTTTCCCAGAAACATTCCATTCCCACCAACACAACACAGGAGCTCCTGTATATGACTACAGAGTCTCAAGCATCTTTCTTCTAAAAGGAAAGCGGTGTAAAGTTAGTCCTCTGGACAGCTTATGCATTCTACACTGTCCTGCTCCACTACCCTACATCCCACACGCCCTGAATATAGTGTTGCTGGATGTTTTCCATGTCATTAGAAATCATTGATTTATGGTTATTTGTTTATGTCTGCTTCTCCTGTAGATCTACATGTTCCTGAATGCTGCCATATAATCTCCCTAGAAAAAGAAAACTAGTTAAAAGCTTTAAATAAACTAATTATAACCAAATAAGCTCCAGGATGCACAAAATTATCTCTTTACAGATTTGAAAGAGACATACCTCAAGTTTAAGCTTTTATTTTTTGGTATGTGTGTTATAGAAAATGTTTTATTACTTTACAGTTTTACACACATACACATACACAGAGGAGGGGGAGAAAGAGAGAGGAGAGAGAGCATGTATGTTCTTTGATCACAGTGCCTGCTTATTTCCTTCCTTCATCAAATCCTTTTTTTCTCTGACCCCTATGCTCCCTTAATGTCTTTATTTTGTGACCCATTGAATTTAACTAGAGTTTCTTATGTGGGTATCAATATGACTTATTTGCCTGACCTGGGAGGCAATTTAGAGTTACCATGTCATTCAGGAACACAACTCCTTTTTCCATGTAACATTTAGCTGACCCTAGTGCCTCTGGGAGAGGAGGACCTTATGATCTCTACCCATCCCCATCCTCATGGTATATTAGTATTGGTAGGCTATGTATTGTGCAAGTCTTATATAGGTGGTCACTGCCACTAAGTCCAGAAGACAGCATTTTATAGCATTCATTTCTACACTCCAGCTTTTACATTGTTCCACTTCTTTTTCATAGACTTTTCACTGAGCCTTAGAGGAATGATGTCTCATTTGTTCTCAGAACAGCACCAGTTTTAAGTCTCTGCATTGACTTTATGTGATTATTTCCCTATGAAATGAAGTTCCTTTCTTTTCAAGGTTCATTTACTTTGGCTTATGACTAGGTAAGTGTGATGATGTAGGTACTTGTGGATAGGCAAGTACCTGCGGCATACAGGAGAGCACATCACATCCCCTGGAGCCAGAGTTACATACACACTGTTTTGAGCTGCCCAATATGGGTGATCGGAACTTAGCAGCTACTGACCCAACTTTTCTTTTCAGCACCTAGCTAGTTTGTTTTAAGGACAGGATTTCTATTACATTCAACTCTGTATTTAAGCATATCTCTGTACTGGTGAAAGTAGTCACAGAAATAGTCAATGAATTTAGTTGTAAAGACCTGATGATCACAGATTTATGCAGAGCTAAATAACAGGAGAACACGAACATGTTCAGGATTAACTTGGAAATTTCATATTCGGTTTACAGCAACAAGTCAGCCTCCCTCTTCCTGTTGCTCTGGTTTGTTTCTTCAACAAGATCTTATTTTGCATTCACACTTGCAGCTGGTTTCTTCTTGCAGAAGTTACCTCCTGCTGTCTTCTCTCACCACAAGCACTATTTGTGTTTGTCTGATGGAGAGAAACATCAGCCCATAATGAAGCAATAGTAACTGTTCAAAGGCTCTCAGCTCAATAGCCTAGGTTCTAATGGGAAAAACACGCTCAGACTTCTGCAGACAGCAGACCACTTTGTGAAATAGAAGGTACCCAGGAACCACCAACTGCCCTCATTGCCACATGGGACAGGCCCAAATGAAAACCACACCCTAGAAAATGGAAAGGCTAGGATTGCCTCTGGCTGACTTCAGGCTAGACAATGCCTATGTTTATTAACCATTATAAACAAATAATTTAATAATGCCAGAAACCAACTCAGAGATGCTATCACACAATAAATAAACATGAATACCACAGCCCACAGACCACCTTGCCCTCTTACTGATGATTGTCAGGTGGTTTCTGAGAATAGTACAAAAATACCTTAAGAAAAAAAAAAATAATAGTTTATGTTAATAACTAGATACATTAAAAACTGTGATTTTTTTCAATAACTTCAATTACCTTCTGAGGTCTGATTAAAAATTTGTGCTTTTGTTAGGGAGAGAAAAAGATCAAAAGAATTGACCAAATTAATTTTTAGCTCTTGATATTGAAAAAGAATGAGTCCCTGTTCTGCAGATTGTGAATGTATCAACATGTGACAATTTCATTTGTTATGCTAAATATTTCAAATAATCTATTATAAGTAAAACATTTATTATTCTGTAACTACCTTGAGAAACCAGCTTATAGCCAAAATAGGAATGTCCCATGAGGTCACGAGTCAGTCAGACTTTTCTGATGGCAGGGTTTGCTCACATGTCTGCCACGGTTTCGGAAATAAAACTCTTATCACATTTGTAAACTCAGCTAAGACAACTTGGATAACACATCTCTACACTCTGTTTCTCTTTCCCTCCGGTCAGTCCTGTCGTAGCCTCATGGTAAACTGAGGCAGCAAGAGGAAACAGAGATCTGTACATGCCTGTTCAAGTTTCTGCGTTCGTCTTGCTGGTCATTCTTCATTACCTCCAGACCTGGAATGGAAGTGAGAAAAAAAAATACCAACAATCTTCCAGCTTCACTTTTGTCTGGTCACTTGCTTCATCTAGAAATCACCAGGCTGAAATGATATTAGACTCTTACCAACTTTGCCATAAGTAATAATTCCGATATGTGGTCACAGTTCCAATTGGCTCATTTTTGCCAATTTGAGAGAAATTCTTCTCTCACTGAACAGGTTAACATCCCCTACCCTTTCAGTTTGGTCTACATAATTTAAGAAATGAGGGATATTTTGATATGAAGGGCCAAAAATATCATGCTAGTAGGTCATACTAATATCATCATTCTCTAAACATACCTCTCTGTGGAACATGATGTTTCATCACACACACATCAATCAATCAACATAGAAACATATCATTAGTAATACCTTTGGTAGAAAAAAAAGTAACCTAATCTTAAAAATAGGTGTTGTCACCTGGCACTACAATATTGTAAATAATGGCTTGATGAATCATCCTTTCCAGCTCCGAACTCCACCTTTATCTGGTGGTTTTTCTCTTTTGTGGAGCATAGGGGATGAGGATACTCATTACAAGACAAAGGATTAAAAGGAGAAGTTGAAAATTAGTCTAACAAGCCAAATCCCAATGAATGGCTTTTTTTTTTAACTGTAAAATCCTATTGGAACATTAATTGTCCCCAAATTGTTAGTGGCTGCTTAGTTCTATGTTTGCATAACATATAGTTTAAACAGATACTGCCTTCCCTACAAAGCCACATATATGTTCTATGTGGCCCTTTCAGGAAAAGGGGAGTTGAGATCAGCAGACTATAAATTCTGTAGGTATTAAAGATAACACTGAACAACTCATTATCTTTTCCAAACCCAGCTTTGCTCTAGCTGTATAAGAATAATAACCTCCGCTTTTCGGAGTGTCATGAGGACTAAACAAATTTGCACAGAACTAAGCAGTGAGTAAACCTCACAGACACTCTGGATTCCATCTTTTGTTTTCACCCATTCACCTCCTCTTGAGCTACATAATCCCAACCTATCAGAAAACTACTTCAAAAGAAAAAAAAAAAAAAACTCACTACCAACAAAGGAAACACTCAGCTGTTCTCCTGTGGATATAACTTCCTCTTTCTTTTCCTTCCCTTTCTATTCTCTCATGCACTCCTAAAAGAAAGAATGAATGGAACGTCTACTAGCTTGGGTGAGACATTTCTTTATGTTATTATTATTAATTATTTTTTATATTGCAATTGTTGTCCCTTTTCCCGGTATCCCCTATGCAACCACCCAGTCTATCTCTGTTCCCCTTTGGGGCAGCAAGACTCCAAAGGACCAAGCACCCTATCCCATGGATTCCAGATAAGGCAGTCCTCTGCCACATATGTATCAGGAGCCATGTACTTGGTTGGTGGTTTAGTCCCTGGGAGCTCTGAGGGGTCCAGTTAGTTGATGTTATTGTTCTTCCTATAGGCTTGCAATCCCCTTCAGCTCCTTTCGCCCTTCCCCTAACTCTTCCACTGGGGTCCCCAGGCTCAGTCCAATGATTGGCTGTATCTGCATCTGTCTTAGTCAGGTGTGGGCAGAACTTCCCAGAGGGCAGCCATACCAGGTTCCTGTCTTCAAGCACAACATAGCATCAGCAACACTGTCAGGGTTTGGTAAGACATTGCCTTTAATCTAAGTGCAGATCAATATAGCAAAAGTACAGCTAAGAGTGGGTTAAGTCCTGAGTGACATGGGCGTAGCTCTCTCAAGGTTCAATGCCTCAGAGCTGTTGGAAGTTGCAAAACCCTTCCCCACACATCAGGTTCAGGATGGCAAAACCTTCCTCGGCTCTGAGTATGAATGCTGGCAGCCGGGATAAGTGAAAGTGTTTACGAACAACTGAGTGTTGCAGATAGGGACTAGCAACTGCAGCTTTCTCCTGGATAGTTACAGCCTGAGATGGCTCAGCTACAGAGATTTCATACCAAGCCTAGCTAACCCCGCCCCCTGTACTGGGGTCCTCGGTTGCTCTGTAGTAAATGCTGCTCTGTCATATGCACACAGCTCACCTGACCCCAGCTTTTCTGTTCATGTGCCTATGTGTCTGGCTTTCCTTCATTCCCTCACCAGCCCTGCATAAGTCATGGCAACTATAATTCCAAGTACTTAAAAAAAAAAGCAATCGGTAAGTGGCTTAAGGCCTACAACCCATCCCAGCACAAGTAACAATGGAACCTGGTTGCACTTGAACATCAGCATGAATTTAGATTAAAGGTTGCCAGTCTAATGATGCCTCTCCTAGACATTTTTTGCATAAATAGCAAAGCCCTTGAGCACTGGGTTCTACTGATTCTGTTTTGAAATCACTACTTTTACGGTTTTTTTTTTTTAGTTTCTTTTTGTTTGTTTGTTTGTTTTGTTTTGGTTTTGGTTTTTTTTTTCTTTTTTTCTTTCTTTCTTTCTTTTTTTTTTTTTTTTTTTGGTATTCTTCCTACTGTGAAGATACTGTCCCTTAAAATCCACATTGTTTTCTGATTTGATGCCAGCTTTCTGAAACCAGCTCACTTCTGACACCAGGCCCTGCTTCCTAGAAAGAGTCCACGCTTTCAGTTAGAGCCTGCTGCCTCCCTTTCACAAGCAAACGTCACCTGGAAAAGAACCCCAAGAATCCACATCAGAATTTACAGGTTACTGTGACAAAAATGGAGAGGGGTCAAAGAAAGAATGGAGAAGCAGCATCCATCCAGGTGAAAAGAAACTGAATCAAACAGATTACCAAATAAGGTCAAGTCTTTTCAAGGGCCTGGGGTCAAGATGAGCACCCCAAGTCCAATTTCATAATAACGGCTTCCATTTAAATTGTATTTCCTTTGCTCTGGATAGACATGCTAAGGCCTTTTGTAGGGTGACTGTCATTGGAAAGGATGGTTATTGCACAACATTGGTCATGCTGTGAAAAGAATCCTCTAGAGTCCTTTATAATCTAGCCTTAGTTGTCATTTATGACAACTTTATATACATGAATTGACTATGTAACTGCACTGAATTTTTTCTGCATACTTCATGTCACTTGATCCCTTCCCAAAAAAAAAAAAAAAAAAACTATAGGGTAGATTTTGTTACCTTTGTTGTTGGTAGATATACAAATCTGGAAACTCTTCTCTTGAGAGATGTAAAATAACCAATTTATCTCTTCATAATTAAGACAGTGAGCTAGGATTAAACCCAAGTCTGTCTGGCTCAGTAATTTTCCATCATCACACTGAGTCTCCTCTTAATCATCTCCCATAAGTGAATACCTACTAGAAACAGGAAGCTGCCATATTCTACAGGGGGAATAGGAGCTTATGCAAGCAAAGAACCTTCTGCAGCCATAAAGTGAATCTCCACAAAAGAAAAGAGAATGGTTGACTCTAAAATAAACATAATATGACTGTTTCAAACATCCTTCCAGAATGTTCACCTTTCTTGAGAGAAACACACCAGTACAGGTCCAAGCCAGTCAATTGTTAACTCAGATTGTGATAAGAATTCATTTCCCACTCTGCCTGGTCTGAAATTAGTGTCTGCATCTTTAATGATCAACCCACAATCAGTGGGCCTCTTCATCTTATCATGAAGCTTTATTTGCATTTTAACATTGCCATAATAATTAACAAATTATGCAAATAACCACCCAGTTATTCATTGACTGTGGGAAGCAAGTTTCTCATGGAGTAATTTATAAGAAAGATTATAAAAAATGATACTGGTAGCTGACAGGACTTACTCGTTAACCAATCCTAGCCAATATCCCTGCTCCAATTTCAGAGACAACGTGTCCTAGGAAGAAAAGCAAACTCTGAAATGCAGAGATCTTGAGTCTAAATCTTGTTCTGCTACTAACTACCTACATGTAGAGGGGCGTTAACACCACAGTGCTTATATTTAATTTTTTTGTAGATTAAAATGATGATGTTCATTTTTATTAATACTAGATTAGTGAGAAAGTATTACTGGAAACCAAGCACACACTCAAAGTAAGCACTCTAGGAAAGTTAGTTTTTTAGCCTTAATCTTCCAGAATCTGTTGACTTTGGAGACTTGATCTTAAAAATTCAATTTAAGTAAACAACATAATGCCTCACTGTTAGAAAGACCCTTTGCACACATGCAGCACAAAGAACAACCCTTCACATACTAGCTATGCATGAATTATTTGTTTAACCGATTGCTCAGCCAACCCTACAAAACTATACGCAATGGTTAGATTAGATGATAAAAAGATTAAGTTTACTGAGATTTAAAACAATATTTAACACAAAATACAAGGTAAAGCTTCTGAAATAAACAGTAAAGGAACTAAAATTAACAAGATTAAGAATTAAGATACCACACAATTGTAATATTTAATACCTAACTCCCATAGACTATTGTTGGCTATTTAAACTGGTATCAGGACAGGCTAATGAAGTGGAAACTTAAAGGTTCTTAGGAAAGTCAGTTGTGTTAGATGGTGTTTTACTGGGGCAAAGACATGAAGGAGTGTTTTTTTCTGAAGTAGACAGAGGTTAACAGTAGCAGTTCGATACACTCGGAAATATTTTATGAATATATCAGCAGTCTAGTTCGGTAGAGTAGGGATAGCAAACATGAATTAGTAGCAATGGGACTGCATAGTAGAAACAGCCAGGCCTAAGCCTTGGTACTAGTAAACAGGAGGGATGAGTAGGAACACCAGAAGGTCTCAGCTGTGTCTCTCTCAGTGAAGTGAAGATCAGCACAGATGTGAGACAAACAAGCATTGTATAGCTAAAGAAGAAAGATCACTTTGGAGTTATTTGTTCTGGCCCAGGATCATTTCCATCTCCCCCCGCCTCCCGCGCTCGCTCCTGCTCTCTTGCTCCTCTCCCTCTCTCTGCTTCCTATCTTCTGTGAAGTAAATGTATATATACTCCACAGTCCTGTCCAAGTGCAAGGATCAAGGCAAGCATGCAACCAGCCCTTTGAAAGCAAGAAGCAAAATAAATCCTCCTTGTAAGTTATTTATGTGAGGCATGCTCTCACAGAAATGAGGAAAGTAACTATTGCAAAACATTTACCAATTCTGCCTCTGCATTTCCTGAAGGAAGGGTTTCTTACTGCCACCTAACATCACCTTTGCCTCTGTCGGTAGCCATTACTCACTGAACAAGAAAGACATAATATACAGAGGTCCAAAGCACGACTTAGTACTGCTGTTTATTTAAGAAGGGAAGAAAGGAGAGTTCTAAGATAGCACTGCTTTAGAGATGAAATAAAGTTCAAAATAATATAAGGAGTGAACATTTTAAGTCACACATGCCTTTGACGAACATATGGTTTTGACTCCATGGCTTGGCCTCTCCCTGTAAGTAGGTAGACAGAGCAGCATCTTCTCTCCTCGGAAGGGTGAAATGTTGCAAAGCAAATATGAAATTCTATTCATACATCCAATCTGTTCCATGCATGCACACTTAGTCTGTGTAATAATTAGATTCCATGACCAAGGAGGGGAGATAAGTTCAGTTCCAAAGCCCTTCAATTACCCAGTCAGATTATTTCTTGCCATGGTGCTAACAGACAAAAATATTGCATCTTGAAGTTTCTGTAGAAATGCAATAATACCAGGTAAGTTTCCAGAGGGATAATACCAGTTACTATATAAGAATACCAGTTTCTGCCATGAATACAGTTTCTATGATTGTGTGTGAATTTACTAAACTAAATGGAACACTATAAGAAAAGACGTGGATGTTCACTGGGAAAAAAATGACAATAACAAAAGTTCCCATCTACTTCATAATTACATGCCACTTGAACACACACTTTAGAAGGCTGTTCTTTTCCTGAGACAAACTCACATGGGAGAGACCAAAATGAGATACATGGAAACTCAGTGCTCAATGTCAACAGCCCCAAGAGAGATATCTGGTTCCCGTGTTTGGAAATCAAAAGAAAACTAACTCACCTTCAAGTCAAAGTCAGAGAGAGAAAGAGAAACAACTAACCAATAGTAGGTCTCAAAAGGATTGTACATTTGACATATCTCTGAGATAAACTGCTCAGTAGCCCCACCCCATCCCATGGTATTTCCATGTTCTTTGCCATGCAGTGCTAGTGCCATTCCAGTGTTGGAAATGACAGCATCTTCACTTCTTGATTGTGAACTCAGCTGCTTGGTTTTCTTCCATTGACAAAACTGAGTATAAATGAAACTGTGGTTGCTTCCACTCACTTTCTGTACCTCTGTAATGGCCTTACCGTCAGCAAGCTTGAGCCTGCCTAGTAATTCTAGCAGGAAGGTGAGAGACGCACTGAACAAAAGCACTCCACTCAGTCCCAGCCTAGACCACTCAACCACCAGCTGAACCAAAATAATAATAAATGTAAATAAAATAAATAATAAATGGCTATTGTTTAGGGATTCACTAACTACACAGACTAGCTAACTAATACACTGCCCATAAATTCAATAAGACTCATCAATAATAAATATTAGAACCATGACTAGAGAATAAAAAGGCACAGGAGGGGAAAGATGAAGAACAGACTTCTAGGTTTTTCTCTGGGACTCAAAATCCTAATTTTTATGAATAACTTTTAAAAGTAAGCAGAAGAATAGGAAAGAAGCTAGAATTGAGCAGTATTTATAGCAGCTCAGAGACTAAGTATGGCAGAGGGGAAAGACCACAAGCCTTAGAGTAGAAACTTGGGTTTGTAATTGTGATATAAATGTTCTGACTTTACTCTCTCGTGGGCTAAAAGGGGAAGACAGTATCTACATAAGCATTGGGGAAAGGAATACCTACCTCAGTATCAGAGAAATCTGGCTTCTGCCTAACTCTATTCCCAAGACCAGGCTAATTTGGCCCCTGGTGACCATCACTGGGGCCCAGATTTCTTTTTCAGATAAAGGTATTAAATTCACTGCAGTGCTTTGCAGATGTTCTCTTAAGCACATCATTGACATTTTATTATTTTCTCACAGATCTCCGCATTATTTTAACATTGGCAACAGATAAAGACACTAAGAAGCGGACACTATGTTTTCCAAGGTTACTGCCGTTGAGGAAGAGAAATGACTAAAAACCAGGCTTTCAGGGTCAGTGTATCATCAAAGCTTTGTCATGTTACCTCACCACATGGCAGAACCTTTTCAAATCTAGGTAGAATCAGCTCCCCTCCTCCTCCTCCTCGTTTTCCTCCTCTTCTTCTGAAATACCACTTTCCAGAGTGAGGGGTGATAGATGAACTTGAGGGTAAGCACTCAATTTGAAAGCAGAGTTTATACATTTATATTTTAATTACTTGATTGATTGATGTTGATTGATTGATTGATTGATTGGGTCTCCCTGTCACTCTTAGCTGGCATGAAACTTTCTATAAAGAACAGGCTGACCTTGAACTAATGGAGATCCTACTTCCCAAGTGCTAGGATTAAAAGCATGTGCCACCATGTCCAACTCCAGTAATACTGTCCTGCTAGGAGAAGAATCTGTGGACATCTCATCTTCCACTCTGAAAGGGCCTGAGGGTACAACTCCCCCCCCTTAGACCAGGTTTTCAGCACAAAGGAGATTAATTTGCCCCAGAGAGACAAAGGGCAGAAAATATGAAACAAAAGGTAGGAGATAGTGGGCAAGGAAGAAAGGGAAAAGTCCAAGAGAGAAGAAGAAAAGATATTTTCCCTGGAGGGACAAGAACTGCCTCTGGATAGAGAGGAGACAGGACTCATATGCAAATGGCAGTTAGGATAAGTTGTTTTGCTTTGATTGCACATGTTAATTAGGTGGACCAAAGCTGGGCTTTTGATTGCTGGACTTCAATACTTTGATACCTGGACTTTGATAGTCATCCTCAGGAGGAGGCAATGGCCAAAGAAGGGCATAGACCTGGGTGGCTAGCTTTAGGAGCTAATTAGTGTAGGAGTGCACAGGACAGAAGGGTAAAGTAAAACCTGTGACAAACTCAGCTACTCCCCAGGCAGTTCCAGGGCTTTGAATCTGCCCACAGCAACATCTACTCCATCTGTCAACTGCCGGAAAGCAGGAAGAGGCTGGTCCTGTACAACCAAAGCTGCAGGAACTCTCTCCATAACTGCAGGGCAACAGCAGAGTATCCAAGAGGAGTCTCTGAGGATCCAGTATTGATGGTGCAGCAGAAGCTAGAGGCTTGGAACAGAACATAGACTCATTGGAATGAACACTTGCAAGTAAATCTTTTGGTTTACAGTATGACACTCCATGACACACCACAGTTTGCATGGAGAGATGGGTGTTCTGGTTGCTGTAGTTGTTTCTTTATTTTACTTTTTATTCTCTCTTGTTGGGAGGTCGAAAGAGCAGAGGGCAGATATGGAGAGACTGGAAGATGAGGGAGATTGGGGTTCATGGTGTGAAATTCATAAAGAATCAATAGACGGTTAAAAGAAAACCCCTGTCAGGGCCATGTTTGCCATGCTCAGCCTGCTAGAGCCCCTTCACAGCCAGGGTCCCCACCCCAGGAAGCCAGGCAAGAATGAATGCTGCTGCAATCACAGTACTGCTTGGAGCACTTCCTGCTCAGGCATGAATAGCTGCTCAATCCATGTGTCCAGAGAGGTTACACTCAGGGAGGTTCCAACAATGAATTAAACTTTCGCTTTACTTCCCTCCCTCTATATTTCTCTTGTCCTTCGTCTTCCCTTCTCCCCCGGCCTCCTCTTCTCCTCTGGTCGCTGGTGATACTGCTTGCTTCTTTTCTCTGTTTTCTTTAATACTGCACTCGCTGGCGCAGTAACTAATTAGTACTGTGATAAATCTGTTGCTATAAATTAGTTTTTCTTGGAAACAGATCAAAATCATTATCTGCTAATATCGTTTAATTCTATTTTGAAGTATTAGCCCCACTTAGAATTAAAGATTCACCTTAAAGAAATCACTGCAATTCAGAGCATGCTATTTTTTTTTCCTTTTGGTGACATCCTAAATTGATTTAAAATGTTTAATTAAAAAATATAGAAAATAGTGAATATTCTAAGAGCTCCAAAGCTGTTTAAGAACTCATGCAGTGGTTAATAAGTCCAACTTGATAAAAAAAAAAAAAAAAAAAAAAACTTTGAACTGATTTCCAAGAAACTTAAAGATCCATTAATCTTAGTTGCTACTGAACTTAATAACCACTTGGTTACAGAACAAACGAAACTTCAAAGAAAGTAACCAAACAACTCATTGTGGCCCAGAAGTTGTTGATCTAGGCTGTTTTAGTGCAAATTCAAAGTCACAGCCTAAAGAACCAAACACCCTGTCTCTCCCCATTAACAAATCACCCAGACCATGCAAAATTGTAACAGATTAAGGTGGTAAAAGGAACTTGGTGCTGGGGTGGTCCTTGTTTAAAAGCTCAGCAAATAGGAACCTAACAAAGGTCGAATAATCCACAACTGCCTACCCCTCTGTTCAGAAAAAGAAGAAAAAAATACAGCTTTTTGAAAGATTAGAGATGTCAGCCTTAGGGCATTGTTGTTCCTTCACCCACACGGCCTACACCTGCCAATCCCTCTAAAGCTTGTGTGTTTTATTGTCAACTCTCAGAAATAGAGTTATTTGTTTAAGTACACATCACAGAGGCAATTGCTAAAACCAGAGTTCTGATCTCTGGGTAAGTTCACTTCTGTTGAAATCACCCCTCTTTGTTACACTCCACCTTTTCCTCATCTCCTATCTCCACTGAGGAAAGTCCCAGGAACAGCCTGGGACCGCACACATACACACCACACACACACACACACACACACACACACACTTCTTACTGATTCAAAATGACATTGGAACCCCTAAACTGCTAATATGATTCACCAAACAAGAGCTGATTCTAAATAATATTATTTTTTCCACAAACCAAGTTGCACCCTGTAGACAAAGATTTTCCAAATGCATAAGCGAACAACTCTAAGGTCAACTCTACACAGGTTCCGAAAATAACCACCCTTTGCTGAAGGCCTAGAAGTCCCTGGAAGCTAGTATTTTAAGCATGAATCACACTTTCCCCCTAGAACTGTGCTTTTAAGCCAATGCTGTAAATTAAAATAGCTCACAATTCAAATGTCCTTTATTGTCATTCTTTGAAATGTGCTTTTCCAAATGACTGAAAATCTGAAACTCATCTAGCATGATCCCTGCCCAGAGTCTGCCCCCTCCCCACCCTACCCCACCCCACTCCACCCCGACCCACCCCGACCCACCCGACCCACCCTGCCCCACCCTACCCCACTCCACCCCACTCCACCCAGCCCAGCCCTCTACCCAGCTGGCTGAGAAACACCAAAGAGGCTCTGTGCTGCTCACAGCAGTGTTTGGACTCCTGTCACTTAGCACTAACACAATCAGTGCTTGATCATTAAGAGAACACAGCACTGTTTACAGTTGTCAGGCATTTGGGCCATTCTACTCCATTCGTTATCCCCAATTAGAAATTTGAATTAAGGCTTCCATTAAGTAAACACTGGTCCCCTTTCCCACGTTTACTATGGAACACAAGCCAACAAACCTCTTTAATTCTCTTCCAAGCTGTGTGTTTGAGTTACATTGTCGAGAATCGGCTTCAAAAACATAATTATTCCCCTTCTGTGTATTTGAGCTACTTGGAAGAGAAAAGTACAATTCAATCAAAACTCTGTCTTCTGAAAAAATGGCACTATGATTTTTCCATTCAATTCTCTTATCAGCTGGAAGAAAATCAAAATACTTATGCAGTACATACCCCTCACAGAGTCTTATCTAATAACCATAAAAATCCCATTTTGAATATGGAAAATCTGGGTTTGTAGCTCAGTTCTTCATGAAACTGAAGAGCTTGAGGGGAAACTTTATAAGTTCTCTGAGTTGAGAATTTTTATAATTAAAAAAATAGATTCCTAAAAGGATCTAACAAAATTACCATCAATATCAAGTGAGATAATACATGTAAGCAAACACTGATAATGTTTATTCAGAATCAATAGTCTACAGTCAAATCTCAGTGAAGGTAATCCTCAAAGACATACCTAATTCAAAATTCGAGTCTCCAGAAATGTTTTAATAGAATCTAATGTCTCATTGGAATGCTTAATATATCAGCAAAGACTGTAACTGTGGACAGTTTCTATTTAATCATGCAAAAATAATTGTGTAACAGGAAGGTTGCACTTGAAGTAGCTACTCCTGGGGATGGGGGGGGAGGGCATGTATTGTGCTTGATGCTTGAGCTGTCTAATTTGCCGAAATACATCCTTTTATTTTTCTGTGTCATTTCACAATGGTTTTGTCCTGGGCGAAGGGTAGGGTGGGAGCTGCAAAAGGGAAGACAAATTGGAAAGGTCTCATTTCTTTTCAATTACTACCGCCAGACTCCAAGGACATCATCTACAATGGGTAGTACATGGAGATGCTCCCTCCAGAAAACACTTTAATTATGGGCTGCTGGCGACTGTCCAGGAGGGAGCTGGGTCTGCAGGCTAGAAGGCTGGATACTCAGGGGAGCACAAAGTAATTACCGTCATCAAGAGCAATCGCAACAATACCAGAGTTGGGTTTGCTTGTTCACATTGCTGTTTACTCTTCATACAAAAGCCTTGGTGGGGGGAGAGGGGCGGGGCATAACCTTTTTCTTCTTAATCATCACCATTAAGCAGGGTAAATGTCACCTGCTGTCTGACTTTTCGTTAACCGTATAAAAGCCTGTAAGAGAGTACCTATATTTGGAGATACACATTTCAAACAATAGTGATCTCTTATACTTCTTTTTGCTTTTGCTTTGAAAGTCAAGCATCTCATTTCCCTGATTCCCCAAAGGGAAATGCTAGAGGTACAATCACAACATCAAACTTTCTTAAGGCAGAATTGTTGGAAGCAAATTGGGTAACTGTGCTAACAACCCAGACTCAATTTAACTGTCATCGGGAAATTATAAAACAGCTTATCAGAGATAGACTGTGGAAGAAAGACCCCCAGGATTGTCATTTAAGAAGCAGTAGGTTAAACTGTGGAGGGAGGATTTCGGTTAGCTCATTAGTACTTAAAGTCAAAAGCATTTAAAGATCTAAGCCCCACCAAGGGAACATGCCTGCCTTCATTTCTCTTTCTGGAGAGTGATTAGCTGGAATTAACAAGAACATCACTGGGGATTTCTCCCCAGATAAATGCAAACATGAGTTATCCTGACACAGAAATCCTAAGACGCAGCAAACCTGGTTTTGCAACCCAGCGTGCATGCTGCAAGAGTGTGTACCATTGGCGTTTTCTCTCTGCAGAGTAGAATGTCACGAGGAGAATTATTGAGATAAAAACACATCCACACTGCACCTGTCACAAAGTCATGTCTCGATGAGAAAAATTACCCCGAAATGCTTACTTCTATGAATGTCTCCGTTTTACTCTCCTGGCTGTCACTCAATCATTTGTAGCTCAGAGAACAAATCCCCTTAGGCAGGGTTAATGGTTGGAGGAGGGGGAGTTATCAGTCACTTATTAGTTTCAGCAAGCATTTCCCTAGTGATCCAGTTTGTCTAATGTGACAGAGTCGTTCAGTATAGAATAACCTTCAAACCCTCACCTCAGGTGGTTGTTCCGTTAGTCTGGGAGCAATCTATGTGATGCCTTTTAGACAACACTACAGTTTAATGGTATTAATGAAACAAGGTTCTCTATGAACAAACTTGCTGAGAGCAGATGCTCTCAAATATATCAAATAAGCCTTACATAATCAATTCTGCCGAGTCCTGAATTTATCATAACAAATAACAAGAGACAAGTTGTAGGTTGCCATCAGGAAACCTGGAATTTAATTCAAGCTTCAGTAAAAACTGCAGAGGCCTAGGCCAGTCACCAGAACATGCAATCCTCATCTCTTACACAGATAACTGGGAGATTATCCACCATATTAAAATAAGTGCGATCCTAAACAGTGTATCTTACAATACACTGGAAAACACCAGGCAAGAAGGGGCAGGTAGATACATCAAACCACCCTGATGGGAGCTCATACAGCAAGAGTGCTAATAATTAAACAAAATCATGGAATGGAGTATTTTTGACAATATCTTTCCCATCATTAGCCAGACTAAAGGGTAGACTCATTGACTATTTCTCTACAACGTGGGCTACTACATAAGCATCTGTGAGAGCTGAGTATCTCTATCAGTATTCTTGGCAGCAAATTACAAAAGATGACTATAAATCTTCAAAAGTACTAACTGTATCTGGGTTTTACCAAGGGAATATATGATCAAAAGATGTTCAAATAAAACAGACATGAATGATGGCAGAAAAAAAAAAAAAAAAAAAGACAAGCTCCCCGGGACCAAGAACACAAATGTCAGCAGTCTATTTTTTAACAGAAGTTACCATTTACCAAGTGTGGGGACAAAAATTCCCTTTTGAAATCTGCGGGACTCTACTGGCCTTTGTAGTACTCACTTCTAATTCAGCCAAGCAACAGACTGGCTCCCACAAGGTTACGCATACACAGCTTTGCTACCAGAGAGTGGAAAGCTGGACAGGTTTCTCTCTGGTTTCTTACAAAGGAATCAAGAGTGAGTACAGTGTTTCCCAAAGGAGGCAAAAGAATAGGTCCTGGGCAGGGAAATAGGCATGTCTCTATTGTGGCTAGCTGTGGGTTAGTGCATCGTACAGTGCACTTATCTCATTAGGTTTGTCAGCCAAGCAGAAAGATGCGCTAGTGTGCTCAAGTTACAGATGAGGAAATTTCAGACAAACTCAGCTTTCAAGTGTCAGATGCCTAAGTCTGCATCCCTCACCTGGCTTATAAATTGAAAAGGGAAAACTAATGAGGAAACCAGCAAGAATCTCCTTTGTCTGCTGGGGTACATGGCAATGTACCTCTCCTGCTAATGTCAGCCTCACACAGAGAAGAATGTTTGTGGCCAGTGGCTGTGTGCCGAACTCTAAATATTACAGGGATTGGCTACACTCCAGAACTTTAGAAGACCCTGTTACTGAACACACAATACAACATACTGGAATCGTAGAACTTGGAGCTAGCAAAGTGCTACTCACCAGGAAGAGCCATCCCTACGGCTAGTTTTCACAGTAGAGGCGGGTGGTATGTAAATTACTAGGACATAAAAGTAATTATTCAGTATTTTACCCATCTATGAGCATTACAAGCTCCAATTAGTGTCCTAGCAATACATGTTCACTGGATTAATCATGCATAAGCGTGATGGGAGCAAACAACCACATTCTGGTTGGATGTCAGTTCCACTTCACAATGTGAAAACCATAGCTGGCAGAACCATCAGACCAAGGACCAGTGACCAGACAGGTGACAGGATGTAGAGAAAACCTAATAGTATTAGTCTGCTAAATGGCCATAGTATTAAACCAACTTCAAATGGTCTGTTATAGATGAATACATCAATGGACTCATCACTCAACCCTTATTGGAGAAAGATTCTATTAGT
Organism: Micromys minutus; assembly: GCF_963924665.1. Taxonomy (NCBI): domain Eukaryota; kingdom Metazoa; phylum Chordata; class Mammalia; order Rodentia; family Muridae; genus Micromys; species Micromys minutus. The sequence continues at coordinate 15,636,326 of NC_137969.1, forward strand.
AACAGGTGGTGATTGACACAGAAACTCACAACTGGTCAAGGTACTGATTAAAAGAAACTGTAGAACATTCCAAGTTTATGAGACATCAATATCTCACTCCATTCTCAAAATACTCAGAGACCTTTATAAAAAAAGTGGACTGGAAAGAGTGAAAGAATCAGCTGGAGTTGATGACTACAAAGGTACTGTGTCTTCCAAACACATCAGGTAAGTGGCACATATAAACTCGCTGCAGTTGTGACAGTGTTTACTCAGCCTCTGCAAGTCTAAGCTAGCCCAAATTGCAACATGAAGAGGTAAGTTCGGCATGAATTCCTAGCCCCAGCTAAAGAGTTATTGGTAGTTGATAGTTTCTAGAAGAGGGAGGGTCTGTTTTCTTTGAAAGTGCAGCCCCTGGTAAGTTGACCACATTTCAGTGAAAGACCTCAACCGAGAAGATACAGGTGACACAAATTGGACTTATTGGGTAGAAATAGAAAGGACAAAAAGCGTTGAGCTAGGAAAGGAGTTGTAGCCAGAAGGTGGGAGTAGTGGGTAAATAGGAACAAAATACACTGTATTAATTTCTTAAATTACAAGTATTACAAGTAACAAAAAAGAGAGATGTCTTCCCTCATCAACTGACTTATCCAGGTAGTCTCATACATATGTGCCCAAAAGCCCATTCCCCATGTGAGCTAGATTCTATCAAGCTGACAGTTAATAATAACAATCATAAATACCAAGATTAAAGAAGGAGCAACAAATACATTGCTGCCTCTTGACTCCAACTGCAGGTCATTCTTATCTCCACACTTTGATTTCCTATCCAATTTCTTCCTGTCCTTTACATATACACTCTCTTAGACTTTCATGTTTATTATTGTTTTTCATCTATTCTTGATGTTACACAGTTATATAAATATTATAAAAAATATGTGTTACATAGACCGAGGGCAAGCATGTTTTGAGGCCATTGATGTTGGGAGATATGAATGAACAGTGTTGAGTGTTTTTTTTCTTTTATAAAAAATATATACTTTTCTCACATAATATGCATTGATTATAATTTCCCCTCCCTCTACTCCTCTCTGTTCCTCCCTACCTCCCTTCGCATCCTCATCAGCTCTCTTTAGTATCTCATTAGATAGAATAAAATATACTAAGAAAAAAATACACAAATTAACACATTGGAATTGAATAAAACAAATGGAAGGAAAAAGAACACAAGAAAAAACATGAAGACAGACAGACCCATTCATTCACTCACACAAAGAATGGACCGAAATAGTCATCTTTCCCACCACACCCGAATCCATTTATAATTGTTTTAAGCCCTAAAAAAAACTAAATAAATAAAAAGGGAAAAACTTTTACTGAATTGTCAAAAACCATTAGAACATTGATTCTAATTTTAATATAAATACAGAAAATGAATTTATTCCAAGGAGAGTACATATTTTATTTAAAACACTCCCCCAGAATGTAGCAACAAAGCTCATCTGTAAAGAAAATACAAGATTCAGATATGGTGGCAAGTCACCTCTCTATGGTTCTGTTTATGAGAATGAGGACGCCATGGGAAGAGCTGGGAGCTTTGAAGTTGGTCAAACAGACCTTGAATTCTGCTCAGCCATTGAGTAACTATTAGCAGTTGCTTTGGCTTCCTGGATTTTACCTTTGCCATCCGTAAGAAGGTGGCAGCATAAGCTTAAGCCTAAAGCAATAAGTGTCAGTTATTTTCTGAAGATTACAAGTTGAAATAGATGTATTTCTGTATTTGTACCTACAAAGTAAATTAGATTTTTTTCAAGTTCTTTAATTGCATGTTCATATCATGACACTCTAGTATGGCAGATAAGGTAGATAAAAATACATCTACTTAACATACGGGACCAGTAGAGAGGCAGAGGGGTTAGAATGGGCCTTCCTCAGGTCACAGCCCATTGGTGACTCAACTAGATTTCAGTTCCTTCGGTGTCTTAGCCTTAGTATCTTACAGGTCTGCATGATATTACACTTGAATATACTGTTTTAACTGAATGGATGTCTCTACCACAATACTCAGGTTGCACATGCTTTTACCCTTTCTTTTATTCCCTCACAATTAGTGTTTTAATCTTTGGGCATATATGACCTCTTCTTAATTATTTATTTATATGCAAATGTTTAATACAAGTACTGGTATGACCTTATATTTTTTTACAAAATATTGCTGATCTTGCAATTCCCTCCAAGAAAGTGTTTGTTTGAGTTTCTGTGTGTGTGTGTGTGTGTGTGTGTGTGCATGTGTATGTGTGTATGTGTGAGATATATATATATATATATATATATATATATATATATATATATATGTATATATATATATATAGAGAGAGAGAGAGAGAGAGAGAGAGAGCGAGAGAATGAATGAATGAATGAATGAATGAATGTTCATATTTGTATGGACACATGGGTGTTAAAATTTGCTCATATATGAGTATACGTATGACTATAGAAGTCAGAGGACAACCTCAGTGTCATTCCTCAGGCTCAAGACATCGTTTTGAAGACAGTGATATCCTTTTAATCACAAAGAACTAAATTTGATCCCCAGAAACACATTTTAAAATGGTATGTGATTGTAATTCCAAAGCTGGGAAGCAGAAACAAACAGCCTCATGAGGCTCCCTAGCCAACCCTGTCTCCTGCTAAGCAAGTCTTGCACAAGCAAGAGATTCTGCCCCCAAACACCTGAAAAATGGCATTTGATGTTCCCCTCTGGCCTCTATATGCACATATACATCTATGAACTCAAAAACACTCAGATGATTCCAGCTGGATCTGACTTGAAAGCCTCTTTCCTGTGGTCTAGTCTCTATTGTACCAGAAATTATGCCCAGGAAGAGAAGAGACTAAATAGTCTTGCCCAGCTGTGAAAACTGCAGACTCAGCAGCTGTATTTATAGAGCCACGCATGTAAGTATGCATATGTAACAGGAATAAATCAAAGACAAAGAGACTATCAACTTGAGAATGGGGGCATGAGAGGGGTTGTAGGAAAGGTATCTAAGAAGTATTGGAAAGAGGAAAGTGATATGGTTTTATTTCAATTCAAATGTATTTAAAATTAATTAATCAATTAAATTGTACCATTTTTTTCCTTGCCTATTTTTTAAAATGGGACACTGAGAGGTTACACTATTGGCTGAAGGTGAGGTTGCCATCTTAGGCTAGAAGTCTGGATTCCACATCAATCAAGATTTTTTAAAAAGTATTCTCTTAGCTCCACATATTCAATGACTCCATCACAAATATTTTCTGAGACCTTTGGCAAGCTGGTCTCCAGAGATGCAGAAACAACCAAGAAAGACACACCCTCTGTCATCCACAACACTCCTCTGAAGGGGCAGAAGGAATGTATAAGCAGGAACTAAAGAGCAAGATCATCCAAATGAAATAAATGTTATTAACAAAAAAGAAAAAAAGAAAAAGAATGGCTGTGGATACCAGGAGATGAAGCATGGAGAGGCAAAGACGTGAACAGTTCTACACACATGACAACAGGCTCCTAGAAGATATGACATGTGGAAAAAGAGGTCGGCAAATGAGAGGTTGCCTGTCATGAAAGGCTGGAGGCAAGACTTTCTGGAATGCCTTGGCCAACGGACCTGTTAGAAGGTCAGAAGAAAAAACGAAAAGGCAGGGCAACTAGATCATAATGCAGGAAGCTGTGCTAAAAGTTGGAAACTGGAACATCATGACAACTTGGAGATGTAAAAGTTATGAACATAAAACATCTGGCAGATGAATACAAACACCGCCTACAGTTTGATAATCAAAACTATTGATCAACCACCTTGTAGGGAAAACATTAGCATGAAGATCAATGCAGCATAGTTATTACTTTTCTCATATTTGATGGGAAGGCAATTTCATTTTCAGCATGCGAAATAAACCTATTTTGGTCTCTCACGTTTGTGGGGGCTAAGAAAACTGTATACATTCTGGTCATTACTACTACTTTATATAATACAAATGATAATGGGTCAGTAATTGTAATGACTTTATTTTTTAATTGAAAATAAAATGTTCCCATAAAATTTATTCCAATTATGATTTCCCTCCCCCTCAATTCCTCCTAGATCCTCCACACCCACTAAAATTTACATCCTTTTCTCTCTCTCTCTCTCTCCCATTTGAATACAATCTTTTAAAGTAATAATAAACATTAAAATCAAATTAAAACAAGTAAAAATAGGAGAAAGCATACAAACATGGAAAAAGAGCCAAGGAAAAAGCACAAGAAACACGTACATGCTAAGACATACACAGTCCCAAATATTGAGAATCCAGTGTCTTATTTATAAAACCAGAAACCATATTATATGAGCAGAAGATTGAAAGGTTTCTTATCTTGTTTTTTTTTTCCAAGCCCAATCAAAGTATTCTGAGACAAAAGACTTCGAAAGATACCACAGAGTTCATTTCATGTTGACAATCTACTGCTGAGCATAATCTTGCTCTCATAAATGGTTTGCATACCCATTGAGACTCTGTTGGAGAAAACTAACTTTTCCTTTGCAAGCAGTTATCAACTGGAGATAACTTCTTGGTTAGGGATGAAGCATGTGTGTACTTCCATCTCAGGCCTGCAACTGCATCTGGCTTATTCGTTCAGGCCCTGTACACGCTGCCACAGTTTCTTTGAATGTATTGGTGCATCAATTCTATTGTCTAGAAAGATCTTATTTTCATGGTGTGTTCCATACATTCTGGTTCTTACAATTGTTCAGCCTCCTCTTCTGCAGAGTTCCCTGAGCTTTGGCGGGAAAGACTTGATGGAGACCTCCCATGTAGGACTAAGTGTTCTAAGGCCTCTCATTCTCTTCATGGTGTCCTGTTGTGGGTTTCTGGATTTGTTCCCATCTGTTGTAGGATAAATCGTTGATGATGGCTAAGCAAGCTGCAGATCTATAGGGATAGTAGAATGTCACTAAGACTCATTTTATTGGTTTCTTAAGCAGAACAGTGCTATTTGGTTTGCCCCTAGGTCAATGACCTATGTAGTTTCAGGTTCTCATCAGCAGTGTTGGGCATGAGTTCCATCTTACAGAGTGGGCGTTAAATTTATTCAGACAGAGTTTGGTTACTCCCACAACTTTTGTGCACTATTATACCAGCATATCTTGCAGGTAAGTTGGCAACATAGATCACAGGGATTGTAGCTGGGTTGTTGTTCACATTTCTCCTCTAGTAATGTGAAAATTATCTTTCCATACCATGAAGGTACTCGTCAATGTTTGTGAAGGCTTTAAGTAAGCACCAGCTCAACATCTCTATGTTCATTGAGTTATATAGCTGTAGTCTGATGAGTCATTAATATGTCAAATTGTTTTGGTACAGGGACACAAAAGAATTAAATGGCTTCATATTTTAATTTTTAATTCCTAATCATATAATGGAAGATTATTTTTAACCTTTAAAAATCATAGGAATACCAACAGTATCAACTAAACCAGACCCCTGGCAGATCCCAAACACTAAACCACCAATCAAAAAGTACACATGGGCTGATCTGTGGTCCCCAGTTTATATTTAACAGAGGACTGCCTTGTCTGACCTCAGTGGGAAAGGATGTGCCCAATCCTGTAGAGACTTAATGCCCCAGGAAAGGAGGATGTAGAGGAGGGGGGTAAGTTGGAATGGGTAGGTGGGTGAGGGGCCTGAGTGGGTGGCTGGGGGAAGCACCTTCTCAGAGGCAAAGGGGATGAGAAATAGGGTATAGAAGTCTTGAAGGGGACCAGGAAGGGGAGCAACATTTGGGATGTAAATAAATAAAACAAGTTTTTTAAATTTACTCTTTTAAATTACACATTTTTTTAATTTTAGAGTCTTTACAAATTATAGTTCATGGTCTTACAAAATCACCATACTCAAAGGGAGCCCCGAATCTACATGACAACCAGACTCTAGATCCCAGTTCTAACAGCCACTAATCCATTTCAGTCAATATAGATCTGCTTCTTTATGAAACTTTTTTCAAAATGAAATTGTACAGTTTATGGACTTGAACATTCGGCTTCTTTAATGTAGCATGCTGTTTTCAATATTCTCCTATTGCAGAGCAGATATCAGCATGCCATGTAGCTTCCTGATTGGCTGATATATCATAATTTGCTTATCCACTCATAAGCTAATAGACCTCTACCTTGTTTCTAACTTGTAAATATTCTACATGGTGCAGTTGTCAACTTTATATATATATATATATATATATATATATATATATATATATAGAGAGAGAGAGAGAGAGAGAGAGAGAGAGAGAGAGAGAGAGAGAGATTCATGTAAATGTTTCTGCCACTCTTCTATACATAAACAGGGTGGATACTACCTCTGTGTTTTCACCTTCTGGAGACTTGTCCAAGTTCTTTCCAAATTGACTGCACTATTTATTACAAGTTTCTGTAAGCACACAAGAAGATCCCATTTCCACAGAATACATTGTAATAGCTCTTTTTGTTGTAGTGTTCTTGGAGGTTATGATGGGATATCTAATTCTTATTTTGACTTGTATTTACCTAAAAATATATATAATAAGGGTTCTGTAAGAAATGTCATCACAGTGTTTAGACAACTGTTGACAGAGGCTAAGCTCAAAGTGATTAAATTAAAAATGTAGAGACACCATTAGAACTTGCCACAGACTTAATGTGGGGAATATGAGGAAGAGAAAGTCATTTACTATCTGTCCTAGTACCATACTCTCATAGACTTTTAGGGAGGCTACGTGAGGTTCACATATAAAGAATTATCAGAGTTCCACGGTGTTTAGTTCCATCCTCTACGTCCGCCATCATTGCCATATGACTGTCATGTTGAAATCAACAACTAATTTTTCGTTTTTAAATCCAATCATAGTCTCATTGTTAGGGATTGTGGGGCTAAAAGAAGGCAATGTAATTCACTCTCCAGACCAAAAGAAAAATGAAATGGTCACTATATATCTCACCCTGAACTAACATACTAATTCAGCCATCCTCTACTCTCCTCTTCTGTCCACTCTTCTACTCCGCTCTCCTCTCCGTTCCTTTTCTCTCCTCTGCCTATGGCTAACAATAACTAGTACCCTGGTCAAAATGAGGCAACTCAGCATAGAAAAATAATCAAATGAGAGTCGTTCACCGTGCTACTGAGACAACACCCTTACTTGTAACTGTTCCAGATGACCAGAAATTTATCGAAAAGGATATTTGGATTGAGTTGTTTCCAGTAAGTTTGTGATCACCTGACTTCAGTGAGGAAATTGGACCTCCCTTCTCTTTATGGTAACCACAAATGTTTTTTAGAAGAATAAGCAATTTTTCCTGTAAATGTTACTCAGTGTGGAATTCTATTTGTTTTTCTACTGTAAAAACAAGGCTCAGTTTGTATTGTTGTTTTACCCATGAACTATCTAATAATTTAGCAAAGGCTTGGGGCAGTAAGACCATAGCAGACCTCAAGGGATCATACTCACAGCACTGGTGAAAAGGGAATCTATTCCTAGCACCAAATATTTCAAGGTTCAAAGTCTTGCTGATAAGAGCATTTATTTTTGGAAGCAATCTTTTACAAGTTGCTCAATAATCTAAAGTTGTTTTAACACACCATATGCATTAGAAGAGAGAGGAGCACTTCCCAGTTTTAATATGTGTCTGCAGCCTTTGGAGAGTAACGATAATTGGAATGGGTGTTGTAGATAAAGAGTGTGGAAAAGCAGATCACACATCTCCTCTAGCTGCCTCTCTACAAAATACAGGGTGGCTCTGAGCCTAAGACATAATGAAGTCACCTATGGTTATACCAGTCCATGTATCAGCTTGAGAGGGACAACGGAATCTGTCTACAGAGGGTGAGAACTCAGTCTTTCAATAGGAGCTCAACTGAACATACGCAAAAGAGGCTGAAAAATCTTAGGCAAACAGTTAGATAGAGCTCTTTCTGGTAGCAGTGGAGGGTGAATTCTCAAACAAGATACAGTTTTGTTATAAGAAAGAAAGCCAACTCATTTTACTGAACTATTGAAAATACTTCCTACCCAAAGATATCACAGGCATCTTTTGATATCTCAAACATGTGCATACATTAATCCTCAAGAGAAGGTTTCAGTTCTAATTGGAATTAAAGTTCTAGTTGACTAGTTTTAAAGTAGGAAAATAAATACATAGGATGGTTGAGAGGAACCCAGTGTAAGAGCAAAGATTTCCTTTCTTTCTTTCTCTTTCTTTCTTTCTTTCTTTCTTTCTTTCTTTCTTTTAACAAGTGAAAGAACCACAGAAATTAAAAAACTAGGGTTTGCATTGCTTCATTTTCCCCAAAGCATGCAGGTGATGTGTGGAAAGCTAGATATTTTATAAAAATCTGACATCACTCTGCTGTGGCTTCATGACTAGCCTCTGATGGAACCTGAGGTTTCTTGTACCATCCTCTGTTACCGTGTTTGATCTGTGATCTTAAATTCTGTAACCAAGTGTGTACAATTTTCCTAACAGAAACCCCTGTGGGGTTTTTCAAATAATATTAATATTAATAGTAATAATTAAAGATTTTTATTCTAAATAAATATCAAAGAGTAGACAATATCCAGATTAAATGAAACAGACTGAAAATTAAAGCTGATGTCTGTAAAGGTAACTCTTTACTGAGAAGAAGCCCCACAAGTACAGGGCATTTTGCTTTGCATCTGAAAATTTCCACCCCTGTTCGCTAAAACAAACCTGGGCTATTCTTTTGCTAAGAGATCCAAGCTGATTATTAATACAATGCATGGCAACATCTGTGGTTTGCACACTGTTGAACTAAAAAGGCTCTAATGTATTGGAGCAGAGGCCAAGCAACCAGTATCCATGGCAACTCCGTGTTTAGTTTCAACTGGCAGTCATGGAGAGTATTCAATCAGATTCTCATATTTGTCTAAATGGCACCCAATAAATATTTTCCATAGCCAACATTTTTGTCTTGGCTTGGAAACAAAGAAAAATGTGACCTGGGAGGAGGAGGGGTATGGGGGAAATTTCTCCCCAGAGAACTAATTTCAGGAAAGCTAAAATGAATGTTTCACTTATCAAGTGACAAGAAACTCCGGCAATTGTATTAGGTGTGAATATAAAAATGAAGACAGGGGTAGAAGATGGAACAGGAACCACAATCCCCGTTCTGATTATATCATTAATAAGTGAATTCAGAAAATCCATAAAGGCAGCCTGTGTTTACCATCTAATAATTAACAATTTTTCACTGACTGTACATCGGGTTATTATACTGGGCACTTTATTGTCTCTAATCCTCAGTAAGAGATGAAAAAGATAAGAAACACTGTAAGATACCTATTATCACTTCTCCATTTCACACCTAAAGAAACTTCAATGAAAGAAATATGAAAAGCTATCCACCATTACTGACATCCTCTACCAGTACCTGATTTGAAAGTCCTGATACCTCATAGTCTGAAGAAACCAGGTAGCAAACTTGAAAGGGAAAAATCTGTCTCTTATTTGAATCTTTGTTTCCACGATTATGTTTTCTGGTAAATATTTTTCTCTTTTTTACATAATTGATGAGAATTTTATATAATGTACACTTATTCCACAAACTATCCCCTGGCTTGTCCCATATCCAGCCCTACCTACTAACTGCCCTGCAACTCCAAGCCTTTTTATCTTAATAACCCACAGATCTGTCTGTGCTGGACATTTACTCCTAGGGGTTGGCCCACTCACTGGAGCATGGTCAAATTTTACCATCAATTCTGAAAATGTATGACAGGGCAATAACTTAGCTAAAATTAAATAGCTCTATTTGTCCCTAGAAAATAATTAAATGTATAAATATTCTACATTTGCATGTAATTTGCATTCATTTAAGCTAGACCAATAAAGGGTGATGACTAGGATAGCAGATCGAGCTGGCTAGATGCTGAAAAACCAGCAAACATGACCATCCAAAGATCCTTTGGTAGGGTCTGGAGAAGAAAAATAGGTTAAAAGAGCTGCATTTCCCCACAGAAGCATCTAAACCTAAACACCCCTCAACTTTTGGGACTCTTTTATTTTTTAATTAAACTACTAATATGATTTTTATGGACCATTAAGCTGCATTCATACACACACACACACACACACACACACACACAAACACACACACACAGAGAGAGAGAGAGAGAGAGAGAGAGAGAGAGAGAGAGAGAGAGAGCTTTGCTTTATGAAAGCAAAACCAGCCATCTCCAAGATATAATTAACATATAAGAAGCTGTTTTTAAAATACAACAAAGGAGAACAAATAAAAAGTCACCATTGTCTTGCAAGCATAGACAAACCTGAGCTTGATATGTAATGTCCATTTTGAACCTTTTCTCTGAATAAACTCCTCCATGTCACATGTGGTTCTTGTGATTTTATTTGGAGAAGCTTCCTGGATGTCTTCTTCACCGGGGTACATCTTCGGCTTTCACAACCTGACACACACCTGTAAGACCGCAACGCACTGTGCCAACCTTGCATCTGGGCTAAGATTAATTCTGCAAAGCAAACGGAATGATAATAGACAGGAGCGCTTTTTATTTTCTTACTTTCTCAGATATCCCAGAGCTTGATGGCTCTGTTGTACAGCACAGAGACTCATAAGGTTTAGGGAGCCCCAGAGCTAAGTTTCAAGCCAAGGCAACCAACCATAGAGCTTTCTTTGCCATTTATGCAATCTCAGTTTCCATGGGCTTGTCTCCTTGATGGTGATACCCGGAAGTCACTAGTATATGCATCTCTTCCAGTTACAAATTGTCTATGGTAAAAGGACATTTTCTATAGTAGGCATTCCTACCTACATAAGGAGAAATAAAAACAGAAAACACTAAAGACCAACCTCCTAGCACTTGAACATGGTGCTATAATTAATAGATGTGTTAGGTCAAATCATTGCTACCCTGGGATGAAACACACATCTCATGCATTAGATGTGTCTACTAGAACTAAGTTTAAGATACTTAATTAGAATTTGGTAAATGACACGAGGGAGTTTGAACAGTACTTTCCAAACACACATGGATACAAGCATGACAACCAGTGCCAAGGGCACAAAGGGGACAAATATTTTGTGTCATTAGGTAAGTCCCCTTGGCCCAATATTACCTCAGTTTAATATATTGAAGTGTAATACCCATGTTTGGCCTATTATATAGAAATAATGTACTACCAAAGATGAAATATTATTGTCTTTAACACTGAACAATCTTGGAAAGCAGTTTTGAGAAGACAATCCAGAATTTTCTATCTTGATAAATGTGATTTGCATTACAGAAAAGTACCAAGGTCACAAGTACAGTTTAATATACCTTTCACGAGCTGAACACATGTTTCCCAGTACCTAGGTTTGAAAACAATTCATAGTTAGGAAGTAATATACACAAAATCCCCCATCCAATCTCCTTTTGAACTTTTGCATCTCTTCTCACAATGGTATCTACAAGATGAATTCTTTGCCAACTTCTTACTTTACAAATGAATTTATTGTTATATATGTTTTTGTATTTGTGGGAGACAGCTGATCATTGTCACAGATCCGTACTTCAGCCCGATTGCTGAGTAATTTCCATTGTGAAAATAAATCTCCACTTCATGTTTCCCTTTCATTATTGATGGACAATGGGGTAGTCTATCAATAAAAAAGAAAGAAAGATTTTTGTGAGTAGTACTGCTGTAAATATTCATGTGCCTGTCTTTTGGTAAATGCATGTATGTGTGTTTATTTCTGTTGGACATTTACCCAACTTTTGTTCTTGGATTTTACACAGATCCAGCTGTGAGAGACACTGCCAAGCAGTTTTCCAAGGTTCTTGTTATGAAAGTTATAGATAAAATCCTGTGGTCTGGATAGCAAAGGAGCAATTGTAGACCTGTATCTCTGGTATGGAACAGTTCATTGTCAACAAGTAAAATCAATTTGTATTTTTACATCTGGCATCCAGTTATTCCATCAGAGGCATTTAAAACCATTAAGACACAAAAATTGTTTTTAAAAAATTACTAGGATAGATTTTATGGATGAACTGGGGGCAAATGGGGGTGGGATCAGGAGAGATCAGGTTGGAGGAGGTTGAGAGAGATAATCCTGGGAGAAATGACCGGAATTGAGGAAGCAATTTCTAGGGTGAGGTGGAAACATAGTCCAATGGAAACAATATGAAATCTATGATGTTGACATTAGCAAAAACTCTCAGAAATGGGGGACAATGAGCCTGAGCCAGTCATCTTCTCTAACCACTCGAGGCCTCAAATGGATGGATTACGATACCAATCCAGCTACAAACCTCAAACTGATGATATGCCCTGCCTGCAGAATGTGCTGAGACAGGAGCCTAGCATAATTGTCATCATAGAGACTAGAGAGAATTCATCTAGTAACTGATGGGAGCAGATGCAGAGTTTCTCAGCCAAATACTAGGTAGAGCTCAGGGAGTCCTAGAGAAAAAAACAGAGGAAGGAGTGAAGGCTCCAGAGAGATCAAGGCCACCACAAAAATGGGGCCTACATTCAGAATCAGCTCACCAGGACTCAAGTGTACTCACAGAGATCGGGGATCTTATGTGAGTTCAAACCTAGGTTCTCTGCATACATGTTACATTTTTATAGCTTAGTGTTCTTGTGAGATTCCTAACAGTGGGAGCAAGATCTATCTTTATCTGTAACCCTTATCTGCCTTTCAGACCCCCTTTCTCCTACTGGTTGCCTCAGTCATTCTTGATGTGAGAATATGTTCCTGGTTTTATTATAGCATGTTATGCTGTATTTAGTTGATGTCCCTAGAAGACTAGATGGCCTGCTCTTTTCCGGGAGAAGGTGAGGTGAGGTGGATTCTGGGAAACATGGCCGTAGCAAGAAGAGAGACTGGGGTGAGGAAAGGGAGAGGAAACTACAATCAGGTTATAATATATGAGAAAAGACTAAAAAAAATTAATTCTTAAAAATAAGATTGAGGGTTCCTCCAAATTTTGATTACAGAACAACAATCCTGTACTTTAAAGAAGGCTTCTGCAAACTCTCCCAACATTGCACCTATCAAAGCCAAGACACTGTGGAGAAACCTGCTTTGGAATAACAAGACTCTGAAGAATTCGGTTTGAAAAGACTTCAATGGCCTATCTTCTGTTTCAGATGAGGACATTCAAGCCTGAAATAAAGACAAACTCTTTTTGTGAAGCCACATATTCAAAGCAAGGGATGAGAACCTGGGTCTCTCTAACTTCTAGTTTAGCAACTTGCCTCTTTGTTGAACCAGATCCAACACTGAGATGATCAAATTCCCATCCAACTCAGAGAAGGAGAATGTTGCAGTAAGTAAATATTTTAAAAGTGGAGACTTGTTCCATGCATTACACCATGCTACCTCCTGCTACTCTCTATCCCTGGCATCAGCATCCCTCTTGGCTAGTCTCTGCTGAGAACTCTGCACACATTCCCAGCATTCACCCCTGTGGTTATTGTCACAATTCCCAGTAACCCAACAAAATCAAAACTCTAGAAGCTTATAATTTATCAATCAGATTTATGTCAGTAAATTCTCACTCCACAAAATGTCTACACAATAAACTCAGAGATAATTGATATTGACATAAGCTGCCCACCTAGATAAGACAAATTGTCCTGTAATAATCCATTCCTTATAACTTATTCATAGCTACCTGTGGCTAATTAAAGCCACACAGGTCTAGGTCATCCTCCTCCTCCATCTTTTGTTCTTCTTTCTCTTCCCCTATCTCCCCAACCTTCCCAAAACTTTCTGCCCACCTTACTTTTTCACTGTCCAATCACAGGCCTTGCCTTATCTTGTGTATGCCCTCACCTGCATATAGGCATCAACCACATTTTACCTTCTCTGTCTAATTAAAAAAGCTTTTATCTCAAATGTAAGCTGAGCACAGCTATTACCATTTTGTATTTTACAAAATACAAAATATACCTAACACCCAGTCCATTGTTTTTATCAAATAAATAGAAAATTCTGTAATGTATTCCAACTTAAGAAAGGCTAAAAATCCATGTTTTGTCCTGGCAAGCTTGTATACTATCTGAAAACTATCCAAATTAAATATATATTCTCAGTATATTTCATAGCCTGTGTAGGTTATGAAACTATAGTCTTCAACCCTATCAGAAATCTGAGAATTATCAATACTATCAAAACTGTAGAAGGCCTAATATGGCTTCCAGAAATAAGACAAGTTATAAAGACAACTGTCTACAGGTAGAGACAACTGTCTCTGTTAGCAAAATGTAAGAGCGTCAGTCTTCAACCTTCTGGCCAAGGAATCTGACAGATCTTAGTGAAACAGAATTTACGAAAGACTAGCTCATTCTGTCTCAGCAGAACTAAACTGTCCCAACCTGTAAATTGTGTCCCCTCAAGAACAGTACAGGTCTATAGGAGAAATAGGCAATTTCTGCCCAGTGCCTACCTAGACATAATATACTACCTCACCTGGAAGTAGAGGTACTTAATTTAATCTTTGATTGCACAAAATGGGAGCCATTATAAGCAAATATGTCTCCATGAATAAAAAAATAACATTAAATGTCACATTTTGTGGATTTCTGATGTTTATGAAAACCATCTATCTATGTAAAGTAATCTGGACTGTTGTCTATTAAATACTCTTAATAAATTATCTTGAAGACACCCTAACAGTAAACACAGAGCCAGAAATTTGCTATCTGGCTTTTACTCATATGCTTAATCATCTTAGATTAGTTTATAATAGCAGTTATAGGCTTGTATTTTTAAATGTGTTGTATAGACACAATGTCTATGTGAGAATAACAATATCAATTTCAATTTTAAATCAATAAAAAATTCATACCAATAAAAACTTTAAATTTATATCAAATAAGCTCTATACCAAAGTAAAAGATTATAACTTCAGCTTAGTAACACATAAAAGGATTTCTACCAAATGAGATTATGGCTGTACAATTTTAGATAATTATTCCCTGTTAAATTATGATCATCTCTAAATTCCCCAGAAAAACAACCTTAGAAAAAAATACCTCTAGTCTCCCAACATTTGGTACATTTGGTTAAAGACTCTTCATAACTTCTGCAGGCTGAATATGGGCATTGAGATATTGAAGAGGAAGGGGTGGGTAGAGAAAACAAGAGAGTTCTTTACCCTTAAGAAGGCCACACCAATGATTGTTGTAGTCTCTGATGTCTGTCTTGACTGGATCCAGCTGAAAGTTCCTGAGATTAGGAGTTCAAGCAGGTCAGTTCAGCATGTCTGATGCTGACACTCACCACAGCTGTACATTCTGTAATATATACATCTCAAAATAAAATTTTAGTGTCACCAAGTATGATCTGTATGGCTTGTACCAGTCTGTGTAGGGTGTACAGACTGGTTAGTATGAAATTTCGTGGGGTATTTTGTTGTTATTGTTGATGTTGGCATTAGGATAGCCCCTTCCACCAGCAAAGGCTCCACCCCCAGGTGACAGGAACCTGGCACATCCATCACCATGGAAACAGCCAAAGCATTCCCAGAAGACATCACTTCAAAATCCCACCTTCACCAGGGAGCAAGTGAAGTCACCCATACAAAAGACAGAAACCCCTCCTCCTCTTCCTCTTTTTCTCTTCTATTCCCTTGACCCTGACCCCTGTTCCATCCACATTCTATTAAACCTCTCCACATGGAACTGTGTTCATTTGGTGTGATTTGTCTGTGCATGAGATGAGAAATCTAATTAACAACAGTTGTTGTTTTATTCTCCTGAATTTAGTTCTTTGGGAGGTCTCCCTCTATTAAATCTGATTCACATAGTTCTGGAGGATGTCCAGAGCCTAATCACTCTTTTTAAAAACACAAAGGCAAAACCTTTCTCCCAAATCAGCATATCATACCAAATCAATAGGCAACCATTCTCTCCCAGGGAAATTATATAACCACAAAACTCAGAATCACACCCATTTTGAAAATAAAACAATGTAAAACAAATGAAGTAAACTAAAACACTGTGTGAGACTATTCTTAGGCCTCTCTAATTTGTCATGCCAGGAAATCAACACAAAATTTCTATGGAGCCCACATTAGAGAGTATGAGCTTACTGGAGACTATAATATACAATCTATATGTTAAGTTCTTTACCTGGAGCATCAGACCTGCACTAACAACTTCTATAATATATGTTTTATGCACTCTACCTGGTGCTACAGACTTTTATTTTTCCCTGTACTAGTTGTAACCTGCAGGGAAAATTCCTCTTGTGACTCTGGAAAAATCTGTATTATTTCCTTCTAAGTATAAAAATGATTTAATTACACTTGTATTAATACCTGCTAATAAGAAGCAGAAAGCTTGTCAAACTATGATTTTAACACAAAATTCCCATGAAGCCCACGTTAAAAAGAATATGAATATCCCGTAAGATTCATTAGAGCATTATCTTTATACCATCTTTAAAGCAAATAAATCAAACTTTAAAACTCTGTCCTAGGATTACCTGCTTGTAGGGAACAGAAGGATTTTACTGTTTTGCTTTCTACCCCAGAGCAATTCTCTTCTTTCTTTACACAGCAGAGGACCTCAGAGCCTCTGAGCTGAGTTTACTCCTGTGTTTCTTTTTTTAAGGTTCCTGCACTTGAGCCACCACCGTGACTCCTCCTCTGGCTGAGAAACCATTTCTCCCCAATGCTTACTAGAAAATAAAACTCTCTCAGGCTGATAATCTTAAATTTCTAGTGGATCCTTGCCTAACATGTTGGTACACCACCTGTAGTGGTAAATATTAGAAAATAGGGAATGATTCTAGACACCACACCACGCAGCCCCCTGCTACTCTTTGTCCCCGAATGAATATGGCAGGAACTTATGAATAAAAATTTCAGGGGACCAATCACTGGTCAAGGAGTAGGCAGGACTTCCAGATCAGAGGGAGAGGCAGGAGAAAGAGGACTTCTTTTTGGCAGAGAAGAAAGAAACCAACATGTAGGTAGGGGAGGACCCTTGTCCAGATGGCGGATCCACTGGAATCTGCTTCTGGGGACTTTATAACTTATGGATTATTACAGAACAATTTGACTTATCGAGGTGGGCAGTTTATATCATTATCAACTGGCTCTGAGTTTATTGTGTGGACGTTTTGTGCGGTGAGAATTTATTGATGTAAATCTTACTGATAAGTTACAATTCTCAAGAGTTTTGATTTTACCATGTTACTAGGAATGTAAGCAGAGTCTGCAGCAGAGAGATGTTGGAAGGTGGCTGCTGCTGGGGCCAGATATAGCCAGCCCCAATGTGTAGCTAGCCATGAGTTGGAGAGACCGCAGAGGACAGAGGGTAGAAGGGGGTAGTGTGGCATGGTCCCTGGAACCATTCCCCATTTTCTAATATTTACTGCTACAGGAGAATCACAAAAGCCTCAGCATTTAGATGATAATCCAAACAAAATATGGTTATTGAATACTTTAAGTTAACAGAATGTATTGGTCCCTATTATTTTCTAGAAACAAAGAGATATATTAATATGCAATTGTACTACATGAATTTCCTTTCTACCAGCATCAGAACAGGATTGAACTCATGAAACCAATCTAAGTCTTCCCCCTCCAAACCATTAGGAAAATATAGTTGGAATGTTGTCCAAGAAATTAGGTTCAGGTCTGATTTCGAAAGATATATAAATCTTGCATATCAAATATCTCCTTTAAATTTTTGTGAGCACTCCAATAAAGGTGAATGTTAAATTTCCTTAAAGATCAAATGGACTTTCAAAAAGTCAAAATTGAGGTAGTTGCAAAATATGTTTTTAATTTTAATACTAAAAATATAAATAAGAATTATGGTTGTTTCATCCAAGCCTATATAGTTTATCATTACTTTTTACCAATGACCTAGTACTACTGAATAATGTTTTAATTTTTCATATGATATAATGATTTTTTGTATTGGTACTTGAATAGCTGAAGGAAATGGCAGCTCTGTTCAGGCAAACAGTCTTTCCCAAATCCATGGCATCAATAGTTCTAGGTAAGTCATCTAAATTAAAGACCATTTCCAGGAACTGAAGAGATAAATGTGAATTAAAGAACAAGGTGGTAACTCCAAACTTCTTTTCAAACTATTTTTACATTTGGCGTTAGTATAAAATATGAAGGCAGAGGAGGAGGCAAAGATAAAAACCAGAGAAGAAAGGATTTTAGAATTATTCCCTCAGTCTATGCATTGTTGAGATGAAAAGTTGATTCCATCTATCTAGGCATGGAAAAGTAAAATTTGGTTTGGTTTCATAGCTTTTGTCAAATTATATTGGCCATTTTTACTAAGAATAGATGCCACGAGAAAATTTGCCCAACATTAAATGGCCCATCTCTCAATTAACTAGAATTTTTAAGCTTTTTTTTTTATGTTTTAAAACAATTCTTCTTATCTGTTACCTAGTCTTGACAAGTATGTAATCAATACCTTCAATATTACTTAGTCAAATTAAAACATTAGATGAGAATTAGATTCCCAGTTTGCTAGCATAAGGTTGTGCACATATCAGAAAACTCCAGGTTAGTAAGTGAGCCAATGTTAGTAGGAAAGGAGAGAGGAAATCTTCCCACCTGCCAGGTGGAGATCAGTAACGGCTCATCATGAAAGATCTCTGTAATGCTTCTGTAGTGCAGTTTCTGCTTTACTTGTCCACACTATATCCAGCATGCAATAGTTCCCACCGTAATCTAAGCAGTATTCAGTCATTCAGAAGCTGTGGTCATACCATGTTCTATAGACTTGACTCTCTAGAGTCATCTAGAGGATCCTGGTCATATGCTTCCAGCCCTGCTAGTCCTAGGCTGAGCATGTCAACTTATTTTAGTCATTCCTGAGTGTTGATTGTTCCCTTCTTGTGGAGTAATGTTAAGGTGATACATGATTGGACAGTGCAGAGGTAGGCAGAAAAATGACTAGGAAAAGGGAAGAGGAGGAATAAGAGAGGATTCTGGGAGGAATAAAAATGGAGGCAGATGTTCATGTTTCTCTCAGTGCACCTCTTCGTACATAAGGTTGTAATGAATGTTTTATAAGGGATGAAATTGTACAAGATCATTTGACTTATAAAGGCTGTAAAATTATGCTATGCCTGTTGGATCAGAGTAGTTTGGTGTGTTCTTTGATGTGAATACTTGATTCAGTTCAGAGGGTGTAGTGGCGGAACACATAAAGCCCTCCACAGAGTTGGGATGTGTGTGTCTAAGGTTTGGCAACAACACACCAAAGGTAAGTGACTGAAAACAACATGCCAGAGCGGTCGTATCCACCCAGAACAGAAGCAACAGAGCAGATAGAGTGAACCACCAGGTAAGGGAACTGCATGGAGAGGGTAGCTTGTGGACCATGTGACAGAGTCCAAGAGCTTGCTTCTACACTGGAGCGGCTCCCACGGAGTGAGACAGCGGGGCCAATAGCAACAGAATCTTTTTAATATTTATTGCAACACCTTCTAATACTAACAAAAACACTTCCATGGGGCATGTGCTATCCAGAGAATTTTATTCAACTTTAAATACGACTACAAAGTCGATCTATGTCTGGTTTTCAAGTTATACAAAAATAAAATTGTGATGGATAATAGGAGAGAAGGAAGGAAAGTATGTGTTCACTTGATGATTTGAAGACATTATGAGTAAAGAAAGAGAGAAGTAGAAAGAAAGAACTTAGGGAGGAAGGAAAAAAGGAAGGAAGGAAAAAAGAAAGGAAGGAAGGAAGGAAGGAAGGAGGGAAGGAAGGAGGGAAGGAAGGAAGGAAGAAGGGAAGGAGGGAAGGAGGGAAAAAAGGAAGGAGGGAAAAAGGAAGGAAGGAGGGAAGGAAGAAAGGAGGGAAGGAAGGAGGAAGGAGGGAAGGAAGGAGGGAAGGAGGGAGGGAAGGGAGGAGGGAAGGAAGGAAGGAAGGAGTAAGCAGCTAGATAAGTGAGGAGTGATATGGACGCCTCCTCCCTGGTTTAAGTTATTCATTCTGAAGAAAGTTCCATTTTTTGTTTCTTTATTATAGAATAGAATTTATTCAGGGCATGGGGAGGGGAGTCAAGAGGGTAGTAGAGGTAGAGAAAGACAGAGAGAGAGAGATAATGGGGAAGAAGAGAAGTAAAGGCTAGCCATGAACAAGTAGAGAAAGAGGAGGGGAATGAATGGGGAACAGAGAGTAAAGGAATTGGGAGAGCGTGGGAGCAAGAAGGCAAGAGCAAGATGAAGAAGCATTAAGTTCCATCTTCTTTATTCCAGCATCACAGCCCTGGATGCATTCCATCCCTGACTGTCACAATAAAATGTCAATATATCAGGTTTGCTGATCAGAGTTCCGAGACAGACTCCTCAAATACACTCCTTGGCTTACACAAAAAGTTAATAAAAGATACTGTGTGGCTCATAGAATTTCTAGGAATTCAAATTGTGAAGTGTATGTTGTCTAGGGTGGGACAGATGGAACTGGGTAAAGCACATAGAAATAACTAAAGTACTGTACACCATAAGGCCCTCCCAGGACACCATCATGGTGACTATTGCATGTAAACACTTTGGACTTGGTGCTAGAAAGAGCTGCTCTAGATGCTCATCTTTCCTACAACACAAGTTAGAATATCAATCTCTATGCATACTGCCACTTGGTTCTACTTGGTTTTCTTGCCAAGTAAGTAGGTCTTTCATTGGCAGATTCTAGGCTATGTGCTTGCACCTTAACGAGAGAGTATTGAGGACAATGTTTACAGTGAAGTAAAGCAACTGCCAGGTGGACTGGGGTAGGCACAGGTGTAACAGCTGGGCTTTCAGTTTTCAATAGTTATTAAGTAAATGCAGGTAAATGCTGAAGAGACCTTGGCTGGCTCCGAAGGCAAGCAGAGGTGTATGAGCAACAAGAGATCCCAAAATGAGCAGGAAAAGATCCAAAGATGCTCCAGTTGAAGACTGAGTTGAGTATGTTCATGGTGACTTAAACACTACATTGTGAATATCCATATTAGGTACCATGTGGTACCTCACAAATATGTATAATCTTTCTTGTACATCTTATCTGCTAAAATTAATTTTTTACATAAAGAGAACCAAAAGGTCATTCTCTGGTGTTGTCAGGGAGCAGAGGGGACACACCAATCTGAGGAAATTATAGCATGTGTGGCAGGAGCTATTTCCGGGCAATGAGTGTTATCTATTCTGTTTAATTACATTCATGGTCATGCTATAGCTAATCAGTTTGTCTCTTTACAAACTATTCCAAGCCATCTGTAGACAAACTAAGGCAGATTAAGAGAATGAAATAGCACAAATAAAGATGTAACCAGGGAAAGACAAAGGTAGTGGATAGGATAGAAAATGTTTGGAGAAAAAAAAAGTCCACTCAGCTTTTTCAAATATTCTTGATATCAGTTATTCATAACAACTATGGTTTTACACCATTCAGAAAAGTTACTGCAATAAATTATGCTGTATATAAAAATGTGCTCAGAGAGACACAAAATAAAAGCTCATGAGTAGCTGATTAAAATAAGCTTCTGATAAGTGGATATACTCACATGCTAGTTATTCGATGAATTAAATTTATCCAGATCTTTTGGAAAAATGGTTATTAAATTAGTTGAAACTTTATTCCAACTATGTGCTTTTCATGCAAGCATAGTATAAAAATGACCCTGAGTAAGCACACGATCTTGTTGTATTTACTTCATAGTTCTCTTGTCTCCTAGAAATTATCTGTTGATTTGAAGACATTATCTGTCTCATATCACAAGAAAGTAAATTTTCTACAAATCACAATGTTTAAACCCATCTTTGTGTTTCTACCATACGAAACAATTCCAGACCTGTAACCGGTACTTAACAAAGACTGATCCCTCACAGCATAACTGGAAATGACTTTTCTTATAGTATTGTCGGCAAGATTACTTTTAAGACACTTAAAAGAGTGTTTGGCATATACTAAGACCATGGTAAATACTTGGTTATTATCATGTAATTTGGGAAAGTGTCCATTGTCTTTCTTTATAATCTTAGTAATAAATATTCCTTCTAAAGACTTTTGCTTAAGCTACCTAGAGACTAAATCTGGATGTTAGTTGGATGACCAGAATTGGTTCCCTACCATCAGCATCTCTCTGTGATACTGAGGTTGGTCTTTGCAACATTAAAGTTTAATGCAATTCAGTAATATACATTTCATCTGCTATAGATTAATAATTTACATGTGATATTTACTGTGAACCAGAATTTAAATCCTTAGTGCATCTTCAAAAGTATTAACATCTGGTCCCCAAGTCTTGGGAAATACTGTGTCATGAGAAGCCAGACATGAATAGTCTGTAGTCCAAGGAGTTTCCCCTCCCACCAACAGAAATGACCTTAGAAAACCAGTAGTTAATAAGGCTTTGAAACTTTAGGAACAGATGGAACTGGCCCTCTAGATGATTTTGCAGGCATATAATTAAACTTACTGTTTGTCCACATGCTGTTGCTATACAAGAATATTATTATCACTGAAAGAGACTCCAGAGTGACCAAACCAAAACTACCCTAAGTGGTACAAACAGCAAGAGAACGGATCAAGGTTACACTGGTACATTTTGCAAGAATTTGTGGAATTTTCTACATAAATACAATTACTAGATTTGTTAACTGTGTCTCTGGATAGTACTGCATGATGCTTCAAAGAAGGAATTTAGAAAAGCCTTTGGAGGCTTATTTTGTTTTACCATCTATTTTTTGAAATTTCACAGAACAAGGGCCCTGGTGGAGATGGTATAGTGCTTTATGACCAAGCATGGGGACCTGAGCTCAGATCCCTAGAGCCCATATAAAAACCAGGCCTAATGATGCACATCTGCAGTCCTAACAATGTGAGCTGGAGACAGAGGATTCCAGGATCCCAGGATTCACTGGGAAACCTGTCTAGGTCATTAGTAAGCTCCATAGCCAATAAGAAATTCTATCTCAAAAAAAAAAAAAAAAAAAAAAGAATGATAGAGAGAGGCACCTCGCCTCTATACTTGTACATGTCTACAGACTCCTTGTGTCTTACAAAAAATTAAATTTATTAAAACTTACGCTGGACAAAAACTTGATGAACACTTTTATGTATAGTTGATATATTACATAACTTGAATATTTATTTACTTATAATTAAGAAATATATAAAATCCATTAGTGGAAATGTTCCCTAAAATGTATCTTATGGAACAGATGTGTTGTGATTAGGGACAGATATATGAATTTCCTATTCCTGAGACATATTCTTTATCTTTCTAACCTTTGCTCATGTATTTACTCTGGGATGAAATTTCCTTCCTATCATATTCAAACATCTCCATACCCTCTTCAAGAAAGCTTATATTACCAACTTCTTCGAAAATCCAAGTACTGTGCCTTACTTTTCTTTTCCTTTTGTTCTTTTGAATTTTGACTTACTTTCTCCCTTTCTTTGAGCACTTTAGAAAAGTATATAGAGTAGCAGTAGGAAACATATATTCAAATATACTTTAATACTGTATGCACAATTGAGTTTTCAGTTTATGAGTCAAGTTTAAAACATTTTTCATTTTCTAGAATTCAACGAAAACGAAAACACAACATACCCAAACCTATGGGATGCAATGAAAGCAGTATTGAGAGGAAAACTCATTGCCCTAAGTGCTTCCAAAAAGAAACTGGAGAGAGCTCACATCAGCAACCTGACAGCACAGCTAAAAGCCCTAGAACAAAAGGAAGCAGATATACCCAAAAAGAGTAGACGGCAAGAAATAATCAAAATTAGGACAGAAATAGACCAAATAGAAACAAAAAAAAAACCATTGAAAAAATCAACAAAACAAAGAGTTGGTTCTTTGAGAAAATCAACAAGATTGATAAACCCCTAGCCAGACTAACTAAAGGGCAAAGAGAGAGTATCCAAATTAACAAAATCAGAAAGAAAAGTGGTGACATAACAACTGAAACTAAGGAAATTCAAGAAATCATCAGATCCTACTACAAAAACTTATACTCCACAAAATTGGAAAATCTGGAGGAAATGGACGAATTCCTAGACAGATACAAGGTCCCAAAGTTGAACCAGGACCAAGTAAACCATCTAAATAACCCTATAACACCTAAAGAAATAGAAGAAGTCATCAAAAGCCTCCCAACCAAAAAAAGCCCAGGTCCAGACGGGTTCAGTGCAGAATTTTATCAGACATTTATTGGGGATATAACACCAATATTCGCCAAGCTATTCCAAAAGATAGAATCAGATGGAATATTACCCAACTCATTTTTTGAGGCTACAATAACCCTCGTACCTAAGCCACACAAAGACCCTAAAAGGAAAGAGAACTTCAGACCAATCTCACTTATGAACATTGATGCAAAAATACTCAACAAAATCCTTGCAAACCGAATCCAAGAACATATCAAAACCATCATTCATCATGACCAAGTAGGCTTCATCCCTGAAATGCAGGGATGGTTTAACATAAGGAAATCCATCAATGTAATCCACCATATAAACAAACTTAAAGAGCAAAATCACATGGTCATCTCACTAGATGCTGAGAAAGCATTCGACAAAATCCAACACCCCTTCATGTTAAAAGTCCTGGAAAGAACAGGAATCCAAGGCCCATATTTAAACATAATAAAAGCAATATACAGCAAACCAACAGCCAACATCAAACTTAATGGCAAGAAACTTGAAGCAATCCCACTAAAATCAGGGACTCGACAAGGCTGCCCACTCTCTCCCTACCTACTCAACATAGTACTGGAAGTCCTGGCTGGAGCAATTAGACAGCAAAAGGAGATCAAGGGGATACAAATCGGAAAGGAAG
Organism: Micromys minutus; assembly: GCF_963924665.1. NCBI lineage: Eukaryota > Metazoa > Chordata > Mammalia > Rodentia > Muridae > Micromys > Micromys minutus. The sequence continues at coordinate 15,661,145 of NC_137969.1, forward strand.
AGATAAAAACATCACTCTTTGCCGATGACATGATAGTGTACTTGAGTGACCCCAAAAATTCCACCAGAGAACTCCTACAGCTGATAAACAAGTTCAGCAAAGTGGCCGGATACAAAATTAACTCAAACAAATCAGTAGCCTTCCTATACTCAAAGGACAAACATGTGGAGAAAGAAATTAGGGAAAAGGTACCCTTCACAATAGTTACAAAAACTATGAAATACCTTGGTGTGACTCTAACTAAGGAAGTAAAGGACCTGTATGACAAGAACTTCAAACCTCTAAAGAAAGAAATTGAGGAGGATCTCAGAAAATGGAAAGATCTCCCATGCTCATGGATTGGAAAGATCAACATCTTAAAAATGGCCATCCTACCAAAAGCAATCTACAGATTCAATGAAATCCCCATCAAAATTCCAACCTAGTTCTTCATGGAATTGGAAAGATCAATGTGCAATTTCATATGGAATAACAAAAGACCTAGAATAGCGAAATCCATCCTCAACAACAAAAAAACATCTGCGGGAATCACTATCCCTGACCTCAAGCTATATTACAAGGCAATTGTGCTGAAAACTGCATGGTACTGGTACAGAAATAGGCAAGTGGATCAATGGAATAGAATAGAAGATCCAGAAATGAGCCCTCATGTATATGGTCACCTGATTTTTGACAAAGGAGCAGTAAACATTCAATGGAAAAAGGACAGCCTATTCAACAAATGGTGCTGGTCCAACTGGCACTCAACATGCAAAAGAATGAAAATAGACCCGTTCTTATCTCCTTGTACAAAGCTCAAGTGTAAGTGGATTAAAGATCTCCACATTAAACCAGATACACTGGAACTATTAGATGAGAAAGTAGGGAAAACCTTAGAACACATAGGCACAGGAGAAAATTTCCTGAACAAAACACCAATGGCTCAAGCTCTAAGGTCAAAGATTAACAAATGGGACTTAATGAGATTGCAAAGTTTCTGTAAGGCTAAGGACATCGTCAAGAAAACAAAACGGCAACCAACAGAATGGGAAAAGATCTTTACCAACACCACATCAGATAGAGGCCTAATATCCAAGGTGTACAAGGAACTCAAAAAGCTAGACACCAGAGAATCAAATAACCCTATTAAAAAATGGGGTACAGAGCTAAACAAATCATTTTCAGTTGAGGAACACCGAATGGCCGAGAAACATCTGAGGAAGTGCTCGACATCCTTAGCTATCAGGGAAATGCAAATCAAAACAACCCTAAGATTCCACCTCACACCAGTCAGATTGGCCAAGATCCAAAACTCAGATGACAGCAGATGCTGGCGAGGCTGCGGAGAAATAGGAACACTTCTCCACTGTTGGTGGGGTTGCAAGCTAATACAACCACTCTGGAAATCTGTCTGGCGATACCTCAGAAAATTGGATATAGTACTATCTGAAGACCCAGCTATTCCACTTCTGGGCATATACCCCAGAGACACTTTAATACACAACAAAGATATATGCACCACAATGTTCATAGCGGCTCTATTTATAATAGCCAGAAGCTGGAAGGAACCCAGATGTCCTTCAGAAGACGAATGGATACAAAAATTGTGGTACATATACACAATGGAATACTACTCAGCCACCAGAAACAATGACTTAACCAAATTCTTAAGAAAATGGCTGCATCTAGAGAAGATCATCCTGAGTGAGATAACCCAGTCACAAAAGAACAGACATAATATGCAGTCACTGATAGTGGGATGCTAACCCCAGAGGCTTGCACTCCCCCAGAAACAACTCACAGACTGTATGAAGTCCAAGAAATAAAGAAAACAAAAACTATACATATATTCACAAAACAAGAAGACTTTGACTATTTCCATGTTGCGTTTTTTTTTTGCATGTACTTTACGCTTATTGCAACTAGTACGTTTTCAATGCATACTGTCAAGCCCTTGAAAAAAATCAAGTACTGACTAAAAAACATATTCACATGGTTTTATGTAAAATTTATTTTAATGTCTGAAAAAACTGTACTGACAAAAATGTATAATTTTAAGCAAAAAATGTTTAAAATCTTTAAAAAAAATAATAAGCTGTTAGTCTTTTGTGTAGATGAAAATATCTCAAGAAACACTTCTTGTTATGATTAATAATTTGAGTCTTATTTGTAACAGATAAGAGACCAATGTATTTTCCATGTATTTTCATGTTAAAAAAAAATAAATCTTGTTTTGAAGACAAAAAAAAAAAAGTTGAAGATTACTTATAGAACAGCATATCAACAAATTTAACAATAATTTAACAAATATATATAATATTTTAAATTAAAACAAGACAATAAAATTCAAAAAAAAACCATTTTTCATTAAGTAAATTAGTTTCACATTTAATATTGCATCTGATAGGGCTTTTTTTGTTTAATGTATACTGGATAGTCTCTGTCTTTACCTTTCAAATGTTATCCCCTTTCCCCCCATCCCATGCCCCTCCCCTTGTTTCCATGAAGGTGCTCCATCTCATAACCGCCCTCTCCCACTTCAGCATCTTTGGCGTTCCCCTACACTGGGAAAACGAGACGTCACTGGACCAAAGGCCTCTCCTCCCATTAATTCCAGAAAATCCTATCCTTTGCTACATATGCAACTGGAACCATGGGTCTCTCCATGTGTGCTCATTGATTGGTGTTTGAGTCCCTTGGAGTTCTGGAGAATTTGGTTGGTTGATAATGTTGTTCTTCCCATGGGATTGTAAACCCTTTGTGCTTCTTTAGTTCTTTCTCTAGCTTTTTCATTGGTGTCCCTGTGCTCAGTCTGATGGTTAGCTGCAAACATCCTCCTCTGTATCAGTATGGTTCTGGCAGAGCCTCTGAGGAGGCATCCATATCTGGCTCATGCCAGTAAGCACTTCTTGGCATCAGCAATAGTGCTTGGGTTTAGTGGCTGCTTATGGAATGGATCCCCAGGTAAGGCCGTCTCTGGATGATCTTTTCTTCAGTTCCTGTTTCTCTATTTGTTCCTGTGTTTCCTCCCATGAGCATTTTGTTCTCCCTTCTAAGAAAAACTGAGGCATCCACATTCTGGCCTTCCTACTTTTTGAGCTTCTTAAGGTCTGTGAATTGATTCTTGGGTATTCTGAGCTTTTTTGGGCTAGTATCCATTTATCAGTGAGTGCATACCATGTGTGTTCTTTTGTGACTGGGTTGCCCCACTCAGGATGATAGGTTCTAACTCTATCTATTTGCCTAAAAATTTTATGAAATCGTTGTTTTTAATAGCTGAGTAGTCCTGCATTGTGTAAATGTACTGCATTTTTTCTGTATCCATTCTTCTGTTGAAGGACATCTGGATTCTTTGCACCTTCTCACTATTGTAAATAAGCCTTCTATGAACATAGGGAAACACATGTCCTTGTTATATATTTGAGTGTCTTTTGGGTATATGCCCAGGAGTGGCATAGCTGGGTCCTCAGGAAGTACTATGTCAAGTTTTCTGAAGAATTACCAGATTGATTTCCAGAGTGGTTTTGCTAGCTTACTATCCCACCAACAATGGAGGAGTGTGCCTCTTTCTCCACATCCTAGCCAGCATCTGCTGGCACCTGATATTTGATCTTAGCCATTCTGACTGGTATCAAGTGGAATCTTAGGGTTGTTTTGATTTGCACTTCCCTGATGATGAAGGGTGTCAAATATTTCTTTAGGTGCTTCTCAGCCATTCAGTATTCCTCAGCTAAGAATTCTTTGTTTTTCTCTGTACCCTATTGTTAATTAGCATTATTTGATTCTCTGGAGTCTAACTTCTTGGTTGGTTTGTAAAAATATTGAATGTTCCTTTATCAGATGGAGGGTTGGTAAAGATCCTTTCCCAGTCTGTTGGTTGCCATTTTGTTCTTTTGGCAGAGTCAGTGGAGAGAGAATTGGGGCTCACCTGAAGGGCTCAGAGGGGAGCACAGTGCTGGATGCTCAGCTCCCTTTTGACAGGCTGTGAGTAATGAAGTATTTAATCATTTTTTTTACACTTCAGAGTTTATCTACCCTCTGACTATTCACCCATCCTATACCTCCTCCCCGCCCCTGTCTCCATAAGGATGTCCCCATCCCCAAATCTCCACCCCATCAGATCTCTAAAGTCCCTGGGAACTCCAGTCTCTTGAGGGTTAGGTGCATCTTCTCTGGCTAAACCCAGACCTGGCAGTCCTCTGCTGTGTATGTGTTTGGAGGACTCAAGTATATGGAGCCTGGTTGTCGATCCAGTGTCTGAGAGATCTCAAGGCTCCAGGTTAATTAAAACTGCTGGTCCTCTTACAGGGCCACCCTCCTCAGCTTCCTCCAGCTTTCCCCTAATTCAAACACAGGGATCACCAACTTCTGTCCATTGGTTGGGTGTAAATTTCTGCATCGGACTCCTTCAGCTGCTTGTTGGGTCTTTTGGAAAGTAGTCTTGATAGGTCCCTTTTTGTGAGCACTCCATAGCCTCAGTAATGGTGTTAGGCCTTGGTGCACTTTGGGCCTGTCACAGGACCTTCCTTTCCTTAGTCTCTTCTTCATTTCCATCCCTGCAGTTTTTTCAGACAGGAACAATTATGGGTCTGAGTTTTGACTGTGGGATGGCAACCCCATTTCTCAGTTGATGCTCTGTTTTTCTGCTGGATGTAGACTCTCCAAGTTCCCTCTTCTTACTGTAGGGCATTTCATCTAAGGTGAGTCCCTTTGAGTCCTGAGAGTCTCTCACCTCCCAGATTTTTGGTACATTCTAGAGTGTGCCCCTATATCCTACTGCCCGAGGTTGCCCGTTTCTGTTCTTTCTGCTGGCCCTCGGGGCTTCAGTCCTTTTCCCTCACCAAATACCCAATCATGTTCCCCTCTCCACCTTCCTGTCCCCTTTCCCACCCAGGTCCCTCCAAGATATGAGGGCATATCTCAATTTTATGGAGTCTTAGAAGAAAAGTTGAGCCCTAAAAGAAATGCTTGTTCTGAGCCAAATGAGAGACTGCATTCCATCTATAAGTTAACTCTTAAAATGTGAGATATTTTCTTGAAAAAGCATCAAGAAAGCCCAGAAATTCATAGTCAGAATGGCTAAGCATGCCCACATAAGTACCATGGAGCATCAGACTTTCAGATGCTTGCACAATGGTTCTGTCTGCCACAGAGGTTAGTTAAGACATGATGATCTTGCCCGTGAAGAACTGGGCCTCAGAAAATTTGTATGCTGACTTATCAGTAGTGGCCCTAGAATTAGAAGTTTGGCAGAATATGGGGCTATAGCCATATAATGTTTCTTAAGAGCTGTCCTCACTCCCAAGAAACAGGCAGGGAACAACAACGACTTACTTCCAAGGTCCAGAAATGAGACTTAACAGAAGATAATGCTGGATCAGAAACTGACATGTTAGTGTTGGCACAAGAAAATAGCTTTAGAAGTAAGAGTATATGTAAAATATGTTTCTATACGAAGAGCCACAATGACTAGAACAAAGAGGAAATTATAGTATATGGTGGCATAAAGATGATGTTGTTCACTAATTAATGTTTTTACTCTTAAAGTCGTGCTATAGGAAATGATTTCTTTTAGCGTTCTAAGTAATAAGAAATCACAATAGTGCTCATAAAGCAGACATATTTCTCATTCATTCTTCTGGGGATTGAAAGTCCCAAATCAAGCAACCTACAGGTTTGGTTTCTCATGAAACTTCTTATCCTACAAATGAGAGATCATCTCACTGTATTCTTACCTAGTCTCAGACCTATGCACATACATCCCAATGCACAAGCTTTCCATGAGTACTCCTCTTATTTTAAAAACAGCAGCCATATTAAACAGGATCTCACACTTATAATTTCAATAAACCTTCCTACCTATTTAAAGTCTCTTTCTTCAAACATTGTCACCCTAGGGATTAAGGCTTTGATATATGAACTTTGCAGAACACAGTTTAGTCTATAGCAGTTTCTACAAGTGAAAAGTCTAGTTTATACAAAATTTAAATAATAGGCAGGGTCTGGTCCATTCCTTTGAGCTTTGGGTGGTGATCAGACAGAGTGTGGGATGCAAACAGGTGCCATGGCTTGAAATATTTAAAATAACACGGAAAGGATAGACTTAGCCTGTCCTAGCAGATCACAGGAAAATGGAAGCACCACGCTTATGTGGCAGATAGAAGAAAAGCATTTGAACAGAGGGGTAAAGACCTAGAGGCTTGTCTTATCTTTACTCTTTGATGGCATTTAACAGTATATCTTCATCAACACCAAAACCAGAAATTTCTATGAATTTCTTAGATTTTCAAATTATAGGTATTTGAAAAGAAACTAGCTACCAAGAAATTATTATAAAAATTGAAGTTTTATAGCAGCATAATTTGCTTCACACTCTGAGAAGCAATGTGCAGTTCCTTCCTTCTTTCTAAATTATAGCTAATCTGCTTAATGTTAGTTTCCACTCTACAGGGAAACAAGAAAATCAATTACAGTCACAGCTCCATACAGTTACATATTTTAATTTCCTTTCAGGGGTTCAACAAATGTTTAAGGAATTTGAATAATCCCCCCAAAAATGAGGATGGAGCATCTGGTTTTCACTCCCTGAAACTTGTGGTTCCGATACTCAGGACCTGTGATCTGCTAGGACAGGCTAAGCCCATTCTTAATGGGTTATTCTAAATCTTTCAAGACATGGCATCCTGTTTTCGTCCCACACCCTGTCTGATCACCACCCCGAGCTCAAGAGAATGGGCCAGACCCTGCCTCTTAAACAAGCAAAAACTGCTATATCTTCAAATCCCATGAAGAAGGAATCCAATCTCCTTCAGGGCATAAAAATCTTTCAACTTTTAATTTATTCATCATTCCTCTAATAACTAATGCTTCTACTCCCCAAGGCTTTGAGTATGCAAGGCTGGTAAAGGGATGGGTAAGAAAAACATAACCTTTGTGATTGTGTGTGCATGTGTGTTTTCTGGACCACACTTGCTAAGGTATTGAGCCAAGTATTATTCTGAATATTTCTATTGAGATGTTCCTAGAATAACATTAGCACTGAACTCTATGGTCTCAGGTAAAGGAAACTACCTTCCATGTATAAACTATATGCAGTTATATGGTTCCCTGGGTTAAAGCACTGCAGACATAGGAAGTATGTTCTCAAAAGGGGGAAAGCATGTTCATTTCCTTTCCCTCTCCCTCTCCCTCTCCCTCTCCCTCTCCCTCTCCCTCCCTCCCTCCCTCCCTCCCTCCCTCTCTCTCTCTCACTCTCTCTCTCTCTCTCTCTCTCTCTCTCTCTCTCTCTCTCTCTCTCACACACACACACACACACACACACACACACACAAACACACACACTGTGTAAGTCATGATGTTTTAATAATGCTAAATAATGCACTACTATAGCCAAGAGATCAAAATGTAATTCTAAGTATCTTGTAGAAATTCTATCAGATGGAGAAAATAGCACCATAGCAATTAAGAGCAGTTAAAGTCTATGTTCTTCAGATTCACTGCCTTAGCCTTTGATTATTTTGAAGACTGTTTCTCAAATATTTGTTGAGTTCTACCTAAATGCATAAAGGCATTCCAAACCATGTATCCCAAGCTATAAAGAAGTGCATAGTATAGTTAATGTGGTAGTTCTTACAAGTATAAAATTATTCCAAAGAGAAATATAGAAAGTGTTGTTCAAGAAGCATTCCTTGACAGGTAACAACAGTTTGTACTTGGTATCTTTATTTCTACATGTATAGAATCCATAGTGACTATAGGTTAAAGGCAGAAGCTGATGTGGAAATCAGTATTTACCACCAATGCTACTTTTAATAAGTAGTACTATATGCCTCCTTAATTTCTCCTTTGTTAAATGGTCTTAAATACATAATAAAAATCATGAGGCTCAAAGCACTGTTAGGAAGGTTAACTTAAACAGTAAGAGTAGGGTGTCACATGGCTCAGTATATTTTCTATTAATGTTTTTCATGTTATTATTTTGATAATATTGCCATGGAAGCTTTACCATGAGAAAGTTCATCGTGCTGGATTGACCAGAGAGATTTCTAGAAGATGTGAAAGCTGAGTTGTTCCTCTTCAGTTTGCACTATCTCACACCCGGAATGGACACACAGGCTTTATTACTGAACGCAAAATTCTTACCATATTTCTAGGTTTGTCTGTATCTTAATCAGCTCAGCTTTAGTGACAAATACCATAAATAATGTGGTGTAAGAAAAGAACATTTGTTTTCCACAATTCGAGGGACTAGAAACCTAAAGTTGAGTACTGGTAGATCCAGTTGTAGATAAATCCCTTTTTTAAGGAGCCCCTTGATTCTAGGCTTCATGAATATCAGAAATAAAAGAAACATTCTTAAGTAATCTAGTCATTAACACTTTGCTGTGTAAACAGGCTAGATAAAATGCTTTTAAAATATCTTTTACATAGTCCAAGTAACAATGGTTGGTACTGTAGAAATGATAATGAAAAAGAAAATTATAACCATAGATATCTAAAGAAAATTACAAAACCTGACTCTGAAATATAAAATATAAATACAAAAATTTTAAACTCAGTAATAAAATAAAGAATACCTTGAGTTTCCCACTGGACCATAAACTTTCATTGAAGAAAAGCAGTGGGTCAACAGAAATACAAAGAGAGCATAAGATAGTGGGGAGGGGGACAAGATAGCAAATGAAGATGAGCCAGTCAGATCATGGAGAGATGTACTACCAGAAGGAGAAAAACATAAAAGAGCATGTAGACCAAGAAACCTGGAAAATAATCATAGCCAAAGGCTTCTGAAACTAATAGCAGACAACAAACAGCAGGTTCTGAACGCCCAAAGAACCCAAGTAGGATTAATTTCAAAGTTTTCATTGAGGTATCTAATACTTGGACATGAGGAATATAAAGACAAAAGAAATGTCTTAGAAGACAGAGGTAGTGTAGTAACATAAAGCTTGTTATCTACCAGAAGAAGAAATACAAGTTTTTTGTTTGGTTTGGTTTGGTTTGGTCAGAAACCGTGAAATCAGACACTTATTACATAATCAATAAAAATGGTATCTTCTACTTTTTTAACCCTTCGTTGAGGCAACACACAGAGGTGGTAAGGCAGTTCTCACTGCACCCAATTAGGTATACCCAGCATAAGCACAGGTGAAGTGAACAACAGCAAAGTCACTGTGTTCAACGAGGCTGGCAGTGCCACTGTAAAGTGCCTCGGTGACAGTTCAGTGACATCTTGATGTGCATTTAGCCAATTTAAAAGAAGCATAAAGTACTGTAATGTAGATCTATGTTAAGTTGATATATGATTGGACAGTGGAGAGAGGCAGCGAAAAGGTAGGAAAATGGAAGAGGAACAGAGATTGGAGAAATCAAGATGAAGCCAGAGAAAGCAGACCTGGATCCAGGTGGCCACATTTGGAGTTAGGTAGACTTAAATAGTTTTAAAAGATTTTATAGGTCCTTTGTCTCATAAAGAAGGTCAGTTCGTATGTTTGTCCATTTGATGTTATAGAGGGTTTGTGGGTTGAGAGTTTGGTATATAAACTTATATGAAAAGCTATCAGCCTTAGAGTCATGTTTGTGCCAGGTGGTGGGGTAAAGAAACATGCTGGGGCAGAAGCACCAGGGCAGGCAGACTGAACTGCTTGGAAAGGGAATCTCGTGGAGATTGTAGCTTGTGGACCAAGTGACAGAGTCTGTGCGTTCAGCTCCAAACTAGAGCGGTGTCCACGGAGTGAAACCTCGGAGGCTGATAAAGACATAAACCTTTACTTTTTAAATAATTACTGCAACACTGTAAGGCTGGACATAAATGAGAATACTCTAAACCACTCAAACAAACCTAAGGAAATGGAAGTTAAAGAATAAACAAAGAACAAATACATCTAATAAAATACACAAATGTGGATTATTAAAAATTTCATAAATAAGACTAACCATTTTAAATGTGAAGGATAAAAGCATACAAAAGCAGGGTGTTCTGTAATAAACCAAAATCTAATATTCACCAACACTCACACACACACACACACACATACACACACACACACACACACACACACACACACACACAGAGAGAGAGAGAGAGAGAGAGAGAGAGAGAGAGAGAGAGAGAGAGAGAGCGAGAGCACAAGAAACCATTTTAATTATGATCAAAAGAATAGATGGAGGAAATCGTATGATGCTAACACAAAGCAAAAGAGAGCTGGAGCAGTTCTATTGACCTCGGAAAAGCCAGGTACGATAACAAACTCATCAATGGTTAAAAGAGACATTGCACAATAATAAAAGCACCAGTTCTCCCTGAGGCTGGCATATATAATCTTAGCTGTTAGAGTCAACACACACCCACAAATGGATTGAATTGAAAAGGGAAATATACAAATCTATTCTGGTAGAGTTTTTTTAAAAACATCTCATAGTAATTGATGAATCAATAGTCACAAAGCCAGTAAGAAATTTGTTAGACTGAATAAACACTATCAATTAGTTTGGCCTATTTTCTGTTTCTGTAGAGAGAATACTTCATGTTAAAGTTACAAAATATGCTACACTACCACATAAAAATTCTTCAAATTAAGAAATATATTAATCATGCAAAGCATATTTCCAAACCAAAATTAAATTAAATTACGAACATGTAACAGAAGGATACTTGAAAATTCTTCCCAAATATTTGGAAATTTGGTGAAATGGTTATAAAAGAAGGAAAGGTGGAAGAGTAAATTACAATGAGATAAGAAAATATTTTCAAATTAATAAAACTAAGAAGATACCATATTCAAATCCATTAGAAGAAATTATAGCAACATCATTAGGAAGGATTTTTAGAGCATTGTGTATGCACATTAGAGAAGAGTGCAGGTCCCAAAATCTTAAAAATCAGGAAAAGAGAGAATGATTTAAGGCTAAAAGATAGTGTAAGAAAGAAAGAGCAAAATAGTAGAACACAGATCACCGGAACTAAAAACAGGAAACAATCAAATCAGTTAGACCGAAGGCTGTTTTAAGATGTTAAAATAAAATTGATAAAGATGCTTAAGCAACGTTTTTTTAAAAAGAGAAAAGATGACTGATATCAGAAATAAAAGACTGTGGCTGTAAAGCCAATAGGCATATAAAGGACAATAAAGGAAGCCTCTGAACAATGTTGTGCCTACAAAACTGACATCTTAGATGAAAACTTCCCAACTCTTTTGAAGACAATACTACCAGCATTCCACAAAGAGAGGAAAGATATCCGAATTGGTAATAAATTTCCACATGCAAAACACTTGGCCCAAATAGTTTTTCTTAGGAAGTTAATCTAATATTTGAAGAAGAAATGATCAACTCTCCAGTCTCTTAAAAAAAACAGAAATAACCAGAAGAATTCGAGCATGGATGAATGTGGCTCAGGAGCCCTAATCCATCGCTGAGGAGGTATTGGCAGTGGATGATTGTTGTCATCAGGGGAGAGTTGGTTCCATTAAAGGATGTGGTACCCGGAGGATTGTGCATAATCCATTGGATGAGACCGTGCCTGTGCATAAAGGGGAAGCACTAGTTGAACTTAGTGAGCTGATTAACATACATGAAGAAGACATAAACATAAAAAAGATATGAAGTTGGGTGCATATAGTGTGAAGTAAGAGGTTCTCTAGAAGAGTTGGAAGAGAGGGAGAAAGATTACCATAAAGATGTGGATATATAGTGTGTATATATATATATATATATATATATAGTTATGTATATGTAGGGTTATGGGTCCAGCATCTGCTCAACCACAGGGCACAGCTGCTTGACTATGTTACCCCATGCTGTCGCAGGGCAGGTGTCAGGCTGTAGGAAAGCCCCGGGACACCGCTCCAGGGTGGGGAAGCACATTCTGAGGTCCCAGGGACAGGTGGAGCTGGTTCGGAGGTCCCTAGACCTACAAGAAGGCCGGGGGTATCTTGGACACCCAGGCACCACTGAATGCCCCAGAAGAGCTGAGAAGTCAGGGCCTGTGGGCTGGATCTAGCCTGAGGCTGAGGAGAAAAAGAGGGGCCCCTGGCTAGTCCCTGGGGGGTGGGCTTGGCTTGGTGACTATGGTGGCCATGGCTGGGAGCACAGAGAAGCCTTCTATGGCAGATCAGACAGCGGCTCTCTGATAAGAGGCAGTACATGGTTTTAAGGCATCTATTGACATGGCGGAAAGGTGAATGAAGTAACAATTAATATTATATATATATATATGTATATATATATATGTACATATGTGTATATGTATATGTATAGTAAAGCTTTAAACTATTAAATATTTTGTTTACATACAAAGAAATGGCTTTCCTTGTGACATTTCACACACATATTTCAATTTCATTCACCTACCCCCTCTATTGTTCCCATTTCTGTATCCCTCTTATTAGCCTCATTTCCCCCAAATAGTCCCTTCTTCTGCTCCCCTTACATATATAGTCCACTGCTCTTAGCTGTTGCTCCTGTTTGCTTCAGATATTGTCATATATTAAGCCAAAATTCTTTAAAAATCTATTTACTTTCCTTTTATGTGTATGGGTATTTTTCCTGAGGGTATTTACATTTTTTTTCTTTCAGTTTCTTGGGAAAGTTTCACACAGTGATTGTGTCATTTGGGTAGGTAATTTCTCTTGTTCCTTTATATTACTTTTTATTGTTTGTGGTTGTAGGGGTGGGGTGATGTGGGTAGATGGGTTGTTTCAGTGGAATAGCAAAGATTTGCAATGTAATGTTGAATAGACACAGTAATTAAGAACAGATTCTTATTTTCATCTTGATTTCAGTGGGTGAGAAATCCAATTTCTTCCTATTTAAATATAATATACCCAGTGGAGTTTTAAAGATGTTCTGTGCTGAACTTTTAGCTTCTGAGAGAGATAGTTCTTCAATTATTAATTGGGCATTGGATTTTCTCAGATGCCTTTTTAAGTTCAGCTGAAGTGATCAGATGAGCTTTCTTCTATATCCTTGTGGTATGGCTACATTAAGTTGTGAAACTAAATTTCCATGCATAGAATAAATCCATTTGTCTTGTAGGAAATAAGAATTTTTAATATTGGTGGATTTTGTTCAGTAATGGTATATTGTTATTTCAAAACTGAAATATGTATATACACACACACACCACACACACCACACACACACACACACACACACACACACACACACACACACACACACACACACACACATATATATATATATATATATATATACATATACATACATATATGTTCTTCCCAACTTGATCTATTAATCCATAGCAACAACTACAGTCGAGTGAATGGAGAACATTGGCCACTCTGGAGAAAGTGCAGGAAACTCTTCTTCAAACCATGCTGAGTAAATCGAACATGCATATAAAGTTTTTAAACTCTAGACATAAATATTTTTATAAAACTTTACATGAAATTGATAGTAAACAAATGTAAAGGAAATTATAAAATTTTTGCAAGATGATATAAAGGCACATTTGGTGGATTTGTGTTTGGTAATGCTTTTTTAGACAATTAAGGTATGGCATAAGAGTTTCCAAAATACAAACACTTCGGGAGAGTTTGATGACTTTTACAACTTAAATTTCTTGCCACACCCTGCAGTATGAAGTGTGCATATCACTCTAATGAGTTGAAGGCATTTTGGCTTCAAAAGTCTGCATCAAAATGTCTTCAACTGGTGAATGAATAAACAAACTGACATAGCCATTTAATCAAATATTAAAAAGACATGCATGAGCTTTAAATGTATATTAAATGAAGGAAGCCAGTGGGAAAGGGACATAGGCTACTTCTGTCAAAGTATATTCCATTCTATATGAAAGCAAAGAAGTGTGTTTGCTAAAAGCTCCTGGGTCTTTAGAAAGAAGATGAGATAGGGGAGGATGGAAGGGCTGACTTATGAAGCACAGTGCCTCTTAGGGCAGAGGAATTATTCTCTATGACACGGTGATGGTAAGTGTGTTGTGGAATCTCATCAAAAATCCATAAAGCCTTAGCCCATAAACTAATAGATGCATTTTAAAACAAAAATAAAAATTGCAGGATCCAAGGGTAAAACTCAGAGTGCAATGAAAAATTCTAATTCTATTACAAGTGAGTGAAACAACATGTGTGGAAGAGATGAAAGAAAATAATGTAATCAAAATAACTCTGGAAGCAGCTGAAAGGGTCTGCAACCCCATAAGAGCAACAATACCAACCAACCAGAGCTCCCAGGGACTAAACCACTATCCAAAGAGTACATATGGATGGGCCCATGGCTCCAGCTGCATATGTAGCAGAGGATGGCCTTGCTGGGCATCAATGGGAAGAGAAGCCCTTGGTCCTGCCAAGGCTCGATGCCCCAGTGAAGGGAAATGTCAGGATGGGGAGGTAGGAGAGGGTGCAGGAAGAAGGCGGATGGAATAGGGAGGACGGAGGGAGAACCTGGAAAGAAGATAATATTTGAAATGTAAATAAAATGCATCCAATAAAAATAAATAAAAATAACTTTGCAAATAAGTGAAATCTTGAAAACTAAATGACAAAAGACTTTTGCAGCAATGTAAGGTGCTCAAACTCATAAAGCTGCATCCTGCAGCAATATTAGTTTATATTTCTAGTCTATGGATACTGGAATCAAGCAATCATGTACTTGGGAAGATGGAAAAAGAAAACATTCCTGTTTTAAGATTTTTATTTTATTTTAATTACATGTATATATACAGGTCTGTGTGGTGTCCCAAGTGTCAGATCATGGATCAGGAATTACAGGTGGTAGTGAGCTACCAGATGTCAGTGTTGGGAACTAAACTCAGGTCCTCTGCAAGGACAGACAGTACAGGCTCTTAACTGCTGAGCCATCTCTTCATCTTGAACTAGCATTCTTAACATTGTTTATGGATCTACAATAGAGGAAAGGGTCTAGAGGAATACAGATTCCATAATAGAGTTTGAGACATCAATCAAAACACCTGTCTAACTTAATGTGGATTGATCCACATACAAGTACTTACAGAGCTATGTATATAAAATGTATGAATACAGATACACACACATACATATACACACAAAGACACACATACACACACACATACACACACACACACACACACACACACACACACACACACACACACACCCATGATATAATTTAGGGTCCAGACCAAATCACTAGTTCTAATATCATTCTTCAAGACCTAATATCATCTCATACAAATGCCTGTCTAACTTTATGACTGAAGAAAGGAAGATTTAAAAAAAAGAGCTTTGAATATGCTGTAGTGTCAGAAAAAGAGAAACTGCTGAAATTAATTAACTTTAATTAATAATGAGGATATGTCAAATGGATACAGGAGCCAGCTGAAAGAGCTTCCAATAACCAAAGTTGAATCAATTTGATCAGTAACATGTAGTAACAGCAAAAACAGCCTGTTACTGTTTAAGTGGTTTTTCTTTGAAAGTTGGGCTGAAGTTTGTCATTGTAATTGCAATTAGAGGCAGGGCCTTTAAGATGTGATAAGACAGAAGTATTGCTACCTCCTCAATTGGTTGATGCCATTATTTTAAAAAAAATTCTTCCTTATAGCTCTCTTTCCCCCACACCCATCCTGTAAGAACACAGCAAGAAGGCTCTGCCAGGTGCTGGCATGTTGGTTCTGAAGCTCCAGAGCTGACAGACAATAAACTTTTGTCTATTACAAATTTCCCAGTCCTCAGTGTTCTTTGATAGCAGGAGAAAGAAACTGAGACACACAATAAGGTAATTATTTTGGGGTCTTCAGTGATACGATTGTTTGAAAAAATAATAAAGAAGACAGAAATCTCTCAAAATTCCTAATAATTTATATATTCTGTGATCCCAGGAGGTAGAGTGCTATGGGAATTTCCTTATGTGTGGCTTTCATATATTAATTTTCTTTTGGAGATTAAAGAATGAAAAGACAAAGGAGAAAAAATTATAGTGAGGAAACTGATGGGCAATTACCTCAACTAGGTGATAAAGGTAAATATCAAAAGTAATATCATACTGATAGAATACATCTTTATTATAATATGGTTAAATGCCCTTTTGCCTATCTGGCCCACCTCCCCCAGAAAACAACCTTATTATAAACATAAGATAAATATCAAACTTCAGTTGAAGGAATATTTAATAAAATAAAATGTCTAACAAGATTTCTCAAATATATCAAGATTTGAAAAATAAGGAAAAACTGAAATAGTTTCAAAGTCAAAAGGAACCTGGGACCTGGAGTTTCCAAAGAAAATGTCACACTTGTGTTAAAGATTCTCAAGACTGATTGGCTGGTGAGAACTGACTGATTTAGAGTTTAGAACATGGCGCGTCTATGGTTTTAAAGCCACCTGACTGTGATAGATCTAAGAAACCACATTAAAAATCCGTGATATTTAACCGCTCTAAGAACAAAGAGGAATAGAAGTATAACTCAAGCACCTCTGAAATAAAACAGGCTGGATTGAAACTGAACTAAATCTACTTAGAGTCTGTAGAAACCTTGAGGAACTGCTATCTTGGACAGAGAACAGTATAATTACGTAAGCATGGGACCTGGTTCCCTTGCTGAGTTTTCTCAGGTGTATTCATTCCTGCCATTTATTTTCAGATAATTGAAGCAGACATCACAATTCATAGCAGATTGGCTATCTGGGGCATATAGCTTCCTTACATTTTGTTATTATTTACTTTATTATTTATTTCTATGTACCCACAAGATGCATCTTTTTCTTCCACTCCCACCATTTTAAGAGAATCAAGTTAAAACGTATTATCCTTCATCCCCAAAAGTCAGAGAGGTGATACTGTAGTCAACACCTTATCTTCTATTAGCAAAATCTTCATCTGAGATTAAAACTACTTAAAGGGATTTGTGGTGGCAAGTGTTACTGGAAGGTTCGGTTTTGTTTGGGCGCTGCGGTTTAATAGGACATTATTAAACCATTTAATTTCTCCTGCCGCCCCCTCAGGGAACTTTTTCTGTAGGTCTTGAAGTAAGCCTTGGGCCAGGCTGGTGACAGTGCATGTTCATCCAGCTCTGATTTCAGATGAGCAACAAGAACATACACAGCTGGACATTCAAAGTTGAAAATCTCAAGGAAAAACTACCTTTCATTTCCCACCGACTGGGACATTAAACCCAGATGACCATGGCGATCACAAGAGAAAGACAAATTGCAGAAATAAACAGAGCTATTCCTGGTCACTCAGTCATTTAAGTGGCAGTCTTATTTTATTTCAAGAGAATTCAGTATCCTTCCTTAAAAGAATAGAAACAAGCCCTTAGAAAGCTATTCTGTCAAAGGGACTATGATATCCAAGGGATCAGATCGTTTCACAGAAGGTAAAGTTCAGAGTTTGACATGCCCTAAGCCCAGAAATGGTTTTTCTATCCAGCACTGTTGAGTTATTACAGCAACTGCCAGCAATCAAACTCCAGTCACCTACGGCAGCCAACATACCACATCATCACTCTGTTAGAAGTAGGAAGTCAGATAATCCAATCTCAACCCAACTCTGCCTTTATCACTACATAATCTCAGCAAAGTAGATGAACCTTTCTGGGGATCAATTTCAATATTTGAGAAATTTGTTTTGTTTTCTTTTTTTAGGGTCCAGATAGAGATATGCCTTAGGGCACAAAGATGTTTGCCATCCACACTGAGGATCTGAGTTTGATACCCAAGACCCACTTGGTAGAAGGAAAACAACGACTCTCACAAATTGTCTTCTGACTTCCTCATATGCACTACGGCACCAGTGTGCCAACACATACATATACACACGTAATAAATGATAGATAGATAAACAGACAAATAGAAAACAACTCATCACAGATCCAAAGCCAGAACATTGTTTTAATTTATGAAATTTTTACTTTGGAATACATGTACAGTTACACTTCTTTCAATACAGGGTTTCTCTGTGTAGCTTTGGTTGTCCTGGAACTCATTCTGTAGACCAGGCTGGCCTCAAATTCACAGAGCTCCTTCTGACTCTGCCTCCCAAGTGCTAGAATTAGGTTGCTTATTAAATCTGGCAGAGCCAGTTTTTCCTCTAGTGCTACAAAAGTTAGGGCCTGTTGTCTGTTTCCTTGTTTCGTTTGTTTTCTTGTTTTACTTGGGACACACTTTTTGTTCTGATCTTAATTCCTAATATTAACTCTCAAATCACATATTACTATTGTACAAGATGTACAACTTTATAGTAGTATGCATGTAGCTTACAGAATAGCTACCAAAGAGTTAAAGAGACAATACTTTAGTTGGAGGGGTTCAATGAAGCTCTTCCCAAGGCAGGAAGAAGGCTGGAAGAGATGCAGGATTTAGATGAGGAGTCACAAGATATAGGAGTTAGAAGAATAGCCTTGTTGAAGAAACTGCAGATCATAGCAACAGAGTCAGAGCTGAGCTGATTCTCAGGGTGGAGTCCAGCTGCCAGAGGGAGGCATAGCACTGCGGAGACCGTAAAGGTGAACTGCACAGCTAGGTCCAAAGGGTCAAAGGAACAATAGACAGGCAGTGATATAAGTAGACCATGTCAGCAGTAGGGACTGTGCCAAGCTGAAGCATACGGAACACTAGGGAATTACCGGCTTGCCAAACTATCACACACCATCACCGTTGAAATATTTGACGCCCTCCTTATGGGGTCCACGAGAGGGGGCTGCATTCTTTTCTCTGCCAGTATATTTACTAAGTACTTTATTGTTGTTGTTACATGTATTTATTTGTTAGAGCTGGAAAGATAGCTCAGTGGTTAGGAGCTCTTCCAGAGGTCCTGAGTTCAAATCCCAGAAACCACATGGTGACTCACAACCATCTGTAATGAGATCTGATGCCATCTTCTGGTAAGTCTGAAATAGCTACACTACAGTGACTTATATATAATAAATAAATCTTTTAAAAAATTATTTATCTGTTCCCTTTACAATCCAATATCAACCCTTCCTCCTCTCCCAGTATTCCCTCACTTACTGCTTCTCTCTTCCCCCTTCCCTTCCTGCCTTCCCTGCTTCTTCCTTCCCACTTCCTGCTTCTCTCTTCCCCCTTTCCCCTTCCCCTCCCCACTTCCCCCTTCCCCCTTCCCCTTCCCTGCTTCTCCCTTCCCCCTTCCTACTTCTCTCTTCCTCATTCCCCCTTTCCTCTTCCCCTTCCTGCTTCTCCCTGCCCCTTCCCCTCCCCATTCCCCCATTTCTCCCTTCTTCTTTTTCTCTTCCCCCTTCCCCCTGCCCCCTTCCTGCTCCCTTCCCTCTTTCTCCTTCCCCCTTTTCCCTTCCCCCTTCTTAAGCTTCCTCTGGTTGCCAGTACCCCAGCCCACTCTCCACCTTCCATCCACCTCTTACTCACTTACCCCTGCACATTAAGTCACTGCAGGACTAGATGAATCGTCTCCCACTGAGGGAGGACAAGGCTGTCCATTTAGGCAGGTGGGCAGACAGGCAACAGGCTCAGGGATAAGCCGTGCTCTGGGTGTTTGGGAGACTCCCACTGCCCGTTTATGCTGGGGGCCTAGGACCAGCTCATACTCACTCTTTGGTTGGTGGTTCAGTCTCTGAGAGCACCAAAGGTTCAGGTTAGTTGACTCTATTGGTTTTTCTGTGGAGTCCTTATCCTCAAAAGAAGTTAGGGAAATAGTACCCTTTATGATAGCCACATATAAAATACCTTGGTGTAACCTAACAAAGCAAGTGAAGGACTTGTATGACAAGAACATCAAGTCTGAAGAAAGAAATTGAGGAGGCTATCAGAAGGTGGAGGGAGCAAAATCCTGCTTATGGATACGTATGATTAACATAGTGAAAACAGTCGTCTTCCCAAAGGCAATCAATCTACAGTTTCAAAGTAATTCTCATCAAAATTTCAACACAATTCTTCACAGATCTTGAAAGAACAATTCTCAACTTCACATTGAAAAACAAACTCAGGATAGCTAAAATGATCCTGAACAATAAAAGAACTTCTGGAGATATCACTATTCCTGACTTCAAACTGTCAGAGCAATCATTTAGAGAGAGAGAGAGAGAGAGAGAGAGAGTCAGGATTTCAACAGAGGTGTGTAGCAGTGGGAGATGGGGAACTGGAGTAGCCACTAGAAAGTCCCAAATGCCAGGGACCCAAGAGGTTCCCAGTATCCAACAGTGGATAGACATAGCCCCAGTTGAGGAATAGGGCATGGGACAACCCATCTATCTCAAAAATATTATCCAAGAATTGCTCCTGACAAAAGGAAGCAATTCTTGCAGGGAGAAAGAGTAAAGCAGAGACTGAAAGGCAATCCAGAGCCTGCCTCACGTAGGGTTTCATCCCATCTGCAGACACCAAACCCAGACATTATTGCTGATGTCAAAAAGAAGCTTGCTGACAGGAGCCTGGTATAGTTGCCTCCTGAGAGACTGTGCCAGAGCCTGACCAATATAGGTGTGTATGCAGGAAGCCAACCATGGGACTGAGCACAGGGACTCCATGGAGAAGTTAGAGAAAGGACTGAAGGAGCTGAAGGAGTTTGCAACCCCATAGAAAGAATGACTATATCAACCATCCATACCACCCAAAGCTCCCAGGAACTAAACCACCAACCAAAAAGTAAACATGGATGGACCCATGGCTACAGATGTACATGTAGCAGAGGACTGCCTGATCTGACGTCAATGAGAGGGGAGGCCATTGGTCCAGTGGAGGCTCAATGTCCCAGGGTAGAGGAATGCTAGGGCACAGAGGCAGGAGTGGTTGAGTGGGTTAGGGAGCATCCTCACAGAAGTAGCGGGGACAGGGGTAGAAGATAGGGGACTTTTGGATGGGAAACTGGAAAGGGAGATAACATCTGAAATGTAAATAAATAATAAGAAGAATAATAATAAACCGACATGGTTTGCTAAGTTCTTGGGCCTGATTTTCCTGTTATGATTTTAATATACTCATATGCTCATACAACTCCAATTTACTTTGTCTGTGTATACAGTGACAATCTTATTTTAGGCTTAAATTGTTTACTAGCTTGTGTAGCTTGGAGTTGCTGAACAGGTGGTGGTTTACACATTAACAGCAATGTACAGAGGCATTAAGCCTCTGTATGTGAACTTAAGATGGAGTCAAATGCTATTTGTACAGTGGACTCACCCAGTGTAAGACACAGCCTCATTGCAACAACATAAAATAGGGGCCCTGTAAGGGAATAGCAGCTTCTCAGAGAATAAGTACCATCTTGGGTTATTATAAGTAGAACACAAATTACATGGAGTCTAACTATAACTTACCTATTTTGCAATGTACTTTGTGATCAAAATAGTTGAAAAGGAGTGCTCTATTCATATCCCTAAGCACAAGTAATGATTTCATAGTCATGTATATATAAAGGTACTTTCATGATTATTACTTGGAAGAAGAGAAAAGAGAGAGACCTTATATAAATTAATTATTTTAAATTATATTTCACTTATCAATTTGCTACCTTTTCAGATAGGAGTTACTTCTTTTCATGGTGTCATGTGTCCCCGAGTCTCTCTCTGTCTCTGTCTCTCTGTTTCTTTCTCTGTTTCTCTCTCTGTCTCTGTCTCTGTCTCTGTCTCTGTCTCTCTCTCTCTCTCTCTCTCTCTCTCTCTCTGTGTGTGTGTGTGTGTGTGTGTGTGTGTGTGTCTGTGTGTTTGTATCTCTAAATACAGGTACTACCATTGGTGCTAAAAATATTAAAGTTACTATTCAGGTTCTTATAAAAACACACATGAAAGGCAAGAACAATAAAGATGGTAGGGGAGTTTATCTTCAGAAGACAGAAGCTGAGCCAAATTATCATAAGACATAAGACGGCATGTAAGTGAAAACATAATGCCTCAGTCGTTCTTAGAAGGGAGAACAAAACACTCATGGGAGGAAATACAGGAACAAATAGAGGAGCAGGGATTGAAGAAAAAATTATCCAGAGACTGCCTCACTTGGGGATCCACCCCATATGCAGCCACCAAACCCACACATTATTGCTGATGCCAAGAAGTGCTTACTGGCAGGACCCAGATATGGATGCTTCCTCAGAGGCTCTGCCAGAGTCGTCATACAGATACAGAGGAGGATGCTTGCAGCTAACCATCTGACTCTACATGGGAACTCCAATGAAGGAACAAGAGAAAGGACTGAAGGACCTGAAAAAGTTTGCAACCCCATGGGAAGAACACCATTATAAACCCATTAAACCCTCAGAGCTCCCAGGGACTCAAACACCAACCAATGAGCACACATGGAGAGACCCGTGGTTCCAGTTGTATAATGTAGCAAAGGATAGGATTTTCTGGAATTAGTGGGAGGAGAGGTCTTTGGTCCAGTGAAGTCTCATTTTCCCAGTGTAGGGGAATGCCAAGGTACTGAGGTGGAGAGGATGGTTGGGAGAGGGAGCACCTTCATGGAAGCAAGGGGAAGAGGGAAGGGATTGGGGGAAAAGGGAATAACATTTGAAATGTAAGTACAGAGAATACCCAATAAAACTTTTTTTATTTAAAAAAGAATATAAAGCATTGCTAATTCATCCCCATATATATTCTTATTTTTAAATATACTATGGTTTTTGTATAACCTGATCACTTTCTTGAACTATGACTGTTCCGGTTTCTCAAAGTCAGCTGTTTCCTCTCTCCTATCTCTTTATTCAGTGATCACCATGTACAGCTTACCTTGTCTTTATCAAAATCTCCCATTCTTAGTTCAGATTTAAAATCTTATGAGACTAATGAGGGTTAGTTCTATAGAATGATTTCTCTTGAATGACCATCTATCTATTTTATTAAAGAAATTCTGCATTGCTCTCAACCTGTATCCTTACAAGTCTTCCTGAGACATGTAATACCGAAACCCTTACATCACCTGCTTCCTGTGATATACATCACTTTGACTATCTTTCTTCCTCTGAAGCTAGATCTTATCTCAAATATACCCTAAATATATGCATGTTCCCAGACAAATCTGTCTTGCTCCCTCTTTTCTTCCTCTCTATAGCTACTCATCTTTTCCTTTTATGGCATAGACTATTTTTTTCTGCATGAGTGATCCAAAAATCTTTACAATTACTGATGGTTCTTTCTAGGGTCATATTCAAATTCACTCCATACACTTTTGGACAACTCTACCTGGAAATCACATCGACCTCTTTTTAAAAGTTATTGTATTGGTTTTATATGTATGAGTGTTTTCCCTGCATGTTAAGTGAAAGCATGCATGTTGCTTCCAAAGGTCAAAGAGGCCTTGAGAAGCCCTGGAATTGAAGTTACAAATAGTTGGGAGCCACCATGTGGGTGCTGAACATTGAACCTGAGTCCTTGGAAGAGCAGCCAGTGTGCTTAACCACTGAGCCCTCTCTCCAGCCACACTTGCCAACCTCTTATGTATATGTATTGCCAGTGCCTCCAGGCATACTCTTCCTCATTAGTATCAGTACCTTCCAGACACTTGGATAAATTACATGTACTGTCTGCTCATTGTAAAAAAAAAAAAAAAAAAAAAAAAAAAAAAGCTAAATTATCTACATCTCACCTTGTTTTGCCTTTCACAATTAGAAATTTCACAACTTTAATAACAATTACTTTCACAGAGATACTTCAGTACTTAACACTAACGGCCTTCTACGTGAATCAGGGGACAGCCTTCAGAATGGTCCACTATTTTTGCTCATGAATATAAGTGACATACAGTCCCCACAGTCAACCATTAGTACAGTTTGAGCATACTGTTTCCTTGGTTTAATGTAACAAGTGAATCCTCAGTTACTGTAAAACAGCACATAGCGTCTTTTGACACTCCTGTAATCATACTTCCAACCAGTTGTACATCTGCTCGCATCGACTGCTGAAGTCATGCCTAGTTTCTTCATTCTCAAACCAGCCCTCTGACTGAGATTTCTTTCATCCCCCTTGCAACTAAAAATCACAGAATAATTCTTCATTTCTTAGTGGCTGCAAAGCCACTTCCTCCAATAATTTTTTTCTCTATCTGCTAAACTTTTTCTTTCCATGTCAAGAATTGCTTTAATATTCTATCTCTTCTACTAGGCTACTGATCTTTATCTACCAACAAGTATTCTTAAAATCATCCCACACAGTTGCTATGACACTGTAATCCATGATGACCAGCACCTGCCTATCTGGTCTTTGTCAAACCATGGTATAAACTTATTGTAAACTTTTAGAGAGTACTTACCAAGCAAGAACAACTGTGAGTTGAATTGGATAACAACAACAACAACAAAAGACGGTTGTAAGAGATGATAATATATCACCATAAAACTTCTAGAATTTACCTTTCAGGGAAATGTAGGCACAGTATTTCTTGAGCCATGGGAAAATGTGAAATACACCTCACTTTCTTACAGGATCTATCACAGCCAGAGAGTATCATAAGGATCCAAGCAAGTCTCGGAGATTGAGAAACATTCTTAGCTCAACAGCTGACCATATTGTAACTTGGAGAAACAAGGATCACACTTGACTTCCACAGCTCAAATAGGGTACCTCCTACAAGCACTTTTTATAGGCCAGCATCGAGGTTGTACTCAGGCTTGGCTTAGGGTAATGTCTTAAGTAGTACTAACTAGGGCATCCGATGACAGATTGAAAACTTAGATCTTAATATTGCAAGCCAGAGTGAAGTAGCTTTTGCAGATGTGACATGGCCAGGTAGAATTTGAAATTCCAACAAAGAATTATGTGTTGCATCATGGGATGGCATAAAGTCAGGAATCAACCCTTTTATGTTAATGTGCAATCAATTTAGGGCAGATTCTACACCTCCACAAAATTAGATTATAATTAATATCGTGACACTGTTTGCAGAGCATCATAACATATTTTCAGGAAAAGTCTGAGCAGGAACTATAAATTTTCCTCTGGGCATGTAAATGTTTTTGCATAATTAACTGAGACAGGGATCACAGTGACTCACTTCACAGAACCAATCCCAATTAGGGAGCTGAGTCTTGAAAGGTTGTTGGGGTTTTTTAACCCGAGCACCCATAGAATTCACAGTTGCAGCTCTCTTCTGACATCCAAGATTTTCTCTACAAAAGGCTCAGGAATAAAAACCCATGGATATGAATTAAGAAGGAGCTAAAAACATCTCAAAAAATGTACAATAAACCTAGCACAAATCTTTACCTTTTCAAGGAACATAACTGCTTAGCTATGATGTCTAGAGAAATGTTTTCTTCTATTGTATCGTATATTTCTAATTATTATATAATAATTTAAAGTAAAACACTCGGGCATAGTCAGAAATTACTTCTTTTTCTGATGTCCTGAAATCACTATAATTTTTCCTTCCACCAGAATTCTCTCTTTAATCTCCCAGGTTTACATAAGATTTTTTATGCCAAAAGTGGAAGCATTTCAACACTTAAATGTTTCCCCATATACTACTTTATTTATAAAACCTATATGTATTCTACACCTTTGCATTTCCCCTCCCTAGCTTGACTTGCAGTATAATTAAGCTAAATTTAGCAAAGACAAATATACCTATTTAGTCACAAACTTCATACACAGTATCTTACAAAGGGCTCTGTCTGAGACATTACTTTTTATTTTCCCATCAAATTGGTACTTATCACAGACAGATAGTGGACGAGCACCTACTGAATCTTTCCCTTCAGACCTGTGCCTTTGGTTTATGTTCTAGGAAACATTTTCAGAAAACAATGAAAAGATGCTGATACTGAATTGGAGAAAAAAACAAAATGAAAAGCGATAAATGTTAGAGTAAAAAAGGCTCATTTTGTGTTTATCCTCACATGATTACAACTGCCAACCTTCTTAGCACAATTCTTGGGTCTAACCCTTCATGGTGAACTGAAATTAAAGGGTAGTTCTATTAAGCAAAAGATTTTTGTGAATTTATTCACTTTACATCCCAATCACAGCCTCTCCAGCCTCTCTCCCCAATTCCACCTTCACATGTCCCTTCCTCCATTACATTCTCCCCTTCCCCCATAAGTACCAACCCACCCTGGCACTTGTGCTGCTCAAGTCAGTTGTACTGGAACAGACTGGTAGGATTTGCTAAAGAAGGCAGAGGCAGAAAGCTCCTGAGTTTGAGGCCAGCCTGGGTTACACGTTTTTATAACCATAGTATTATTTTTGCCTTATTCTTAAAGTTTATTTCTTTTTCTATGATTATCTTCACTGATCATTGTAGTCCTCCTGGAAGAATGTTATTGAAACAAAGCACTCAAATTTGCACAAGCAAACAAAAACAGAATGGGAATTCACTGGCTCTGACTGCTCAGGGAATTTATAATTGCTCAGAATATTAATAGCATATAAGAATTGTAGTTATATCATTGTACTATTAATATTACACTGTTAATATCACATGAGTTGGGTATTCAGTACTGCCGGGTCTCTGTATCTCTCCTCTGACCATCTCTGGTTTTGGCCCTTATTTTCCCCTAATACAGCTCAGCTCTGACACCTTGGTATCTCCAAGCAATGGCAGACTCAGTAAGCAATGAAACCATTCTTTAAAAGAATGACAATCTATGTCCTCCACAGCCCAGAATCTGATTTATCCTTAGGTAAGTCAAATTCCTGAACTTCCATATGGAATTGTGATAGGCCCTAGGGAGGTAAAAAAGAAAACTGTGTTCAGAAACAAGGAAATAGGCAGGATCCAAGAACAATAGCTTCAGGTGTGTCTACTTTAGATAGTAACAGTGAATCATGCAAGGAAATCTAACAGTGGATAAATGTATTTTGCATAGTCTTTTAATAAACAATTTCCAATGTTGAACATACTCCCCTTTCCTTCTACCCAATATATTTATATTTCTAGGATAATTTTTTTTCAAGTAGACAGATCTGGTCAGATCTCTAAGCAAATTTGTGCAAAGAAAATAATTTATCCCACTCTAGGAGACTTGTCTCTGAAAGTGTGTTTGTAGGTTCTATATCCAGTTTGTACAGCAGTTCTTGGTTCTTCGCTCCCTTAGTGAGATAAAAATTGAGAAAGGATGGGACTGACAAAGGATCTTCATGTTTGAAATCAGATATCCACCTATCCAGGCCCAGAGTATGAGCATTTTGATCAAAATTGATACTTAAGGACAAGAACACTAAGTGAGACTTGACCAACAGAACAGTTTATTAACAAATATGTACTAGTGGAAATGGCTTCTTCAAAAGAGCCCATCAGTGTCCAACGTAATGGCCCCATAGAGAGGGCAGGCTGCCAATTTCACACACTCACAAGCTATCTTTTTGCTTATTTAAAAACAAGATCAAACAAAACCACCAACGTCATTTCCATTACAATTCAACACCACCATTCGGAACAAAAGCTTACCTTTGATGTAGAAAACAAAGTTTTTAGGGGCTCTGAGACTTTTCCAAAACACCTATTTTTTTGAGAAAGTAAACAAGGACAGAATTTACTGGCTGGCAGCCACAAGGTCTCATAGAAAAGTCCAAATATTAGTCATCATCAGCCTAAACCCCTCAAAGTTTTAGAGAATGTATAAACAATGTTCCGAAAATGTAAAAATGAAGTTTTAGTGGACTGGTCAGGCTCTACTGACCAAGCTGAGTTAAGACAAAGCAAAAATGACAGCTTTAGGAACAGCTCCCCTACCCTTCTCACTGTACTGAATTCCAAGGAGAACTGCAAATTCTCAACAACCTTCCTTCCAAAGTTTCTCCCCTCCCCCTTCTGCTCCCTTCCTCTCCTCTTTCTGACAATTATACTGCTGACCAATGGTAAAATAGTAGTTCACGCTCCCCTCACAAAAAAGTATAAAAGATGTATGCTTTTTGAGTCTGGGGTTGACTCTCCCCATATGTATGGAGTTAGAAGTAAACCTCCTCTGATTACAGTGGTCTGTCATCTAATTGTGTTTTGTGGGTGGCACTCCTGAGCTAAGACTCTTCAGGGTCTCACAACATCTTCCCCATCTCTCTTGAAGTCCCATAAGTATGTGAACTCCTTGAAAGCATGCCTTATGTCTCTTTTCCTCTTTTCTGCTACCTGAAATGAGAACGTAAAGCTAAGAGCCACAGCAGCCTCGTTGTATCAGGTAATACCAAGACTAGAACCCAAGGCCCATGATGACGGAGGATGATAACAGAAGACTCAGTCCCTGATAAAAATGGTAAAACCTTAAAACTGCATCCATATTGGCATGACAAATAAGCCTTTATTATGTGAGCCCACCGTTGAAGGGAAGGTCTGCTATGTCGGTGTCCAAAGAAGATTTCTAACTGGTAGGCCATAGAGGATGCCAGAAGCTAACACTTACTAGGAATTCAGATCCAAAAAAGTGACTAAATCCACTTATCTTCAGGGGATAGGTAGAAAATTTAAATAAGAATATAAAATAGGAAAAACAACAGAAAGGTCTAAGTAAAATCATAAAACAACAACAAGAAATGCTAACTGGCTTTACATAGACAATTGGAGGTCAATAGATAAGCTCCAGCCTTTTTGATTTTTACTTTTTTAAAACAGGGTCTTGATATGCAGCCCAGACTGACCTTGAACTCACAACCCTAATGCTGAGTTTATAAGCATACACCATCATACCCAGCTATATCTTTTCATATGAGACTCTCACTCTCTGTCAACTCGTCTCCTCGGCCACAAATATGGTAATATCACTTCTCCACTTACAGCTGTATCTGCTGGCTCAAAATAAAACCGAAATTCCTTAGCACAACTGTCAAGGCCAATGTTCTGATTATCTCTCAGTCTTGTTTCTGCCTTCTCCACATGCACTGCGCTTCATCCATCTTCTGGAATGTCCCTTTGACCATTCGGAAATGACCTCTACATGTCCTGTCCTCTGCCTTGTTTGCCTGGAAGAAACCATGACTATTGTTTCTCCATCACCTTGAGTATGCTGCATTCTGTGCATACTAGAGATGTTCATAGCCTGGCAGTGTTGCTCTTAGATCACAAAAATTAGATGTAGATATCAGAGATACTATATTTGATGGGCTTAAGTGATGAGCAATATTTAAAAGCTTAGCCAGTGGCAAGCAAATGCATCGGAAACAAATACCATGAGCAAAGACAGCAAAGCAAAGAAGATGTTTTGTAGAAAAGCAACTGGATTAGAAACACAGTATCCCACTGAGGTTGCTAAAGGAAGGACCTAAGGAGCTGAAAGGGGTTGCAACCTCATGGGAAGATAACAGCTTTATCAACCAAACAAACCCTCCAAGACTCCCATGGAGTAAACACCAACCTCTGTGTGCACTTTGAGAGACCTATTGATCTAGTTGTCTGTAGCTGAAGGTACCAGTGTCTGGCATCAATGTGAGAAGAGACTTTTGTTCCAGAGAGGGCACATTTTCCCAATGTAGGGAAATGACAAGGCAATGGAGTGGAGAGGGGGATCAGTGCACCTTTGTGAAGGAAATGGAAGCAGGCAGAATTAAGGGATAACATCTCAAAAGTAAATACAGAGTATCTAATAATAAACAAAAAGAAAGAAACACGGGATACACACTTAGGACAACCCTGTTGTGAACATTTCTAAATGTTTAACAAGTAGTGAACAACTGAAAGAACATTTAATGATGCCCTGTGTGCAGAGCCTTTTATCAGCTATGGTAAAGAAAATCAAAGATGGATCTTTGGAGGACTTCAGATTGATATATGCTAGGTCATTTGCATATGCTTTTGGTAAATATGCCATCTAGACATTTGTTATCAGCTTGAGGATTTTGTGAGCATGGCAATTCTTTTAAGTAAAGACATTGTGTTATTTAAGATGTAGAGAATACTTTTGTTTTAGATGGCTTGATATTCAAGCTCAACAACAAGAAAACTGAGATTCAGATCATTTAACTAATGCTGTCTGAGGTCACATGGATATGTTGACAGCATTCTTTCCAGTACATCATGCTAAATACAGTTTACTTAATTGGGTGGGCAATGAAGTGTCACTGAAGGGTTTTAAGCAGAGAAATGGCATCCTCTGTGAAGTGTCTTAAGAAGATGGATGCATCCATGTGGTGATGTGAAGAGCAACATGATGGCAGAGAGACCGATAAAAAAAAAACTAGTACAAGTTCAAACTGGAGATGATGCTTGGGGAATTGGCTATTGGAGAAAGCAAGTCTAATTATAATTATTTTCTGTGTCATTCATTAGGTTTTTATTCATCAAATAAATCCATCAAACGTTCTGTTTCTCCATCTCCTGGGTACATGATGAAAATGCACTTCCTCACCCTCTTAGATTTAGCTATGGTCATCAGACCTCATTTGCCCATTGAAACATAAGTAGAAATGACAAGCTTTCCCTGCGCTGTCTGTTTTCCCTTCCACTGTGACAACAAATAATGACCCAAGTGCTTGTCTGCTAACCTGGGCCCCAGAGGCAGAATGATGTAGAACGGAGCTCACTGTGACCCAGGATGGACAAGGTGCATTAGTGAAAAATATTTAAGTCAATTGGATGCAGGGTCTGCTATTACAACAATGTAATCCAGATATCGCTGGCTGATACCACATGTTTTCCTGGATCATTTCAAGCACAGCTTCACAAACTTTAACCACATGTTATATATACTTGTGGATGTTATTAAAATATAGCATTTGGGTCCTCCAGGTCTAGGGAGAGGTTCAAAACATTGTATTTCTAACATTAGCAGATGGTACAGTTACTGTGGTTCACCACCATGATATTGCAAGAGCCTAAAACCGCCCTGTCCAAAAATCATAACAAGTAGCCACCCATGACTGTTTAAATTTAGATTAGCTAAACTGATAAAATGAACAAATCCAGCTGCTCAAGTTTCCAAGCAATATTTCAAGTGCTCAAAACCCACACAAGGCTGAGGGCCACTGGATATGGTAAGTGGAACATCAAACATTTTTTCAATGATAGAAAGCCTTCTTTTGCTGGGTTCTCTACAGCAACAGTAAGAAATGCAAAGGGACAGTTGTTCGTGACAGATTTGGGAAAGGGGATGACAGAAGATACAGATTAGCCGAGGTGTTACCTTCAAGAAGAGTCCATATAAGGAACAGACAGTCTTGAGTCTTTAAATACAAAACTGAGACAATCAAATGTGACATTCAGTCTGTGTACAGGACAGACTATTGCCCTGACTAACTCTCACAGTTTATCTCAGGAAATCCCACTTCAAGGTAGGCAGTTCCCAGGCACTTACACTTACACACACACCACCACCACCATCACCAACCCCACCACCACCACCCCTACCACCACCACCCCCCACCACCATCACCACTATCATCTCTGCCCTGACCTTGCCTGCCAGATTTGGCCAATCTATTTATTTTCCCTGGAAAAATACACACGATTCCAACTATAACATTTGTTTTTGATCTCCTTTTCCAAATAGATAAAAAGTACTCAGTGAACACAGCCAAAAGAGCCAGAAAATTACACAGTAGAGTGGGTATGTGGGTCTGACTGGCTGTCAGCTGTTGCTTGCTGTGGGTGATGCTCTGTGCCCTCGTACTCACTTACTCTTGTTTCTCTTTATTGGTGACTCAAACAAAAGAAGTGAACTTTACCCGTTCTTCCTTCTATCTGCCATAAAAATGGTAGCTAGTTCTTCTTCAGGGGAAAAGCTTAGTAATTTAAGATCCAAGGGCAGCATGCAATTCTATGCACAGTGTCTATGTTGTGTGATCTGATGTCTATGCCTCCAAGGCTAAAAGAGAGACAGGCAATGACTAAAGCCTTAGCAGTCCATATTTTCGTGGTCTAGTGTACATGAGGAGAGGTAGAAAGGAGCAAGATGACTAACTGAAGGACGAAGCATAGAGAATGACCAGCTGGACAGAAACTACGGAAGAGCACACAAGACAATGGTGACAAGATTGCACCTCATATGCTCACCATTCGCCCTTTACCACGTGGATTAGTAAAATCTTCACAAGGAAATATCTGAGGCAATTTGTAAAGAGATAACTTTTATTTTGACTGAAGACTCCTTAAGCCCTGTTCCAAGATCCAGTTGCCCCGTGGCTTTAAGTGTCTGGTAAGAGCAGCAGCTCAAGGCAGGAGCATGAGACCCAGCAAACCACAGATTTTATGATTTGGAAAACAATCATGAGAAATACTGGGAAATCCTAGTTTCTCAAAAATCAGCTTTACCGACTTGACTTCAATGGTTTTAATTACTCCATGATCCTAGATAAAGTCCTGCCACCAAAAGTCCCATCTAGCCCAAGAAGAGGGTGAAGCTTTTATGCCTTCAGTCCAGGGAAGATACTACCTCTC
Source organism: Micromys minutus (assembly GCF_963924665.1). Lineage (NCBI taxonomy): Eukaryota > Metazoa > Chordata > Mammalia > Rodentia > Muridae > Micromys > Micromys minutus. Next base: position 15,693,346 of record NC_137969.1, read on the forward strand.
TTGAAAGCAAGCATCACATTGCCAAGGTCCTTGTTACTTTCCTAAAGAAGAATCCCAAATTGGGTGAGAATGAATTTATTTATCTGGCAGTGAAGATTTAATTAAGTTGAAGTTTTATTCTTCTATAACCAAAAATCACAGACAGCATAATTTCCTGAAAAGTCTAATGCCTTTAGCAAATTCTTTTTTTTATAAAGAAAGAATTTATTGAATTGATTGCATTTGCATTGTATTGTACTGAATTGCATTTATACTGTGTTATATCCTATGATCATTGGAAGTTTCTTTAGCAGGTTCTTAAAGGACCTTCTGACTAAGAGTTCACGATGCTGTTTCTTTGCATTTTATTGTTTTCTTTGCATTGTGATTATTGCACACACTCCATAATGTAAAAGAAATTTAGAAATTGTAGTTGAATAACAGAATAGAAAATCTGTAGTCATGCCTTCTTCCTCAGAGAGCACAGGCCATTTAAGTTTCTTAAAGACCCCAAGTAGATCTCTAGTTGATACAGACCAGGCTGAGTAAAACTACCTTCTTCTAATACAGAGGTTGGCAGATGTTTCTTGTTAAGAGAATGCCAGAGCATATTTTGGCCTTTCCCATATATAAGATATCTGTCCCAACTCTTCAGCTCTTACACTAAAAAGGTGGTCATGTGTACAGTTGCAGCAAAAAGGCATAGTGAGGCTCAATAAAGCTTTATTAACACAATGCAAGGCGTGACTTTCACCAATTCTTTGTTCACCAATAAATATTACTCTTTCTAACCATTTTAAATGTATTGACCATTTTTGGCTTGGAATGGTGCAGATAAAAACAAGCACCATTCTCTCCAATTTGGAAGCATGATGAAGGTTAACATATTCCACCTCTGCCTTATTCGTACATAATTTCATGTGGCCATGGTGTCTAGACACAACTCGAGGGCCGTAGATATTTGATGTATGAAATATTGCTTTACACACTGAGCAGTACTTTACCAGTATGTAAATTCTTGCTCATTGGCACGTGAAAGAACCACATGGAAGAACCACATAGTATGAGAAACACTGGAAACTGGCAATGGAGAAATGGAACAGTGGGAAAGACAGGAACAAAGGAAGGTAAACAAAGGGTTCAAAGAATCCCCTGGAGCAGAGGGATTAGCTTTGCTTTTACATAGCACAGTAGGATAACTATTGATTAAAACCATCCATGGTATATATTGAAGAATAAATGAAGTAGTATGAAATTATCAGCCAGCACATAAAAGTAACTAGTGTTTGAAGAGACAGAAATATTTACTTCCCTGATATGACTATTATGCACCATGTACATGCACCAAATTTTTATCATGGCTGCAATAAAGCTATGTAAATATGTCCTAATTTAAAAACTTAATTGAATTTGATAAAGAAATTTTTGGCTACTATGAGGTAAAAGTTTTAATACTTTAATTATTTGATTCCAACAAATAGAAAAAGTTGCATTATTTTGCCATGATTGAAACAAACCACAGAAACAGTGGTTCTCTGGGGATAGGAGTCAGTCTAGAACAGGCAGGGCCTTGCTCTGCCATCCACATTTCAAAAGTAGCACCACCCTGTCAAGAGCTTCGTATTTCTTTGAATAAAGCATGTTCCCGAGCCCCACACACTGCAGATAATGCCTCGATTCTAAAAAACACCAAACACTGCCTGCATCATGAGCCATAAGTAGGACCAGCTGCTCCGGAGTGAAATTTCCTGGCTGTTGAAGAGTCTCATGGGTGCAAGGTACAGCTCAGCTTCTTAGAAACCACATGTGGATTATCAGGTTGAAAACCTCCCTCCCTCTCCCTCTCTCTCCCCCTCCCCCTTCCATTCCCCTTCTTCCTCTCCCTCTCTCCCTTTCCCCTCCCCCTTCCCCTTTCTCTTTCCTTCCTCCCCCTCTCCCCTTTCTCCTTCCCCTCCCCTCCCCCTTTCCTCCCTCACTCTCTTTCCCGTTTTTAATTAAAAAATAATTGTATAATTTGTCCCCTCCAACTCCTTGCAAGTCCCCTATGCTCACTCTTAAATTAATGGCTTCTTTTTCTTTAATCTTTAATTGTTATTATTAAGATATATGTGGAAATAAAATACAAATATGAATACAATCTAAGTCCACTTAGTGCTGTGCATATGTAGTTGCCTTTAGGGCTGATTACTTGGTATTTGACAATTACTTAGGAACACATCTTTAAGGAAACTTCTCCCTCTCTCAGAAGTCCACAAATGCCTGTAGCTTTCCATGAGAATTCTTTCATCTATTTGACTTGTCAACTGGTGCTGTCATTGATTCAGGTTTTGTTTTGGCAGCCATATTGTTGAGATTTCATAAGTCTAGATTCCCTGTCATATGTAGACGACACAACCTCCCAACAGGCTTTCTGGTTCTCTGGCTCTTACCATCTCTTGCCATGTTGCTTCTGCAGTTCCTTGAGACTTAGGTGTAGGCACCGCATTGTAAATGTACCAAACAGCTGGGCAAATCATGATCAGTTGTTCTCTGCATTCTGAAAAGCTGTGAATTTCTGAAACTGTTTCTGTCCACTGCAAAAGGATCCTGTGATGGTGTGTGAGAACCACACTTATTTGTGGGTCTAAAGATAGGTAATTAGGATGGAATTAGGAATTACACTGGTTCTGGGATGTGTCATCAGTAGGCTCTCCTGTAAGATTCATGACTTGGTTTACCCAGCGGGTTTTTGTTTTGTTTTGTTTTGTTTTGTTTTTGTTTTGGTTGTGGGTTTTTTTTTTTTTTTTTTTTTTTTTTTTTTTTTTTTTTGCTGCTGTTACTGATTTTGTTTGTTTTTTGTTTGTTTGTTTCTTTATATTTAAGAATCATCTTGTGTAGCCATTTAAGCATTTTGTTCGGGGTCTAGAATGCCCATTGATTCCTTATACTTTCCAGAGCTCTTGTGCCATCTCCAACCCCTACCTATTATTTCTCACATATAACAAACCTTGGGCTACACTAATCCTGTTCAATTTGTTTAACATTTACTTGGAGACTCTTCAACATGTTGTAGACAAAGCTAGTTTTTAAACATAAGGCAATAATCCAAATAGGTTTAGGCTGGACTGACTGCCTAGTAGGCAAACCAAACAAACCTTAGAAATACAAGGATAAACATTCCATTAAGAAACAAATCAAGATCAAGTGCTAGGAATGCATCTACATGTGGCATTTAACCTACTCTCTGGTATGTAAATGTATTTCTTTAGTGAGGTTCTCAGTGGCTGAAGAAATAGTAAGAGGTAAGGTTTCCATTGAAGGTTGAGCTAAGGATGTAGAGAGTCTCTTTCCCTCCTCATCCCATTAGGCAAGCAAACCAGTAGGTCCCACGTGTACCTTCACTCCAGTGGTAGTGAGAATGCAGTCCTTACAGTCAAAACTTGCTCTCATGACCACACTGACAAACAGGCTCTTTTTCACTTTTAATTCTTCCATGGGTACATGGGGTCATAGACTAATGATGGGGTCATAGACTAACCTACTAAATCTCAAAGAGGTAGGCAGAAGAAAGAGTAGGAGTTATGTATTAATACAAGTTATGTATTAATACAAGTTGGGGCCTCTAGAGGGTCTGCCCTGAGTTCAGTGACTCTGAAATCTCAGTATGGCCTTGGTCATTTTCTACCATGGTCTTCCTATTACAACTTTTATTGCAGGGCATTTGGCATGTGAGTTATTGGTTTGCAGTCCATTTTCCCCTTTCCACCAGAAGATGCATCTTACATGTATAGTCCTAGGGCCGAACAGAATTTAAGATTCACTAGTAAATGAAAGTAGCAGAAATAACAAAAAAAAAAAAAAAAAGTAGCATAAATAAAGGCAGTGGGTGTAAGTAAAACCTCTTGCCACACAGTCTGATGACCAAAGTTCAAATGCTAAAACCCAGGGTAAAAGTGAAAAAGAATAAAAATTTTTCTTTGAAAGATTTCCTCTGACTTTTACATATGTGTGCAGGGGCATACATGAACCTAAACACACACACACACACACACACACACACACCTCTCTCCCTCTCTCTCTCATACACACACATACACAATTAATCTTATTAAATTGAAAAATTAATGAAGTGAATTAATTAAGTGTGAGAGAAAGGGGAGGAAGTCAGTGAAAGGGAAGCACCAGAATGACATGCATTAAGATCTTTGCATCCAGAATAACCTCTGGGATTACAGGAGAAGAAGCCAGCCTTCTCTGTCCTTTGTTTGGTTTTCTTTACTTTTCGAGCAACAGAATTCTGTTGACACAGTAACACTGTCTTTAAAACCACTCCCAAATCGTTAACATTTATTTCATAGCCACGGACTGTCTTCTCAGCTGCAAAGGGGGTAGGCTATCTTGAACTCTAGGACACAGGCTTCAAAGTATGATGCACAGATTCAGGTCTCTCTGCATGTCCACACTCCCCATTGTTCAATGCCTCCTTTATTCATAGCAGCAGTCAGAGAAAATCCAGCCCCATTCTCAGTGTTCTACGCCTTATGTCTGAAATGGTCTTATTCATTTAAGCTGTCTTATTTAGTGTTGAATTGGTGTCAGAAGACAACATGACCAAGGCAACTGTTACACACAAAAACACTTAACAGGGGTAGGATGACAGTTTCAGAGCTATAGTCCATTATCATCATGGTGGGAAGCATTGCAGTGTGCAGGCATATTTTATGCTGAAGGAACTGAGAGTTCTACATCTTGATCCTCAGGCAACAGAAGGAGACTAGATCCCATGCTGGGAGGAGCTTGAGAATAGGAGACCTTAAAGCCCACCCTCACAGTGACACACTTCCTCCAACAGGGCCACACCTCCTAATAGTACCACTCTCTTTGGGTCAAGTATTTAAACACATAGATCATTTTAACACATGATCTATGAGGTCAAACCTATTTATACCACCACATAGGCCCAAACAGTTCAGAAGAACAAATAAATACCAGCATAGTAGGCCTTCTCCTTTAAGCCTGCCTTTCTTATCCTCCAGATTAATACTGGTCAAGAGAAAACGGCATGCCCCAAATGTGAACTACACAGCTGATACAAAATTTTATAGTATGTATATTAAAACAATAAAATGAAACAGGAGAAATTTGATTTTAATGATATATTTTATTTAGTTCAATATATATTTTTAATCATTTAAATGTGTAATCAATATAAATACTAAAATTAGACATTTTGCATTCCTTCTGTTCTGTAAAATCCATTCCACCAACACCAGGTCATCAAGTGTCATACATCTGTAACTTGATTTAAAACAGAAACAAAACCACAGGATTTCCCTTTCCTTCTGGGGGCACTTTCTTTAACATGAGTCAAAAGTCCCTGAGTCATTTTTTTTTAATTCGAGTACAGGTCACTTTTGTATTTCACATCTATCTTCTTTCGTCCCTCAGAATTTTATCATTTTAGAGAAAGAACAGAGACATCGCAAGTACAAAGCACCAAAGAGACATATGAAAAGTAGTTGGCCAAGCATCACTGAATCCCAGCTGAGTTATAGGTGTAGCATGTATTTTCTGGGATCTTGATCTGTAGAATGCTGGAGCTTATCCCCAAAGGACTCCACTACTGGAGTGCCAAAGCAGAGAAGGCTGATGTTTGGCTGGATGCTGGCAGAGCATGTCAGGAAGTCTAAAGAGCAGAGAGTGTTGACAGAGAGTGATCCAGCTGATGATGCCTGGGACACACTAATGAAGTGAGATGTTCAGTGCAATAAAAACAAAATTGAATCTTTCAGGAATATGAGCCAAGTCTTGTAGCCAATACATCTCTTATTTACAGAAATCAATAACTCAACACATTACACGCTGAGTGTTCTGGAGTGTGTTACAGAGAACACAAATAACACTTTTCCCCTCAAGGAGCTGACCACCTAGCTAGAGAAATAGAATTAATGGGCAAATCAATACATGTTGCACCAAAAAAAGGGGGCTGTATTGTATGACATGAATTTTAAATATTTTAGAAGGATAATAAATATAAGAACTTGGATAGCATATTCTTATGTCCCTAACACATAGGTAGGATGACTGCTGTCTGGATGACTTTAGGATGACCACTTTCTTCTCACAACTACCACTCGGTAATGGTCGTACCAGCAGGCAGCATATGATGCTTTCTCTCTATCTTTGTTTAAACCGAGGAACCCTGATGCTCATCACATGGGAAGAAGGAGATCAATAATGAACAAAGACAAGCTTACATTTTTCACATTCAAATGAAATGCTACCTGTGGCCTATTCTCACAGTAGAAAAACTAAGCTGTAAACTAACACGGGACAGAAAGGGAAACCTTTACCACATATACAAGAATGGAAAAGGGGTATTAGAAGCATTATACAAAGGCAAAGTAACTCTACAATAGATGGGTAGAGAGAAATGTGATTGATAGATAGATGATAGATGCATGGATGATAGAGGGAAGAAAACAGAGAAAGAAAGAAAAGAAAGAAAGAAAGAAAGAAAGAAAGAAAGAAAGAAAGAAAGAAAGAAAGAGAAAGAAAGACAAAGAGAGAGATTTTATTAAGGAGTCTATGAAAACATTCAAATTATTTTACTTTGTGGAATTTTTATCTACAATTTTATTTAGTTAACCGTGAAGATTTTAAGCCATATGAAAGACATTTTAAGACAAAATGTGGTACTTTGTGTTTTCCTACAGAGATGCATTGTTAACAAAACATGTATCAGCTATTTAGAAGGATACCATTAAGGTGTCCCAAGATGGTGTGATCATTATTTATTCATTGTGTTATAGTGGATGTATTTCCCCTAGGGATTGTAGGCATCAGAGGATGAGGACAAATTCTAAGATCCCCTCCCAATGAGATGTAAGCCAAAAAGAATTTTAACATAATTCTGCCATATTTTGACCAGAGACTTACATGGGGACCCTTTAATGTGTGTTTAATAGAAATATGCAGAGTATGTATGGTGATAATGATTAAACATCGCAACTACAGTAGCAGAAGGGATGAGGGGGTGATTGTTGGTTCAGGTGCCTTCCATGCAAATATGAGAAGCTGAATCTTAATTCCCCAGAATCTATATAAGGCTGGATGTGGTTCCTGCACACCTGCAGTAAGGTGTGAGAGGGAGAAAGAATCCTTGGAAACTTCTGGTCCAGTTTGCTTGACATATACAATGCAAACAACAAAAGATATGGGCTCAGGCAAGGTGAAAGGACTGATACCCACTGTTGTCTTCCAACCTCCAGATACATCTGCTAGCATGGGAACACCTGAAGTCACACAAAAATTAGCACATGTCTACATACAAACAGAAGATGGGGAGAGAGACAGACAGACAGATAAGCAGGCAGAAGGACAGACAAAGATAAGAGACAGAGGAAAAGATTGATTTTTTTTTTTAAAGTTTGTCCCTATAGTCCTGGTCATTAGAGGAACGTGTGTGATCTTGATACTGACTCTATTGCACTAAAACACAAAGCTGCCCCAGGTAGTGTTAGAGCAAGGACTCTCAGGACAAAATGAAGACAAACCACAGGGCAACACCAGAAGGCACTGTCTCACCCCCTAAACACACCTTTCCCAGAGCCACCATAAGCAATCTTTACATTCAGCCGGGCCATGGAGGTTCTGACAGCAGAAATGCAGTTCCTTCTAGAGTGGGAAGTAACAACTCTATGGCACTATTTCCACCTTCCACATAAGAAGGGGCTTCACTTTTCACTTCCTCCCTGTACTTTCCCATATTCTTCCCCATATATGTCCCAATTAAAATGTGTTTCAAAAAATAAAAATAAAAACAGTAAGCAACAAATCACAACGAACCTAGACTATTATGCTAGTCTAATCATATACTGATAATTTTCTGGACTAGGAGAACTTTGTGGAATGAATATAGGAAAAAAATTAACAGTTTTCACTGATTGATTACTTCAGCTGGTCAGTAAATGAATGGGATAAACATCAAAGATAAATCTTAGGTTTCAGTAAAAGTTTATATATTCTCACTTCATCAAATATTTCATTAGCACTGTAAGGATTAAACTGGTCTGTGACCTGCAGAAAGGTCTCTGATTTTGTGGCTGATTGACTATGCTTGGATACTGAAGAAGAAATAAAGAAGAGTAATAACCTATGCCATGCAGTGTATGCTGAGAGCTTTATGGTAATCAATATGTTTTGTCTTGTTAGTCTTCATGTTGTTCTATACTCATTTCATGAACCAGATTCTAAAGCCAGTAACGATTGTACAACTTGCCCAAGAATTGCTAATGAAATACCAAACAATTGATATGGGAAGGGAAAAAATTATTTAGCCAGCTTAATTTTGAGAAGGTTGGAAGATATACAGGGGAATTATTTCATAGGGTAATGGGTATTCTGGCTTTTCTGCATTAATCATGCAATAATTAAAGTGATGGCAAGGCTCCGTGGGTAAGGTGATTGGCACCAAGCCTGTTGGCCTGAGGTCAGTCCTCAGAACCCACATAGAAAGAGAAAAACTGCCCTGTAAATTTTTGTCTGAACTCCACAAGCATGTGTCATGCCATGAGTGAATGCCCTTAAAATTACATTAATTAAATTATAATAGATTTTTCAAAAATGTACTTGAAGGTGAGTCACATTATAAGAAAAAGGCATTTCTTTGGGCATATACTTTTGGAAAGGTGAAAATTCGAGCAATCCTACTGTCTTGGGTTTTGAGTAAAGGAGTTTATGATAAATATCATTGCCCTTCAAAGAGACCCAATGTTAAGAGAATCAGCACAGGGAATGATACGGTACAGAAAGCATTTAGGGGAGAAGGAAAAGCCAATATGGAGGATTATGGAATCCCAGAGCAGACAAAATTAAAAACAAATGCTTTGTGTCAGAATGCCTTCATCATGTGATCCAAATACCTGGCAGAAACAGTGGAAGAGAAAAAGGATTTATTTTGGGCCATGGATTCTGAGGCATCACTCCACCATGACAGACACAGCAGCTGAGAGCAGCCAGAAGAAAACAGGAAAGGGACTGCTGATGCTAAAGCTAGCTTTTTCACTTCTCTCCTTTACTGCCATCTGACCACCAGGCCAAAGGATGGGACTACAATATGTGGGGTCAGTCTTCCCTCCCTTGGTTAATCCTCTCTAGAAATGCTCTCAAAAACATGAACAATCTCATATGTGATTCAAAGCCTAATTGGATTCACAGTCAAACTGTCAGAGGCTGCGCACACAGCTCAGCTGTTAAAAACATGTGTGACTCTTGCAGAAAACCTGGATTTGATTCCCAGTACCCATGTGATTCACACCCACATATAACTTCAGTTACAGGGGATTTCTGATACCCTCTCCTGACTTTAACTATGCCAGGCTTGTAAGTAGTATGCAAACATACACGCAAGAAAAACACTCATACATAAAAGTAGAGGGGTAAGTGAAAATAAAAAACATAGCTTTAGCCACAACTGAAGTCTGTTTTCCACTGCTATTCTGTAGTTTTCCATATGTATATACATACATACATACATGCATACATATATATATGTCCCGCGCAACCGTCTCGCCAGCAAGAACGACGCGGCACACGAAATAGGATTCTTCTGCGGTAAAGCTTTAATGCATCTCGAGAGGCAGAGCATAAGCTTGCAACACATGAAGATGAAGACCCCAAACTATCTAGCCCGTCCCCTTATATAGGAATCAGTCCTTGCCTTGGACGTGGAGCCCCCTGATTGGTTGAAACTCATCAGGCCCTATGACGCCACGGGAGAGGCAGAGCTCAAGGAGTGGAAAGTTACCCAGCGCATGCACACATGACTTGTTTACTGCTAACTCCAGCCGGATGTCAGCGCCATCTTGTAATGGAGAATGTGCAGGCAGCGCCCCACACATATATACATACATACATACATACATACATACATACATACATACATACATACATACATACAAAGAAGGGGAATGGAACTGGATCATGAAATCATTGTGGTTCAGACAAAATCTTACAGGCTCAAATATTAAAATTTGTGTCTGTTTTAGAGGGCAATGTTAGGTAGTTGTCGCTAGACACATGTTCTTGGAAGCTGTCCCTTCTGCCTTATGTTTTCCATCTCCCTATAATCCCTGGGTACCACAAAGTAAGAAATCTTATTTCCCCTCCCATACCTTCCTCCCTAAAGTTTCGTCAACAACCATGAGGCCAACAGACCATGAAATAAGCCCCTCTAAATTTTTATTCAAATAAATCCATCTTCCTCTTTAAGTTGTTCCATTCCATACATTTTGTCAGTGATATAAAACTAACTAACATGGTAATTGCAGAGGATGCCATGCGCACAATCTGCAGAATAAGCCAGTGGGCTAGACACCTGATGCTACACTTCAAGTCTGGAGTATGTCTGAGGCAGAATTCTAAGACCCAACACATTATAGTAAGCAATATGATTTACTCAAAGTCCATAGATTCCTATGCAAATCTCATCAAAAATGCTCTTATGGAAGTATCTAGAAAATCTGACCACATAAAATGGCCCAGTCAAGAGGCAATAAAATTAGTGATCTCAAATGCAACATAAATCATTTTAAACTCAGCATTCTGCAACAAATTGCATGCATGTCTTTGTTTCAGCCTCCTGTTCAGGCTGGGTATGAGATGCTTACAGAAATTCTGGGCATCCATCTACAACAACATTCAGAAGCAAAGGACCATTGTTTCCAAAGAAAACTCCCCCAAATAAGAACAAAGATTTCTGAAAGTCCTTTCTGTCACACAAATCGGTCATGAGTTAATTCTTAGGCCAATGACTGCCACAAGAAAGGGAAGTACCCTTTATGAAGCTCACAGGGCTGCCATCAACAACAAGACAGATAAATTATTTCTCACTTATGTGGATCTCACGAGGAAGGCAGACCTGCTCAAAGAATGAGGACCCTGTTTTCAACGCACACTATTGTGTTGGGAGTAATCAAACCAAAATAGTTTGATAATTCTTATAATATTATTTTCCAAAATAAGCTTCTCCTCTTTTCTGGTAAGCAGAAAGTTGAACATAATCTGCCCAAGGGAATATGTCTGTGGACAAAGCAATGGCTTAATGCATTAAGAATGAAGTATAAGAAACATCTTCCAAACTATAAACATATTTCATATTCAAGCTATTCCATGGCTCCATTACTATCAAAGAAGCTGAGAAGTAGAAAATCATAACTTTGGATTATAAAATAAGAAAGCCATCAGACACACTTGAGTAACTGCCCAAACTTAGAACATGTTATTCTCTTAATGTTTTCAGTTTTTTTTTTTAATGCATATACAAACCCTTCAGAAGTCTGGTGAAGGTGGCAGTAAAATCCTCTTTTTATAGTCAAAGATGGTGAAAAGCTCTGGAGACGGATGGTGGTGGCAGATGCACAAGCATACAAATATGCTGCTTCGTGCCACTAAATGATAAACTTACCCTAGCTATTAAACCCCTACGCCCTGTGCATCTTCTAGCCACACAAGGCCAGTGGGAAAGCTGAGAGAAGGAGAGGTTAAGACAAGCTGAGATCTGAATCAAGGCACAAGCAACTAGGTTCTGGATTCTAGTTATTATAGCCAGTAAAATTGCACATCTGCTCACCTGTATACCCATAGCTGGTAACCTATGCTTTTAAGATATACTCATGGGAGTTGATTTCAACAAACAATTTACATTTCGATGAAGTAAAGCTAGTGTTTATATTTCTGACCAAAGACTATCAGTGCTTCATCCCAGCCTAGTTAAAGAACTCTAGAACAGACTTCTGTAGTTAAATCTATTCTCTCCAGTGAGGCCTGGAGAGTACTTACTAATCATCTAAGTGAGAATCCCCGAAGTCACACTGTAGTGAAACAACTCCCTCAAGGTTCACACCCCATTGCCCTGTAAGTGCTGCTATTATATTTTCCTCAAGTGGGTCCCAAATATAACTCCTCCTATGTATGCCTAGACTTCCTTCCTACTCTGCTTCTTCTGCAGCCTAACATTTAGGATCACCTGGGTCTCTCCTGGTCCTACAAATTTGTCCCCTATGAGGCCATCAAGAGGAGCACTATTGGATAAATATCTAAACATGTAATGGGGGCCAATAAAGAAGTTTTAGTAAGAAAAGGGGAGGTGTATTTGAGAAACATTAACATCTCACTGTCTAACACGTGTCTGTGTGTGTGTGTGTGTGAGAGAGAGAGAGAGAGAGAGAGAGAGAGAGAGAGAGAGGGAGGGAGGGAGGGAGGGAGGGAGAGAAAGAGAGGTGGGGGAGGAGAGAGAGATGCCCACACGCGCCTTTGTTCATGCAGAAGCCTGAGAAAGATGCTGATGTCCTCCTTTAATATTCTCCATATTATTCCTTGGATTCCTCTCACTCATCAAGCCTGGAGATAAGCTGGCGGCCAAAGAGCCCCGGCTCAGTCCATGAAAAATAAAGAATTAGGAATGTTTCCTGCTTCCACATGATTACGAATTTGCCCATCTTCAACAAGAGGAGTCAAAGAAGGCTACCGGCTGCCAAAAGCCTGTTCTATCTAAGAACAAATAATTTACAACTACATAAGATTCCTTTGATCCTCAGTTCACCAAAGCAGCACAAAGTATTTTCTTTGAGATTTAAAGAAAGATGAGGAGATCGGAGTTAAGCAAGTTATACCACCAGCACTAACAATTGCTACCATCCATTGGCCATCAATTGTATATCTAGCCATCATGCATGCATTATCAAATTTAATCTTCCAGCAACCCTACAATGTAGTTAAGAAAAAATAAGGGTTGAATCCTAAAGTGGTTTGTTCAGACACTCACAGTAAATGGCTGCTGGATTTGGACCACATGAAATAGACCATAATGCCCCATTCACTCCCGAAGGCATTGATAACTCTCACAAATCAAACAGCATAAATAAAACTCTCCCCATAATCCTAATACCACAGAAATACATCCAAGATGTGGACCTCTGAACCAAACTTCCCTTATTTGGATTGCTGTCTATATGAAAGTGAGGGCAGACACAAGATAAGGCCGGAGCCTGTGATTGGGCAGTGGATAAAGAAGGTGAGCTGAGAGTTTTAGAGATGAGACAGATAGGGACACATAGGGAAAAGGAAGGAAGATGGAGGAAAAGAAGGACAAACCCAATCCACATGGCTTTAAACAGTCACAGGTAGTTATGAATATCATATAAGGGATGGATTATTACAGGACAATTTTCCCATCTAGGTGGGCAGCTTATATCAATATCAATTGGCTCTGAGTTCATTATGTGGGTGTTTTGTGGGTTGAGGATTTACTGCTATAAATATAACTGATAAATTACAATCCTCTAGAGTTTTGACTTTACCAGGTGTCCAGGATTTGTGACAGCTAAACACAGGGGGCAGATGGCTAGGAATGCAAGCAGGATCCAAGGCAAGAGAAAGGCCCAGTTGGATGGCCGCCACATTGAGACCATGGGACCTTGGGGACAGGGAAACCACATTATCAGAGCATATCCAGTGATGGTGTGGGTTGCTTGTTTTATATATTTCACGCAACACCTTACACAGGACACACAGGCTTTCCCCTGCTGCTGAGATGCTTATTCTTCCTCATCTCAGAAGATGTACAATTCAGGTCTCTTGAAGACCAGGAGGCCTACAATAGCTTCCTTATTAACAGACCCAGAGGTAAGCCTTTTTATCCAAAAGTCTGAGAAAACCCTCAGAAGTCCCAAAAGACAAAATAAAAGGAACAGTATAATTTTAAGCAAAAAATGTTTAAAATCTGTACATTTATCTTTGTTTTGTAAAATAAAGTTGTTTTAAAAAAAAAAAGGAACAGTATGAGTAGAGAGAACCACTAGCTCCAAGCTGTGATTGTTCCTCCATCTGGCCCTGTGCAGGTCTCTGTAAAGTCAGGTCTGAGAGAAGACACCAATGTACCCTTAGCCCAAGTCTTCAGAATGGCCTTGAAGGCTGTGAACAGCTGAAATTTGATACTTAACGTGGAGTTGGATACAGCCTGTGTTCCTACAAACTATTTCTTAGCTTACCTGTGTCTCAAGGTCCTCGTTGTGTAAATACACATCAATAGGTCATCAAAGAGAACTGAGCACAGATTTCCTTTGCAAAAGTAATGAGCACATAACACTCTGCTTTAGAACACTGTTTACAAAAACACTTCATTGGAAACTAGCCTAGCAACACTGGTTGGGATCAGAGTGTAATTAGGGGAAAGAGTGAATGCTTTCTGCATTACATTCATAACGAACTTTCTTGTATTAAAGGGTCTGAGGGTTTTCTTTATATGAATAAACAGAATGCCTCCTAAATTCATTTGGCCACTGAGATATGCTTTGACCTTAGAACATCAAGTTACCTCTACCAAGCATATATGTGGAGACAGGCTGCTGTAAAACTCGTATTTTTAAAGATTTTTATTCTTTTCTACAAGTGTCAGAAAGAACTCTATTCTTTCATTATACCTATTACCTTTATCCAAGGCACCTAAAAAATACCCAGAGATAAATTGTCAGCTATTTAGACAGGCAGGTAGATCTGATCCTCATATTACAAACTCACAACTGCCAGTAGACATGAGCAGATGCAGGAAGAGAGTGAAAGCAACAATCAAAAGCCACAGAGAAGACACTGACGCATACATCATCCTCTTGAGAGACAATGGCAGGCACTGGCCCTCATTATCTATATCTCCAACCTATGTCATGCTCATAAGAGAAAATAGGGTTGAAAAAGGAAAACCCACTGGGCCCAGAAGGCACTAACTAACTCTGCCATTCACATCACTCTCCCTTCAAGACTTAGTTTTCCTGAAATGAGTCTAATAATATGTTAGCTAGATAAGAGCTTAATTGACAAACAGAATAGGACATAGTCAGTGAGTTCTGGACTGAACTAAAGCATTTAGAATATATACATACTCTGGTTCACAACTACATGGACCTTAAAAATTATCTACTGCAACCTCTCATTCTGAACATGGTGGTTTATCCAAGCTCACATAGTTCATTTCTATGAACCATGACTCGAACTGGGACTCCTGACTTTTAATACAAATGTGTTTTTGCTGTTACTCAAATATCTGCATCATCTTCCCTTTGTTTAATATCCAGTGAGATTGGAATTGAGCTGAATGCAGCCCTGGATCTTGAAGGTAAATATGAAACCCTCTTATCTACTACATTCAGGTTTAAAGGAAGTTCTGGCTAATCAGAGTATCTCACGGAAATTAAAAAATCCTCAGCACATAAAGGTCAGAGAGTCCTGATATATGTCCCACATAGATTAATGACTTCCAAATCATGTGAAAGCAACACAGTTCACCTTTGAAACTGGGCTGGACACAATTTCCTCTGCCTTTAATGACTTTGGATCCCCACATTGCTTCTAGGCAACCATGCTGGATATCAATCATCAACACACTAAACTTATAGCCCCACTCAGAGATTACACTGTGTGTGCAGGGTTGGTTAACAGAGACCTGGGTTAATGGAAATCCAGGTTGCAAATAAGCATGCATAGAGATTTATGACCAGTTTCCAGGAACTGTGTCATTTAGAAGATCTGTGCCTTTGCTTTCTTTTCTAAATACAGGCTAATGCTTCACGTTATACTAATTTTTAGAACTCAAAGTTAGCACCAAGAAGCAGAAGTGCCCTCTAGATGAGTTTAGACTTTATGAAATCTGCACGCATAGCAACTAATGTCAACTCACCCTTGAATTGACAAGAACAGGTCGGCCTAAAGAATAAGCAGACTTATCCAATCAGAGCAGAAGTACTGAACTGCAATTCCCCAAACTCCTTAAGTTTCTTCCCCTTTCCCTCCCTACATCTAGCTGTTCCCTTCCAGAAGTTGCAAAATACCACATTTGAATATTCACATGTCACCCAAGAGGGCCAGAGGGATGCTCCCTGGAACTGAGGATAAAGAGATTGAGAAGAATCACCCTTGATTACAACTGTCACAGAGAACAGGGAAAGTGACTGTTTTAGAGAATGAAAGGCCAACACTGGATTACCACTGACCCACTGACCCACTGACCCGTTCCTGACTGTGTTCCATCCATTTAGGCAGGTCCAGGAAGCTCTGGCAGTGAATGGAGCTGAAGCCACAAGCTTCTAAGGACTGGGAACCATCTGGTTCTGAAGGCCTCCTGCCATTTCACAGTTTGCTTTCACAGTCAATAAAGACAGCATTGAGCCTATTTTGTTCCCCTAAGTGTGAATGGCTTCAGCATTCTCTGTTACAGTTGGAGGCCAAAAAAAAAAAAAAAAAAAAAAAGAAAAAATCAACTAAACAAACAAACAAACATCAACCCCATTATTATTCAAACTAGAACTTAGAGTTTACCTGTAATTCTTCCTCAGCCACACTGTTTCCATCCAGAATGCCTGCTGCTTTCTGTCCCTATTAAACTAAATCCTAACTGCCATCGCCATGGTTCTAATAAATTATATCAACAGCATTTCTCATCATTTATTGCCAATATTTTCATGCAGAATAAAATTTTAGTAGTCTACTCCCCTTATCCTTCTACTGGCACACACACACATACACACACACAAGCACATACACACACATACACACACACATACATATACCCACACACATACAAACACATACACACACAAGCACATACACACGCATACACACATATACACACATACACATACCTACACATATACACACATACACATACCCACACATACAAACACATACATACATATAAGCACACACACACATGTAAACACACACACACACACACACACACACACACACACCTGTTATACTCCAGGAATATCTAGTTGTTTAAGATGTCATGATGAAGTTCTAGTCTCCTCAGTTCGAATTCTGGTAACCCTTTCTTTCCCCCTTCTTCCTCAATTGTTTTACTTATATTTTACTGTCTCCCACTCACTAGTCAAGACTCAAAGAAACCTATATCTGAGCCTTACATGTCCCTAAAATATGATAAATCCCAATCCTTCACAATGCTGGATTGCCATGGACTTAATTCTGCTATCACATCTACTACCTTGCTATGTGATAACCACTCAAGTATCAATTTCCCATCGAATACCTAGCACTATGTGAGAGAGGCCAAAACTATATCTTATTTCTCTGATGTAGCCCCAGGATCCACTACATGACTAAGTTTAATAAAATATTGCTTTAATGAACAGTCCAATTAATTAATTCATTCATTCATGGGCCAGTTCTGGGCACAGAACTATTAACATTGAAAAGAGCCGGAAGTAAGAAGTACTTAGCACTGACCACACACATCATTTCTTCTTCCTGTTGAAAATAAGATGCTATGTTTTTTCTTTCTTCTTGGTACTGAGAGCTTCATTCAGTTACAGATGCAACTGAACCATAAGGATGTCATGAAAATAAGACTTGGGTTTAGTTGTGCCGCACCTACATATCGCATCTGTAGATGAGACTTCTTTCTATTCTCAGCACAATTTCAGCAAGCTGGTTGGAGTCAGTGTTATGTCCATTTTTCCAGATAAGAAAACAGACTCACAAACTACTATGTACAGTATAATTCAAAAAGTAGCTACGTTGATGGCCTGAACCCTACTAGTTCTGATTCTCTGCATCTCTTAAGAATAGTTTTATTGTGTGTGGAGTCCTGATCAATCTTGTCTTTTAGTAGGATCTCGACTGCACTGTTCTGAAGCTCGGGCATCCCAGAAGTGTTCTGTGCTTGCTTCCCACACACTCTGCAACCTCCGAAAAGTAGCAGATGCTGCCATGAAACAACTTGAGTCTCCTGACCCTTTTTTTATTCCCTATTGCACAGAGGCCATAAAGAAAATTACATCTAAGTAGTCTTGTTAAACACAAGTGTGTGACAGGTCACAACTTGGGTGACAGGTCAATCCTATCCAGCAAATGCTCCAGAAAAAAAAAAGTTGTGAATGATAAAGAGATGATCAGGTCTCAAATATGGACTATTAATCAAAAGCAGTCTTAACATGACAATGCTCCAACTGCATGCACACACACATGCACACACACACACACACACACACACACACACTATAATTTTTATTTACTCTGTGCTATGTTCTTTGTAGGCTATCCCAAGAGTGTTAACTTATTATTCCACATCTCTTGACTAAAAGACAGTTTGGGTCAGTTTCAACATTTAACGTCTCAGCAGAAACAGAAGGAGGGACTAGTGGCTCGAGTTTATATGATGAGCTGTGCACTTCTGAATATGTGATAGCTGAATCATGTAGCAGAATTCTGGTTTCCCCATAGTCTAATTCTGTGATGGGTACTTGATGTTGGTGCCTCAACTGTTCTTTCCTGTAAAGTGTTATGTTATTTAGAATTTAATTACAGAGCTTCCTTATTTTCTAGGGCTTTGTCTCTGCTTTCAGGTAGTAGGTGGGGCAGAGAATAAATGTGGAAGGTATTTGAGCTCCTATCTATGAGTGGATCAGAAGCAACTCACAATGTGTTCCCTTCCAGGGTAAGTACTAATTATATACCCACATCCTTAAATGGCACGTGAAAAGAACAAGGTCTGAGAGCAGGTCAAGGAAGAAAGAGCAAAATCACATCATTGTGGAGAGAGTGGCAGCCCAAAAATACATCCCATATAGTTTCACAGTGACAATTAAATGGACAAGGTAGTTTATATAAAATAACTAACAGAACATAAGCATGCAGTAAGCGTTGATGACGATATCCTTGACATATCATCTAGGGCCTCTTTCTTAACTCTTACAGCATATTTCTTCTTTGAATTTATGACACCAATGGTATGTTACACTTCACTTCACAGTATAAACCATCAGTGGATATGGAATAATTTTCACAATTGATCAAATATATGAAAAATCAATTTTGCATCACTGAAATAACAAATATTTACTATTTCATTTCATCGGCCGACGCTTATTAAACATCTGGTCCAAATATCTCTTAACAGAGATCATAGATCTCAGTGAGCACAGCCCAGTGGTACTTTACAATTTTAATCCTGGGGTTAACGCAGTAGAGTTGCTGGATTCTATTAACTGAAAAAGCTGTCTGAAGCCGAAGGCCACTGTCTAGCAGAGTCGGCCCGAGAGCACCATGCAAGCCATAGCCAACTCTCTCTAGATTCCTCCCAATAGTGAAAATCATTGTGTTACATGCACTTTGTTATAGATTTCATGTCTTGGGCCTCCAAGGATATCCATGCAAGCACACATAAACCCATACAGACACACACATCTACACATAATTAAAAATAAAAATGAATGTTTAAAGGGAAGCAAGTTTATGTATTAAGCAAAGACAGGTTGCCGCACTGTTTCCACTAATAGATGAGCAATGATATCAGACAAAATGACTTCCCTCCACAAATCTACCATACATCCCTCATGTCACTTCTACCCACTCATAAAGGTCAGACTTGGTCTATCGATAACATTTTCTAATGTCTCATTGTTTAGAGTAAGAGTCTCAAAGGAGCCTTTAAATGTTTCCATAAAGGTGAAGTTGCCCTATCTACAGAATATTTGCCCTCCCAGTAAACATTTATGAGGTCAATGACCTATGCAAATAGACCTAACAAAATTCCAGCCATCATTCTACTGCAGACCCACTAGCTGCATCCTGACACCTCTGTCTACTGCAGACCCACTAGCTGCATCCTGACACCTCCAGATCTAAACTACTTCAGAGAAAGTAGTGTCTGCATTTTTCACAGTCTGTGGAAACTCCAGTCTCAGCCTTCCTCTAGAAGGGATGCTTGAAGGCCCTTGCCAGGAACACAACTGTTCAAACTTCAGCTCACAATCTCTTATGAACTCACATATGTAGCCACACCAGGCTTCAAAAAAGTCAGTATAAAATATATGTTTGGTTATCTGTTTGCTTTTGCTTTTGTTTTAACTAGCAGCTAGTGTGCTGGGGTGAAAATTAGAGTCTGTTACAGAGAAAGACATTCTCTCCTACAGCGCCCTTAGCTTGCCCAATCATTTAATTGTTCTCTGGCTTCAGACTGGTAACAAAAGCTTTGCCCATTACAACACTAAAATTTCAAATGTCTTCTAATTAGTGCTTCTCCTACATGTGCTAGAGACGAGGGAGGGTTAACTTTTATGTTGTCTACCCCTCTCTGATGCCCATTTATTGGACCTCCTGTGACTCTCAGCGTTTCAATGTGTGTTGTGGTGGGGGGGAGTCAGAAATGTCTAACTTTACTAACATAGAAACAAACTAGCATTCAGATTCTCTATGTTTAAAATTTTAAAATGATTTGATTTTTAGTGAACAGTTTTCTGGACCCTTTACAGAGACCTGAACTGTGGAACCTGAGGCTGCACTGTGGTGGCAATATCCAGACAACCTTTCCTCTCCATCACCCATTCCTGTCTTCTAGAAAACGATAAGCAAACACTGAGCATTAGTAGGCACAAGGCCTTCGGGTAGAACTGGATTAACCAACTTCGATGGAATGGCAGACATACTGTCCACACGGCGCCCTAGAAATAGCTTAGATTCACAAGTCTTCCTTGTTTCATTTCAGAACTGGGGTTATAGATGAAATAAAAGCCTCAAAAACTCAAAGACGCCAAGTACAGAGGATGAAGGCTTAACAGTGCCCAGGAGCTGCTGGATGCAGAAGTAGGTGGGGACTTTTAACATTGTAATTGATAAACTACTACAAGCTGATCCCCGAGGGGCATGAGTGAGACCCAGAGGTACCACTTGTAGAGAAGGTTTATATTTTTGTGAATTATGCTTGAAAAAGTCCTTTCAAGTTTTTGTAGAAAAAAAAGTCACAAAAAACTTCCTCTTTGCTTACAGTAGGAATAGGGAAGGAATGATCATTTTTAACTATATCCAGGCCTTTTTCTTTTCCACCAATGCTTAAGGTAAACTAATCAAATCCTATCCATTCTCACCCTCATCCCTGCCTCCATGAGAAATGCAGAAATTTAAAACGCATCTGCAAAGGCTCAGGGCACATGTTAACTGGAAGAGTGAAAGGGAAGCTCCAGACCATAAGTGTTTTTCTTGTCTGCCCCTTACCATCCTGCTCAACAAAAGGGAACTACAATTGAGCACTATACCAAAGATATCCCTTTAAGAAGATAATGGAAAAACAAAAGACGATGACACTAGTGGAAAATGGAGGCCTTAAGCAATAGCAGCCAGTATAAACCATAAGCAAAGTATAATCTCTGGACACATAAAAAAAATCATACTGAAAACCTGGTTACCCCAGTTTCTATTAGCCAATATACCATGTCCAGCTTTCAACAAACAGCTACACATATATAAGCAGAGAGAAAAGTAAGGAAGAAACACTCCAGTTATCCAAGGGCAAAAATAATACTAGACTTGGTGTAGTTATCAGACCAGTTAAAATAACCCACAATCGGACAATGTGCAGAGAGAGAGAGAGAGAGAGAGAGAGAGAGAGAGAGAGAGAGAGAGTGTGTGTGTGTGTGTGTGTCTGGAGGGCTCAGTCCTAACTGGGATATCTTTATCAGATCCCTCTCCTCCAGGTTCTGAGATCTACAAGGAAGAGGAGGCAGAGAGAGTCTAAGAGCCAGAGGTGGTGGCTAATGTAAAGGAACAGTGTTATCCAGACACAACAGTGCTGACACTCTCACTCACGAAGTCACAAAGCCTGGCAGCACACAGGCCTGCACACAGTCAAGCACACAGGCCTGCACACAGTCAAGTCCGCTAAACCTCTGCACTGAGAAGAGGAAGTGGGCACGAAATCACACCCCTCACCAGAAGTTATTTGCAACTGATATATGCTGGAAAAGAATCAGTTTTCTCCAATGGCATGACTCAGGATATATCAAGCAGACTCCAGGGCAGGCCCAGGAGTGGTTGGCCAACACAAAACAGACTGCATGGTTTTGTACACTTTTTGCCTTGTTTTCATTCTGGTTTAGATTTTTTTTTTTTTTTTTTTTTTTTTTTTTTTTTGTCTTATTAGAATTTTGAGGCTATTTTTGCTTTGTTTTTTGGTTCTTTTTTTTTTTTTTTTTTGAGAGAGAGAGAGAGAAAAGGAAAATGAAGTTGGGTCGATGGGGAGATGGGATTTTGGATAGTGGGGAGAAATGATCAAAATATATAAAGAATTATAATGTATCAATATGCTAAGCTCCATAGGGGGGGAAATGTTGCTATTCAAGAAGCGGGTGGTAAGAGCACACGGAAACTCTAAGAATCAAAGGAAATGCTATGGACCTGAGTCACTGTGACAAGAATAAAGACTACATCCAGCAGCTTCCGTTTTGGCTTCACTGTGATCCTTATGGTAATTGTCAGAGCCTTCTACGTGTTCCGATGTAGATTTGTACGGTCTCCTTGTATTTGTGTCTAGCCACTGCCCAACAGTGGAAGGAAAGTCATTTAACTGCTGAAGCAAGATTTTCCAGTTTGCTCTTTTCTGACCACGGGCCCCAGAAGGTGCTGAGGAGGAACTTGAAGCACCACCCCAGACACTTGTGGAATGCATATAATGCAGGCAAAACTGAAACCATCAATGCTCTGAAAGACTGTAATTACTTTGTCACTCTTTAGCCTATTCCAGCTAGTATGTTTTGTGTTCTCTCTCCAGTTTCATGCCAGCTGACATGAAGACCTGGAGCGAGCCAGGATATGGAAACAATGGAAGGGAAAGAACCAGAATCCTTGAAGAATTCTATGAATAGAGACTCAATAGCACCTCAGATATCTATATGCATGAGAAATAAACTTCAGTTTAAGCCTATTCGGATAATCTGAATCTATTCTCTATTATATGGTTCTAAGACAAATCATACCCCTTCCAGCTGCTTACATACTTTGCGGTACCAAGGAAACCCTGAAAATGTCCGTTGTTACTGTGACAGCACATGTTTTGGATCTGTGTGTACTACCGGGACTTTGGCAAACAGAGTGGGGTGAATCATTATCAGGAAAGGTTGGATTAAAGTGCAGTCTGCTATACCTTGCATGGCTTCAGTCACTTGGAGAAGATTGATCGCTGCTTCTCCTTGGACTATGTTTGAAACCCAATGTATTTAACTATCTGACCAAACAGTGAAATGATCAATATTTCCAATAAAAATAAAGTCAAGGAAGTGGTCACTGGAGAACTCTGTGTGTATAATAGGATCTGTCCCAGATAGAGCTTAAAAAGCACATCAGAAACACATACAAAGGCTCTGCCAAACTAGTAAGTGTGCAGGGAGACATAACTACAATGCTTTCAATTAAGACACAAGCCATTTCCCCAGGTAAATCATGCACCAAATAAAGCCACTTAAATGATACATATTTCCAAGGACTTATGATGCTAAGTGGAAGGTATCTTTTAAGAACAGAAAATCTATTTTAAGATGAATTAAACCAAAAGTTTAAATTTAAAATTAAATATTAAACAGGTTCCTATGACTGGAAAGCAAGCTATAACTTCAGGAAAAGCTTAACCCAACCACAAAGAAAACTACCACAATCTGCTCTTTCTATTTGCATATTCTGGGCCTGGATTTCAATGCTGACTCCTCTAAGGCATCCTTCCTCCACCTCCCTTAACTGAAGATGTCTGAAGTAGTACCACATATTCCAGTGCCTTCCCCCAAAGGTAAGAACACACAACACAGCCACTCGAGAAAGTTATGGAGTTTCAGTTTGTCTGGACTAGCTTAGGCCATAAGCTGTTTCAAAACAAATTACTTGAGGGCTGATGCATGTTCTCAATCTTTTTGGCGTGTGTTTAGTGTCTACTGAAGTATATCTGTAACACAGAATACTAGTCCTTTTCTTCTTAGTGGGCAGCTAGAATACACTTCTCAACTTCTCTTGAAGCTAAGCATGGTTATATCATAAATTCCTGGCTAATGGCATAAAAGGCAAACCCCAACAACATCTTACACACAGCATCAGTGCATTTGCCATGTGCCAGCTTTAAACCTTTAGAATCTGGTAGTACTATGATGAAAGAAAACACATCAACTCTTACTGAATGGGTAAGGTCTGTTCTTAAAGGGACCATCTGTCTCATCAGCAAACCATTTCTTTTATTAGGCTCAAATGTTGAAATTTCCTTACAACTTCATTACATTTTAAATAATTTATTCATTTATTGGGGGAAAGGTGAAGAGGAGGGAAGATAACTTTCACCATTGATATCTGGGGAGGAAACTCAGGTCATCCGGCTTGGTGGCAATTGCCTTTGCCCACTGAGCCATCTCACTGGGTCGGAATTGGAAATTTTACTCAATAACTTTAACCATAATAGCAATAGAAGGAACTTAGTCTAAGAGTAGGACAAATGGGAGCTGGACAGCCCAAAATAAGCAATGTCCATGGCAGGGATGGCTTCAAGATTTAGCTTATCCTTAAATGAAATGGGAGCAATTATACTGACATCTAAGTCTGCACACTTTTATTTTCTGGAACAGCATCATTACAGTGACTTAGCCACAGACCGAGTAAACAAAGCAGCAATTGCCTTTGTACTATAATAAGGCTTTGCAAACATGCCCTGCATTTTCACATGGTTTCTTTAGTAAATGGGTGATATTTTCTTATACTCACAAGCAGCTGTACCCAATAGAAGATGCAATTTAAATTTACTCTGCACATCAGAGAACCCCTCCTCGATACAACTAGAGTTTTCTGAAATGGAAAAAAAAAAAGTATGTTTCTCTAAACCCTCTTCAGCTTGAGTTTTAACATGCAAGCACAAGAGTAAGAAAGGAAAATGAAACCAAAAGGCATATAAAAAGCAACAGAAGAAGCTACAAGCCATATTAAAAGCCAGAGAAAGGGGGCAGGGCCCCTGATTGAAATCCAAGACAATAAATGAAATGAAATACACACAGTAGAATGAGATTGATATCAAAATCAAAGCAAGAGTAGGTATTAAAAATAATAATTGGCATCAAAATCAAAGTACGAGTAGGTATTAAAAAATAAAGGTCATGAATTGATATGCCGGGTGACAGCCTATGGTGTTCCCTCCCTGGAGAGTCCCTTCCTTTTGGGCTGGACAAATTCTATCTTTCTGGGCTAAATGTCACAGTTATGAGATGTTTTATCCCTCCCCCACTGCATAGACTATTCTTCCTATTAAAATTGCCTCTAAAAGCTTTCTTCTCCTCCTACAGCTCTTCTTCTGTTAAAAATCACGTTATCCGAGTAATGATTAGGGTCTGCCTCCACATCTAAACTGAAAGTTCAACAGGAGCAAAGACTGACCTTGCTGTCTGCTCATCTACATGATCTTAACCCCTGCTGCTGTGGTGCACAGTACACTGCAGGGACTCTGCAGCTCCGAAAACCTTTGAGTGAATAGTGTGGGTGGCATCAAGCAGTGTTTTAAAAGGACTGGATTCCTGAGAACATCTGAAAGTTATATTTTCCTTGGCATCAATTCTGAAAAGACACTGAAAGCCTAAAGCTGGTGAAACTGTTTGTCAAATCATATAAGAAAGCATATCTTATGACATGTGAGAGAATTGTGGGAATCTCTCCTCGATGCTTTTCTTTGAGAAGTGGATTAGCATCTGGGAAAATAATGAGAATCCAACTGGTAATGGCCAGTCTCTTAAGCACACCACAGGGCCAAAGCTTCTCTCGCTGTAAGGGCTGTCTAAGCTCATGAACTTCACTTCAGATTTCTTCAGGCTTTGCCATGTTCCCATCATGTAACATGCAGTCTCTTCCTTTCTCTGAGGGAGCCCCAATTGTCTCATTTGACCAGTAACATGAAGACACACCTCCAAAGGTTATGTGACTATGTAATGTAATGATATAGGCAAACAGCCACCTCCAGGTCGTCAGAGGTGTTTGCTTAGAATACCTATAACCTTTGGCTCTTGCAAACTCTTTTTGCTCCATCTTTCTTGAGCCCAGAGAGGAAGGATTTGATATGGCATTTCATTTAAGGACTGAGTATCCTAAAGATTTTCACTTTCTGGTTACAGTCCAGCTGCAGGTCTCTGTGTGATTTCTCATCTAGTGAAGTCAAAAGCTTCTGTGATGAGGGCTGAGTGGGGCACTAATTTATATTTATAGCAGTATGTCCTTAGGAATCATTTCATAGCCATATTCCTTTAGCAGAATAATAGTATTAAGTTTGTCTTTAAGACCATGACCTATCTATTCTCAGGTTCTTAGCTAATTTAGCAGTGTCAGGCATGATTTCCCTCTCATGGAGTGAGCCTTAAATCCAACCCCCCCCCCAAAAAAAAATGATTGGTCACTCCCAGTTTTGCAAGCAGGTCACTGTTGTAGGTAGCAGGGTTTGTACCTGTGATAAAATTTTCTCCTCTGGTAACATTGAGAATACCTTTCAGAACCATATTCACTAGTCAGTAGGGCTAAAGTTTTTAATTAGATAGCAGCTTGTCTTCTATCAAACTTCTATGTTTGATGCCACATATAAGTGTTGTCTTTAGAAGTAGGGCCTTACCACGGAGGTGTAGAGAATAAGCAATTACCTTAACAATAGCCTGTAATTTTTGGAGGTTTCCATGGGGACCCTTCGACCAACTATTCAACAACATGTAACCTATTGTTGGCACTAGAGGCTTTGCATGGTAGCCTAAAAGGTCTAGTTGGGGCATTATCTCCTCTGTTATTTGGTGACTTTATTTAGTTTTCTTTCCTATATGTACATAGTTTAGAAAGCTCCTACGTAGTTTTTCAATCTTGTAAAGATAGTAAAACATGAGCTAAATTTAGAAGTGAGTGTTGTTGGAGAGAGAGAGACATAGATTGAATATTGCTGTCAAATTTTCAACACTAAGATTGATGTCAGCTTATTATTGAACACCATGCACAAAGCTCTGTACTGGGCTGACCCTGAAAATATAGTCAGGAGCTCTTCTCTATATTAAGAATGACAAGCACCTACCATCTTTAAGAAATTCTCATCCATCTATCTTTTTTTTTTTTTTTAGTTTTGAAGGTGAGAACTATACTAGAACCTCTCCTTAGCAGAACATTTTTGTCCTCTTGGAAGTAATTTAGCACCAGAAATGGCCTATTGCAAATTTAATTAAAACAACAACAACAACAACAACAATAGATGAAGTCTAACCAGAAAACATGAGCTTCTGAAAGACACAGGCCACAGTAAACAAAACACCAACATATGCGGCACAAGAGAAGAGGCCTTGTGAGTCATTAAATCCCTGAAGGAGAAACATTATAACAGTAATGGCTGGTGTTCATTAAACCTGTGCCAGGTACTCTGTGTGTCCTGTAAGTACTTCACATATGTTAGTTGTACTGATTTCAGTCCCACATGGTAGGATTTGTTTCCATCTGACAAATGACAAAGCCACAACAGAGAGACACTGAGCAACTAGCACAAAACCACAAAGCTAACAAACAGTGTAGAAAGAAGTCAAACCTAGGTCAAAGGAAGCTGATGAAGGGCCTCATTTCTCAAGACATTAGGGCAGCAGTTAACATTGATAATTTAAATTGAATGATTATTCTTCCTTTAAATAAAATATATATTTTAGGAGCTGGGGCAACCTGATTTCAAAATTGAAAATTGCTACAGTGATCCTAGATGCCCTGGGTACCCTGAGTGAAGGAATATTTAGACAAGCAGCCATCAAAACTGCCTTCAATCACAACTTTAAACATTGAATGAATTCCTTGAGAAAGGAACTCTGCCACTTGCTACCAAATTACAACTATGGCCCCAGACGGCACTGCACCACCTACAACTTCCAAACAGCTTCAGCCCAAGAGCAACCAGCCCAAGAGCAACCAGGCCAGTGTGGGGAGCATTTTTCCTGGTAACCTAGCAGAAGGCCTATGGCTGATGCAAACTTTCATTTACATAGAGGACTGCCATGGTTTGTGCAAACACTTCTTCTGCCCCTGCCATTGTCTAACAACATGATCAGGTGATTCTACTCAATAGGGAGGTCAGCCAAAACACTTGGTCCTGTGCTCCCTTCTGGTGCCGCACCATCAGACCAAATAAAGGATTCTGTTAGAGCAATCTTTTCTTACCTTTTTCTACCTTTAAAGTTTCTGTCTGCCTTGTTATATTGTCTACACTGGCCCGGAACTCATCATGTAGCAGGGGCCATTAAGGAAATCTCAAACTGTTCTTTCTTAGGTCTTGTTTCCTTCAGTGCCAGGAATTGAACTCAGGGCCTTGCACATGATAGATATCACTAAACTATATTCCTAGCCTCTTGTCTATGTTTGGCTACATTGGTAGCAGCAGCAGAGTTACAGCAGAGGCAGAGTTACCAGTAGGGATGAAGGTGATGACAGGGAGAAGATGATAGAAAGAAAGAAAGGTGAGAGAAAGGGGGAGGGGGAAGGACAAGGACAGGGGTGGGGAATAGATTGGGAGCCAAGGCTGAATAAAGGCAGAAGGCTATAACAAGCTAGAGAAGAAAAAGAGTAAATCAAGGTCAGGAGACGAGTTCAGGGGAGTTGACAAACCTTATGGGGTGTTATGCATCCTAGCCTAAGAACTATGATGCTGGCTGCCGGCGGAGCTGTGAAGCAGAGATTGCAGGTCTAAAGTCAGTAACACTTGTCACTATAAGAATGAAAATCCTAAGGGAAAAACAGCTGAAATGTAAATACAGAGGAGATCCAATTTTAAAAAAATAAAAATAAAAATCCTAGTGTCTGAGGGCTAGAGGAGATCTGTAACACATCAGAAGAAGGTCTGTGGCCCCTATCTCTCACTACTGATGGGAGCTGAAATCTCACTTACTTTCAAGTGTTGAGCTGCTGGAGCATAAAGCCCAAAGTGATTTGCCTTTACATTGAGTGCCTTCAGCCACGTGTATCTGGCTTCCAATATGTGGAGCTCCTAGTTTTAGGGCTTAGAGTTTACAACTCAGAAGTCTCTGGGGTTTGAGCAATTGTAGGCCAGGACTAGAAGACTGACCACGTTTCTGTTCCATAATTCATATTTGCAGTAATGTAAAAAGATCCAAGATATTTGATTGGTGACAGATCCTTGCCAAGAATTTCTTTGCATGTCAGCCGCCTAAATATTTACAAGCCTGTAGAATCAGAGTAGCAGGAGCCAGGGTCCAAGCGAATGCATCTCGATGTGTGATCCTAAAACACGACTCATTGAGTTCACATGATGTACTTCTTCTAGGATCAGAAATCAATAGTCTTCAGCTGATAGAAAGGCAGGGTCAGTAGTGTGCTTTTCTGCAGTTAAATGACGATGCTTTGAAATCATCAATAAAACAACAAATTCCCCGAACTAAGAGTAATGGCAGTCCCATGACAACTGATAAACTTGTAGGAATATCTGAAAGGAAAAGATGACAGGGCACTACTGAAAGGAAAAGTCACTGAAAGGAAAAGTCACTGGGTACCAATGTTGTGAAAAGATGACATCCGGGTTTCGGCACCAAAGTTATGGGAAGGATGAAGAGAGTGGGGGGGGGGGCATATGGCCCATGGAGGTGTGGCGAGACCTGGGGGCAAGGGAGATGCCTCTGGGGGTCCCATGTTGGGAATCCCTTTCCCCTGAAGGACCAGCCACACAACAGTATAGCACAGAATAGAGTTTGTTCAGGTCATGGGAGAGTTAAGAGGGTAGTAGTGGCAGAGAGAGAGAGAGGGAGAGAGAGAGGGAGGGAGGGAGGGGAAGAGAGGGGGGGGGATAGAGGCTGGCCATGAGCACGTGGAGGGAGAGAGGGGAAGGGAAGAGTAAGAGGAGGGATAGGGTTGGGATAGCAAGGCTGCAAGAGGCCAAGAGGCCTAGAGGCAAGAGGGAGAGGAGGGGGCAAACAGCCCCTTTTATAGTGTCAGGTCACTGGGACATAGCATACCTGGCTACTGCCAGGTAATTGAGGGGTGGGGTTTACAGAATCCCAACAATATCAATTCCAATTGTCACTTGTCCAACTCACATGGCCTAGAAATTTCTGCTTTTTGTTCCTTTCTTGTCACTGCACAATCTTCACCTGAATTCTTTCAAAATTACATTTATGAGTGAGAGTATCTCCTCTTAGCTTCCCACTGTCAGTATTAACAATGGCATCTTCATGTTCAGTATGTAAACTCTGGGTCTTCACAATCACACAGTCATCTCAACGATCCATGAGCTCATTTATCAAGACTTCATTTTTCGAAAGTTTTTAAGTTTCATCTGTTGACATTGATCCTGAGTACGCTTACTCATAAAAAAATCTTTATGAATACAATAAATGAGTTAATTTTCACAACTATGTGATAGATGGTCTCATGAAGTATCTGACCCACAGTAGTGAAGATCTCCATTAGAGTCCATGAAGATTCATTAATATATTTTTGATTCCTGTTCTGTTTTCCTGCAGCATGAAGGCTCAAGTATAAATGAAATGAAAAGTATCTTTTACATTAACCATTTTCCATTGATTTCTGGGAGCAGAACTATAGATCTTTCTGAAGCAGAGGGTTGGATAAACAAACCACCTGGGGAAAGTAAATTGTTTATGTCTACCTACAACGATTAAACTATGACAGATCTATTTCTTCAATGGTTACAATAAGTGTGTTCTATATTATCACGTTCATTCCTTAGCTTATATGTTTTTAAAGAGAAGAGCAGAAACAGTTTCTAACCTAGAGATAGCTTTAAAGATACATTCATTTTAGCAATCAAAAATGGCTACCCACAGGCTAAAATCTACTCTACATAGAGATTTAGAAGAGAAATATGTTAATTTTCATTTTAAAAAGCTGGATTTTAAACTCCTTTTGAATAGTTAAAAGACCTAACCATACTCAGTCCCTATCTTACCATGACAATGCTGGGCCGAAGTCTTCTTGAAATAGTTTACACATGCTTCACCACTAGTTTTAATGTTCTGGTTTGTGTTACTTGGATGATTTCTGAAGTCTTTTAACTTAAGCTAAAACCCGATCTTGTATAACTATATCATTATAAAATAATCTGAGATTCTGAGAGACTAAGTAACAAATTGGAAAGGCTTGAACAGGGACCATGTTGCAAGTCTCCTAACCTAAGCCACACCACCTACTTTCTTATTGTAAATTTTGCTTCTAAGAATATCTTTGGAAGACGTAGATATATATTTATTTAGCACCTCACTGAATATAGTGAATAGATAGTATTAAACCTCTGCTCTTGCCAAAGAAAAATTAACAACAGCCTCATGTACTAATCCCAGTGGAAAGCTTTATCACCTATAGATCTGCCACCAGAAAGTAATACTGTGAAGAATGCCTGGGATAAAATGAAGCCATATTGCATTGACTTCTGTCTGACACCTTTGGTAGAGATTCCACAATCCCCTAAACAGTCATGTGGATGCTAATATCAGGAAATAGAACATAATCGTAAAAGAGGCCAAAGGTAAAAAGACTAAAAAACCTCTCCTGCTGTAGGCAGTCAATATAGTGCCTATGGTCTTCTGGTATTTTTGCCATTAGCTTGCCTCCTGGGTAGAGATTCCACGTAACTCTCTTTTAATGGCTAGAACATGGGAAACATGACAGCAAGTCACTTCAAAAAACTAGATTATAAGACATGGCAGTTGCTATCCTGGGGCAGTCTTGCTTGTTCTTGTGTTTGTTGACTATGAGAAACCAATGGTTATGAGTTGTAAAGGACTCCTGTGAATAAGACCCTGTGGTGAGAGATGGAACCTTGCCAGTAACCACAGAAGTAAGTTGAAAGCAGAGACTTCTCCAGATTAGACCACAACCCCAGCCAAGGGCTTGACTGCAGCCTCAAAATGAATCTTCAACAAAAAGCCTCCAGATAAGTTATTACCAATTTCCTGACACCCTAGTAACAGTGAAATAAGTCGTTGTTGTTTAAACCCATAAACACCGTAGTCAAATATTTTCATATTCTAAACAATAGACAAAGATCAGAGATTCCTACAGTCATTATGTGTGGCAAGCCTCTTATATTTATTTATACTCTATTCTGCAAAATGTGTATGCATATATGCACATATATATTTATGTAGTACCAAACAAGTAAATTGAATACTGATTAAAAACACAAAGCTACAAGTGAAACCGAACTGTGTACTAATTCTGACTGCTATTGGCTAAGGGGTTTGAAAGGATCAATTTTAATTGCTTTATCTACAAAATAGATCTTCCTTACTTCATTCTACAAATGACTTTACATCTTCAAAAATATCTAGGCTCTGTTTTGGGCTCCTTCGTTCCCTGTGGTAGCGCAATCTCGAAGGAGAGAGAGGGCACATGAGTCGGAAACCCTCGAAGGACAAATTGAACAGTTCTGATGGGTGGAGAGATGAAAAGCTTGGCAACCCTCCAGATCTCATCTACAAACGAAGGGAAAATGAAAAATAAAAACAAGATGTCTGAAGAAAACTGAATGATTACCAGGGGGTGACGCATAAAATACAATCATGAGAGCGGGTCTTTCCACTCTTACCTAAGGGTGGAGTGGAAGATAAACACAGCTCAGGGTGGGGGATCCAGATTATGAAGAACGTGTGCACAAACTGGGTCACAGCAGGTGAAATGAAAAGGAGGCCAACAGAGTCAATGACAGGAGCCAAGGTAGAAAGAGGTCATCAAGACCAGAAAAGTGGCTGGGTAGCCAGATGTGTACTGTTCAGATGAGAGGAAATTAGGAAATGGATCCTGTGTAAGAGTTGAACAGGAAGTGCTGGAGCAAGGGGATTTGGTTGGAAGAAAGGACAGAAATGATATTCTAGTGAGAATTCAGTTGGACTAACAGGGTTTGGTAATAGAGAAAGACTGAAATATGGTTATAGAATTAAAAAGAATTAATTATGAGGTTAACTTTTGAAACTAAATGCCTCAGACTACAACAGACAGAATTAGGGGCAAACATCTTCAGACTCTACAGTACTGTCTTTCATCTTAGGAACTTCTTGCCTTCAGGTACTACAAGAGACGAGGAACATTGTCCTTTAAATCCTAGACAGTATAATCAAAATACAGCACATAGGCTTGACTATGTTTTAATAAATCTTTATTCATAAGTATAGAGGTCTATCTTGCAAACAATTGTTTGCCAACTGCAAGAGCAAAATATTGTGTATTTCTGCTTTATTCATGTTAAAATCATTGAGACAAGTTTTACTGATAATACCACAGAAAACTTATTGAATCGTGTACACAGTGCTTGTGGTGTTTTAGAAACGTGGCTAAGCATTTTAACACATCCTGAAGGAGGTCAGTGTATCTCCTTTAATAGGTGAAGAAGCTGAATATCACAAAGATTTGCTTAATGTCAGTGATAAAGAGTGCAGCTAAGCTTTGGGAAGCAGTAAAGGGTTTCTCTTTTGGGTAGAATTGTGTACTACATATTCTGAAGAGCTCTTCTCCCCAAAATCGTGAAGATGTTCGATGTAGTATGGCAAGCCTGTATTGAAAGATACCTCTGAACACATGAAAAGCAAGAAAAATTTCCACAGGCCAAATTGAGCCTTATGATGTAAAAGAACTGTAACATACCAATGAAGACTCAGAAAGACCATGAGATCTCAACCCTGCCCCTCACCCCAACAGCTAAGGCATGCTGAGCGTGGAAGAAATGGTCCTGAAAGACCACATTAAATTGGTTATCAAATACCAAATGGTTGACCCTGAAAACATATACAAGTAAGATTATTATATTTATATTATTATATTATATTAACTGGGGAGATTATATTTCAGAAAAATGCAGACACCCACAGCCGAACAGTGGAGAGAGCTTGAGGACTCTTATGGAAGAATAGGAGGAAGGATTGCAGTTACCAAAGGGGATTCCATAGGAAAACCAACAGAGTCAACTAACCTGAATCCTTGGAGCACTCAGAGACTGAATTACCAACCAAAGAACATACACAGGCTGAACCTAGGTTTTCCTGTATGTGTAGCAGATGTACAGCTTGATCTTCATATTAGTCCTGAGCAACTAGAGCAGGGGCTATACCAAAAGCTGTTGTCTGTATGTGAAATATGTTGGGCTGCCTTGTGTGACCTCATGGGAGACTTTGAGCCTAGCTTCACAGTGACTTGATGTGCCAGAGTGGGGAGACATTAAGGGGAACCCTCACCCACTCAGAGAAGAAGGGGAGGGAGATGAGGTAAGGATTGTGGAAGTGAGTGATTAGGAAGAGGCAGTGGATGGGATGTAAAGTGAATACGTTAAAAATGAATAAAAATAATATTAAAATGTATGTGTATATTTCTATACATATATGAATATAACATCAATTAATAAAAAGGGAGAGTACATAAATTGAAATGATAATAAGATGAATAAATGGGAGAGCTTGGAGGGAGGAAAGGGGAAATATTGTAATTATAATCTCAAAAATAAAAGAAATTATCAAAAAATAGAATGGTAAATAAAAACAAAGAGCATGGCTTGTCTGCAAAGGAGTTATCTAAAAAGAAAAAAGAAAAAAGAGAAAACCTATCAAAACCAAGGCTGTTGGTGACAGAGAGATGGCACCACAGACCTATGGATGCCTCCTTGACCTCAGCATGAAGCGGGACCTGTGATGGGGCTGTCCGTGCTCAATGGAAAGTCAGATCAGAAAAGGAAACATGCATTTTAGTCAGAGAATGAGAAAGAAGTCTGTCCATGCTGTGTAGCTTCCAGCAGACCCTGTGTCATGATGGCCTATTCCTTCATCTCTGTCTATGCTCTGTGTTGAAATTATGAAATCAATATTGACCTGACCACACTCACTTTCATGTGACCATGGATTCATATATATATTTTCAATTATTTTATTCAACTCTGGTTTCATATTTATAATTTTATAGAACCTTAGACAAATTAATTCTTTTATTTCCTGGGGTGCTAAAGATTGAACCTAAGGCCGTATACAGTTAGGCAAGAACTGTACCACTGAGTATGCCTTCAGCCCATGGGTACATTTCATATTTCAAAAAGAGATGAACTTTGAAAAATTAATTACTGTCCTTAGATATATTAGAGATATACAAATGCAAAGGAAAACATTACTGAAGATTATAGCAAAAGAACAATTAGAAATATATGCAAAAGAATTTGAAAGGCAATTAAATCCATCCTCTCAACAAATGTATAGTCAGTTGTGCATCAAAAAGCCGGCAACAAATCAGTTAGGCATATATCACATAGAAGAATAATAGAAAGTAAGACTGGAGGAATGTAGAAGACGACTAGAAACCATGTTAGAGAAGAAAATCTATAGAGCTGAAAAAATCAAGTTAGAAATTTCTCAATTAAATTATCTCAGTGAGTTACCAGTGGAATATGTGACAAAATGACATTTCCATTCAAAAGCTGCAACATTACAGAGCCTAACAAGTAAAAAGATAGACTAAAAACGTGTTCTGAGGGAAAAAAGTAAAATTTACCTGTAACGTAAGACTGACCCAACTTAGCTTCAAGTTCTGTAGTAACACAGAAGGCAGGAGAATTCGAATCTTTAGACTTATGAAGGAAAATACTTCAACTTAGGGTTATATGGAAGGTGAAGAGAAAGAGCAAAATTAAGACATTTCCAACATTAAACCTTCCATAATTTTTAAGCTTTACTTTCTATATAATACATGTATATACTATCGTAACATATATAATGTATATAAAATAACATTACTTGAGTAAGACATTCCAAACAAAATATAGATAAAATATCCTATTAATTCTAAAGTTCACGGAAATACAGGTCCATGAAGGGCACAGGACACATATAAACAGAGTGATAAATCTGTGACGTACTTAAAGCAATATTCAAGTACAGGAGGAACACTTCCCCCTAGGCTTAGGTGGGAATTGCTAACACAAAAGATGAAAAAGCGTTACCACAAAGACACTGTAAAATTAATCTATAAATGCAGTCCAGTCAACAATGGGAGAAGACCCACTCAACCACATATTAGAAAATACTTTAAGCTTCTTTAATCTGACAGAGATGCCAATGCATAGGAATATAAAAAAAAAAATCCAAAGGCTCACAAACCTGTAAGAGAGAAGTACAGCCATTTAATCCAAGGATATGTTAGCTGCTTCTTTGTTGTTTTGACTTGACAAACAACTTAAGAGAAAAAGGCTTGATTTTTCTCACAGTTTCAACAATTTCTGACCTACGATGGTGGGGAAGGCACTGTGGAGAAGAAGGAGCTCAGGCAAGGACAGGAGAGAAGGAGGAACAGCAGTTGGTACTCAGTAGACCTGGCAATGTTCAAAGGTCTCCCCCAAGTAGCCTGCTTCTCCACCAGTCAGGCCTCAGCTCCTAAATGTTCTAGGGACCTTAAATTTGGACCACAAGCTGGCGACCAACATTCAAAACATTTTCTAGTTTCCAACCATTGCAGGGCAGAAAATATAACTTTACTGAGTTGCTGTTATTAGAAATTAAAACCCTGCAATGACTTATGTATAGAAACCCCTACCCCTGGAGGGGTAACTTATCTACAAAGGCTTCTCCCTGAACCGCACATGAGTGATGTGTGTAAAGACGATGCTTTGTGGGGTTTACTGTGAAAAGGCTAAGACTGAAAGCAATGCAAACAGCCACTCACAAAGCAATGGCTGGATAATGAGTCAGGAGGCCCTCGTGTTGTACATATGCACACAAGGCAGCAACCACGGAGAAAGAGGGGAAGCTGCTGCTGTCAATCTGCAGAGCTGTTATAAAATATTAGTATGCCTGGACTGTGGGCTAGAGGAAGAAAGGAGGCTTCTGTAATAAGACCTCAGGGCCTCCAATACCAGACTAACAAGTTTGAGAAATCTACAAACCACATGACACCATGAATAACATTTAAAGACATCTCAAAAAAAAAAACATCTATGTGTGCCAATTAATCTGCAGCAACCTTGACTTCCTTATCTTTCCTTCCCAAATTTTTCCTTAAGCCTTTTACTTCCTTCCAGATCTCCCAATATCAAGACCCTTGTTGTTGGAAAATTCAACACAGGAGACAATAGACAAACAGTATTATATCTCCGTGATCCCTAAAATGAAATATGGTTTCAAATATGTGCTTTAGAGGAAACTGTTTTCCAAACATGCTACATTGTTCCTTTGGTAATTTCATTGTGGTGACAGGTCAGTCAGGCTATAATTGGTTTTCATTAGCCTTTCTGCAGCTGCAAGATTCTTTACCTACCCGCTGTCAGAAAAGCAGGAAGGGCAGGAGGAGGAAGGGAGAGGGGGTTGGTTCATTTTTCCACCTTTTTCAAAATGCCAGATAAATTGTTTTCAACCTGTCTTACAAGCAAATGCCCCACTTTCAGTATTAATGGGGGGAAATATGTCACCATGACAGCTTAGAGAAAAATAGCCGATCTCTTCCGCAGAGCACAATGAACTCAATTCTGTCTTTTATGCAACAGTGTTTGGCTTCCAAGACCCAAAGCGAAGAAAAAAATTGCCTGCAGCCCCTTCTCCAGATCCTCTCAGTAAAACATAATGTTTGGGAGATTCTAAGAAACTAAGGAAAGCTTATGCAAATCAGACAAACACATTTACTGATTCAAGCTTTTGAATTAGGAGGCAGACAGGGACTGAGCATTCTACAGTACCAGAATCACAGGACAATTTCATCCTGTAAAGTAATGATGTACTTATTTAAGTTGAATTCAAACCATGATTTTCAAGTATAAGCTCTTCAGCCACACTGAGTCATTTTAGGAACCCCGGGCTCTGAGAAGCCACTGTCCCTCCCAGCAGTCTGAAGCCAAAACTATCAGGTCACTGAACCTTAGGAGAATGTATGCCTGCAAGTTTTAAGAGCTCATTTTGGATTCGCAGGACCCATGCAAAACACTAGGCACTGTGTGTGCCTACAACCTCAGCACAGCTTCCAAAGAGAAACCGCTGGATCTC
This sequence comes from Micromys minutus, assembly GCF_963924665.1. Classification (NCBI taxonomy): domain Eukaryota; kingdom Metazoa; phylum Chordata; class Mammalia; order Rodentia; family Muridae; genus Micromys; species Micromys minutus. The sequence continues at coordinate 15,731,133 of NC_137969.1, forward strand.
TGGAGTTTATTGGACAGCCAGTTTAGCAAAACAGGTAAGCTCAAGTATGGTGAGAGGTTCTGTTTCAAAAAAAAAAAAAAATGAGATGGAGGGAGAATAAAACAGCTCAATAAAAGCTGTTTCAAAGCCTCATGCCCTAGGCTCAGCTCTCAGGACCCACAGTGTAGAAGAAAACCAACTCCTATAAGTCATCTCTGACCTTCACATAAGCAACATGGGATAAGCATTCCCATTATCTCTCCACTAATTGAAAAAAATGAAAAAAGAAGATGGTCAAACAATCTAGGAATATATCCAACGCTAACCTCTGACCTATAGACACACACGCAACTGCAGCACACGTCGACTCTCCTACATGAATATATACATATAACACATAACATACACCACACATACACCACACACACACACCACACACACACACCACACACACACACTACACACACAAACACCACACAGGCACACAGAAGAAGCAGGAGGGAGATAAAGAAAGAGAGAGATCAATCAAAACATTACTGGGACTTGTCCATTCAGGTTATCCAGCTGTGTCTTCCTTTTTCCCACACAACAACAGTATCTCACAAGACAAAAATACAGATGATAAACAGAGACACTCTGGGCACTAAAGTCCCCAATTCTCTGTGACATCTCATAAAGCCAGGACAAGACAACAGCTATGTCTCATGGAAGGATCCACCCCTGTCTCTATGCCCTCAACCCCAGGCCTGAGAGCCCCACTCTGAGCAGTCTGGCATATTTTATCAACATCGTCAGGATAAAAGGAACAACAATCATTTAGCCCATTGATTCTCTGAATGCTGAACACAGTAAGCCTGACTTGTGGAGCTTTCGTGGTCCTACACTGAAGCCACCATTCCTCCTTCGGACAAACCAGTACTTTATACAGAGTAGACTTTGCCCTCTGTTAACTCCTTATTGCAAAGTCACCCCACATCTGTTCAGCGCAGAGGTTTGAAATCTCCTGGTCTCTTCTACTACTTCCAACTATTCTATCAGCTCTTCCTACACACGACATCATTGATAGAATAGAATGTGTCCTTCCTCATAAGTAAATTTGCTCTCCTCCAAGAACACCCAGTTTCAAAAAAAAAAAAGTTCATCTTTATTAATCATTTTAAATCACTTCAACATTCTCGACAGACTCCTGTGAATAGGATCAAACCTTTTGTTTTATTTGCCCAATAATCTCTGAGGATCCCAGGTGTTTCTCTTCACCCAGGGCTGGGTTACAGTCACACACCACAGTGCCTGGCTTTTGACACGGGTGCTGGGAATCTGAATTCAGCCCATACGCTTTCAGGCATCATGCATTCTAATGATTTCAACAACTCCCCAGTCCCTGATAGATTTCTCCTAACATAGAAGAAAGTACAGATTTCCATGTTGCTAATGTATGATACCCCAAGCTGGATAAGCACTGTAGAAATGAAACCAGGCTTCCCAGGAAGAGCAGAACTCTCTCCTTGCTTATTTTAAAGGTTGCATGGCCAATGTCATTACCAAAGATCACATTAAAACATAGTAACATAAAAAAATCATATAACTAGTAACACTCAGTATTCTTAAAAATGGCTTAGAAAATACAGCTTAAATATTTTTCCTACAAAAAAATTAGATAAGTAAGTGGGGAACTGTAAGCATTTAACCTGTCATAGCCATTTGACAATCTACATAAAGATTGAAAACAACAAAGTGTACAATAATGAAATACACCATTTCATCAGTCTAAAACATAAAACTTTTCGTATGCATTTTGCCCTACACTATGCAGATAAGCTCAGAATTCAAAGTGCACAGTTTCATACTTTGCTAAGTATTTCACTGGTCTCAGATGAGATGCACAGTACACCTCCTTCTGCAGACCATACCCACAACTAAGAATTCCTGCTGCCGGCTGCATCTAGAATAACAGTCCCCACTGGAGCTGAATTCACAGATACTGGACAAGGACCCTGATGCTGCGGACATACTGAAGACGTGGATTTCCTTATATTGCATTTCTCCCTTCTTGATCTTGGAAACTATCAGCAATGCTTATATTTCAGTTCACTAAGGTAATAATTTAGGAGGATTTCCTGCCCATCAATTCTGCTCAACTTGATCACTCCAAGTCTTGCTGAAACTACCTCACATATGAGAACTCTGTCTGAGACTTCTGTCAGATGTTTCCAGGTGATAGATAATATGTTTAACAGTGGCATAGGACCCCAGTGTGTGCTGCATGGTTATAGCTGGTACATATGAAAACTCCATCAGACCAAGTCCCTGCCAGAAATCTCCTGTTAGCAGCTCATGACCTCCTTGTTTACTTACAAGGACCCCGTGGTTACAGTAACCAACTTGGGTGGTTCAAGATAGTTTTCTTTCTCTGTCAAGGTTCTTAACCATGCCTGTAAAGTTTCTTTTCCTATTCTGGATGCTAAATGACTCATAACTTCTAAGGCTGAGGGCATGGACTTCTTTGGGGTAAGGGGACACTAATCAGGCAACCACATGAAGGGCAGGTTAGAAAGCAGAGAAGGTAGTGGTAGGCTGAAGAGGTAGCATTTATAGAGCCTGTGGTGAGGAGCACAGACCACTCTGTTTCCAAAGGAGACAGTGTGGTTCTGTAGAACCCAGACAAGAGAAGAGTTGAGATGCTAAGAAGAAATAAGAATGGACCAGATGGTAGAGGCTTGTTGTCGTGTTGAGGGAAATCTTCTTTACAGTTGTAACAGTGATAAAAAACCACTGGCGTCTATCTAGTGCTTAGAGTGTTATAATCTGATTTATATATTTACATCACAATATAGAGAATAGACTGTAGGTGCCAATGGCAGGAGTGGAGAAGAATTTTATCAGATAATCCTAGACAATAACTAAGAATATGTTTTCATAATGTCATAATTCTAGGAGTCTTGAATCACCTGAAGTATTACCAATAATATGCGCACTTCTTGTTGTTGTTATAGTTGTTGTTATTGTAATTATTATAAACTTCCTTACAAATGCTATTGTTTATATTACACAAATCCTTTCTCTGTACTCAACATTAGTTTGAGATACAAATAATAATAATAATACTAGGCCCTGAGACTTTGCTGTGAGAATGTGTTGCCTAGTAACATTAGAAGTTATAACCATAGAGTATCACCAACATGAAAATGAGCTGAGAAACTACATCAACAGACATGGCAAACCGCACAGAGAAAAGCCCACAAGGCCCCAGCTCCATACAAAGAACCACAGGAGACTGAGGAAAAGTGAGATGGGGAGAGGCAATCCTCTCCAGAGAAGAGAGCACACCCGTTATTTGTCCAGTGCCAAATGGTCAGCCTGAAAACATATACAAAAATATTATATGCACTCAACAAATTATATATATATATAAATATACAAATATATACATATATTGCTATATTTATAAATATATATACATATATACACAAATGCATATTCACACACAATAACAACTGATGAAAAAAGAGGCCATGACTTTGGAGAAGAGTGTGGAGGGGTGTATATGGGAGGACTTAGAAAAAGGAAAGTCAAGGGCAAATTAATTAATATTTTTAAAATATCTCAGAAATAAGCAAACAAAGAAAACAGCAAAGTAAGTGTTAGGCCCTGAAAGCAAGAGAACCATCAATGGTGGGTCATCTGAAGACCCTAGAAGAAACAGAGCTAACACTAGGTCAAAATTCTCCCCTCCCAATCCTCTACTTGGATACTTTTGTACGCTGCCCCCCCCCCATAAAAGCAAATACATACTCAGTCTTCGTTATAAAGGCGGGTTTTCAACATCATTTCTTAAACTGGTTCTCTTTCATTTTACAGGCTGAGAAGTGGATATTGATAAGATGAATGTATCTGGTGAAAACAGCTGAACATCGACACTGCCGTTGTATCCCTTCAGAACTCTCGAGTATATGACTCCACTTAGAGCTTATGGTCACTAGCCATGGGGAGGAAACCCGTTCCTCAGAGTCTGCCCTTTGCTGTTAGAATGGTGACAGTTATCAGCTTATAAATTAGACACTCCGAGCTTTCTTTTCCTGACCCCAGCCCCCTTCAGGCTCCCTGCTGCTCCCTCCGAGCATAACAAACCATTAGCCATATTGAGTCTAATGTAATGACTCATGTAGCATGTTCACGCCTTCCATCACATTAATCACCAGTTGCTGCAATACCCTGTTTGTTAAAAACCAGGCAACAATGAAAACAAATCCTCATAACAGGAACCCTCAATTAAAGGGAATTTGTTTCCCCTGTACCTCAAAGATAAAGAGGGGACCAAAATCAAATGGCAAAGAAATAAGGTAATGAGGATTTGGAAGAAAGAAGTAATCAGTAATTCCAGTTGCTGACATAGTTCCTGGACATTGTGAATTATGTGAGAGTAATAAAAGTGACAAAAATTTCAACTCCTAAGTTTGCCATCAATTACAGGACTGGCTGCTTATTCCTGCAGTCCATTTTCTTACTATGTGGTGTGATCTTAAGACATTAAGAATTCAGTCCTCGAGTCAAGTTTTCCTATTCTGTTGATAAGAGAAAAAGCCTTGTTTCAGCCAGAATGATGCTTTTGAAAAGGTACCAATCACCTCAACCCAACTTCCATAAAGCAGGAAAAAGATATTTGCATCATCAAGAAGTTGAGTTGCTTCAGACACTCCAGACTCAGATATTCAAATACCCAGCAGAATTTTGTCTCCTCCTTGTTAAATCCAGCTACTGCAGGATTATATCTCATTAGCTTGAAAATTTTAATGAAAAGATTTTGGGGAAGGGTTGGTTTGGTTTATTGGTTGGTTTGGACTTTACTTTTGCTTTTACCAATTGTTCCAGTGGAAGTATCAATCTTTACTCATCATTCTTGTCTTCCCAGTTTTCTGATGTACCTCTTTCTCTGAAACAATCATGTGCCATGGGTATAAACATGGCAATGGATCTAGTTCCCTGACCCACAACTCTCACCCTAGGAAAGGAGGGCATCAGCTCCACTTGAACTGGCAATGTAAGTAAGTAAGCACATGTTCTTGTAGCAAAAAAAGGTGGTTTCTAGCAATAAAATGCCAGTTCATCTCTGCAGATAATACAACTGGTCCTGTGGAAGAGCACAGGTTCAAGAAGTATATATGTAATGTAGGAAGGATTTACAGGAGGAGTGTAGTTTATTGCTTGTGAGAAGGGAAAGTAGGAAAGGTTTGTCAAGCTTCACCAGAGGCCTTGGAAGTTAAGTGATTTTTTTAGTTCGCAGGCAAAAAGATAGATTCATGGAGCAAAAGCACTGAGCCGTAAAACAACCCTGACTGCTTAGAGGAATTCTGGGTCAGCTCTACTTCACCTTTTCCCATCTTTGTTGTCTCTACATCTTTCCAGATACCCTTAACTGACAGTCCCTCTATTCAGAGCTCTCTGGCTGCTCTGTGTCCTGACTTGGCTCTCCTCTTCATTTACAAGGCATGCTAGATGTTCTTAGGCTCCCAGTGTAAGCCACATGAGGAGGGTGAGGCTCAAATGCCCTCCTAAAACACCACAAGATGACCTTTCCATCCGGTCTCTGCATATTCTGTATCCAATCACAAATATTTGCAGAGTTGCTTCTGGGGTCCAGACCACAGTCCCTACGCATGTGAGGAATCACAGAGATTAATTTCTATCTGGACAGGAGCTGTCAGTAAACATATAAATAAATGCATAAGGTCACCTCATAAAGTGCTAAGTGTTAGGGGGAAGGTAAAGTGGTTGGGTGGAAATGGGAGGGGCAATTAAGGAAAGGAGATGGCTGCTTCAGGTGTATGGCCAGAAAAAGCTGAGGAGCTAACTGATGAATTGAGCCTAAATGACCTGAAACTGAACATGCCTTAACATCGTTACAGGCACGAAGTGTGCACAGTGGCGCCTCGAAATGGCTGAGGGTTTCCAGGAGAATCTTTGACATCACCATGTAATTTCTGAATGTGAGGTTAACTCTCAGTCCAAAATAAGCCCCACCCTCAACGTTTACTGCCTGGGCCTTAAAAGTAGGATATCATTCCCAAGAACAATTGCTACTTTACATAAAGAATCTATAGTACCCTAAGAGCCATAATTTTTACAAATATATACACACCAGCTCATAGGATCTCAAAATCCTGAAAGTTTGATCCTGCTGTATCCAATTTATATTTTAGGAATCGGGACCTCAGAGTAGTTGTTCTGTAGCTCAAAGCCACATAACTAGATAGGACCTAGCCCAAACATTCAATGTTGATATCTAAGTCCCTGCATTTTTGCCATTTTTCCTGTACTCTAATAAACTATATCCTGAATTGATGGATAATATATTGCAAGTTCTTCCTAAAGAGTAGCTATGAAGATAATTTTTCTTGATTCTTGGCTCATTCTAGTTGTAATTGATGCTATTCAAACTAAAAGAATTTCCATAGAGAAAAATCAATCTCAGGAAAACTGTCGTGAAAATGGATTCCCAGGATACCCTGGAGGATTCACTGATCCCTCACAAAACATCACGGCCATCGGGAGTTGTGACGCTTTCTGTATTTAATGTTTCTAGGTCACAGAATTGTTTCCCATAATGTTTCACAGTGAAACTCAACAACAGTTATTACGAATCCCTTTCCAATAGACGTGATATACCTGAAGTTCTGATCTTTAATCAGTGACATCTTCTGAGATTATCCTGAATGCTTACAAACATTCAATGCATACCTGAATCTCATACCTTCATCCCTCCACAAGCTCGTGTGCCCCATTTTGTCAAAACAGGCACGGTCTCCATTATCATAAACCAAGTAAGTACATGACAATTTTTTAAAGTAGCTTTTAACCTTCCAAGATGATTCTGATCGAGGGAACCTTAAAATTAATAAACTGTGAAAGGTGTATCTTCAGTCCTCGCTGAATGAAAATGAACATTAATACCCCGCTGATAAATCATTAACATGTCTCAACAGTAAGAAATAAAACAACACTGTTGCTTTCACCAGGAGAGGCCCAGTTAATTAAGATGATGCTGAAGGTCAGAATCCTGGAACTGGGGTTTATGAGGAAGTGCAAACCTGCCAAGTTTATTAAATAATAATAATATGCCCATCATACAAAGGAACTGATTTAAAAGTAATAGCAAAAACGACAAAGCAGGAGTTTACGGGGCGGTAAAGGACGGTTGGATCAGAAATCATCCCAGCCATGTCTGCCTTCCCAGTACACACTGTGAAAACGTAATTCCCAGCTCATTAGGGAGCCGCAGGGAGAAGTGGAGAGAAATGCTAATTATGCATTAGCCTGCTTAGCTAAATTCAGATGGGGTAATATCACATAGATTGATGGAATAAGCCATAAAAATTTAAATTCCAGGCAGGCTACAGTAAGTGGCTTTTAAAGGGGTAAGCCTGTTCCTGTTCTCTAAAACCCTCAAAGTGGAAGACAGAGATCATATACACAGGGATCACATATCCAAACAGAAAGACAGGACTAATCCACAGAGATTACATGATGTAAAGTTGCTCAACAGATGACTAAAATACATGAACCAGCGGCCCAACAGTAACGTTCCCCAAGTCTAGTATCTGTTACCTAGTACCATGCTGCCTTGTAGCTGCCAGATTCTCAACTTCCTAAAGCACAGTTCATACTGTGTAATTTAACATGAGCCTCTACACTCCATATTAAGAAAAAGTCCTCATCCTACAAAACCAAGTCCTAAAGTCATATTTCTTTCTCCTACAGATAGCTGATCCTCAAAATTTGGAAGTCTCTCATCACCATTCAGCATCTTTCCATCTGGATGGTTCTCTCTTCCCTCCTGCCTTTCCTCCACTCTGAAGCCAACCTTCAAACCCATCTCTAAACTCTGTAAAGCAATCCTCATCCCTCCCAGTTCAGGTAGAGGTTCCTTCTCCCCTCTCCATTTTAATTGGATAATCTGTGTATTAACATTTCAAATATTATCCATTTTCCTCCACTCCCATCTCTCCTCCCCATCTCCTTGCCTCCATGAAGGTGCTCCCTCTCCCAACCACCCTCTCCACCTAACCCCCTTTACATTCCCCCACACTGGGAAACTGAGCCTTCACTAAACCATCACTGCTTTGAATACTGTACTGTAAACTGGTTACAACCACTAATAGCCTTCCTGGCCCAAAGCAGGGCTTAACAAATATTTGTTGGATTCAATTGAATTTATGCTTTATAAAAATTAAAATCAGAGTAAATGGATAAAAACGTGTCTTATTTACTGTTCTGTTGCTCTGAAGAGACACTATGATCACAGTAACTCTTATAAAAGAAAGCATTTAATTGGGAACTTGCTTACAGTTTCAAAGGGTTAGTCCATTAACATCGTGGAGGGAAGCAGACAGGCGTGGTGCTGGAGCCACAGCTGAGAGCTTTGCACCCTGAGCTGTTGGCCTCAGCCAAGGAGGGAGAGACAGTGGGCCTCATATGAGCTTTGTGAAACCTCAAAGCTCACTCCCAGTAACACACCTTCTCCAAAAAGGCCATATCTTCTCCAACACCTCCAAACAGTTCCATGGCTTGGTGGCTAATTATTCCAATGTATCAACCTTAAAGGCCAATTATCATGCAAACCACCACAGAGAGTAGCAACGCTCTGACTTCCATATGCTTGCAAGATTAGCATGGAATAAAACAGCACTTCAGTTACATCTCCAGCATTTCTTACATTGACCTTTTACTCGACAACCCATTGCTAGTCATGTTCTCATTCTTTTTTTCCTCTCCTTATACTGCAGTGTGCTCTTAGTTAATTTGTCCATCTTCTGTCTCTCCCCTTCTTCCATCTAGCCTTCTCAAGGCTAGCAGATTATTCTTCTAATCATGCCGTCCCAATCACTCAACCGGAAATCATTTCATTAGCATCGTGAAACATTAATTAAGATCTCCTCTATAATGATATCAAAAGCCTTTTTACACACACACACACACACACACACACACACACACACACTGCTAATATCCTGTAGTGTTCCCCTGGCCATTGGGGGATGACTAAACTATATCTAAATGACTAGAGAAAGAGGCATATTATAGGAAAGGGAGAGGAGAAGTTATGAATGCAGAATAATGCAGCAAACTTGCTTGGTGACATCTGGGAAAAAAAGCAATTTTCTGTTAACACAAAAGGCAACTTGCATCCTGTACCTAGTTCAAAAGAATCACAGTCCACCTGACCCAAGACTTCATCAGGACTCTTGGAAACCTTGGCATCTACTCTCCAAAGCAAACACAACTGTCTACAGAGCTAAAGTGAGTGGAAGCCAAGGTTCAGAGTGAACAGGCCCTGGGTTTTAGAGATGGATTAGATGCCTGGATCTACAATCCTGTAACAGTGTTATCTTGAATTAATCTGGCCTAGTCTCAATGTTTCTAAAGTTGGAACAGTGGTATTTTGAGGACAGTGAAATATAACTATACAAACTTTCAGATGTGTATGTCTATCAAATAAATATAGCCAAGTAAGTTTAAGTTAAATAAAAACAGATAAACTTCTTTCCTGAATTAGCCTTAAATTTAGGAGAGTCTAAATTCTAAAGCTGTTACCATACACTTTCTAATGTCTAAGCCACTGACCCTACAGCCAGCCATTCATTTACCCAGTAGGCACCAGGTGACACTCACTCTGCATTTGGCATAAATAACATAGATTTGGAAAAAGTTAGAACAACCCCTTCCTGAGCTGCTCCCAAGATAAGTACAAAAGGCATAAATGACATCAAATAATCACAGTAATCATCCATCCCCTGAAGAAAAATCCATGGAAAAATAACAAAAGCAAATGCACACACAATGTATCATGGAGCATAAAGAGCAATCATCATAGGGAGGGAAAAAAGGTAACACGGGTTTAGCTAAGGCAATCAAAAGCCTGTGGAGAGAAAACTCAACTACACAGTGAATATGAAAATGGGGCTTTATAGAAAGCATAGGAGAGGAGTAAAGGGATAATGGAGAATCTGACCACAATACTGTCTACATATAGGTCAATGTATATAATTGTCTATGTATATAATTGTCAAAATTATTTGTTCAAAGACATGTATTTATTCAACGAGATTTAAAGGGTGTCAATGAGAATGATCTTTTCTGATCTTAGAGGAAGGAATATTCGAAGCTGAGCCCATCAAGAGGGCAAGTGCACACATAAGTACATGGTTATCATAAGGAGCATAAAACAGCAAGAGCAGGAAAGACAAGGGCGTGCGGAGTGCCTATCTGGAGTGGCCTATTTCTGCAACTAAGGTTCATTCGGTGAGGACAGATCCTACCATGGGGAGTTGCCTCAGGATTAATCTAAGACTCTGTTTCTGTGTCTGTAAACTCTAAAGCCCACCCCTAGGGATGTATTTCCTCCGGCAAGGCCATGTCTCCTAGAACTTTCCAAACAGCACCACTAACTGGGAGTCAAATGCCCAAGTTCCTGAAGCTATGGCAGATATTTCTCCTTGTAACCACCATGAAGTCTACAAGTTCTTTAGCCAACATCCGTCTGGCATGCCTCATCCTTGTCTCGGCCTCATTTTCTTATCACATATGGACTATGCCCTTATGTTGTCCCTCAACAGTAACATCAGGAAAATAGAGCTAGACTTCACACAAGGAAACCTCCAAAAGAATGGAATATTCCCAAGAATCCGGACTGGTCTCTAGAGCAGAGGAAAAAGGTATCAATTCCCACTGAGTAGCAGAATTGTTAGCAATAATTCAACAAACTTGTTCAGTATCCAAGACGGTGTTTTGCAGTTAAATCAAATGAAAGATCTTTTGTTATATAGTTCATACATATTTTTAAGGACAGGAAAATGTGAAAATCAATTTCCTGTAATATTTCATACAGACAAGATAACATATAAAAATAGACATTTAGTAATAAAAGATAATTTTCAACAAGCCCTGATACCTACAGTTCTAAATAAGATGGCTACCAAGATGTTTTGAGCCCTTCTCTGATCTAAATCTTAATAAACACTAATTTTTACTCTAATTTTACTAAAAATTTCAACTCCCAAATTTGTGCTTATAATTCATTTTCACAAAAATGTGCATTTATACATGGCTCTTTTCATTCTTGAACAATAAAATGAATCTATCTTGCTTTAACTCTTCAGCATCTTCCTCTACTTCCTCATAATTGTGCATTTATTCCAGGTTCATTGATATGATTGTATTTTATTCATTTTCTTATGGTTAATAGTTCATTGCATGGGTATATTAGAATTCACTTTTCCATCATTCTATTAAGGTTTTTTAAATGTTAACTGTATATTCTTATGTGCAACTACTGAGAAGTGGGAAATAAAATTTTCTTGATGTTTTATATTTAAGGGAATTGCTGTCATAAGAAATGTATTACGGGGCTGGAGAAATGGCTCAGTGGTTGGAAGCACTGACTGCTCTTCCAGAGGTCCTGAGTTCAAATTCCAGCAACCACAAAGTGGCTCACAACCATCTATAATGAGATCCGATGTCCTATTCTGGTGTGTCTGAAGACAGCTACAGTTATATAGAATAAATAAATCTTTAATTTAAAAAATAAAAGAGATGTATTGCACCTTCTGGTTTGAACCTGAGCCCAGAACAGACCTGGGGCTCTGGATCTGCACCTACTCCACAACACTCAGAGGAAGCCCGACGCCCAGGATCACAAGTGAGACCACAACATCTGCCCCACTACCGGAGTAACTGGGACCCTTGGGATCCAGGGATGCAGGAACTTCCGCCCAGCCAGTGGCATGGGTTTCTTTTGACTTGAACCTGTACCAGGAGCAGACCTGGATGCCAAGAAGTGCATACTGACAGGAGTATGGTATAGCTGTCCCTGAGTGGCTCTGCCAGAGCCGAAGCAATACAAATGCGGATGTACACAGCCAAACTTTGGACTGAGCTCAGGGAGCCCAAAGGGAAATTGGGCAAGGACGGTAGGAGCTGAAGGGGTTTGCAACCTCATAGGAAGAACAACAATATCAGCCAACCAGACTCCCTCAAAGTTCCCAGGGACTAAACAACCACCAACCAAAAGATACACAGGAAGTACCCATAGCTCCAGCTGGATATGTAACAGAGGATGGCCTTATCTGGCATCACTGGGAGGGGAGCCCCTTCGTCCTGTGGAGGCTTGATGACCCAGGATAGGGTAATACCAGACCACTGAGGCAGGAGGAGGGGCCAGTGGGGGAGCTCCCTCATAGAGGTGGGGGGGAATAGGGAGCTTGTGGAGTAGAAACTGGGAAGGGGGATAACATTCTAAATGTAAATAAATAAAATAACCAAACAAAATAAATATATTGCACTAGCTATACTTGTATAACTATATTATAACCAGTTTAACAACATTAAAAAACACAAATGCTGAGTAGTTCATAGATCCTTGGATTATAAATATGGTTACATCTTAACTGAATTAATATTAAAGACTACTATATGTGGATGTTGAATGGTGCTGCTGAAAGGCAGTGGTGCTTTTAAGAGGTGGGATCAACTGGATGGTCCCTTAGGGCATTACATCTTACTTTCCAGGAGAATTTGGTAAACTTGACCAAGGAAAGAGGAATAGTCTCATCATATACCTTCATGACTGTCATCTGATGCCAGCACCACAGGACCAAAGCAGTGGTTATATGTGATTTTAAACTTAAATCTGAACAAAAAAGAGAGTTAGTTAATTCTAAGTTATTTATTTTATGTGTTATGTGAGGGAAATCGATCTAACACAGGGGATTTCATGAGGCAATTATCAAGGTGCTGTCTGAGTGTAGTTGAAGCTGTTTCCACATTTGAATCACTTTTGATAGCATTTAATTTCTTTTAGAAGCTAGATGGTTCCGATATTCGCTCGAAAGTTTCACTTTCGTGCTGATAAGCCATCTTGAGTCTCTTTTCTTGTGAACTTATACTGCGCAGTTAACAGCACTGTATCATCAGCTATAGGGAGACACCACCAGCTAGAATCAATTTTTAAGAAAAAATTCTATATATCTACCAACATTGCAATACCTTGTCATTTGCCATATTCTACTAGTTAAAAGCGAAAGGTGTTTATGATTGAGGAATGAAACAAACTTAGGTCCATAAGGAAAATGTTACAGGTGATCACAATGGAACTGATTCAATTAGAAAAAAATAAGTCATCACATTTGAAGAAACATAAATGAAACCAGAAATTGTTATACTCAGTGAAGTGTGTGAGATCCAGGAAGACAAAGACATGGTTTGTCTCATATATAGGTCCCAGAATTTAATGCATGTGCTTGTATGTGTGCATGTGTGCTGTGGCTGTAAGGAGCATGAAGGAGGGTCCTAGGAAAAGGTTGGGGAAATATAGATACAAGATACGTACTTCAATAATATACAAAAGTGTATGTTGCACTTAAGGAAAAAACTAACACAAATGAATAAACACCAGTGAACCACAGGGTGCATGCTTACAATAGGAAGGGAAAGCAAGAGGAATGTGTAGATCCAAAGAAGGAGTCACTGAGAGCTACCTCCAAGTTCATTTACCACATTTATGTACAGCATAGCAACATTACATCAAAGTGCTTTCCAAAGTAGGAAACATGAGTATGTGCCTTCTATCTATCTATCTATCTACCTATCTGTCTATCTATCTATCTATCTATCTATCTATCTATCTATCTATCTATTAATTTGTATTTTATGAATTCTTTTTAATTGGATATTCTCTGTTTACATTTCAAATATTATCACCTTTCCCCCCACTCCCATACCACCTCCCCCTCTACTTGCTCCCTCTCACAACTACCCTCTCCACCTCAGTGCCTTGGAATTCCCCTACACTGAGAAAATGCACCTTCATTGGACCAAAGGCCTCTTTTCTCCCTGATGCCAGACAATTCGATCCTCTGCTACATATGCAACTGGAGTCATGTGTGCTCATTGGTTGGTCTTTTAGTCCCTGGGAGTTCTGAAGGGTTTCCTTGGTTGATAATGTTGTTCTTACCCTAGAATTGCAAACCCTTTCAGCTCCTTCAGTCATTTCTCTAGCTCTTTCATTAGTGTTCAATCTGATGGTTCGCTGCAAGCATCCACAACTGTATCTGTATAACTCTAGCAGAGCCTCTGAGGAAACATCCATATCTGGCTCATACTAATAAGCACTTCTTGGCATCAGCAATAGTGCTTGGGTTTGCTGGCTGCATGTGGGTGGATCCCCAGGTGAGGCAGTCTCTGGATGATCTGTTCTTCAATCCCTGCTCCTCAATCACCGTGTTTCCTCCAATGAGTGTTTTGTAATCCCTTCTAAGAAGGACTGAAGCATCCACATTCTTCTCAGCACCTCACCATACTTTCTATAGAACCAGATCCTGATTTTTTTTTCTAGAGGAAATGGAAAACTTTCTAGACAGATACCAGTACTAACGTTAAATCATTTTCAGATACACCATCTAAAGAGTCCCATAAGATATACAGGCCTGGTGAGAAGGGGTTCCGACTAGCCAGGGGGCAGAGAGATCTCTGCCTAGCATGGACAGAAAGTGCTCTCCTACCCTGCCTGATCCAGGGACCAGTAACTCAGCATCAGGCCTTCTGCGGCTTTGGGGCACAGAACAGGACTCAGACCATCCGCCACCAGGAACAGGGGAGATCCAGGGACACAGGCCAGGAACAAGGGAAAGGGAAGAACCAATCACTGACAACAAGATGGCAAGAGGAAAGTGAAAGACCACATCCCAAGGAAACCAAGACAACCTGGTAACACCAGTACCCAGCTCTCCCATCACAGCAAACAGCTGAATGCCAAACACTCCAGAAAAAGAAGACTCAGACACAAAATCCTACCGCAAGATGATGATAGAGATCCTTAAACAAGAACGAAAGGAAAGCATAAAGAATTAGAAGCTCTTAGAGAAGAACCAAGAAAAACACTCAAAGATGTCAAAGAACTAGAAGAAAACAGAACCAAAGAGAGGAAGGAATGGAAGAAAGAATTCAACATGGAAATAGATACAATAAAGAAAACACTAAAAGAGACAACCCTAGAATTAGAAATCCTAAAAAAGAAATCAGGAGTCACAGATGCAAGCATTTCCAACAGACTACAAGAGATGGAAGAGAGAATCTCGGGGGACCGAAGACTAAATTGAAAACATAGACAAAACAGTCAAAGTAGATAAAAAACCAAAAATCTCCTAACCCAAAATGTCCAGGAGATCCAGGACACAATGAGAAGACCAAACCTAAGGATAATAGGAATAGAAGAGGGAGAAAAATATCAACTAAGAGGCAGAGTAAAAATCTTCAACAAAATTGTAGAAGAAAACTTCCCTACCCTTAAGAATGAGATGATCACCAGCATAAAAGAAGCCTACAGAACTCCAAATAGATTGGACCAGAAAAGAAATTCCTCCCCATGCATAATAGTCAAAACACCAAGTGCCCAAAGCAAAGAAAGAATACTAAAAGCAGTAAGGGAAAAAGGTCAGGTAACATATAAAGGCAGACCAATCAGAATCACACCCAATTTCACAACAGAATCTATGAAAGCTAGAAGAGCCTGGACAGAAATCATGCAGACACTAAGAAAGCACAAGTGCCAACCCAAGCTGCTATACCCAGAAAAACTATCAATCACCATAGATGGAGAGATGAAGATATTTCAACACAAAACTAAATTTACACAATATCTGACCACAAACCCAGCACTGCAACAAATTATAGGTGGAAACCCCAATACAATGAAGGGAACTACATCCTAGTAAAAACAAGAAAACTCCTAAGCAAGAAAACCAAAAGAAGAAAAAGACACAGACACAACTCAACCTACAAAAGCAATAATAGCAGGAAACAGGAACAACTATTCCTTGATATCTATTAACATAAATGGACTCAACTCCCCAATATAAATATATAGGTTATCAGACTGGATACATAAACAAAACCCAGCATTTTTCTGCATACAGGAAACTCATCTCAGAGACAAAGGCAGACACTATCTCAAAATAAAAGGTTGGGAAAAAAACTTCCAAAAAAACGGCCCCAAGAAGCAAGCTGGAGTGGCCATTCTAGTATCGAATAAAGTAAATTTCCAACCAAAAGTTATCAAAAAATAAGGAAGGATACTTTTTACTCATTATAGGGGAAATCTGTCAGGAGGAACTCTCAGTCCTTAACATATATGCTCCAAATACAAAAGCACCCATATTCATAAAAGAAACCCTACTAAAGCTCAAAAAATACATTTCACCCCACACAATAATAGTGGGAGACTTTAATACCCCACTCACACCAATGGACAGATCATGGAAACAGAAACTTAACAAGGACACTGTAAAACTAGCAGAGACTATGAACCAACTGGAATTAATAGATATCTACAGAACATATCATCCTAAAACAAAAGAACACACCTTCTTCTTAGCACCTCACGGCCCCTTCTCAAAAACTTACCACATAATTTTACACAGAATGAACCTCAATCAATATAAAAAGATTGAAATACTCCCATGCATCCTTTCAGATCACCATGGTCTAAGGCTGGTCTTTAATAACAACAAACACAACAGAAAGCCCATATATACATGGAAACTAAAGAATGCTCTATTAAACGAAGGCAGGCTCAAAGAAGAAATAAAGAAATAAATTAAGGATTTTCTAGAATTCAATGAAAATGAAAACACGACATACCCAAAACTATGGGATGCAAGGAAAGCAGTACTGATTAAAAAAAAAAAAAAAAAAAACTCATAGCTCTGAGTGCTTCCAAAAAGAAAATGGAGAGAGCATACACTAGCAACCTGACAGCACAATTGAAAGCTCTAGAACAAAAGGAAGCAGATACACCCAAGAGGAGTAGACAGCAAAAAATAATCAAACTTAGGGCAGATATAGACCAAACAGAAACAAAAAGAACCATTGAAAGAATCAACAAAACCAAGAGCTGGTTCTTTAGAAAATTAACAAGATTGATAAGCCCTTAGCCAGACTAACTAGAGGGAAAAGATAGAGTATACAAATTAACAACATCAGAAAGGAAAGTGGAGAAATAATGAATAAACTGAGGAAATTCAAGAAATCATCAGATCCTACTACAAAAGCCTATACTCAACAAAGGTGGAAATCTAGAGGAAATGGAGGAATTCCTAGACAGATACAAGACACTAAAGTTAAACCAGGACCAGGTAAACCATCTAAATAATCACACGATACCTACAGAAATAAAAGCAGTCATCAAAAGCCCCCCAACCAAAAAAAACCCAGGTCCAGATGGTTTCAGTGCAGAATTTTATCAGACATTTATTGATGACATAATACCAAGACTCTCCAAACTATTCCACAAGATAGAATCAGATGGAATACTACCTAACTCATTTTTGGGGGCTACAATAGCCCTCATTCCTAAACCACACAAAGACCCAACAAGGAAAGAGAACTTCAGACCAATCTCACTCATGAACATTGATGCAAAAATACTCAACAAAATCCTTGCAAACTGAATCCAAGAACACATCAAAACAAACATTCACCATGACCAAGTAGGCTTCATCGCTGGGATGCAGAAATGGTTTAATATAAGGAAATCCATCAATGTAATCCACAATATAAACAAACTCAAAGAAAAAAACACATGGTCATCTCACTAGATGCTGACAAAGCATTTCACACAATTTAACACCCCTACATGTTAAAAGTCTTGGAAAGAACAGGAATTCAAGGCCCATATGTAACCATAATAAAAGCCATATACAGCAAACCAACAGCCAACATCAAACTTAATGGTGGGAAACTTGAAGCAATCCCACTAAAATCAGGGACTCAACAAGGCTGCCCACTCTCGCCCTACCAATTCAACATAGTACTAGAAGGCCTTGCTGGAGCAATTAAACAGGAAAAGGAAATCAAAGGGATACAAGTTGGAAAGGAAGAAGTAAAAACATCACTATTTGCAGATGACATGATATTGTACTTAAGCGACCCCACAAATTTCACCAGATAACGCTTACAGCTGATAAATAAGTACAGCAAAGTGGCTGGATATAAAATTAACTCAAACAAATCAGTAGCCTTCCTATATTCAAAGGACAAACATGTGGAGAAAGAAATTAGGGAAAAGATACCCTTCACAATAGTCACAAAAACTATGAAATACCTTGGTGTGACTCTAACTCAGCAAGTGAAGGAACGGTATAACAAGAACTTCAAACCTCTAAAGAAGGAAATTGAGAAAGATCTCGGAAAATGGAAATATCTCCCATGCTAATGGATTTGAAGAATCAACATTTTAAAAAATGGCCATCTTACCAAAAGCAATCTACAGATTCAATGCAATCCCCATCAAAATTCCAACCCAATTCTTCATTGAGTTGGAAAGAGCAATGTGCAATTTCATCTGGAATAACAAAAGACCTAGAATAGTGAAATTCATCCTCAACAACAAGAAAACTTCTGAGGGAATCACCATCCCTGACCTCAGGCTATATTACAAGGCAAATGTGCTAAAACCCACATGGTACTGGTACAGAAATAGGCAAGTGCATCAATGGAATACAATAAAAGATCCAGAAATGAGCCCCCACATATTTGGTCACCTGATTTTTGACAAAGGAGCTGTAAACATTCAATGGAGAAAGGACAGCCTAATCAACAAATGGTGTTAGTCCAACTGGCACTCAGCATGCAGAAGAATGAAAATAGACTCTTTCTTATCTCCTTGTACAAAGCTCAAGTGTAAGTGGATCAAAGATCTCCACATTAAACCAGGTACATTGAAACTATTAGATGAGAAAGTAGGGAAATCCTAAGAAAACATAGGCACAGGAAGAAATTTCCTGATCAAAACACCAATGGCTCATGCTCTAAGGTCAAAGATTGACAAATGGGACTTAATGAGATTGCAAAGTTTCTGTAAGGCTAAGGACACTGTCAAGAAAACAAAATGGCAGCCAACTGAGTGGGAAAAGATCTTTACCAAACCCACATCAGATAGAGTCCTAATATCCAAGGTATACAAAGAACTCAAAAGTCTAGACAACAGAGAATCAAACAACCCTATTTAAAATGGGGTACAGAGCTAAACAAAACATTCTCAATTGAGGAATATCGAATGGCTGAGAAACATCTAAGGAAATGCTGGACATCCTTAGCCATCAGGGAAATGCAAATCAAAACAACCCTGAGATTCCACCTCACACCAGTCAGATTGGCCAATATTCAAAACTCAGATGACAGCAGATGCTGGCGAGGTTGTGGAGAAAGAGGAACACTTCTCCACTGTTGGTGGGGTTGTAAACTGATACAACCACTCCGGAAATCAGTTTGGCGATTCCTCAGAAAATTGGACATAGTACTACCTTCTGGGTATATACCCCAAAGACACTCCAATATACAACAAGGATGCATACACCACAATGTTCATAGCAGCTCTATTTATAATAGCCAGAAGCTGGAAAGAACCCAGATGTCCTTCAGTAGATGAATGGATACAAAAATTGTGGTACATTTACACAATGGAGTACTACTCAGCTATCAGAAACAATGACCTAACGAAATTCTTAAGAAAATGGTTGCATCTAGAGAATATCATCCTGAGTGATATAACCCAGTCACAAAAGAACACACATAACATGAAGTCACTGATATTGGGATACTAACCCCAGAAAGCTCTGAACACCCCAGAATCAACTCACAGACTGAGTGAAGTTCAAGAAAAAAAATTATTATGCTCAATCCTTACACACCAAGAATACTTTGACTAATTCTGGGTTACATCCTGTTTTACATGTACTTTTTGCTTATTGTAACTGTAAGACCTTAATGCACACTATCAAACCTTTGAAAAAAAACAAATAGCCAAGCACTGACAAAAATGTATTTGTATACTTCTATGAAAAAATGCTTAAAATTTGTTCTTTTCTCTTTGTTTTTTAAAATAAAGTTGTTCAAAAAAAAAGAGTTCCATAAACCCCAAAGAAGTAGAAGCAGTCATCAAAAGCCTCTCATGAATAAAAAGCCCAAGACCAGATGGGCTCAGTGCAGAATTCTATTAGACCTTCAAAGAAGACTTAATACCAATATTCTCCAAACTGTTCCACAAAATAGAAACACACAATTACAAAGACCCTAGGATGTTGTTTCTCTCCTTATGCTGGATTTTTCTATCCATTATCCTTTGTAGAGCTGGGTTTGTGGACAGATATTGTGTTAATTTGCTTTTGTCCTGGAATATCTTTGTTTCTCCATCTATGGTGATTTTGCTGGGTATAGTAACCTGGGCTGACACTTGTGTTCTCTTAGGGTCTGCATGACGTCTGTCCAGGACCTTCTAGCTTTCATAGTCTTTGTTGAGAAGTCGGGTGTGATTCTGATTGGTCTGCCTTTATATGTTACATGACCTTTTTCCCTTACTGCTTTTCAGATTCTTTCTTTGTTTTGAACATTCGGTGTTTTGACTTTTATGTGTCAGGAGGAATTTCTTTTCTGGTCCAATCTATTTGGAGTTCTGTAGGCTTCTTCTATGTTCATGCCCATCTCTTTCTTAAGGGTAGGGAAGTTTTCTTCTACAATTTTGTTGAAGATATTTACTGGGCCTTTTAGTTGGGAATCTTCACTTTCTTCAACACCTCTATCCTTAGGTTTGGTCTTCGCATTGTGTTCAGGATATCCTGGATGTTCTGGGTTAGGAGCTTATTGAATTTTTGCATTTTCTCTGACTGATGTGTCAATGTTTTCTATGTTATCTTCTGCCCCTGGTGATGCTTGTATCTATGACTCCTAAACTTTTTCCTAGGTTATCTTGTCTCCTTTTGTGATTTCTTTTTTGTTTCTATTTCCATTTTTCAATTCCTTCACCCATTTCGTTGCATTTTCCTGTAGCTCTGTGATTTTTTTGTTACATCTTTAAGGGTTTCTACTTGCTTATATGTATTCTCCTGGATCTCCTGTTATTCTTTAAGGGAGTTATGTACTTCTTGAAGACCTCCATCATCATCATCATCATCATGAAGTATGATTTTAATTTTATATTTTGTTTGTCTTGTGTGTTGAGAGATCTACTACTTGCTGTGGTAGGAGAACTGGGTTCTAATGTTGCCAGGTTTCCATTGCTTAGATTCTTGCACTTGCCTCTTGCCATCTTGCTATGAGTGATGTTAGATGCTATTTTCTTCTCTGACTAGAGCTTTTCTCTCTTATCGGTCTGTGGGCCCGTGGTCTCAGGAGGGAGATTGCTCCTGGGTGTTCAGCTCTCCCTTAGTATCCTGTGAGTTCCTATGGCTGTGAGCGAGCTCTGGCTCTGTGCACAGGTGAGTGCCAAAATATTCTATTCCCTGGCATCACCAAGCTACTCCCAGTGGTCTCTCCCCAGATAATCAGTGGAGAAGAAGTGTGGACTCACCTGTGGGCTCAGGAGGGAGAGAGTCCTGAGGCTTTTTTGGGGGGGTGTTCAGCTATTCTGTGGGCAGGTGTGAATCCTGCTGGTGGTGGCCCGGCTCTGACTCTGGGCAGAAAGTGTCTCTTCCCAGTCAACACTGAGATACTTGTGCCCTGAGAGTTTCCTGTGGTCTCTACCAGGATAGTCAGTGGAGAGGAAGTGGGGACTCACCCATGGACTCAGGAGGGAGAACACTCCAGAGGCTCCTCTAGGTGCTGAGCCATGTGCGGGCAGGCAAGTACGTGCCTTCATGTCCCTACTCACAGTAGCTAAAAGTTTGAGAGCTTTGCTGGTCTTGTCCACACATTTTATTTATTGCTGTTGGGTGTGAAGCACATCCTCTACTTGTGGTTTTAACTAAAATCTCCTATTCCTAATGAGGTTTAACATCTTAGAAGTTTATGCGCTCTTGCTTTTTTTGTATGAAATTTCAGGTTTCCTGGGCTCTTCCTAATGTGTTGGGGGTTCCTTTGTTTTTATTTATTCAAGTTTTTAAGCAAGGGTTTTGTCATGGTCATTGTTACTCAAACTCTAATATCTGTCTGCTTCATAAATTGAAATGTATTTTTCCGGTTTGTGGCTTTAAGATTCAATATATGTTTTAAATACCAGTTTGATGTATAAGTTGGACAATCTTTACTAGGTTTCTTTTTGGTTTTGTAGCTCTTTTGCATTTTCAGAATTGTAAAGAAACAGTCAAGAGACTTCTCACTGGTACATAGAGCTCCATTGCCTGAGTTCCCATTTCTCTGTCTGCAAAAGCCAGACATTGAACTATACAGCTTTGATGTCCTTCCCAAGATCCAGAGTCTTTTATTTTCTAAATGTCTTCACCGGGTGTAAATGCTCATAGAAGATCCATCACAAATCCTCTATCTGAACAGTATTGCTGTATCTCCTATAAACTACATACAGCTGACATGTATTTAGGCTTCATCTCTAGTACCATGATTTTATTCCACAAAAATTCCAAGAATGGTAAATATGAAACAAATATGCATAAGTTAAGGATGAATGGGTGATTTTTTTTCAGATTCTAAAAAAAATGCATTGCTTTATCATATGGACAGTAAAAAAAAAAAAAAAAAAAAAAAACCAACAAAAATATGGTGCTTGTTATTTAAGGGTTTTAGCTTAATAAATATTGATAAGTGTATAAGTGCCCACAGTACAAATTTCAAAGTATAGAACCAATCTATGAGATTTTCTTGACATTTGAGTGTTTTTCAGTTGATTTTTAACTATTCAAAAGCAACTCGGAAAGTCTGTGTGTCGTAATTTGCCAAGATATTTTTTGTTGGAGAGTAATCCAGAATGCTGATATTGAAACTTTTTCTGCAGAAGTACCTAAGCCAAACTGGCATTCTGGAAGCTTGTTTTTTAACAGATGCCAGTTGCCAATGTAATGCAACACATGTTATATCCTTGGTAAGATTTAATGATCAATAAAATATTTATTTATTTATTTATTTATTTATTTAAAATACAGTATCTCTGAGTGTTTCAATAACTCCCTATGCATTGAGTAAATTTATTTAGCAAAGATTTCTATACATCAATATGGATCTCCTTTTGGTTTTTTGTAATTTAATATTAATCTATTTGTGAGCTAACAGCTTTGACAAAAGAATAGGATTTACAGCACATTTATTTGTGATATTACACAGCTGATAGTAATGGTGGTGATGAATGAAACTTATTTAGTCATTTATTGAGCAATTTCCTTGTCCCAGTAATATCTCAAACACACACCCTGGAGCCAGACTGGCCGACGTCTTAGGGACTTACTGACTTCCTGTCCCTCAGTAACTATTTGCTATTTACCTTCTCAGACCTTTAATCATTAAAAACAGAAACACTGAAATGATGCTGTCCTCCTGGATTGTGACAGGGGTTAAATAATGAAAGGAAGCTTTTAAAGCAACTGACAAATACCGACTACTCAGTGAGGTAGCTATTATCAGTATAATCCATAATCGCTAATTTTCACAGTTATTGCAATATCCATGCATAGGTAGGGAAGTTATACAGAGACAAGTGCCGATTGTTGTTACCTCCCGACGACTGGGTCTATGTGGTAGGTAAATAAACTCCAGGCTAAATAGACATGTATGTGTTAAGCATCATGCGTCATCTGAGTTTTGGTCTAGAAACTTAGTACACAACAGGAAGCAAGTCACATGGGACTCTGATCTGGTAAAACTTACCTTCTGCCAGGAGTCACAGTAGAGGCAACAGAAGCAAGCATCCAACAAGTGAACGCATGCTCAGGAGAGTGGGAATGGTGCTCTGAGAACTGAGGGACTGAGAAACAAAGCAAAGGGTAGGATTCAGGAAGGATCCTTAGAGTGAACTCCTCTGATACGGTGATAGATTGGGTTAGACCTGAGGGATATGACAAGCCACCATGACCATCTATAGAGAGAAAAAAACAGGCAGATTAAACAGCATGCGCAGGCTTTCCAAAGGGAAGTAATGTAGATTTGTCAAAAAACAGAAGGAGGGCAAAAGGAATTGGGAGTAATGAATCAGAGAGGAAGACATTAGCTATGGAAGAAAGTCAAGTCAGGAGTGATTGGCCAAAGAGAGAAAAGGAGGAAAGAAGGGAGGGAGGGTGAAGGGAAGAAGGGAAAGGGAGGAGGAAAGGAAGAAGGTAGGGAAGGAAGAAAGGGAGGGGGAAGAGAATAAGAGAAGGATAGATGGGGAAGGGAAGGAAAGGGAGGAAGGGTGGGAGGTGGGAGAATCTATCTAGCCCAATATAAGATTATTTTACTCATTAAAAGATGTTTGTAAGATGTCTTTATATGCCTGGAAACATCCTAGGTAATGGATATAGAGAAACTAAAGATAAAAATAGAAAGCAACTAAACACCACTGTTCTGATTAAGGTTAACTTTAGGGAGATACAGAAATTTAAATGATACTATATACTAAGTATGTAATAGAAAAACCAACAAAATTAAAACCTTGTATTCCTTTGCTAGGAGCCCCCCTACACTGAAGTCCGGAGGGAATAGCACAGCAAGAGCAACGTCTTAGAGGATCTGAAGTTGAGGGCTGGACCTGAGTTGTCTACCCAGAGCTGAAGCACCAAAAGAGCCAGACTTTGAGGCCACATATCCCTGCAACCTGGGAGCATGCTGGCAGGCTCCGCCCTTGCTGTGTCCACCTCACCTCTAATTTACTCTCCTATTTCTGTTTTCCTAGGTTCTGATGGACGGCTCCTCTCCTACTTCAGATCACAAGCATTATGGAGTTATTAAATCTGGCTATCGCTCAAAGCTGCCGCTTGGACTCTAAACTGTGTCATCCGGTCACCGCTTTCTAAGACTAAGGCTGCACATGCTGTTTCCACTTGGCTTAGCTGGCCTCCAGCCAACCTAACAATAAGAAAGTGTCTCTGAAGTCCCAAACAAGCTTTGATCTAAAGGTCAAAACAAAGCTGGGATATGAACTCGGGCCCGCATTCCTGCAGCCATAGGAATAGTTCTGGCGGAGTCGCATCTCTCCTTGACAGCCAACGAGGCACAGAGCAAGGAGAACGCTGATGCTAAGGACAACAGCAGTGCTGTGTCTCAACGCAGTCCCGCTGCGGTGGCTTCGTCCTGTCGGCACTGGGGACACGAGAGCATCAGAGCATCTCAGCATTGGAAATGGAAACATGCCAAGAATACGTAGATACAGGAAAAATCTGGTTTGGGGAAGAGGGTATGGACTGACTAATACGGTGGATGGAGAAACAAGATGCCGTTGGATGCTTGACGTTGGTACTGGAAATGGTGTTTTCCTGGTCGAACTTGTGAAACATGGTTTCTCTAATACAACTGGGGTTGATTATTCTCCTTCTGCGATTAAGTCTTCTGCAAGTATTTTTGAAATACTTGCAGAAGGGCAACCTAACACTTACTTTTAAAATCTTTCCACAAAGCTGTCTGGATTTCATGTTTGGGTTGACAAAGAGACTTACGACGCCATCAGTCTTAAGCCTGACAGTGCAGTTGAGAAGATAAAACAATATGCGACGTCTCTCTCCAGAGTGTGGGAAGTAAAAGGCTTTTTTCTAATAACCTTGTGTACCAAGCGTCCAGTGAAGGATCTGAACCTTGTGAAGAGCTGCCAACACCCAAGTTCAGCTTGGGAGGTAGATCTGGAAACACTGTAGCAGTTTTGGTTTTACAAAGAAAATGGAGACTTCCTTGGACAAAGTCAGTTAGCTTTCTAGAAGAAACCGCAGATTAAACCTGATACAGAAGAAGCAAGTGCAAATAGTGCTTAGTAAGTACCCAGGCTTAGTAAGTGCAAATAGTGCTTAGTAAGTACCCAGGCTTAGTAAGTGCAAATAGTGCTTAGTAAGTACCCAGGCTTAGTAAGTGCAAATAGTGCTTAGTAAGTACCCAGGCTTATTAAGTGCAAATAGTGCTTAGTAAGTACTCAGGCTTAGTAAGTGCAAATAGTGCTTAGTTTACCCAGGCTTAGTAAGTGCAAATAGAGCTTAGTAAGTATCCAGGCTGCACAGACTGAACACAGATAATGGGTTTTTGAGAAACCACAAGCATGGGAATCAGTATTTAGATATCAACTAAGAATAATTTTAGATTTTCTTTTGTATTTAAAATATAAAATACAAAATTACTGTGATTTATGACAGTTTTCTATAGCTGTTAATCAGTTAAAACTTTCAAAGCAGTAAATGGATTTATAAAAAGAAAGAGAAAGAAAGAAAGAAAGAAAGAAAGAAGGAAGGAAGGAAGGAAGGAAGGAAGGAAAGAAGGAAAAGCACAGTTCTGGAAGGGATGACCGCAGCCTCTGCTTCTCCCCACCCCTCCCAGGACTGAAAGCACGGTCAGGTTCCATAATGGCAGCGTGCCCATCCGTTCTATAGCCCTGCCTGAAACAAAAGAAATCTTTCATTCATATGGTTGACAGGCTGGGTGACTGAGTGCAAAGAAGGCGAGTAATTTATTAGGAAGTAGATTGAGGCCATATTAGCAGATTTAAGCACCTTTTCCCAAGCCAAGCTTTCAGAATGACTTTAAGAAATGTTCTCCTAACAACTTGGAAGCTGGTATCCCAATGCGACTCCATTGCATTCTTTCCTTCATTTCCTGGTACTTCTGCCATACGCATAGATGCTAATTGACATGAGAGACTCACAGGGCTGCAACTTACACTGCATCTTTTGCACTTTTATATTAATTTCTCACTGCGATATTCTATTTATGAAGAATAAAACGGCTCAGTCAAAAGTAACTCTCAAAATCAAAAGGTATTAACTAATGTTCAAGCTTGCTAGCAATGTGCTAAGACCCGCTACCACTCTGTCTCAATCGTACTCTCAAAAAGAGTTTGGTTCCTTCTCTTGCCGTAATAAACTACTATGAGCAGAAACAACTTGAGCTTCTTTGGGCTTATGGTTCCGAGGGTTAGAGTCCACTTGGCAGGAACAGCACTGCAGCAGACTGCAGGGGCAGGGAGTCAGCTGATCACATTTTGCCATCACACACGGAAACAGAGAGAGCAAAGTGTGATAAAGTCTGTGAACTGTCTGAGGACACTTCCCCTCAGAGCGTAGCATTTATTTAATTAAAAGAGGTGATACTAGGCGTCTGTGGAGGACATAGGAAGTCAGGGGCAGCTTCGATACACACCAGATTAAGAGAATATGTGCCAAATGTGCCAGGAGAGTAAAACGGGCTAAGGAGAAGGCTTGGGGGCCATGCTATTAAGTATTTGGAATTTACTCAATATCCACTGGAAAGCCTCATAGAGCACCAAAGGAAGCCTCTAGAAGTATGGCCGACCCTGTAACTGCTTTAAATGGGTGTCTTCAGTGATTGTGATTCCAAGTGTCTTGTCTGTGTGGGTTATATTCCTCATGAGTAGAGATAAACCCATGTTTCTTCCTTTCCTTACTCTTTATGTTAAATTATGTTATGTTAAACTATGTTAAACTACATACGCCCTATCCTATAAAAAACTTCTATTCAGATGGCACAGGTCCCTTTTTGGCTTGATCATGTATTAACCGTACAAACTGAAGTTTCACGTTGACTCTTTCAGACTGGCTTGTAACACATGTTGACCACAGCCACCCAGTCACTACCTTCCTTCCTCATCCTCCCATCAGCGTCTTGGTCTCTATTAGTCCATCTACCTGATGCCGTTTTCTTTGCCCTAGTCTGCACATGAGAGCAAATGTGCTACACACCTCACTGAGCCTTAGTTTGTTTAACCAGATAATCTCCAGGACTATCTATTCTCTTGCAAATGACACATCTCAACTCTTCCTGGTGGCTAAATGCCAATGGATTGTTCATTCACACCATATTTTTCTTTATATATCCACCCACTTATGGGTACCTAAGGAGAGTGCATTCTTTAGCTACTGTGAATAGCTGTGATGATTATAGACATGCAGGTATCTCTCCTGTTGATGATTGGTTGCTTTAAGTAAGTACCCAGGACTTGCCCAGCTGGATCATATGGCAATATGATGTAATTTGTTGGTTTGGGGGTCTGTATGGGTTTTTTTTAAGAAAATTTCATATTGATTTATATAGTGGCTAGAATCTATTAGCGTTTCTTTAACCACATAATAATTATATCCAATAGCCCTTCTAACTGGGAAAAAATGAGATACAAATGTAGTTTTGGGAAAAGTCCTGTTTTACAGTTTATTTCACCACGTCTCCTGTCTAGAGTATCTTAACCCACCATTACCACTGTGTTTTTCATCATGAGAAAGTACTACTCACACACTGTTCCCTAAAGGTCTTACTATCCAAGAAGCCGTTCCTAATCGTGTCAGACACAGAGAGGCCATGGCACATTGAAGCTGCATAGTACTTGGCAGCCCTACCAGCACTGCCAATGGTGCTTTGTCTGGTATTGTGGTGGTGTGAGTACTGTTCACTCCCACTGTGGTGGTGTGAGTACTGTTCACTCCCACTGTGGTGGTGTGAGTACTGTTCACTCCCACTGTGGTGGTGTGAGTACTGTTCACTCCCACTGTGGTGGTGTGAGTACTGTTCACTCCCACGGTGATGGTATGAGTACTGTTCACTCACACTGTGATGGTGTGAGTACTGTTCACTCCCACTGTGACAGTGTGAGTACTGTTCACTCCCACTGTGATGGTGTGCATACTGTTCACTCCCACTTGATGGGGAGGATCTTGGGAAAAAACCTCCTCCCATAGCCTTGTGATCTGTTTGATGAAGATGAATGAATAAATGAATGCTAAAATGCAAAATAAATAAAGTCACAAACTTAACCTCATCTCTAGGCCCAGAATACCTACAATTTTAGTCCTCACTATGATTATCATTGACATTAGTATCTCTATAAGAATAAAATAGCATCTAAGGAATCAGCATGTTATACTTGCAGCTAATCTTTAAAATACAGTGTATCTAATAAAGGCTTTAACTATTTTTGCTGTCATGTAAACTATCATCTACATTATGTTAGAGATCAGCAAATCTTTCCAAGCTAAGAAGTACATCTTCTCTGTGGGGAAGAGTTTCCAGTCACTCGTACTGAGTTTTTAAAGAAAACCAAAAACGCAAATAATCGTTACATAAATTACATTTTAAAAAATCTACGCTCAAGCACTTGTTTCTCCCTGCAGTAGGGATTTTCAATTACTCATCATTGGGGCTCTTTTGAGTCTTTGTATAGGTTACTCTTTCAAATATAATGTTGACACTCATTAGAGGTTTATCTGGTTTTTAATCCCCTTTCTTGGATGCTTCATATATTATTAGTAATTACAACAACTAAAAAGGCTTCAGGAAGTTCCTTGGCTTGCACCACATTTTACAAGCAGGGATGGGCTTTTTCTAGAAACATGAACATCTCTAGCACCTTGAAACACATACTGTAAAAAATATCTAGTAGGTCCTTATGACAGTAAAAAGTTCTATGTTTAATAATCTGTCAGTAGCATTTTAATAATTTAAGCTTAAAGATTACTATAAACATCAAGCCAAAATGCATGTCTATGCTATTAAGTTTATAGATGTGTCCAGATTTCGGTGAAACAATACCTAAAAGTGGAATCTCATAGAGACACTATCTCAAGGTACCACAAGGTCTTTGAAGTAAGAAACAGATAAGCTGAATAGACTCTTCCAATCAGACAGGAACATAGATACCGATGAGAAACCAAGAATCAGGAAACAGAGACAGTACGTGGTAGAACATTAGAAATGAGCAGGAGAAAAAGTAGTGTGTCCATCATAACAGCTGTGAAAAATTATCCACCTCCTCCAGAGACCCACTCAATAATGGGTTATACAAGTGACATCCCCAACAATTTATAGGGGCCCTTTTACTCCAGATTCTTGCTAGTGTTTATATGCACATATACGACAGCAAGAATGTCAGGTAGCCAGACACTTAATGCTAGCATGTTCTCCCTCTTGTGCCCAGCAATAGAAAGCTTTCTATCACATTCTCATATAGCTACTTGGTTCACTCAGCCATTAAGATTCTCGAGGACCAGCCTGTGCTCTTTACTATTTTGATACACCGACAAAAT
This sequence comes from Micromys minutus, assembly GCF_963924665.1. NCBI lineage: Eukaryota > Metazoa > Chordata > Mammalia > Rodentia > Muridae > Micromys > Micromys minutus. Next base: position 15,761,084 of record NC_137969.1, read on the forward strand.
GGATGCAGTTGCTTTGTAGACCACGCCCCATAATCCAAAAGCATTCCACTGGAAATCCACAAATAACAACATCGTAGATTTTTTTAAGTGTTTTTAATTGTATTATATTGCCATTACTGATCTCTTAGACTACTATCATTGTAAATCAAACTCATTCATGGGTGTGCTTGTCCAGCATGGGTCAACAGAGTCCCTGAAGTTACGGACATATAAACTAAGAGAAGACAGGCTAGAATAAGTCAGAAGGAGCCATGGAGGGAAAGAGTGTTGTAGACTGAGAGAGAGTGAGGGTTGGTGAGCTTAGAGAACATAGTACTACAGAACCTAAAGAAGTTCTTCATGGGGGCACTGGAAGCTACTCTGGATCGTGTTCTCTTTGGGTCAGTGTAAGTATTGTTGTTCTAATGGACGGTGGCATCTGCAACGCTTCACCTGGATTTACTTAACCAGCAGGGACAGCTCTTGACTTAAAACAAATGTGAGTAAAAGGATAAATTTATAACCTTTATAAATTGATCAGCAGACTCAATTTAACTCAGTTTATGAACTCCCCTACTATTTCTTGGAGTCACATGCAAAACAAGGTATTTGTGTTCAGGGTCAGACTCAGGGTCTGCTTCAGGGGAGGTGGTGTTAAACAAGAGAATGCTAAGCCTTTGACCTGCATTATGTTCTTTGGGCACAAACAACAGGTGGTGGCAGTCACTCCATAAATAGAAAAGTCAATGGCCTGATTTGAAAAATACTAGGAAGTTCTCAGGAGTGAGGGGTGATACTACAAGCCCTAGGAAATGCAGGCAGGCAGGGAGCACTGGGTATCTAGCCAGAAATTCAGGCTCTAAACAAGGGCCATTGTGTTTTAATGACTCCCTGACCTACTTCCTGGAGTTCTCCTCCCAGCTTCACGTTAGGAGTATTTAAGGAAACACAAACACTAATCACCCTGATTTGGTCACCGAAGGTTGTGCACCTGTGCTTGTCACAAAGCTCTATGAAGGTCACTTGCATTGCTTAGAGTAACTTTCCAAAGGAGAAAAATAAGGCACCAAGGAGAAAGAAGACATCAAGAAGGCTGGGCAGTCAGAAAGGATGAGGTCTAGTAATGGGATCAAATTACAAATATCCTGACTCATTACACTGATGTATACCGTCTCTGGAAACATTTTCATTTGGAACCAAACCAAATTTATGATAAATTTTGTATTTGGACAAAGTATCTTTAGTTCATTAGCCGCAATGTATGTCTCCTCTTTCAGTTGATATAGAATCTCAATCATATGATGTGTAATAGTTTTGTATACAGTTGTGTTTTACAAATGTACATGCCCATGCATTCACTATTCAAACCCATGCAAAGAACAACCACATCATATTCTCTTGGTGTTCAGCAGCACCCACTCCACAGCTACTGTGCTCATTTTGGAACCACAATTTACTTTGAGCTTATTTATAACGTTATATAAATTGAGCCATGCAGATGCATACTCTTTCTTTTTTTTTTTTTTTTTTTTTTTTTTTTTTTTTTTTTTTGATGTCACTCACTCAAGATCACCTTATCACTGTGATAGGAATTTGACACAGAGCTTTGTCCATGCTAGGCAAGTGCTCTGTGACTGAGTCAAACTCTCAGCACTAACTTAATATGTGTAGTTGGTGAGTAGTAAAATTCTACAGTGATGCCACCCTGAATGACAGTCTCACTTTTTTGATTCCACTGTTCACTTTGCATTATAGTTACCAATCAACATGTCAGATACTAACCAAAGGAGTCAAAAAGACAGAAGTTCTGAAAAACTGTGCTTTCTCACCAACCTAAATCTACTACATGGAAACCTGAAGGACAAAAGTGAACTGACATCTAATTCTTTTAAATGTTGCATATACCCTCACCCTAGTCAGAATGGCTAGGATCAAGAAATCTGATAAATGTTGGAAAAGATGTAGAGAACGAAGAACTTTTATGCACTCTTGGTGTGGTGCAAACTACTATGACCATTATAAAATTAGTTTGGGGGTTCCTCAAAAGTTAAAAATAGAGCAATCATATGATCCAGCTGTTGCACACCTGAACATACACCCAAGGAACTCCATAACCTCCCCCAGAGAATCTGTGCCCTTGTGTTTATTGCTGCTTCATTCACATAAAGCAAGGAAGTGGAACCAAACTAATATGTATACACCTTTGTATGTAGTGCAATATTTATAAAGAACAAGAAAGGTTAAGTAGAAGGTAAAAATAAAAAAGAACAAAATGTGGGTAATGAACACATGAGTGATGAAAAGGTTTACAAAGCTCGGTGTTTTGCAAGTTTTAACTTTATAAACAGTTTTATGTGTAAACAAATACATAAAGTAGAAATATAATAATTGATAGTAAATGTGAAGCTCCACAGTTTCAGATGCTATTGTAACTGTTCAGAAGTTCATTGAAATGTATAGATTTTGGGTCTGGCAAATCTCAGTGTGATAGACACACACATACACACACACACACACACACACACACACACACACACACATACATGTGCACACACACAATTCTTGGCAATAAAGTTTTATTTATTAAAAATAAAATGATTATTATATATTAATAAATATATAATATTAAATCATAAAATTTACCATCTTAACCATATTTCAAATGTAGGCATTGATGGTAGTAAGTATATTTCCATTGTTTTAAATGCAAAAAATAAATTCTCAAAAAATTTTATCTTGCAAATTAAAATTTCCTATCCATTCTATTATTTACCTGTTCTCCTGGCCCAAGCTCCTGGTAAGAACCATTCTACTTAATGTTTCTATGACTTCTACATCCCAGAGCTTGCATAGAAGGCACACATGGTCTTTGTTTCAATTAGCAGAACGTCTTAAAGAGTTTCACCTGGGTCACAGTATATGATCATGATCGAGTTCTTTTACTTCAAAATTGTCTTTTACTCATATAATAAAATGAAACATGTGGAGGTCAGAGGATAACTGGCAGGAGTTGGCTCTCCCCTTCTGCTTTGTGAATTCCAGGATCAAACCCAAGCCTTGGTGAGAAGCACCTCACCCAATAAACAGACCTAACATCCCAAATTTCCTTCTGTTTAAAGACTGAATAATATTCATAGGTATGCACTCTCATGTCATCTGCAGGTGCATACTTGACATGCTCCTACTTGGTTATTAGCAAGGATGCTGCAGTGAACGTAGGGATACTGCTACTGTCAATACACTGACTTAGACTTTTTACCTTTTAAATAAATGTCAAGGAGTGGGAATAATTTATGACAAACCTGCTTATAATTTTGGGGCAACCCACCCCATATTGTTTCCATAGTGAATATGCCATTTTTATTCCCACCAATAATCCGCAAACACTTAAGTATCATCACATCCATGCCCAAATTCACGGAATTTTATTAATAGAATATATGTGTGTGTTCATACATGAAGTTACTTAATGTATATGAAGCAATACCTCATTGTACTCGGTTTCATCATCATCATCTTATTCTATGTGTATCAGTGTTTGTCTGCTTGGATGTCTGTGTATCATTACATGCCTGATATCCACAGAGAATAGAGGAGACATCAGATCCCTCAGAACTAGAGCTATGGATATTTGTGAACCACCATGTGGGTGCCGAGAATTGAACTCAGGACCTCTGGAAGAGCAGTCAGTGCTCTCAACCTCTGAGCCGCCTCTTCATGGCCTCATAGTTGTTTTGTTTTGTTTGCCTTTATCTCATGATTATTGCTGTTGAATGTCTTTTCAAATGGTTGGCCATGTTTATTATTTTCGGAGATGTTTATTCATATGCTTTGCACATTTTACTAAGATTATAGGTTGTCTCATTGACTTATAAGACTTAACCCTTAGTAAATATGGACTTGCATATTATTCTTTAGTTTGTGTCTTTGTTCAATTGGTTATGACCATTTCTGCACAAGCTTTTAACTTTTACATAATTACTTTTACTTTCCTTCTTTTCCTGTTTTTTTTGAGAAGCATTGCTGAGTCCAGACTCTCTCCAGTGTATTTCTTCCAAGATTTGTAGACGTTTGGGTCATACTCCACATTTTGAGTGATTTTTTTTTTAACATAGCATAAAAGTCCAACTTCATTATTTTGAATGGAAATACCCAGTCAGTTTCCCAACACTCTCGATTAAGCACAGTGATCTTTCACTTACCTTAGCACTTGTCAAAGGTTATCTGATCATATACAGGAGGATCTGTTTCTGAGATGTTGACTGTATTCCACTGATCTGTTGGTGGTGTTTTATAATGTGTCACTTTTAATACTGTCTATTTGTAGTACTTTGAAATCTAGACAAATCATAGTTCCTTTTTTTTTCCTAAAAATTTTTTGGCTATTTAGGGTCCATGGAGTTTCAGATGAATTTTAGGATGAAATTCTCTGTTTCTGAAAGTGTCATGGAGCTGCCAGTGTTAATTAATGCTTTACTTATTTATTCAAGAAGCCTCCAGTGAGTTCTTGCTGTGATCGCATACATACAAAGTATCAGAGATGCAGAGAGAAAACAATACATGAAATTCACCTTCTAGAGAAGGACTATTTGGGATCCAACAGCTGCAACTCATTTATAATAATAGCCTTTATGAAAGTGGATTCAGTGTGATGGAGGGGACAGAGTGAAGAGATAATCCCAGAAAGGACATCTGGGTGGAATTGTAATGTCTGAACAGGGATAAGCAAGGAAGCACACTTCACGAGAGTCACTCTTACCTGTGCCTTGAAATGAAGAAGACAAAAGCTGTACAGATGATTTCATTAACTTTACTCAAAAGCTGCCCGAACACCACAATGCAAGATATAAGCTACATGTGAATATCTCCTAAGAATGCTTATACTTAAAATGCATAATCTATATATAAAATATACTTTGACAATACTAATAACTAAAATCTGTATTGGTCTCTTCTTATATATGAAACACTAAACATGGAAGGACTTGCGTGCATCGCCTGATTATCCCTAGACTAATACCATAAGGTGAACAATACCACCCTTCTCAATCTATATATGACTGAACAAAAGCTTGGACGATAAGTAACATGCCTAAGATCTTGCAGCTAATTAGGGCAGAGCTAGGATTCAATGATCATTCAACTGCAAAAATGCAGCTTCCCCACGTGCAAATATATATTGTTAAGTTATTCCATGGTATCTAAAGAAATGATTCTGAAAACTCTAAAATATGCACAATGAAGAGAAACCCACAGATTACTCAGGCAGAACACATCTGGCATGTTTCATGCTGGTAAAATTTTGGTATCAGTTTATGTGTTATTATGTGAATCCTTCTTAGTTTCAGGGAGAATTTTTTTTTTCTAAAACGACTGGGCACTGTAACACAACCAGCCCTGACATCCTGATCAAATCTGCAGAGGTTATAGAAAGGCTAAAATCTAGGAGAGCTGACTTACTTCCTTAATTACTGAACAAAGAACAAATGCTCACCAGAGGAAAATAAAATGCCTCCCTTTATTAACTAGACAAATACGATGGAAAAAATTATGGTTTCTAAGCAGTGTTTATCTTGCAGTAACTCCTGAGCAAATGTCCTCCTGCTAGATGGGAATGGATAATCATACTTAAAAAAAAATCTAAAAGTACCAAGGATTAAAATTGCCTGTAACATGAAGCTAAGGCTAATTAGTCATGGTAAATAATAAAGGGAATTTATAGTGCATTGCACAGTGTATGGTTTTCACTGAACAAGCTTAGTGTACAGGATCAGTATAGGAATAATTTTGTATTTGTGTGCTTCGATTAGAGTCTCTTAACTTTGTTTATACTTCAGAGAGCTCTTTGGCAATTTAATCAGATTGGGGGAGGGGTGGGCCAGGGTTTCTAAACAATTTTCTTTGGCCCTACACACCCCTTTACCTTCCATGCATGCACATGCTCTTTCAGATATTCCAAAAGCGAAATATGATAAATCTAAAGTTTTACATGGAAAAACATGTGCTTTAAAAGAGATTTTTGCTCTGGTTTCGTTTCAGTCCCTGTTGTCATTTATGTTCCATGGTGAAACTCAGAGGCAGATGCTTGTGACGTCACAAAGACAGTCTGTTTTTGTTCTTTTGCATGCACACGTCTTTTATTTCTCGGGTGCAGGTAGAGCAGGCAATCAAAAATTAACCCTCTGGGCCCCACAGATGCTTGCAAAGATGATATTAACTGTAGTTTAGATGCCTATGTTAGAGCCAGATTTTTCTGTGTAAAAGCTACATATTCAGTGTTTCCTTTCTTATTTTTCAGTACAGGAATGGAAGCAGTTCTCTGGGACTCAGATGCAAGCGCATAATAAGAATTTTAGAAAGCATCAACAACTTTAGTGTTGAAAAATAAGAAGACAAAGCTATATCCATAAACCCACATGTGCACACACACTCAGATGTTTAGAGAAATGTTATGTCATTTGATAGCTTATACCTTTTATTTTTCAAAGACAACAAAGAATTCTTTGTCGTTTTTTTCTTTCTCTTCATTCTCCTCCTCTTCTTCCTCTTCTTCTTCTTTAAAAGAAATGAAGTCTATTTAAGAAAACTGCTGGTCAGGAATCTCCTGCTAGTGACTATAGTATGTAAAAGAATTGAGCAAAATGTTAAAATATGATTTCTTTGCTTTCTCTACATTTTAGCCCCAAATTGACTAAACAATGTTGTCAGCAACTGAAGGGAAGCTGAGACAGCCTAAGAATACATCATGTGGGGAAAAAAATTACATTAAGTCAAGGGAACAATATTCTCCAGGCAGCTCTGAAGCGGAGACATTAAGAAATAAAATTTAAACTAGAAAACAGAAAAGAAATGAACCTAGGTCTGGCTGCAGGACTCGTCTGCCATTGTTAAACTTAAACATGTATTCAGAGATGAGAGAAATATTAGCGTAACTAGAATATATGGATGCATGCATATATTCAGTTATGGATACACTGGGACCCATAGACTTTAGTCTTTCCCAGGACAGATGAACTCTTGCACAAAAGAATACAATATCCTCAGTGCAACAGCAGGTTAAATTATACTCCTGCAGTGTCCTTCGTGCAAAACAGCAGAGGCTCATTCAGATAGAATTGCTGGAATTAACTTTCCCTTGCTCTGATTTTTTTTTTTAAGAGGGCAAGATCAAAGACCAGGTCCCATAAAAATCCATTAAAATAAAAACAGAAATTTCTTGGGCCTGGGGTGGAACTCCAAGAAAATCACCTCCTCCCTTCTAGTAGAAAGCACTGTCAGAAATTCCCTTTTATTTAGATCTGTTTTAATATATTACCTAGATATAATTCGAGTGGAAAGTAGGTTGGTTGATTAGTGGGGAGGGGGGTGGAGTCTATACTTACAGGGAAAGTAAAAGAGAAGAAATGGTGTTTTAGAGCTCATGGATAAAGCTACGCAGTGTTATATGAGCCATTTTCAAATGCTGGACCGACCCCAGTCCCCGGCCGCCTTAGCTGAGACCTATCACTGTGCTTATTTATTCCTGTGCATTATCCTGTAATGGTCCCAGAGAGATGATCGTCTTTCAGTACCATCTGCTACTAGGAAAAACAAGAGCATACACTACACCTGTTACAAGCTTCCCAGCAATCTAAGCTGTTTCTCTGGGCAAAACGCTAAATGATGTAAGCAATAAATAGGAACCTACCAGGTGCCGGAGAGACATGGGCCCAGATTCTGGCACGTTCTGAACTGGTATGAAAGCAAATGGTTTTGTCCACCCAAAGTAATGTGATATACACAACAGGGCTTAAGACAAAAATTATGGCTCACGGGTTTACCAAAGGCCAACTTGGGCTTTGCATTCTGCTGATAGGACTCCTTACAGACAGACTGGGAAGTGTATGTGTGATCTGCTGACTGGAAACCATGGAAGTTGCTTCACATCAGTATTTGTGAAGCACATCTACACTCATTGAATAACAAACACCAGGCACCATTCTAGGAGTAAGGGAAGGGCAGTCTTCCCTTTTCACCAGGGCAGAGCTCAGTGCCTAGGCTCCCACACCATCCAGCTCTAAGTTTACCAGGCTCTCATTACAGAGGACAGCCCAGGGCAACACTCACATTAAGCCAACTTTCTCTAACCACTCCCAAGTGCTATTCCTGTGGGTGCAGCTTTATAGAAACTATAGAGAAGAAAAGCTTCCTGGTCCAGAAAAAGAAAAAAAAAAAAAAACATCTGGTACAAAACATGTTCTACTGTTTGGTGGATATTGTTTTATCACAAGATATTGTGTTTACTTAATGAGTCACGCAAAGAATCACTTGCTGATATCACTTACAGCCTTAGAATCTGGTACAGATGATTATAAAGACTATTCGAAGCAGCTAAGTTTTGGGAAAACTTATTCTGTTCCCATTAATTTCTGGACAGCTGAGGCAGTCAGAGAGTAAGTGTGATTTCAAATCATGCCTCATTAGTACAGTAGTGAGCACACCAGTCTCAAATGATACGCTACAGACGATGAATCTTATATGAATAAAAACAGGGGAAAGGGTTGGACATACCTGGACAGGGTCCGAGGAAGAGATAAATTTAAACTCAGAGATGATAATAACAGAGACACTAGTTACTCTGATCTAATCAGTGCACACACACTCACAGACACATATAAAATACATATTGAATCCATCATACCTTATAAATATATCAATTATTATGTCAATTAAAAACAATATATATAATATATTGCATATATCATGTTTTATAAGTATATGCAATTATGTCAATTAAAATTAAAATATATTAAAATTGAAGCAAATGTATGGATGTGAGAGACAAAGACACAGACTATTCAATTCTTTAATGATATATATTCACAATAGATTTTGACATAATTGCATTGTGGAAAAATATCACATTTTATGTCATGTTTTCATATATTAAAGAAAATGTAAGTAAAATCCTCAGACCAAAATTATAATATAATTTTGTGCAAAGCTAATTTCTTTTAACTAGACAGCTTTAGGGAACAAGTGAGTGAGTATCTTGCCTATTAATTTGGCTAATCTTTCATATTTCTGTTTCTGTATGAGGACTTTGTAGAAATGACTAAAAGTACGTAATATGTTGGTAAGTGTAAATTAACCAATAAAAATAATGCCCTCATATAAAACATATCTAGGCATTCTTAGGGAAAGTCCAAAGCCCGATAAAGACAATGGCTGAATGCTTTGCAGCAGTCAGAAATCGCATATATTATACTATATCACAAAGTGAATACACAGCAAGAAAATCTCCATAAAGATGTAACATTAACCAGTGATGAATCTGCACTTTGATGTATAATACATTCAGCTCATGTCACTGTGTCTGTAAAAATAGATATTTGGGGAGAGAGGAGGAAATGCAAAATAGCTCCGTTGTGGTAACAATGAAGGACAAAAGGACCTGTGAATATGAGGAAGAGAGGATGTCCCTACAATACAAGATAAAAATGACTTTCCTCAGAGAGGAAACACAAACTGGACTATGTCTTCCAGACTGCAGGATTTTAGATAGAGATACACAGATATCACTGAAGGGCACAAAGTTATTGCCAAGAAAACTCTGAAGCTGAAAGAATGAGATGCGTGCTCCATGAACTCATACAAGTTAGTTCAGTTTCCTTTACTAACTGAATATACACAGCCTCAGAAGGCATCTAGGTGTGTGCTCTCTGGGAAACAGGAAGGTCACAGGGAGGTCATAATTTAAGAGAGAGAGAGAGAGGGAGAGAGGGGGAAGCACTGGCTGGTCTTCCAGAGGACCTGGGTTTGATTCTCAGCACCCACATGACATCTCACACCATCTGTAATTCAGGTAATCCAGTGCCGTCTTCAGGCTTCTGTGAGCATGAGGTACACACATGATAGTTACACGGGTTTTTACAATGCGGGTAAAAGACCCGCATGCATAAAATTAAACAAACAAACAAAAAAAGGGAATGCTAAAGTCATGTGCATTCATTTGGTTCTACAAAACTTCCAAGTTCAAAACAAAAATTATGTCAGTGGTCCAAAAGTAATCTTAAACTAAGTTAGGGCTCAGCACTTTAATAGCGTAGAGAAGGAGAAAACAGACTCAGAACCCACATGAACCAAGTTCAAAGCCCAACTCAGGCATATATTCGCTGTGTGATCTTGAACAAGTTATGTATATCTAATGTCTGAATTGATAAAATAAATATGGTTAACAATAGTCCCAGTCCCCAGGTTATAAGATGCTCAGAACCATTTTGGGAAGCAGGCTTGACCATCAGTCACAGAGTTATTGTTTATGAGCTTGCTGAAAAGAGACATTTTCTGGAGGGCTCCTGCAGTACTGACACTAAATCCTTACAACTCCCCAGTGACATTAGCAACACTTTGCAAGCAAGGAAGCCAAGGCGGGGTGGAGTAACAGAATTATTTATTCATCATGGCCCTGCTGGTAAGTAGCAGGTCCTAGATACAAGCACAAATGTCTAGTCTGTATCACCAGACTCAGTAACTGGCTCTTCTCATCCTTTTCCCTTTGCCTTTATTGACTTTGTTATTGATGGGCAAAAGAGATAGTTAATATCTGGACACAGACGTTCCTAAGGAGAGGACCCCTATCTGCTTTACTGACACCCTAAAGCTGGCCTAATACATAACATTCGTGATGCCCCTGTTAATGAAAGCATCACTTGGCGTGTGCTCAAAAGGGCAAGTGAGCAATATATAGGAGAGAGTCTTGCCACTGAAAATGTGAAAAAGGAAGATCTGCAAATCCTTTTAAGTTAACAGGAACTATCTTAACCAGGAAAGAAAGAAAGAAATAGAGAGAAAAAAGAGTGAAAGGAAGGGAGGGAGGGAGGGAGGGAGGGAAGGAGGGAAAGGGAGAGAAAGGAAGAGAGGAAGAAAGAGTGGAAGAAAGAAAGGAAAAGGAGAAGATACCCTTAGCAAACACAAATCTGCTGACATCTGGACCTGAGGCTTCCCAGCTTTCAGTGCCGACAAAGGAGATGTAGTTTAAATCAGCATTAATTAATAGTACATTGATATTGTTATAGGAGGTTGTAATGCAATCTTCTCGTGTTAAGTCCCTGTGCCACTAGCAGAGGCCCTAGGAGGCTGGGGCTCTGACTGCCTACTTGACATCAAACACAGCAGCTAAACCTGCTCTGACTGGCTGTGTGAGAAGAGTTTCTCCAATCAGATGGGCACCACTGACCTGAGAAGCCCTATCTTCTCTCAGCAGCTCCTGAGGACAGGATACCAGTGCTCCAGCTGGCTTCCCCCAGCTTATCATCTGCTTGTCTAACCCTCTCCTGACATCATCTGGCCTCTTTTCTGACAAGTGGCAATTCTGTGAAACTAAGGGGGAAACAGCAGTTACGGAAGCTCTACTACGCAGAGACATAGAAACAAGCATCAACCAAGTCTATGAAGAGATGTTATTATCCAGTTTCCATAAGCAAGGCCCCAGACGTAAAATGTGCAGCAAGAAACGCATACAGATGCCACAGACCAACATTGGTTTCATTCCCAGCACAGCAAAGATACAAAGTACCTGAGGTTACTCTCCTCTTGCATCCCAACTAGAAAGCACAGCAGTTATGTTAACAATACACATGGACGTCCGTCTCTCAGAAAAGGAAAAAAGATGAAAAGAACAGCGAAAGTAAAGTACTGAGATTTGGGGGTTGATCTTTTTTTTATTAAAAGAATGACATTGTGAAAGATATCCACTACTTATAAATGTCTTTCTTGAGAGACGGAAGGAAAGAAGGAAGGAAGAAAGGATGGAAGGAGGAAAGGAGGGTAAGAGAAAGGAGGGAGGGCAAAAAGGATGGAGAGAAGAACTGAGAAAAATAGGAAGGAATTTAAATTCTGTATTCTTGCCTCCTGACAATGTGTTTTAGAAATCCATCCAGGGTTTTTCTCTTGTGATAGAAACTTGGTAGTATTTCTACAAATGTCTCTTGTTCTTTCCTTCTAGGAAAAAAAATAGAGAAAGCTCACTGCTGGCTGTCAATGTCTCATCTGTTATCCTGTGTTTTTCCAAAACTAACCCAGTTTCTCATCCCAACATTACGCTTCCCGGAGAGCCGCTCTGGTGGCCACATGCCCACTGGCTGCTCACTATAGCACGAGGAGAGGATCCTGTCTGAGAGCACACCGTAGCACACAGGGGATGCGACTGCTGACAAAATTCACACAACAGCCTCCACTCCAAGATGGTGGTCCAGCCCGGGAAATAGCAGTTTCAGGAAGACATCAGAATTGATGCTCTCGAGCAAAGAAGAAAATAGCCCCCAGGCTGACACTCAGAAATGTCAAGATAGATTCAAATTGTTAACCTTTTTACTTGTGCATTTTAAAATGCTTCTGCCAAGCCAGTTAAATGCTGACTACCTGCCTTCCTGACAATGCGCTCTAGAGACTCACTTTGTCGGTACTAAAAGCTTTTGCTCTCCTGATAGGATCTCGGTAGGCTTTCTCCAAATGCCTCCTGCCCTTCCCATCTAGAAAAGATAGAGAAAGCCCCACGACCCACTGTCATTGTCCTGCCTGTCCCCTGGTTCTGTTCATCTCTTCATCCACTCAAAGTTTATCAAACGCCTGCTAGATATGACAAAAGCATCATGTTGTGCTTTATACGGACTCCCGTGATTCATCTTCAAATGCCTCCTAAAACCAGTTCGGCAAATACCCATGGCTCTCTTTTACAGGCAGTGAAAAGTCTTTGCAAAACATTTTATGATCTGTCACCGAACAGTCCACCAAGGCATCACAGGCTTTGCATAACCCAGCTGGAGCTACGTCTCCAGTGTCTCTCAGATCAGCCACCCAAGTCCACTGTCCCCAGGCCCTAGATCAAGCATCATCATGCCATTCAATGTCTAGCATCATCTTATGCCTTTAATTGCGTGTTTGTGGTCTACTGCTTTCTATAGCGTCTGAAAAACAGGCTACAGGAGAAAGGGATTTGTTCTCCAGTTCACTCCTGTACTCCAGGGCCTGGGGTACACAGTTACCAAAATTGTAATTGTTAAGACGTACTCTTTATCCTGTTAGTCCTATAAGAAAGATCAATCAAATATGTGTTCACTGTTTTGAACACAAATCAGACATTTAGAAATGATTTATTTTGAGAAAATAAAAAAGGAGAGAGAAAGTGTTCATTTTATTTTTCCATTAACAGAGGCCAGGTACTTCACTAAGATTTTTTAAATTCTTGCTTCATTTGGTTCTCACAGCATTGGCCCCCACTTTAAATATAAAGAAAAGAAACCTGGGGTAATAGGAGATTAAATAGTTTAGCACTTATCAGACAGAGCAATCACTGATATCTGTTTTTCCATGCTATAGGCCTAAGCTATATCACACCGCTTCTAGCAGAGGTGGGGCAAGAAGAAGGCACAATGACTTGCCTTTAGATGGATATAAGGAATAGCCTCCTCTTGGTGAAAGCCTTTCGGAGCCACCCCAGGAAGCTACAAGTAGACCATGGAGTAGGACAGAAGAATGAGCTGGCATTGGAAGTTCAACATCCAACAAAGACTGTCCAGAGGGGCAAATGGACAGAGAAGAATACTTTTCACATGCAAAGGGAGAGAGCAAGCCTGTGCTCACTGTGAAAACACTGTGTGCTCACTGTGAAACTGCCAGGGCCAGCGTTCTCCACCACCACTGTGGGAGTTTCAAATATAAACGGAGAAAGATGGAATCAATTCTGTGGTCTCCAGTACACCTTCAACAATGGCTTTTAATTACTAGTAGCATCATCCTTTTCTGAAAGGAACCAAACCAGCACAGTAGCTACAAATTTCTGCAAGTCTGAAGTAGGACTTGAAAGGATGGAGGTTTCCCTCTCAATGGGTATGAGAGTATGAACCTCTTCATCTTCAGATGCAGTGGCTCTTCTGGTCCAAGACACTGCACTTCTAACCCACGCAGCACACTGACTGTTGAGGTGGAACAGGACCCCCTGGAAAGCAGCTATCTTGACAGGCATTACATTAGTGGTCAAGATCTCTGATCCTTGACTATACTAACTGGAGTAATACAATGGGAGTAAATTGTTAACGTGAGAGACACCGGAACAGCAATACACATTAGGCTTAAGAGTCAGAGAAAATTTCATCCCAGTTCCAGAACAGTTTCTTAGTCTTCATAAAAACAGTAGCATATACTTGATCGTTAGAAGCTTCACTTTTCTTTTGTTGGATTGCTATAGAAAATAAAAGAAAGGTGTGTTGCCTAACGTTGGGCTTAGGATATACAGCAGCTATAAGCAGAAAGCAAGTGGCAAAGACTGTCCTTGCCTCCACACTGTGTGATAATTGAAGCATTCTGGTCGATCTTTGAAAACCCCACTCCACCTAGAAGGCATTTTCTAGGTTGTGCATCCGAGAAGAGGCTCTCCCCCAAAATCACATACACTAATATGAATCAAAAGGATTTTCAGACAAGAGAAAGAGCATCAGTCCAGGATGGACACACTGTCCCAAATCGGCCAGACAGGAGAGCAGGGACCCATAGGAAAGCAGTCCTGTGTGGGACTCCAGATCTATGAGGCCAGGCGCTAAAACACTGCCAGGGCCAGTTTGAGGAGCATGGCTTGCTTTCTTCTGCCAGGGGACCAGACAGGCTTGTTGTAAGACAAATCTCTACTTATTGAACAAATCCTCTTAAACTGTCTGAACATCAACAGACTGTAGCGACAAAATCCAGATTACAAACCGTAACACTTACTGAGAGTCTCTGTGACGATCGAGTTCACCGGAAGCCTAAGTTCCTTACAGGAACCAGGAGTGGCTAACACAGGGCCATGTTGTCGCCATATAGTAAAAAGGCCTGTTGAGCAAGCGTGGCCAAAGAAAGCTGCTCAACTTCTCTTAATTTCCCTCTTGTCTACGTCAGAATGGAAAACACTGTCTTTCAAGGCATCCACATTTGTTCCTGCACTCCTTACAACAGAGTGCTTTATTCTGAGTATCTGAGTGGTGCTGGGTGTGCATGCATACCCCTTCATCTTTGCTTTTGTCCGTGTCTTTTGTCCTATTTAGGATTATTTAATTTCTACATTCTCTCTCTAGGCTATCATTTGTCCAGATTTAAATCTCTCTCTCTCTCTCTCTCTCTCTCTCTAACTCTCCCTCCCTTCCCATCCCTCTCCCTCTCCCCCCTCCTCTCTCTGTCTCTCTCCCCCTACAGCCCCCTGCGAGTGAGCGCACGTGTGTGTGTGTGTGTGTGTGTGTGTGTGTGTGTGTGTGTGTGTGTGTATACAGTCGTTAATATATTATCTCTCACTACCTGCTGTCCTTGTGTGTAATTTGTCTGAACGTTGACAGAAAAACCCGTTCTTTGTTACTGTGGCTCATCCTTCAGTGAACATACCCCAAGAACACTTGCTCCCAAACTATTTCTGTTTGCCAACCATCAGCCAGCCAGCAACCCACCCACCCACCTGATGGCTGTGGAAAGATGACAGAAGGGGAAAAGAAAAAGAAACTGGGGAGGGAAGAGAGAAAATCCAATGACCAATATCCTGGCCCTGTTCCAACCCGAGTAATTAGAGTCTGCCTCTATTTCGAACATTTTTTCCCATTTGCAGCATTATGCCTGTGTGTGTATATTGGATAGGGGGAAGGGCGCTCCTCAGAAAATGATTTTTTTTCCCTTCTTTCTTCTCAGCCATAGCTCATTAGAAATAACCTTAAAATTATAAATGAAATCCTGGGGAGATAAGCAATGTCTCAGGGTCATACCTCAAAAGGGTTTAGAGATAAATAACCAATGCCTGTTTCTAAAGGTCTCACATGGGATTTTACAATCTCAGAAAACAGCCTTTAAAGGAATAGAAAATGAAAGTTAAAATAAGCACCCCTCCCCATTATCAGAACAATACCAGTAGACAAGGAATTGCCCCCTCCCTCCCCCCTGCTGCTGATGTCTCCCACCTGACTCATCTAGGTTTTTGTCCTTGACTTGCCTTGTTTTGCTGTTCCAAAACTGTCTCTCCAGGTGACAGTCAGGACACAGCTGGGACCAAGGACAGAAAACATGACTTCTGGCTCTGCAGCCAGCTCTCTCTTATACAAATTAGACACTGGCCATTTTGATAAAGATTGAGGCTTTCATTCCAGAGAATCCAGAGAATCAAGTCAAACAATTTTCTTGCCCATGGCATCCTGAGAAAACAAGTAGGTGCCCTGCAGTCTCTAGGAGAGGTGTAAAATAATACACCCTAGTATTTTAATTCGGGGTGCTATATTGAAATTTCAAGGAAGTTTCATCTTAAATTCATATAAAACATTTGCACTAACATATTATTATAAGCTTGTTTTTCTAATTGCTTATCAATTAACCAAAACTGGTTATCTTATTTCTGTTATTGTCTTTATTCTTTTCCTCATACGCATTGCGATGTGTTTCTATCAGCAAGTTCTAGTCACTTTTGAAGAAAGTCACTTAGCCCCACTTTCAACTGTCTCCTGCCCCTCAACCCCACCCACATTCAGCTACTACTGTCCCTTGGCCCCTTTTCCAAGTGAATGGATGAAATTCTGAA
The DNA here is from genome assembly GCF_963924665.1 of Micromys minutus. NCBI lineage: Eukaryota > Metazoa > Chordata > Mammalia > Rodentia > Muridae > Micromys > Micromys minutus. The sequence continues at coordinate 15,777,627 of NC_137969.1, forward strand.
AGAATGAGTGAGATTTGTTGTTCTCCTAACATTCCCTATTACCTTGCTGTGTTGGTCAGATTTCACAGCATGAAGACAAAACCGTTTAATTGACAAAATATTTCCCTGACTCCCAGTGTCAGGGGATACAGGAGATCACTCAGCTCATGTTCCTGGGCTTGTGGTGACTCTGAGCATTTTCATAGGAAACTGAAAAAAGCTGTTTATAACATGGCCAATGGGAAGCAAAGAGAAAGGAAGGGTCCAGAGACTAGATAGATACACACTTCAGCTGTGTCCTAGCCATCTAATTCATCCACGTAGATTCCTTCTCTGAGCAGTTCATTTATCTATGAACCAGTCAATGGCTGCGTCCATTGATGAGGTGATCACGTGCCTAACCCTATCACTATCACCAACTTGATCCAGCAGCTGGGAACTAAACTTCATTCACCTAAGGAGCCTTTTGGAGGGTCAGTTCATATTCAAATTATAACCCCCTCCCCCAGGACTCTAGAACCTCACAGGAAAGACAAGCACCTCAAAAGCCAGGCATGCATGGCTGACTGAATTAAGGTTTGTTTTTTTGTTTCTTTTTCTTTTATATTTTATCTTTTTTCTTTCTTTTTTTTTCCACTTTGCTTTTAAACTTGAAGCTGAGAGAATTTTTTGAAGGATAACATTTTTAAAAATTTTTTAAAACAGAGTTTTACTCTAAAAAATGAACAACCTTTGGAGACTCGAGAAGAAAGTAGTGTCAGCAATGGAATGGGGAAGGAAATCATATAACATACATTATATATCTAATCTGTCTTTCAATAAGAAGCAATTGTATTTCTAAAAGCTTACAATAAAGAAAATGAGAAAGAAACAGACTCCAGCTTAAGTGGCAAACAGCCTCTGCCCAGGTCCCACCAAGGCCCCACCCAGGGAGAGCTAATCAAACTTGCATGTAGGTTTAGATGCTTTCTGAGCAAAGGCAGCCTGAAATTTTCTTCCAGACAAAGCCCTCTTCCTAATCTATCATATGATCCAACATCTTATGCCATGGATAAATCTAAAAGTCATTTTCCACAAAGAAAATTTGGGGAGTTCCAATTCCTCCTTCAGAAAAATCCTCCACAACCTCAAAATAGCATATGAGAGAGGTGTTGGAACAATAGGGTTAGACTCATTCCTTACCTATAAATGTGCCTGATTCTGGGCACCTAGCTACTGTTTGACTATGTTTTTACCAAATTACAAAATGTCAAAGAAGTATAGCCCAGGTAAGCAGGAAGAAATCAAACAGGACCTGTAGTAAGAGAATTGAGTAATCGGACATTGAACTCAGTGGTACTTTTAAAGTAAACTAATGTTTAAGACACCAAAGATCCAGTTAAGAAAGTCAATGAAACCAGTGCTCAGCACTGTGAAAAAAAATTGCTCAACTCAAAAGTCCAGCATCTTTAGAATTCCAGTGAGTTCTAAGTGTGTATCTTCAAAACCCTGATGCAATATCACATAATTCTCCCACTCTTGTGAGGTGAGACTGTATTCGTAAGAATTCTAAAGCATTTCTACTATGTCACAAAAGTTTGTTGTTGTTGTTACTGTAGAAAATAATTATCCAGTCAAATATTCCCATTACTCCTTGTGGAGGTTTATTGTTAGTACTAATTGTTCTTTAGCAAGCTTTCATTCAGCCTCTACTCTAGGTATTACGGTAGACTTATAGCTATTTTGCAGTGCCAATGCAGTACTTGTTATACAGGAGACAATTAATACTGATTGAATATTCATATGAAAAATGGATAACACAGGGCTGGAGATTTTGCTCAGCAGATAAGAACACTTGTGCTTACAAAGGAGCTTGGTTCCATGCTCAGGATCCACATGGCACCTCACAGCTATCTGTAACTTCCGTTCTAAAGGATCAAACCCTTCTTCTGACCTCTGTAGGCACTTCATGCATGTGGTCCACAGACATACATGTACATAAAATATACATATATATATACATATACATAAAATATACCCATATATACTAAATAAATAAGGCCTTGGTTTTTTTTTTTTTTAACATGGATAAGGTACACCATTAATATATTTGGAGTGTTCTGGGACTATATAAATTGACCTGAAGCAGTCATCCATTGGGCATAAAGATGCCAAAAACCTGCAGCAGAGCACAGGGTTCCACCAACCCCTCCCCATATTCTTTCTGCAGAAGCATTAGCAAGAAACCAATGTTCAAACTGTAGGAGCATCAATAGCCTTCACAGGAATGGGTGAAAAAGTCACGAATGAGAAGCAAAGGTAGCCTCATAGATAAGAAAGCAAAAGGACAACAGAAGTCTGGGACATTCTTTAATTAGATCACATTTATCCAAAAATGACTATGGGAAATATGTCCAAGTTTACTCACATTTAATAATATTGCATTTTCTGCTGCTCCTACAGACATTAGGATACTATAAAAAAGATGGACTTGATTCAATTATAAAGAAAAATGAGTTCTCATGTTGGCACATCTGGCCATAAAATTACCCATAACTCACATACTCGAGGGAACCAGGGCTTCCACAGCACATACATTCGGGAACAATAGAATGAATTTTCAACCTGCATGCAGCTCCAAGATGAGCAATCATCCCATCAAACCATGGAGTAGTTGTTTAACAAACAAAACAAAACTCAAAACTTATCTGAGCTTGTCAAAGGTGAGCATTTTATGCATCATTGACATTTTCCAGTATTCATTTTAGAACTGTAACTGTGTTGTTGTTGTTGGTGGTGGTGGTGGTGGTGTTGTTGTCATCATCATCATCCTTGTTGGTGGTGGTGGTGGTGCTGTTGTTATTGCTGCTGGTGGTGGTGTCGTTGTTGTTTTATGGTAAGCAAATGTCAAATTTCCTTATGGATAATTCTTTTTTCTCAGCTGAGAGCATCATTGAACTATCTGATGCTCAGCAGACCATGGAAACCTGAATGGTCACTAACCTTCATGGTGTGTACTGAACACCTGGCTGCCAGCTTCCTTACCCATGCTTTCTAGTTCTCTGTGTTTCAAACTGTGATCTGCAAACCTAGAGCATCAGCATGGAAGGGTCCATGAATTGCCAAAGACTGATACCCCAGACTCAAACAGTATGTAAATGCAAAGAGTGTTTTATTCTGCAGAAGTCCAGTGTGCTGGGGTCTCCCATTACCAAGATAGAGAGACAAACAAATGGGCTCAACAGCCAGACTGAACACACCTTATGGGATTCCAGGTAAGTGACCTTTATCTTACTCCATCTCTGGGGTATTCTATTACTGGGTCTGAGGAAGTAGTTGAGGAAGTCTAGAAACTGCTGCTGACCCATTGTCCTTGCATCAGTCCAGGTGGTAGGGTCACTTCTAAGGGCAGGACTTGATTGGACTTGCCCAGTTCTTAGAAACAGATTTAGGCCTCATCTCTTGAACTGTCAATTTGAAGCCTCCCATGAAGTCATCTTAGTTCAGCTTAACCTTCTCAGCTTCACTTGCTTTCCCATGATAGTGGTAAAAAATACCTTACAGAAGCAGCTTGAAAGGATTTATTTTGGTTCACGGTCTCATGGCAAGGAAAGCAGAGCGCCAGGACCTGCCCCCTGTGGCTCGCAGTGAGAGCATTCTCCACAGCTTGCTCACAGCCTAGTGAACCAGGAAGCAGAAAATACAAGCTGGAATCATGACTGAGCTATAACCCATAAAGATGGCCGCTGCTTGTATTCAAACTACATTATAGTTGTGGAGTTAAAAACCGTTTGTGGATGGAAAGGCAATGTGGCTAAACCAAGCAGTGCCCACTGAGCAACAGCATCTCCAAGGAGCAATGGATCTCCCGTGTGCCTTGTACATGGCTCCTTGTACCTTTTCCTCTTCTTCTATCAAGTATAAAGATGTCAAGTATATGAGCATTGCACAATTTGGGGTCAAGAACAAAGAATGCATATATAATATGGAACAAAACAAAAATGTATTTTGTAGACCTCTGTTTTGTTTTTGTTTTGGAAAACATAATGTCCCTAATAGAAGAGGAGCAATAAACTGAAAAGCCAAGTACAGCCTTGATATAAGAGGAGAGGGAGAGTGCTAGGAGGCAAAGTTGTAGGATTAGTAAGTACCCTCTCCTTCTGCTTTTACTGACACCTTTGTGTGCAGGTCAGTGTGTGTGTACACATATGTGTATATGCATGAATCCAGGTATGCATGTAAGTATGGGTCAGAGAATAATCAGATAATGGTCTTCACATTCCAACTTATTTAAGATGTAACCTCTTGTTAGCCACTGCACACACCAAGCCATCTGGCCTGAAAGCTTCTGGGGATTCTCCTGTCTCTGCCTCTCCTCTTAACGTAGCACTGGAATTACAGGTGTACCATACCCAGGTTTCCATAGGTTCTGGTCATCCAAATGAGCCCTGAGAGTTACTCTTCCTATTCCTTGAGCATACCAATTGTTCTCCTGACTTTAGGACGCTGCAACTGACGTTCTTTCTGTGTAAAAATGTTATCTTTCTAGAACTTCCCATGCTTCACTGCTTCTCTTCATTCAAGTTTTTTAGAGAGCCCTTCCTAGTCCAAATATGCCAGCACACACGTCCACACACACCAACCCCTAGCTTTAATCTCTCTCTACTACTTGGTATGATATATTCATAAATTTTTCTAGTCGTATCTTATCTGCTTCCTTAATACAAGGTAAGCAAGATGACATATTGGAGTCTTTCAGGACCTTTCAACTCTGTGCTTCACATAATAGAATATTCTTTTTTGTCCAGTCGTTGCCTTGCAAATATCCACATGAAGATAGGATTAGAAAGTTGTGATGTGGAAGGATGGTCAACACAATTCCCAACTTTCCAATGACGGCTGAAGGAGATGGAAGGTAGGGAAGATGGAAAGATGTCAAAGCCAAAAAGGATGGAAAGTCTACCCAGGAAACTAGCAAACAATAGTGATGGTTCTGGGAAAACTAGGAAACAGGCATCTTCCATATAGGAAGCTAGGATGATTAAGTTGGAGCCTGATGCTAGTCTCTGTATATCTTTACCCTTGTTTCAGATTTCTTTAGTCACTAAGGAAGTTATCTCATTAATTGCCATCTATACCTAAATAATACAGGACACACATACACAAAAAAAAAATGAAAATCTTACTACTGCTCAGAAGTATACTGCTGTCAAACTTAAAGTCTGTTACTCAAACTGCAAGAGACAGGCCTGCCCAGGAGCAGCACTGCACAGGGAGAAAAACCCAAGTTCAAATCTAGCTCTTCGTAGCTCTTCCTTCATGGCTCCCAACAATTTAGAAATATTCCTCTTTTATATTCATCTCTCAAACTGTTGTCCCTATGCTTTCATCTAGTGAAGCCATTATGTGCTTGTCACTCACACCTATAAAGGGCTAGTCTCATCTGGACAAAGTTGAGGTTGTATTGTTGAGTTTGGGCCTTTTGCTATATTGTAATGCTAAGTGCGTTGCACCACCCTCCAAGTCCTGGTTGTCCTAGAGACAAGAGAGTCTACATGTAGACCTTGCCCCCCGAGTTATTTCTAAGTGGTAAATAAAGATGCCAAAAGCCAATAGCTGGGCAGAAAAGTTACAGGTGGGGTTTAAGTTTCCTAGGGTTGGGATCAAGGGCAGGGGGAACCACAAGGAAAAGAAGGTGCAGAGGAAGAAGGAGAAGCTGCCATGGGTAAGGAGTCAAGAGAACATGGCCCTGAGGGCTGGCCAATTTGAGTTAAGAGCAGCACAGATTAAACATAGTAAGTAATAACTCAGGGTTATTGATAGGAAAGTAGATTCTAACAGCTATATTGTCTACGGTGGGGTAGAAACCTTGTGTTGAGATTAAGTAATTAATACAACATTATATAAAGACAAGACTTTGACTCGTAGCCTTTGCAGCAATGAGTCAAATTTCTGCCCCAGAAATGAACCACAAGCTCTCTAGAGATCCAGTCACCTCGCTAGGATTTGTTAATTAACTAATGATTTTCCTAACTTCTACTCTGCTTCCAGCTGAGAACCAATCAGCAAAAGCCAACAACATTTTCCTATCCGATCATATAAGGTGTCCTTTCTTCTAACTATCCCTACTCCAGCTTACCCATGAGAATCTCCAAGTAATGCACAACTGAAACCTCCTTTTATCACTTTAAAGTTTCCCCACTTCTCTGCCCTACTTTGGGGTTGTCATCGTTTGGTAATAGTGGCTGATTCCTACATTAGCAAATTATGAATAAACTGTTGTTGTTTATTTTTATTTAGGTGATCCATGTTATTGGGAAAGTAAACATCAGCAGCTAGTAGAGTACAATAAGTGCTCAATGAACCTTCAGTGGACTTAGTCTTAACTAATCTAAAGCTGAATAATAATAATAATTACACAGTGCTGCTTAATAAAGATTAAATTACATCATCCAAGTAAAAACATTTTGAGAACTGCACTGTGCTGTACAGTCAAAGGTATTATTAAGCTAAAAAGAGAATATAATCAGGATCAAATTAAATAGTAGTTATGTAATGCTGTTTATTCTGTTGATCCTTAATGATGAGACTCTTAGAATTAGTGATGATAACGTAGATTAAGAAACCAAGCCTGGAGAAATTTTTCTTTTCTTACAAGACAAAATGAACTACATAGGACCTTAAGGAAGAATCCTGGAATCCACAGCTTTCTTTCATGGTGCATATCAGAGCCTAGTTGTGCCTTCTTCTCAATTCTGTCTCTTATTCTAGCTAACATGCTATACCTTTACACATCTTTGCTGACGTCAGGGCAGTACACACAAAGGTAACAGGGAAAGGCAGTAGGGACTCAGCACTGGTGTCTTCAGATGTACAAGTATCTTTTCAAATGTGTTGCTATTACAAAATATCTCCATAAGAGCAACTTAAGAAATAAAGTATTTATTTTAATTCATAGTTCAAGGTGTAGTCCATTATGACAAGGAAGTCAAGGCATCAGGGGCTTAAAGAATCTCAGAAACAAAGAACAATGAATTCATGTGCCTCAGGTCTTTTTCTCATCAGTAAAATTCAGGATCCCACACAGAGTATGGTACCACACATGGTGGGCAAGTTTTTCCACTTCGATTAATGTAATCAAGATAATTCCACAGGCATGTCCAGAGACCCACCGCCCAGGTAATTCTATATTCTGCCAAGCTGATAATTAGCACTAACCATTATAAGTAGAAGGATTTAATAAGGGGACTCTACAAAAGTGCGACTAGACAAAGTACATACCCTTGGGCTGTTGGCCATATACCTCAAGAGACAGGATGAATACCAAGAACCAGAAAACATGTTTATACAAAGGACTGACCTAAGAAAAGGTACGATCTGTGATAAAGGATACTGTTTGTTGCCTTTGGATGATCCTGGAAGGGTGAATCTGAGAAACAATGTTTTTTCTTTTCTTCTTCTCCAGTCCCCAAACCCTCTTGGAAGTCAAAGGCCTGGGGACTCAGTGATGCAATACATCAAGTCATGTTCCAGGGAAAGGATGAAGAGAGCAAGATAGTGTTTTCTCAAAATTGCTTACTTTGTGTGTGCCCCAATGTCATTATCCTCTTCTTAGTTATTCCTGCTTTGACATGTTAGACAACTTATAACATGAAGGAAAATTTCCTTCCCAAACAGAGGCATTTCTTCTTTATGACTCTTTTTTCCTAGTAGAATGTGGAAAAGAGGTCATAGAAAGAACAGCAATGTAGTCATGATAAAAATAAAATCAGGATGACTGTCATAAAGGGAGACTATTACTCCTAGAACAGAGCAGTCTATAACCACATTTCCTATCTCTCTCTCTCTCTCTCTCTCTCTCTCTCTCTCTCTCTCTCTCTCTCTCTCTCTCTCTTTCTGTGTGTGTGTGTGTCACTGTGTCTGTCTGTCTCTCTGACTGTCTCTGTCTCTCTCTTACTATCTCTGTCTCTATGTCTGCCTATCTGTTTCTCGATCTCTCTATCCATCTGTGTGTGCATATTTTGTGTATGCACATCTGTGTGTAGGTTCATTCACCTATACTCACATATGTAGAGGTCAAAGATTGACACTGGGCATCTTCCTTTATCATTCTTCACATTACCTTTTGAGTCAGGGTCTCTCACTGAACCTGGACCTTGCAGTTTGGACAAGACTAACTGGCCAGCAAGACATAGGAATCAGTCCTTCTCTGCCTGGCTGGCCTCCCAGTCGTCAGGGTACAGACATGTACTGCCATACCTTGTTTTCATATGAGCATTGATGATCTGACCTTAGGTTCTCAAGTTTCCACAGCATGCATTATACCCACTGATCCATATCCCTAGCATATACATGCAGAACACTACACCCTCATCTTCATATTAGATTGCTTTCTACTGAGTAAGTAATGATCAGGGTTCTATAACATGCAAGTCAGTCTGCCTCCAGAAAATAAATTGCTTGCCTGCTTTCTCATTTGTCACTCTCTGATTCCATTTTCTTTTAACTTTCAAGGTTTCAGGAATGACTGTCATTGCCTGTCATTAAGTCATACAGACATGGACATCAGAGAACTGCCAAAATAATGACTAATAATGTTGTTGAATGTGTAACATGTGCCAGGCAGAGAGATCTACTGCATTCTTTTAATCCCCACTTTATCTTCTATCTCGGTTCATATAACAGAAAACTGAGGCATAAGGAAGATATAGTTCTTGGCCGAGGCCATTCTGTCAGATATAAAAGCAGCCAGTTTTTAGCCTTGATAGTCTCCCATCAGAACCCGAGCTTTTGTATACTAGGGTGCATCAGTCTCTGCTACTAAATCCTGAATTCTAAATTGAGTACTGTTACTTGGCAGCTTTGCAACCATGGACAGGAAATTTACATCCCTATGCCACAACTTCCGCATATATAAAACAGAAACAGCAATAATATATTTTATGAGAATTAAATGGATCAATGCACAAGCGATACTTCACCCAGCACCTGACATACACAGTATCGTGATAGATGCTGTTCTTATTATTCAGCCATAGCAACTACATCCTGGCCCTGCCCAGAGACAAAGAAAGGGCAAGAAGGTCAACTTCTCAGAGTCAAAGTGGAATAATAAAAGCACTGGGTACTGTGACCCCAGCAAGGCATTTGCTCTCTAACCCTTTCTTTTAACATCTCTAAGTGAGAATAAAAGTTCATGCCTACTTCACAATGTTTTATGAATATCAAATGAAATAACTTACGGAAAAGATTCATAAACTGTAAAGCACTATATAAATCTGTCATTTGATGTCTTTCTCACCCAATTCTCCCAAGATTTCTGAGCAGTGGGCAGAGAAATGTCTGCTCTTTAACAGCATGGAAAATGCACTTCAAAGTTCAAATCTTTCATATACCTCTTTTGACTAACCTGACCTCACCTCAGCAGTGGTGTAGAGCATATCTCAGGTATAATCCTAAGGACCTAACAATGCTCACAGCTTTTATTCCAACCATGGCATGCCCCTTTCTAATGTTGAAATTTGAAAAGTTCAAGTTCACAGTGTAGATGCTTCAAGTAATTTATTCACTCAGTTTACTAAACATTCTTCATATGATAAGGCCAGAAAATTCTGCCTTATGAACTTACTACATGGTCAGAGAAACATAGGTGTGAGGACACAATTTCAAGACAGTGCACCCAGAAGAGAAATTTTACCTAGAAAAGTGATACCTTCAAGGAGAAGTAAAGTATAAGCTTAAGACCTGTAGGTCATTGGGAAGAAGCAATAAGCAATTGTTGCAGTTTACCTGAGCCAAGGTAGACCAGTATGCCTTATTATAGAAAGCACATTCTCCTGTACCCTTATGCTTCATTAGTCCTGCCTTTCTGATATAGAGAAAGGTAAAGAATGAAAGATGGAGAGCTAGGATGGGGAAAAGACAAAGACAAGTTTCCTAATCAATCAAATTCAAGTCCTTCTCAGGAGCACATGTCAGGGTCTTCTATTTTAACATGGGGACAGGGAAGAGATTTGACTTGATATTTTCTGTAGGCTTCTTATAATCTTGTTGGGAGACTCTAAAATATGTTTTATCTTCCAAATTTTGTCCTCCTATTATCCTTCCTGATCTGGCACCAAGATGCACAAGCATGCTTTGGTCTGAGTATCTGTGACCGCAAATCTGGGATACATGTTCCTACTTGGTCATGATATGATAAAGTTGGGAAGCAAAACTTTAGGGAGTCGATCAGGTAATAAACACAGAACTCTCAGGAATGAGCCTTGTAGCCTATAATGGAGATTTGTAGGCTTCCTTGTTGCTACTACCAAGTCAGTTAACAGGCAGACAGCTCCATTTATGAGTTAGAGAGTGAGCTCTGACAAGATAATGTATCTGCTTGTTTGGAACTACCCAGCATCAAGATCTGTCTACAGTGAAGGTCTCTTGTTTACAAACTAGTTGTCATATAATTTTGTGGCAAAATGAGTGGACTAAGCCATAGGGCATAGGAACTTAAAGGGACTAGTATAAGCTCTACTGTGCTTTTTAAAAGTTTTTAAAAAGTAATCTTTAATTAGTTTAATGAATGCTTAGATAAGTATACTAGTGTTTCCCCTGAAAGAAGCTGTAACATTTTTTAAAATGGTACGAAAGTGCTTAAAACTTACTGAAAGTGTTGGGTATTTGTTACAATTATAATGATGAGTTAGAAATCTGTCTGCAGAAACAAATGTGTTTTCTCATGTAATCTTGATCTTCCCAGGGATAGTCAGTGTTCACTCAGAGGGAATTTTATCTGAAGAGAAAAAGTAATTCAAGGGGTATAACTATCCAACATTTAGTCAGCTTCACTGAGCTGGTGGTGGGCTAAACTCAGGATGCCAGCTTGATGTAAATCTAGCACTAGCAGAGAGCAGACTGGAATTTTGAAGACTCTGAATTAGTTTTGACCCAACTCTCTTCTCAAACGAGGCTGAATTGTGAAACCACTGTAAAACGCAATGCAAGATTCCCTAGCCACACACTCTGAGTCACTCTGAGAAAAACAAAAAAAGACTGATGAATGTACGCTGTCTGTCCCATTCTAAATCTGCAGGTCTCAGCCACACAGGAAAGGACTTTCCTTAAAGGCTGGCCTTTGGGCAAGCATCCTCAGTTCTACTTCCCTGGGGGACTTTTGATTATTCTGAAGGCTCAGATCCATGGTCTTCCTGCTTGCCTCTGTAGCACCTCCTGGCCTGGTACAATCGATATTCTTCCAAGACATCACAAAATTCACTCCCACAAACATTGCTTCTGCCTTCAGAGTCATCCTGCCTCTTTAAATTCAGCTGTCCATCTTGGGCAATGACCATCCAACACAAAATGTGTGTATGAAAATGCTCCATTTACTAGGTATCTGCAGATATCAGAGCCAGAACCTTTGATACCGATAATCAACACTGGAGCATCAGCTATCCCATTTGACACTGTGATTGAAATTTATTAAGTAACAACTAAATCTTCAGAACATAATACGGCTGGTTATATGAACAAGCAATTTCACTTGAGGAAAAGGAGAATTTTATTATATACCATTTACATGTTTAAAGCTCAGCACTTGGGGGTAGGCTATTATTCACATTTTCAAAAAATGTTATTTACCGGTGGCATATGGTAAATTCTCAGTATGTATTTGTGAAAAGAATGAGCAAATGAATAATTGAGTAAAATTTTGTATCTTTAAATGTGAAATCCCTGTGAAAGTAGGAATACAGCAATAAAAATGAGACAATTGACATAGTAGTCCTGGTATTTGAAAATATCATAATAATTTTATTTAATCTTTTTGGCTTCCTAGAAGCAATATTTAATAATCTAAAAATTCATAATTCATTAAATACATCAAAGAAGGAGACATTCAGATGCAGCCCATTAGAAAATTCATATTTTTATATATCCCACATAAGTAAAGAATTTTTATGAGCCTCTGAATACTCCACTTGTAGCATCTTTCTTCAGGGAGACTCTATATTTCATGAAAGAGGTATTTTGTTCCTTACAACTTTATTTTTTTAAAAAACAGAGATATACGTACAGATTTTAAAAAGCATTTGTCATAAAATTATATAAATATATTTTTGTCAGTACTTGATTTTTTAAAGGTTTGATAGTATGCATTGAAATCTTACTAGTTACAATGAGCATTAAAGTACATGTAAAACAAAATGTAAGATGGAAATAGCCAAAGTTTTCTTGGTGTGTAACGATTAAACAATGATTTTTAAATACCAAAAATTGCCACAAGGGTATCCTCTTAGCTCTTGAGTTATTAATAATTTAAGGTCTAGGCGTACCCCACTCTGAGAGGGTGCTATACACTTTTTTTTTCTAAGAAGGACTGGGGCTTCCACTTTTTGGCCTTTATTTTTTTTATTTTATTTTATTATTTTTTTTTTTGAGCTTCATATGGTCTGTGAGTTGTTTCTTGGTTATTCAGAGCTTTCTGGGGCTAGTATCCAATTATCAGTGACTGCATATTATGTCTGTTCTTTTGTGATTGGATTACCTCACTCAGGATGATATTCTCTAGATACATCCATTTTCCTAGGAATTTTGTAAAGTCATTGTTTCTATAGCTGAGTAGTACTCCATTGTGTAAATGTACCAAAATTTCTGAATCCATTCATCTACTGAAGGACATCTGGGTTCTTTCCAGCTTCTGACTATTATAAATAAGGCTGCTATGAACATGGTGGATCATGTGTCCTTATTATATGTTTGTGCATCTTTGGGGTATATGCCCAGAAGTGGAATAACTGGGTCTTCAGGTAGTATTATGTCCAATTTTCTGAGGTACCACCAGACTGATTTCCAGAGTGGTTGTACTAGCTTACAACCCCACCAACAGTGGAGGAGTGTTCCTCATGAAAGAGATATTTTATTGATCTGCCATTTAATCTGTCAGTGCACTAGGTGCTAAGCTACTATTTCCTTCATCATGTCCTCTGCAACCTATAACCACTCTTGAAAGGAACTTGTCTGTCCATTTTGAAAACAGGAACCATTAGGCTTCATTTTATGGTTCAATCTATTTGGAGTTCTGTGGGCTTCTTCTATATTCATGGTCATCTCTTTCTTTAGGTTAGGGAAGTTTTCTTCCATGATTTTGTTGAAGATATTTAGTAGGTCTTTCAGTTGGGGGTCTTTGTTCTCTTCTACACCTATTATCCTTAGGTTTAATCTCCTGGTTGTGTTCTGGATATCCTGGATGTTTTGGGTTAGGAGCTTTTTGATTTTTTCATTTTCTCTGATGGGTCAGTGTTTTCTTTGTTATCTTCTGCACCTGAGATTCTCTCTTCCATTTTTTGTATTCTCTTGATGATCCTTGCATCTATGACTCCTGACCTCTTTCCTATGTTTTCTATCTCCAGACTTGTCTCCTTTTGTGATTTCTTTGTTGTTTCTATTTCCATTTTCAATTCTTTTACCTGTTTGGTTGTGTTTTCCTGTAGCTCCTTAAGTGATTTTTGTGTTTCCTCTTTAAGGGCTTCTACTTGTTTAAATGTGTTCTGTAATTCTTTAAGGGAGTTATCCATGTGCTCCTCGAGGAACTCTATCATCATCATAAAGTATGATTTTAAGACAAATCTTGTTATTCTGGTGTGTTGGGATATCCACTACTTGCTGTGGTGGTAGAACTGGGTTCTGATGTTGCCAGGCTGTCTTAGATTCTTGTGCTTTCCTTTCACCGTCTTGTTGTCTGCGATGTTAGATGGTCTTGTTGTCTCTTACTGGAGCTTTTCTCTCCTGTGGGTCTGTGGGCCGGTGGTCTCAGGAGGGAGACTGCTCCTGGGTGTTCAGCTCTCTGTGGGCAGGCACTGAGTCCTGATGGCAGTGTCCCAGTTCTGTCTCTAGGCTGGAACAGACTGTTCCCAGTCAGCACTCTGCTACCTGCACCCTGACAGTTCCTGGCAGTGAGTTCCTGCCAGTCTTCCCTGATGGGCTCGGGATGGAGAGCCTCCTGAGGCTCTGCTGGGTGCTCAGCAGTCTGAGGCAGGCCATGGGTCCTGATGGTGCTGGCTCAGCTCTGTCTCGGGGTTGGAACCAGGCTTCATATTTAAAAACAAATTTCTGTCTCTGTTTCCTAAAACCTGACTAGCCTCAATCCATGTCCTAGACTTGGTTTAGGGAGGATCCACACCCTCCTTTGCACATAGTAATTATACAGTGACAGCTTTTTTTTTTTTTTTTTCATTTTTGCCCCTGAGATTTTTCTGTACTTCCTTGATGCTCCATTGTCTCACTTCTCTAAGAATGCTTTGCAACTACTCATGAGTTTATTCCTTAAAGGGGCCCTCAGAAACAGATTCGGGGATGACCTCTTCACTGACTTAGGAGGCAGTTGCTGGCCAGCTCTCAGGTGCACCCCATAAATATCAAGCCTGCTTCAAATTTGGCTCAATTATTATGGTCTTACTCTTACTGCCCAGTACAATTTCCACATCCAAATCTCTATCCCCTGAACTTACTCATGGCTAAATAAGCATCCATTCTAGGATCTGAGGGGTGGAGGGCTCCAGACCACAAGGGCTCATGGATCTCGAGTGCTACCATCTTAGGCAACATCTTCCAACCTTCAGTGAGCAGCTACATCACTCAGAAAGTTGAAGTGCAGGGAGAATTTGCATCTGTAACAAGTGTCCAAAAGACCCTTTGAGAACTGGTAATACCTGGATTACTGAAAATTCAGGGAAGAAACTAAAAAACAACTGAGCGAGGCCAGAGGCCCATTTCACAGATTCCATTTCTCAAGGGCAAAATCTAAAAACTCTCGATCTGTAATTCTCATTAAACACTTGAAAACCCTCCTCCAATCTACTATTATAATTAAAATGGAAATAAAATAATTCTCTTTGTGGAGATAAAGTAGAATCAAGACCATAAAAAATATCTCAAGTAGTTTTTATTCATTCATAACTTGCCAAATGCACAGAATATGTTTCCCCTAGTCTTTTATAAGATCAAAAACTTCTAATGCAAAATTTTCATGTAAAAAAAACTTTTTTAAGTTTACACTCAGTTTTTGTAATCCTTTAATCTGTTCAGTTATTTTATTATGATGCTTTTTCTTTATAAACAATTTTGATAACACAAAGTGAAGTCTTCCCAAGCTCCATGCCTCTTCACATCTCTCTGATTTGGAGGCAGGCACGATTAATTTGGTATATATCTTTCAGGTCAATTTTTATTTAAATTTCACATTGTCTTCAGGAAGAAATTTATATTTGGCTTTTTTAACACAGATGATATTATGGTGGTGTCTGAATTATTTTCTAATAGGCCTTGATCACTTCTAATGTTTGGGTTTTCTCATGAAGTCAAATGTATCATCATATAAATATATCTTACTATTTCCAATGCTTGCATTATCATTATTTATCATTACTAACTCTTTTAAAAGAGAAGTTAATATTGTTTCTGCTCTTTTACAATTGTTACCCACATCATTATGGACTTCTTAGTTATGCCTGTTTTCAAAACAATTCAAGCATGACATTTCTGCTCAGAGTGCACAGTTAAAAATGGACTTTCCAGAGAGCTGGCCCTGCTCTCCAGGGTGGCATGAGACAGCTGGTTCTGCCCCTTTCTTGCTGTGGCATTGGGATGGGGAGGAGCTGGCCCTGTACTTTGTTTGTGCAGTGCAGGAGAGCTGTCCCTGATGGCTCAGCACAGGAGAACTGTCAGGCAGACCGTCTCAGCTACCACCCAAACACAGACCCAAAGCTTTGAGTTGGCCCATCCCAGTGTCTACACCATCTACGAGCTATTGGAACATGTGAAAGGGCTGGTCCTGCAGAGCCAAAGCTGCAGGACCTCCATGACACAGGGGGATGACAGGGCGAGCATGAGGAGTTCCAGTGAGAATCAAGTAATGAGGCAGAAGCCAGAGGAAAAAACCAACAACAACAACAACAACCAACAAACAAAAATGACTCACTGCAATAAACATGTGCAAGAAAAGATGTGTGGACAAAGGGTTACACTGTGTGACACACCACCACACACCATATCTTCCATGGCAAGATTGTTTTGTTTTGTTTTGTTTTTTATTATTTGTTTTATTTGGGTGAGTGGGGTGCACGGGCTGAAGGCAGATATGGAGGGACTGGAGAGGAATATGATTAGGGTGCATGACGTAAAATTCACAAAGAATTGGTAAAAAGAGTTTGGGGTGTTGGTTTGTTTTGTTTAGTTTAGTTTCTTTAATAGGCTCTAGTGGCCAGAGAGATGGCTTCGCATTTCAAAGTGCTGGTTGCTCTTGCAGAGAGAGACCCAGTGTACCCATTCCCAGAATTCACATTAGGTGGGTCACAAAACTCAGTGCCAGGGGATCCAACATCCTCTCTGTTCTCTGTAGGCACCCCTATACATATGCACATATACACACATATATGCATAAATAATAAAAATAAAATAAATCTTTAAAACCGCTTCTAAGTTTGGTATTGACATACAACAAGTCCTACGAAACTCTCAGAAGCAGTTCTTGGGTTACCCCATTCAGAATGTTTGTTTCTAGTTCCATCTATTTATGTGTAAAATCCATAATTTCATTTTCTCAATGCTGAATAATATTCTTTTGTGTACAAAAAAAATATATGTCTTTGTCTATTCACCAGCCAATAGACATCTAAGCTGTTTGCATTCCCTGGCTAGATCTAGAAAATTAACGTCACATATATGAATACACTCAAAATACATTCTTCATATGTATATGTTAGCTTTGAATATTCTGATATATGTGTTTCATCTGAAATTTTACTAAGGGACCATGGGGAGAACATTCTGGCAAGGAGAGATAGAATGTACTAGTAAAGTTCTGTAAGAAAATAAAGGAGTGGTGAGAATTAAACTTGGGTTGAGAAAGTAGTGCAAAGTAAAGGGAGAAATGTTGGAGGTCTAGACAACTGCACAACCTTTTGAAGAAGACATGGAAATCGACTAAATATTACAAACAACTAAAATGGAGTTACTCTATAACAGGACATCAGAAGGGTAACAAATAAAAAATCTAATGCCAGGAATGGTTTAGAGCTTTTGGCCAGTGAGGTCCCATAGAACCTTAAATCTGATAGACTGTTGCCATTATTTTTGGTTACATTCGAGAAATTGATAATAAGATTCTACTGTTAAAGCCGCCACATGTCTACTCAAGTACTAGGGGCATGAACATCACAGAAGTAAAAATCTGCTTTCTGATTGGATTTGGGTCCTGTTTGACAAGACGAAATGCATACCTGGCAGTGTTGACAGGCCAAGAACCTATGACGGTCTGGTCAGTAGAGGAGACACCATTACCATTATGCTACTAAACGAA
Source organism: Micromys minutus (assembly GCF_963924665.1). Lineage (NCBI taxonomy): Eukaryota > Metazoa > Chordata > Mammalia > Rodentia > Muridae > Micromys > Micromys minutus. Next base: position 15,794,929 of record NC_137969.1, read on the forward strand.
AACAGGACTAAAAATAACTTATTGGTATTTCCATGGATCAGTGCATCTCTAACCCACATCTGAGATGCCTCTACTTGTAGTAGATTGTGATTAGCACAGAGACCAAAGCTTCTCAAGGTACAGAGAATAAGAGACCAAATGCTCCGCCCTGAAAGAGAGTAATGTGCTATGGATTTACTGTCCCCTAAGCTTGGGCAACACTGTGTGAGAGGAAATGACTAGAAGAACCAGAGTCAGCAGATTGAGTACAACATGTTATCTTCGGGACAAAACAGGGCATCTGCACAAAGGAACTCAGTGATTATAACAAAACCTTTGAAAGGCCAAACCAAACCAGAATCCCAGAATGGAGAGTGGCTTGGGCACAAAATTCTTCTCCTACCTGTGGGGCAATTGGAAGTTGTTGGATGAGGAAAATGTAAGGGTAAGTTTTCTCTAAGACTGCAGCCCCTGATAGTCCACCATACTCCAGTCAGCCAAAAATGATAGGCAAAGGAAAACTTAGTCTTGAAGGTTTAAAAACAGACGAAACTAGGGAAGGTAAGTAAATCTTGGGGCTGCCCGTGATCAAAACTCAAAACTCTCAAAACACTAATTTAAAATAATTAAACAAAAATTTTAAAACTTTTCTTTAAAAAGCAGTGTTCAAATTCATTCTTTTTCCCACCCTGTCCTCACAAGGAATAGTGTTACAGTTTCCAATTTGCAGTAGACAGTTAGGGCAGTTTCCCAACAGGCTTAGAAAAAGTACCTGCTCTAGTATACAGATTGTAGAACAAAGTAACTTTCATTTGATTTTTTTAAAAGGAAACTTCAGTTATGGAAATGTCAATCCTTCACAGTTTGCCTGCATTTACCCTTTTGAAAAGACATGCACTCCAACAAGCATTAATGACCATTGTTTCCTGAGAAACAGGTGATTTTATTTTTTTATTTCCCTTAGAACCTCCTTCAAATTCTCTTTACAGCTGACACTTGCAGGTGCTTACTTTGAACCAGACTTTGCACTTCCCAGGCCTTTTCTATTTTCAACTTTATTTTTTACGATTCTCTGCATTTACATCTCAGATGTTAGCCCCTTTCCCACAATCCCATTCCCGTCCCTCTCTCATTGCCTCCATGATCGTGTCCCACCTCCAAGCCACCCTCTCCCACCTCAGCACCTTGGCATTCCCCTACACTGGGAAAAGGAGCCTTCACTGGACCAAAGGCCTCTCCTCCCATTGATGTCAGAAAAATGATATCACTTTACCCTCAGTGCAATTGTAAGAGGGAAGTCATATGTTGTCTCTGGCTTATGGATATAAAAGCGTGGGAAGATGAAATGGTTTACCCCAAACTCCACAAGTGGGGACGATCACACACAGACTCAGTTCCCAGGCTCATAAGGCACCCTGGCATCCCCAGTGACATGGTTCTATGTTTATAATTCAAACAAGGTAACTAAGATCTGATTACCTTAATCAGAAACCAGCATCACGTATACTTAGTACTGGAAGAGCTATAGCAGGAAAACATGCACAAACGTCTGCCCTTGTCACCCTTCCCTCATATTTCGAAAGCTCACTTAGCCCTGGTGAACCAGCCCCCACCACTACCACAGATCATCTCCACACAACTTGAAGCTTTAAGAAACAAGGGATTTCTTTCATCTATAGCTAACACCCATTTTTATCGATTTTTCTTTGTCTTCCAGGAGGATATCTTTTTCACCCTGGAATGTCACTGTTGGCTCTTTCTGAGCGACTTCATCGGGACTGATGGTTATGTTTCCGAGTCTCCTCAAATCCAATCCTTTACCTGGTATTTTATATACCCTAAAAAAGAAAATGAAAATGCCTACACCATCCAACAGAGCCGCGCAGTTCCCAGCACAAAGCCTCCATGTTTAGGTTTCCAGCTCCTTAGCAGCGGTGGCACTGGCTGAAAATCTTGCTATCAAAGAACATCAACAGATTGCATTACAATCTGTCAATCCTTCTCTGGAGAGAGGGTCTGGCAACTCGTTATATTAAAGAACGGCAATCAGGCATCTGGAATGTGGCAGTGCGCGTCGGTTGTGCTGAGACTGAAGAGTCTCCGCTGTTCACTCTCACACTTTTCCACATTATCTTATCCACTCCGTCTCTCACACAAACGCACATTCCACCTGAACCCCAGCTGTTACTCAAGCCACACCTTGCCCAGCAACTTTCCCTGTTTCCAATTTTTTCTTTCTGAAGCTACATAATGATTTATTGCAAAGAGAGAATTAGATGCGTTTAAAATTTTAATTTTAAAAAAGTATCTGTGTCCTTCTTCATTTGCTTCATACCTGCAGAAAAATTAAACAAAAATCTTCTGGAAACACTTGTGTTTATATGTGCTTTGTAAAGTAACAACTCTCTATCTAGCTAGCTAGCTAGCTAGCTAGCTATCTCTCCATACTTGGAGAATCAACCATCAGAATCCGGGCCTGAAATCCAAATTGCTACTGTTTAATGGAGCATTCCTCCTGTGACCAGTATCATGGCTCTGTTTTACACTCACGGGCCATCAGGATGAGTGTCAGCTCCATAAAAAAGAAGAAAACTAAAATTTGAAGATGAAGAGGTCTACACAAAGTTCTGTGGCAAGGGCTTTGCTGCATGAATAGCTTAAAACAGCAACTATTTATTTAGCTCGTGAACCTCTAGATCGGAAGTTTGGTCTGTACTCAGTTCACCTCAGCTAAGCCTTGTTCATGAGGCCATATCGGCTGATGGGTCAAACACATTAGCCTATATTCACACGGGTTCCCATTCTCAAAACACTAACATGGCCTCATTTCCTGATAGTTCCAGGGTCCCATACATAGCAATACACTTCCTTAAAATGTATTCTTACTTGCCCTTGACAGTTACACAAACACACACACACACACACACAATGTGTTTTGATCATATTCAAATACCATTTCTAGGCTCAAGCTCCTCCAGGTCTTTTCACATGTGCCTCCCAACCACAACTCTTTTTTTTTTACTACTTCATTTTTCCTTTTTAATTAAGAATTTTATTCATTTACACTTCAAATGATATCCCCTTCCCAGTTACCCCTTCATAAACCCCCATCGCACCCCCTCTCTCTTCCCCTTTGCCTCTAGGAGGGTGCTGCTCTACCCACCCAACCACTCCTACCACACTGCTTCAGCACCCCTGTACACTGGGGCCTTGAGCCTCCACAGGACCAACTCCCCTCCCATTGATGTCATATAAAGCCATCCTCTGCTACATATGTATCTGGAGCCATGGGTCCCTCCATGTGTACTCTTTGGTTGGCAGTTTAGAATCTGGGAGCTCTGCTGGGAGGAGGGGGGTCCAGTTAGTTGTTATTGTTCTTCCTATGGGGTTGCAATCCCCTTCAGCTCCTTCAGTCCTCTCCCTAGCTCAGTCTGGGGGACTCAGTCTGATGGTTGGCTTTGAGCATCTGAATCTGTATTGGTCAGGTGCTGGTAGAACCCTCTCAGGGAACAGCCATACCAGGCTCCTGTCAGCAAGTGCTTCTTGGCATCAGTAATATTGTGGGGGTTTGGTATCTGCAGATGGGATGGATCCCTAGGTGGGGTTGTCTTTGGGGTTGTCTTTCCTTCAGTCTCTGTTCCAATTTTTGTCCCTGTCTTTCCTTTGGACAGAAACATTTATGGGTGACTCCCATCCCTTAACTGGGAGCTATGCCTATCTACTAAAGGTGATCTCTACAGGTTCTCTCTCCCCTTTGTTGGGTATTTTGACTAACGTCATCCCTGTTGGGTTCTGGGAGCCTCTCACTTCCCTAGCATCTGGGACTTTCTAGTGGCTATCCCCAGTTCCCCATCCTCTGCTGCTGTACCCTGTGTACTTCTGTCTATCCCAATACCTGATCCTGCCCCCATTTTCCTTTCCCCCTTGTCTCTCCCTTATTAAATAATTTAACTGTTTGTGAGGATTGCCTTGAATCTGTAAATCAAGTTAGGATATAAGTACATTTTAATAACATGACTTTTAATTATGATCATGTGATATTTTATAATTTGTTTGTTTTTCTCTGATTGCTTTCATTAATATTTTATAGCAATCATTGCATGGGCCATTCATTTCCTCAGATATTTCTCAAATATTTTGGACATTATAATAAACAGAATTATTTTTGTTTCATTGTTACTGTGTGGAAATGTTATTAATCTTTAATTGTATTTCCTATTACTTTATTAGACTACTTTCGCTTGAAAATTTTTAGGAGTGTCTTTAGAATTTTCTATATATATGTGTGTATGTATAATTTTATGTATGATGTCATCTCAAAAAGAGACTATTTAAATTCCTCCTTTCCTAATTGGATACACTATTCTCTTGTGTGTTTCTTTGATAAATATTTAACACACCATTAATACATATTATTTATATATTGGAATCAGATGTGATATCTCCATACATTCACATAGTATACTCCGATCAAACTCAATTCCTTTTATTCCAAACCATCTCCCCCAGTCACACTTTTCCCAAGATCTGGAATATTCTACTCGACTGTCAGGTCAATGTTTTTTTAGCTTCTATTTATGAGAGAAAGAGCAAACTTTTCTTTATGTGTCTGGTACACTTTTCAGTTCCACTTTGCTGAAGGGAGCACTATTTTATTCTTTGTACCAGGTTTTCTTTATTAATCCCTACAGCGGTGGGCCTCTTGGTTTATTCTATGTCAGAAATATTGTTGTGCAGTGCCACAGACAATAGGAACATGCTGGGATATTTTTGTTATTCCAAATTTATTTCCATTGGATATAAAATCCTGCATTGTATACTGGCTCTCCGCAATGGCTGTGCAAATTTAGATCATTGCCATCAGTGTATGAGTTTCGTGTTCTCCATAATCTCACCAGACCTTAGCATTGTTTGGATGGTTGGTTGATTGACTGGATGATTGTTTTAAAAAAGCTATTGTAACCAGGAAGTGTATAAGACCAAACAATTTGTATTTTTCTGATGGTTAATGATAGTTAGCATTTTTTTTCATATACTTGACCATTGTATTTCTCCTTTTGAGAAGCAAAAATCACTGGGTGTGATTTTCTCATTTTGAACTGAATTCCTTATAATCTCCGTGAGTTTCTTATACATTTAAAATATTCATTGTTATCAGACACGTAGGAGGCAGACATATTATTATTCAGGTCTTCTCTCCAATTTGTTTATCACTTACTTTGATATGTAGAAACTTTCTAGCATGATGGAATCTTTTTCATCAGTTTTGACTTGTTTCCTGTGCTTTGGGCCCTTCCAGTAAACCAGTTACTGCTAGAGTGTCATTGCCTGGTTATCTTCTACTGGTTTTAGGTTCTCAGGTTTTTTGCTCTGTTTTGAGATTATTTTTGTTTGGGGTGAGAGACAGGGTCATGTTCAGTTACTACACAGGAATATCCCATTGTCCAAATATCACGTGCTGAAGATGATATTCTTTGTCCCAGCATAAGTTGTTGTCACTGTGTTATGAGTCACCAGCCATATATGCATACATGGATTTATTTCCTGGATCTCTGTTCTTGCCCATTAGCCTGTATTTTGTAAGGTTCCTCCCCTATCCTTTATTAGTTGTCTCTCTGTCTCTCTCTGTCTGTCAGTCTGTCTCCCAGACAGACTTTATACATTGTTATTTTATGTAAAGGAAGAGGTGAGTTCTGGGTTTCTCTTTTTCTGTTATCAGGGTTCCCAAAACAGGTCTGCCTTTCACTGTGCTTTTTTTCAGAAAACGTTTTTTGTTAGACTTCCCTGCATATAGTGAATGAAAGAAGCAAGGATGTTCATTCTTATCCTGTTGATCTATGAGAAAAATATTCCAGTTTTCACAAGAGGCTTAAATCAACCATGTGCCTGTTTTATACATGTATACATATATACACACATGCATATATACTTACAAATCTCTTATTATACTAAAGTACATTGCTTATGGGATTATAGTCCTTTATACCTTCTATACCATGTCTCCTTTTGCATAGAAAGGCTATATGGCACTAGACTAACTGATACCATCTACTGAAATCTAGCTCTATCGCCAAGCTAATAATGTTGCCTTGCAAATTGGCAATTTACTAAGAGATTAGATCAATATTCTCATCATATGTGGTAACTATGCGAGGAGACAGAAAAGTGAATTTAATTTTTTAAAGTGAATGTCAACTAAGCATGATGCATGTATGTATACATGTGTATACATATACCAAATTGTATCACATACACTCAGTTTTATCTGTTAACTATATATCAGTAAGTTTAGATAAAAATGAAGAACTTTAGAAGATGTATTAATAGAGTTGAGAATGTAAGCATTTGCATGTGACACCACAAGGCTCTGGGTTTAATTCAGAGCACTAAAAATGGCGTAACTCACTAAATCCTTATTAATCCTGCATCTAAAATTGTCAAAAATGTTGACATATATCACGTTACTATTTCCCTTGCTTCCTCTTCCTTCAAGGGAAGATGACATGACGGGATGTCAGCTGGTAAAAGCACTCGACACACAGGCCTGACAACCTAACTCCAGTCCCTGAAAGCTACTATGGAAGGAAACGCCAGCTCCAGAAAATTGTTTTCTAACCTCCACATGTGTATCATAGCAAGAACGTACCTGCACTGATACACACAGACACACATATAAAAATATAATACACGCACACATATAATACACACACATATACACACACACAGCACACACACATACATACAACACATATACACATACATATAATATAATACACACACATATAATACACACACATATACACACAACACACACACACATACACACATACACACACATACATACAACACACACACATACACACACACACACACACACACACACAGCTGGCAAATAGTATACCAGGAAAGAAACACTCCAGTGTCTATATTTTTCCAATTTGCTAAAATGTTTTTTCAGTCATTTCTTCATTTCTCCATTTACTCATTCATTCAGTGCCTTTAGGTTTTACAAAGCAAGCAAACAAACAAGCCATCATTGTAAGCTTTGGGTCATGGATTGGTCCAAGAAGCTGTTGATCTATCTGGTGGGGGGAATAAACACCTTAAATTTTCCTTTTCTGTTACATTTCATCTTAACTTTGTAAACACAACTCATTTTGTCTTGTGGATCAAGCACACATCCTGCTCTGCACTCAGGCCACACAAGATGTTTTGGGGCTGTCCATCCCATCCCCAACGCCCTCAGAAAAATGGCCATTCAGTGGGGCACACATCTGCCACATGGGCAGAGAATGCTCAGTAAGCAAGGGAGGACACAAATCTAAGCTGTTTATGGCACAGGAGACAAGCAAAACCACACCACACTAAGTCAAAGAGATTGTACAATAGGGAACCCATGCACACACAACACAAGCTTACGAGTTCAAAGCACATTTATTGTTGCAAAATGAGTTACTCAGAATTGCCATCAGTTCCTTTCTTGCAGCAATAACTTTTATTTTATCAGAATGATGTCTTCATAAACATTTTCTAATGCATGTTTATTGCATTATGCTGGTTTATTGTTTCTAGAATTTGACATTTTCCTCTGTAGCTCAAGAACTTCTCCTAAGGGTAATATGTGTAAAATAATTTGACAAAGAAATCCTGAATAATGCCAGTATAGATTCCTATGAATTTCTTCTTCCTTTGACACTGAAGTACAACGGTCCTAAAAAAAAAAATACTGTGTGAACCTATATCAGTACTCACATTTACTAATTAATAAAACAACCAACCAAACCAAACCAAACAGACAAAAACACCATCAAAATTAAGTAACAAAATATAAAGCTGGGTCCACAGGTCTGCAATGCACTGTATGACAGTCTGAGGCAGGAGGGTTCTGCTAGGCCAGCTTGGATTATAGAGTGAGACATTGTTTCTTGTCTCAAAAGACAAAAATAATTAAATTAAAACAACTGCAATATTGTATGACACAGTATAGCACAGCTGAACCTAGAGATTGCAGAAGAAACCCTTGCTTGCTGAAGACATCATTCTTTCTAAGGTTAAGAGATCTTTAAGGCTTGCAGAGGGGAAGGATTAATTTTGGTGCGAACAGATTCAATATTAAATGTGAAGACACCCACCATGCATATCCACACACAAGATAAATATATGTTCAAAGACAAAGCTATTAACCATATATATATATAATATGATATATTATATATATAATATATAATATGATATATTATATATATAATATATAATATAATATTCTTCCTACACCTGAAGCTCTGGCGCACCTAAAAGCTGCTCATCTGCATAGGGGTTTATTTTCTCAGACGAGGATGACAGAGTATTGCACGTTCCTCCTTTTGGAGTATGGTGGGGCTAATGAGGAAACGAAGCTAACAATCAAGTACCTGACACAAGAAGCCCCTCAACTGATTTTCATCATGTATACTTCTCGAGTTTATGGTCCTCTCTACATGCTGAAGCAAGACTCTTAAAACTCTGAGAAATAAGATAGAAGCTAAGCCACTCAACTTCTTTCCTTAAAAAGTCATCATTTCGATCGACCTGTTTCTGTACCAATACCAAGCGGTTTTCATCACTATTACCTTGCAGTGAGATCATGGGTGGTGATTTCCCCAGAAGTTCTTTTATTGTAGATAAGTGTTTTGGCTATTCTGCACCTTTTTTTGTTTTTCTACATAAAATTGGGAAATGGTCTCTGTGAAGAATAGCGTTGGAATTTGGATGGGGATTACATTGAATCTGTAGATTGCTTTTGGTAAAATGATCAATTTCACTACATTAATCCTACCAATCCATGAGCATGGGAGATTTTTTTTCAGCTTCTGAGGTCTTCTTCAATTTATTTTTTCAGTGATTTGAAGTTCTTTAAATACAGACCTTTCACTTGCTTAGTAAGAGTTACACTAAAATATTTTATACTATTTGTGGCTATTGGGAAGGTTAGTATTTCCTTATTTTTTTTCTCAGCTTATCATTTGTGTAAAGGAAGGCTACTGATTTATTTGAGTTAATTTTATAACCTGCCAATCTGCTTAAGTTGTTTATCAGCTGAAGGAATTCTCTGGTGGAATTATGGGGGTCACATATATATCATATCTTCTGAAAATAGTGATAATTTGACTTCTTCCTTTCCAATTGTTTGGTGTCTAATTGCTTTGACTAGAACTTTCAGTACTATATTGAATAGATAGGGAGGGAGTAGACAGCCTTGTCTCGTCCTGGATTTTAGTGGGATTGCTACAGGTTTCTCTCCATTTAATTTGATATTAGCTGTTGGTTTGCTATATATTGTTTTTATTATGTTTAAGTATGTGTCATGAATTCCTGATCTCTCCAAGACTTTAAACATGAAGGGATATTCAACAGAATAGAATCAAAGACCCAGAAGTAAACCCACAGACCTATAAACACTTGATCTTTGACAAAGAAGCCAAAAACATACAGTTGAAAAAAGAAAACATCTTCAATAAATAGTACTAACTGATGGACGGTATGTAGGAGAATAAAAATAGAACCATATTTATCATCCTTCACAAAGCCCAAGTGGACCAAGGACCTTAACATAAATCCAGATGCACTGAGTCTAATAGAAAAGAAAGTGGGAAAGAGCCTTGAACTTATTGGCATAGGGGAAATTTTCTGAACAGAACACCAATAGCTCAGGTTCTAATATCAACAATTGATAAATGGGACCTCATAAAACTGAAAAACTTCTGTATATGCAAAAGACACCATTAATAGGACAAATAAGCAACTTGCAAATTGGAAAAAATCCTCACTAACCTTACAACAGACAGAGAGCTAATACCCAAAATATATAAAGAACTCAAGAAGTTAACCTCCAAAAAAGCCAAATAACCCAATTAAAATGGGTACAAAGCTAAACAGAGAATTCACAACAGAAGAATCAGAATGGCTGAGAAGCACTTAAGGAAATGTTCAAGGTTCTTAGTCATCAGAGAAATGCAAATCAGAACAACCCTTAGATTTCACCTCACTCTGATCAAAATAGTTAAGATCAAAAACTCAACTTGCAGCACATACTGGTGGGGATATGGAGAAAGAGGAACACTCCTCTATTGCTGGTGGGTGTAACCACTCTGGAAATATGGCAGTTCCTCAGAAAATCAGAAATAGTTCTACCTGACAACCCAGCTATACCACACTTGAGCATATACCCAAAAGATGCCCCACCATTCCACAAGAACACGTACTCTATCTACCATGTTAATAACAGCCTTATTTATAATAGCCAGAAGTTGGAAACAATTCAGATGTCCCTCAATTGAAGAAATAAATACAGAAAATGTAGTTCATTTACACAATGAAATACTATTCAGTTATTAAAAACTAGAACATGAATTTTGCAGGCAAATGGATGGAACTATAAAATATGATCCTGAGTAACTCAGACCTAAAAGGACATACATGGTATGTATTCCTGATTAGTGGATATTAGCCAAAAAGTACAGAGTACCTAGGATACAACCCACAAACCATAAGAAATATAACAGGAAGAAAGGCCCAAGTAAGGATGTTTTAATTCCACTTAGAAGGGTGTATTAGTCAGGGTTTTACTGCTGTAAACAGACACCATGACCAAGGCAAGTCTTATAAATAACATTTAATTGGGGCTGGCTTACAGGTTCAGAGTTTCAGTCTATTATCAAGGCAGAAGCATAGCAGCATCGAGGCAGGCATGGTGCAGGAGAAGCTGAGAATTTTACATCTTTATCTGAAGGAAGCCAGAAACAGACTGGACATCCTCAGGCAGCTAGGAGGAGGGTCTCCAAGCCCACCCTCACAGTGACATACTTCCTCCAACAAGGCTACACCTTCTAATACTGCTGCTCCCTGGGCCAAGCATATGCAAACCATCACAAAGGGGGAAGGAAAATAATCATGGGAGGCAGAAGGAGGGAGGGCCCTGGGTGGAAGAAGTGGGGCAGGGCGGGGAGGGTGAACAAGACCCAGTATGGGGGGAGGGACAGGAGAGAAGCCCAGAGGGCCAAGAGAATGAATAGAGATAAGCAGCATGGAAGGATGGGTATAGAAATCCCCAGAAAGTACCAGAGATCTGAGAGGTGAGAGACTCTAAGGACTCAATGGGGGTGACCTTAGCCGAAATGCCCAACAGTGAGGAAAGGGAACCTGAAGAGCCCACCTCCAGTCAATAGATAGGGCCTCAAGTGAGGGACAGGGTTACTAACACAGTCTAAATTTCTGACCCAAAACTGTTCCTGCATAAAGCACATCAGGGTCCATCTCATGGGTTGACACTAACACCTGACACTATTACTGATGCTATGGTGTGCTTACAGACAGGAGCCAGGCATGGCTGTCCTCTGAGAGGCCCTACCAGCAGCTGATTCTTAACACCCAACCATTGAACTGAGCTCAGGGACCTCCATGGTTGAATCAGGGGTAGAAGAAGCTGAGGGGATGAGCAACCCATAGGAAGACCAACAGTCTCAACTTACCCAGACTCCAGGGAGCTCACAGAGATTGAGACACCAACCAGAAGCATACGTGCGCTGGTAGGAGGCCGTGGCACATATACAGCAGAGGTTTGCCTGGTCAGACCTCAGTGGGAGAAGATGTACTTAATCCTCAAGAGACTTGAGATCCCTAGGGAGGGGAGGCCTGGTCATAGGGGAGCACCCTCCAGAAGGCAAGGAAGAGGAGGAATGAGATATGAAACTATGGGACAGGAGACCAAGGCAGGCAGGCAACAATGATTGGAATATAAATAAATGAATAATTTTTAAAATGCCATCATTTTTCCAGCTGTTGGGAAAGAATTATGAACAATCATCTCAAGCCTTTTATCAGATGCCTGCTTAACTAGCAGGACCATTTTTGAAACTTGATAGTTTAGTAATAACTAAGTTCATCCTCTTAGCAACATCCAGATTGACAGGGCTGCATGTCTTCGGTGACTGCTGTCTGTATCTTTTGTTTCTGACCTCACCAGGTAAAGAGCTAAGCAGATGTTCCCTGGGTTTCTCCAGATGTGTTCTACAGATGTGGCAAAATGATTCTTTTTATTTTTTCTTACTAAATTGTCCTGGATCACTCCTCTTACATAATCAAGGCTAGCTATCTAAATGACAACCACTTGCCTATCATTTTGTTTGGTCCATTGTCCCTAGGAAGTCCCTCTCTTCTGCATTATGGAGATACCCAACATGATCTTTGATACACATGACCTATGAAAACATTTAATCAGCAGAAGAAAGCAACGGGGTTTTTGCTAAGTAAATTAATGGCATGCACCCTGCATAAACATGTTTTCATAGGGACTGTTCCAGGTACAGACTGAGAAGGGGGTTTTGGCTTGTAGTTACTAACCTCTAACTGCATGCCAAACACTCAGCTTAGTGCTGAGGACAGGACCGTAAACAAAACATATGATCTCTGCCCACCCAGAGCTCAGCATCTAAAAAGCAGAAAGATAAATGTCAAACAAGTAATTATACCAAAATGAGATGACTAGACTCTGTAAGTGCTATCAGAGGGAGCCAGAGACACCATCTATAGAGTAAATACATTCCTTTCTACCATATAAGGCAGTGCTACTTAGCGTATGAGCCATGGACCAGTATCCATCCCCAAACTCTTCACTGGTTGTCATGACAAAAATAAGTGTGGTCATACAAAGTTCAAGGACCTAAGGAATGCAGAGAATTTTGACCAAATACTGTTGTCTGTTAAACTTTAAGTAAAAATAGAATTTGTAGCCAGGCATGGTAGTATACTTTTAATCCTAGCACTTGGGAGACAGAGGTTGTTAGATCTTTAAAAAGTTGAGGCCAGCCTGGTTGAGGTGGTGAGTTCCACACCAGCTCTATAGTAAGATGCTAAAAATGAAAATTATATTTTGTATGTTTTCAGATCCATTTTTACATAGAATAATTTTTACTTGAATTTTGAAAATACTGGCCCGTGATAGGTTATAAAGCAAATATCAGCTCTTTACTGTAAATAACTGATGAAAACACCTCACATTGGAGCCTGAATTCCCTTTTTTCTTTGCATCTAAAAGGAGGCAGGAGGCAGCTGTTCCCCAGTGTTGTGTGAGTGACTTTTTGTCACCACCTCCTGCGCAATATGGATATGAGATAATACCACTCATTTTCTTCCTTTTGCTATTAACTGGATACAGATGGTTCCAGAGGCCAAAGGGGAATGAAAGGCACACAGGAGGGAAGAAGCAGAGACTAAGATTTCTCCAACTTGGTCTTACACTATCTCATGCAGGGAGGCAGCATTCTTCACAGCCATCGTGTATGGGGTGTACACCAACAGAGATATGAGGGAGCAAAAATGAAGGGCAGCCAATAGCAGGGTCCTTTTCATGGCAAAGCAAAGCTGATTCCACTATTCCTTAGTGAAAAAAAAGGTAGGACATTTTCATCTGGTTATTAATTATAATGAACCAAAATATATTTCTACTTAAGCTATATGTGTAATAAATAAACAATAAGTATTTCTCATTGGTTAATATGTATTTGGTTAGTCCCAGTTAATCCTTTCATTAGCTCTGTAAAATTTCTTTTCGAAAATATTACTTTTGGGGGCTGGAGAAATGGCTCGGCGACTAAGAGCACTGACTGTCCTTCCAGAGGTCCTGAGTTCAATTCCGAGCAACCACATGGTGGCTCACAACCATCTGTAATGGCATCTGATGCTCTCTTCTGGTGTGTCTGAAGACAGCGACAGTATACTCACATATATAAAATAAATAAATCTTTTAAAAAACTAGCCAGCACAGAAACTCTGTCTCAAAAAAATTTTTTTTAAGACATTACATTTTATTTATGTGTATCTACATGTGTGTATCTCAGTGTGTATATGTAGGCATGTGAAGACACACATAGAGAACAAGAGGTCATTGGATCCCCTGGAGCTGGTGTCACAGATGGCTGTGAGCCAACTGATGTGGATCCTGGAAACTGAGCTCCAGTCTTTGGAAGGCATCTCTTCAGCCTCAGCCCCGTGATATTTCTAAAGAAGCCCACGCATAGTATTATTAAAACATTGGGTATAATAATAACAGTATCTAAATGGTGCTGACTCAACTGCTTACATTATTTATTTAAATTTAAAAGTGTGTGTGTGTGTGTGTGTGTGTGTGTGTGTTGCATGAATACCACATACATTTCAGGTGTCCAGAGAGACCAGCACAGGGCCTCAGATGTCCTGGAACTGAAATTACAAGCAGTTGTGAAAAGCCAAAAGTAGATGCTAAGAATCAAATCCCAGTTTTCTACAAGAGCTTTAACTGTTTTCTCTCTAGCCCCTTATTTAGGTTTCTGGAAACAGAGTCTCAAATAGCCCAAGCTGGTCTTAAACACCTGAGGACAAGCTTGAACTTCTGATCCCCCTACCTCCATATCTACAGTGCCAGGATTACTGGCATGCACCATCCTGGCTGTTTGTACAGCCTCGGGGATCAAACACAGTGCTTTACCCAAGCACTCGACCACCTGAGATGCATCTTCTGCTTCAACAGTTCGGTTTAACCTTTTGTTATCTAACAAGGTAATTCTCCCCTACCTACGTGTCCAAATGTTCTAAAATATATCTCATGAACGATTGGCTACATACTGTGGGCAGGTTTTATGTTCCTCCCTAAGCACATAATCTGCTTTGTGCCTTATTTACCAGTCTGTTTACCACCCCCCCCCCACATACACACACTAGTGAGCTGAGTTTTCAACGCTAGGATTCCAGAGGACAGCTCTGGTGTAAAGGAATTAGTCATTATTTTCATGCACAGAGAACAAAGTTTAGTTCCCTCCTTCACTGTTGGCACAACACACTCCCCCACACTCCCACCTCGGAGTGCGCATGCCAAACATGTTGATCTCACAAACGAGACATTTGCTAGAATAAGCGAAACAAACAGAAGAGGTTATTGTGGTTTGAAATTGGGGAATCTGGAACTTTTCAATTCTGCCTCAGGAGAAAGAAGAAAAAAAAAAAAAAAGTCAGCCAAGGCTGAAGCAAGCTGTGCATTTGAATTTGTTGGCTGAGGACCACCTGTTCTTCATGAACTCTAAGTGATGGATCTGTTTGCTTTAAACATCCTTCAATGTGACTTTATCATGTATGCGCAAGCAGGCTGCTTCACAGATGCTTGTGATTGGAAGGGAGGGTGAAAGGACCGGAGGAAGGAAAGGACGGAGGCAGCAGAGGAAAAGAAGGGGAAGGAGGGAGGAGGCAGAGGATGTTGCTGTGCATCTTCTTTCAGTCTCATAGTAAAAGATTGTGAAGAGGGCCGTGGACACAGACAAGATCAAAGGCAACACTCTTCTTTCCACTGAATGCTTTACTCCAAATGGCCAACAGCCCAGTGCTCTGAGCACACTTGGACTTGAGTACTGAGTGGAGAATGAATGTCCTAGCTCTTGGAAAAGATCGTTTCTACCACAGTCTCTACCCAGGCTCAGTCTTCACCTGGGTGTTCCTGCTGTCTTCACCACCTACCTTCTTCTCGTCATGCAGAATTCAGATCAACCGTAAGCTCCCAGGAGGACTTCCATAAGTTCTCACCAGTAAACAATCCCTCAGCTTGATTCACTTAGGCACTTAGCACTAATGTGGTGTTTATCACTTACCCACGCTGCCCTGAGAACAGGGGGTTTTGCTCAGGTTTGTCTGATCTATTCCCAGTACCTGGAAGAACTGTGAGAACAAGAAGGCTTGGGATAAGTGCTTAGTGAAATAGTGAGTTCCTGTTTGCTTTTGTTTTGGAAAAACACATGAAAATATCAGTGGGCTAAGGCAAAGACTTCTTCCATCAGAACGTACATTCCTGCTGCTGCTTCCATATCCATTTTGGTGTCAAAACGTGGCATTTTGATGTATTGGTTTCTAGATTAGTGTTCTCACCTCTCCACATATTACTTACCCATGCTACCTTTTAATCATTGTGCTAAATTTAAAGCTAAGAATTTTAATTATTAACTGTCAGTTGTAGTGGCAGTAAGTAGAATAGGAACCTGGATGAGAAGAAGGATCATCACAAGTTCAAGGACATGTTGGCCTCTATAGTGAGTCGTCCTCTCAAACACGCACACACACACACACACACACACACACACACACACTCACATACACATACATACACACACACACACACACACCACACATACTCACATACACATACACACCACACACACACACACACACACCACACACACACATACTCACATACACATACACACACACACACACACACACACACACACACCACACAGGCACACATACTCACATACACACATACACAAAACAGAACAAAAAGTAAATCACGAAAAAGCAAACATAATTATAAATATAATTATAATTATAAGCCTTATAAATTCTAATCAGTCAGGTAGACTTTTCAAAGTAATTCAATCAATAGAAGTATTGCAGCATATATAGACACAAAAAAAGTGTTTACCAAGAAAGATAGATGCCCTATTGGTAAAAAAGTTCTGTGTATTATAAACTTAGAACTGAAAATTCTCAGAAACTAGCAAATTATATAAATTTATGTGACTGTTTTTCCCGTCATTCATTTGTTTCCATAGCAACTTGCCCATTCCATTGTGTGCATGCTACCTTGAAGACACAAAGTGTCATTCTCTCTAATCTATTTAAAGTGAAGTGCTATGTTATTTCTCACTGCTAGGTTCTGTCTGTTTAGGGGGGAAAAAAACACTGCCATCCTACACAATTCCCTTAACTTCATGTTGCTGGACTTGATGTAGTTTTGAGTTCTCTTTGCTGGTAAAGCTTTTGAGTTGCTAAAAGGAATTGAGCCCGATAATGATAAAGTTAAGACACTTTCCCTTCAGGTGGGCAGAAAATTGATAAGGGTGGGCGAAATAAGAATGTGAGAAGCATTCTTTTCGAAAGTGCCTAAAGGCTGTGGCAGAGTGAAGGTGTAGGTATGTATTTGCAGAACTCAGAAAAGAACGGGAACAAATTATACTGTTTGTCTCAGTGCTGTTTAAATGGCTGTGATCATTCTGTGAAGTTTGTGGTGTACTGGAATGCATGTACCCTCATGAATACATTAAATGAATAAAACAACAATATGTAAACCTAAGTCCGTCTATTCCTATTGAATCCAGAGGCCAGCGGAGCCCTTTAGGTAGTAGGGTGAGCAGTAAACAGGTTAGGGCCTCGAGTCACACGGATGGCTGACTCTGCCTCCGTTGGTGGTTTTGTTCACACTCCTTCGCTTTTATACAACGCTGAATGTCACTTTTAAATTCTTTTTCGAGTTTTATTTTCTGGGTGTACATGCCAGTGCATGTGCATGCTCTAGTGCGCGTGTGGAGTGAGAAGACAGTCCTGGAGTCATTTCTCCTCCCACCGTTACTAAGCACCTTTTCGTGGGTTTTGACAGTGAAGCTCACTTTGACAGGCCTGCACACCAAAAGCCTTCACAGTCCCTCAAAATCACCCTTACCTCGAGAGCTGTATGAAAACTGGCCAGGCTGGCAGATTTCAAGTTCAGAAAACGTGGATCCATGGGGTTGAATATAAATAGGAAAGAGGAGTAAACCACAGCCCGGAGCCCTGGGCCTCTGAAAAGCAATTGCACCTATTAATACGGTGATTGCATTCCTAGGATTTCCAACAGTGAGGCCATAACTTCAGGGAAACTTGAATTTCTGACATGATCGTATGCATGTACTACTCTTTAATGCATTGTCCTGTTTTCATTGTTCACCCCTTACTAGGGTATTTTATCTTAACTCTTAATGTAACACACTACAATAATGTTTTGTAAAAATATTTCTTAAGCGGCAGTCCCTCGCCCGGCAGACCACTACATTGTCTTTGTGTCGGTCTCTAGCTCTACGAGGGTCTTGGGAGCAGTGGCGAGAACATGGTGGTTGTGATCAAGCTAGGAGAAGCCTTCACCAAGTGTGGGATCGCAGGAGAAACTGACCCACGATGTAGAATTCCTAGTGTGATAAAAAGAGCTGGCATGTCTAAGCCGATCAAGGTTGTTCAGTATAATATCAACACAGAAGAATTATATTCTTACCTAAAGGAAATCATCCATATACTGTATTTCAGGCATCTGTTGGTGAATCCCAGAGACCACCGGGTTGTGCTTATTGAGTTGGTGTTATGTCCTTCCCACTTCAGAGAGACACTTACTTGTGCTCTTTTCAAATACTTTTGAGTTCTATCTGTCTTACTTGCTCCGAGTCATCTGATGGCACTCCTGCCTCTCGGGGTTAATTCTGCCATGGTCCTGGATTGTGGATGTAGGGAAAGCCTGGTGTTGCCTATATATGAAGGCATACCAGTACTGCACTTCTGGGGAGCACTGCCCTTACTAGGAAAAGTTCTTCACAAGGAGTTGGAAACTCAGCTGTTGGAACAATGTACTGTTGGCACTGGTGCTGCTAAAGAACAGAGCCTTCCCTCAGTGATGGGTTCAGTTCCAGAAGGTGTCCTAGAAGATATTAAAGTGCGAACGTGCTTTGTAAGTGATCTGAAGCGTGGACTACAAATCCAAGCAGCAAAATTTAATATTGATGGGAATAATGAGCGTCCCTCTCCGCCTCCAAATGTTGACTATCCATTGGATGGAGAGAAAATTTTACATGTGCTTGGATCAATCAGAGATTACATTGTGGAAATTCTTTTTGAACAAGATAATGAGGAGAAGTCAGTTGCCACCTTAATACTGGATTCCCTTTTACAGTGCCCAATAGACACCAGGAAGCAACTGACAGAGAATTTGGTAATCATAGGTGGCACATCTATGTTGCCAGGATTTCTCCATAGACTGCTCACAGAAATACAGTATCTGGTAGAAAAGCCAAAATACAAAAAGACACTTGGCCAAGAACTTCTGAATTCATACTCCACCTGCAAAGGCTAATTGTGTGGCCTGTTTTTGGAGGAGCTGTTTTTGGAGCACTGCAAGATATACTTGGGAGCTGCTCCATTTCAAAGGACTATTATAATCAGACGGGCCGAATACCTGACTGGTGTTCTCTCAACAATCCACCCCTGGAAATGTTTGATGTTGGGAAAACACAACCAGCACTGATGAAAAGAGCATTTTCCACCGAGAAATAAACTTAAATAAATTCAGCCTGGCTTTATTTCAAATATTTAATCGATTAGAAATAAATTGTACAAAGTATGTAGGAGGATTTTAGATAGATAGATAGATAGATAGATAGACAGATAGATAGACAGACAGATAGATAGATAGATGATATAAGTGACCTTAATGTAACAAAGCGTTTCTGTATTTTCTCTTTGCATTAATATTTAATTCATCTGACTTTGTTTTATGGTCAGAGTGGATGCTTGTGAGATACGTTGTATTTATATCAATAAAATAGAGTTAAGCTGTTCAATTTTGTTAGTTTATCATGTAGTCCAGTTTCCTCTACAGTTTATATAATGTCTTGAGCATTAGCAATAGATCCAGTCCCTGAATGTCAGCCATTGCAGCCATTTCAGGTTCCTTTACATTCTTTGATATTACGTATGTATAGGGTGTGGGTGCATATGGACATATTGCCTGTGAAGGCCAGAGGCATCAGGCCCCCTGGAGCTGCAGTCCTACTGTGAGTCATGTGGGTGCTGGGAACCAAAATCAAGCCCTGGAAGACATGTGCTCTTAGCCATGTCTCCAGTCCGTTATTTCAGACTCTATCACGGTCTGTTCTTCCAAATCCTTTATTTCACTGTATGCCCATGAGAACGTCTCTGATCTTTCAGACTGTCTGATCCCAGGGCCAAGCATGTACTACGCAGGGTGTAGACATGTACACTTTTGAACTTTATGTTCAAGAGCACACAACCTCTACGTTTCTATGAAATGTAGTTTATTCTTTGTAAGTTCTAATAAACATGTTCATAATGTTAAAAAAATATTTCTTAAGCTGTGTTACCATGTTAGAGTCGTGTCCCAAAATAAAATTAGGAGTTTTTACCTGTTTCTCCATGTTTAGAACATTTACACTTTATATGTTTAGAAAAAGTCCACTGTAAATTTGCCTAAGCTAGATGCTTTTCTGTAGGGAAGCAAGAAGGGTTGATAAATACCTTATTTAAAATATTATTTTTAACAGTATATATATATATATACATATACACATATATTATGTACATATACTATACATATATGCATGTATATATATTATATTATATATGTTATATTACATATACATGTATACCTATGTGTTTTACTCTAACCTAATTGTTCTAAGGGCCTATATATAATAATTAACTTATTCTGCATAACCATCTTGTTCATCACCATTATCTCCATTTTACATCTGAGGAAACTAAAACACAGAGGAATAAATCTAGCAGAAATACACATGACATATTTCAACAAAGTGAATAAAAAAAAAAAAAAACATAGAAAGTCAGGACACTGGGGCACAAGGGATAGCACAGAAGCTGGTCCAACCCTTAGGAGAGGGGCAATAAAGAGAGAGAGTTATAGGACCTTAGGAAGTTAGGGCGGGAGGCCAGCTTTATGAAGAATCGGACCTCAGAGACTCCACATAAGCAGAAAGGAAAGTGCCACTGCTCAGACAGAAGAACCATGGGAAGGACAAAGAGGACTAGGAATAAAGGAAGAGTTTACAGGAAGTGACAACAAAGGAGCCTGCAAAGTGCCCTGTAAAGAAAGCAAGTTGGACAGCTGGCTTTGACGTCCCCTACCCCGCTTGCTTTTTCCTTATAAAAAGCCACCTCTAAAAATGCACATATTTGTGGGATACCATGGGTTGTTTCACTGTGCACTACACTGAGCACTGCTAAAGTCAAGGACATTATGTTCATCCTCAAACAGTTAGTTCTTCCTGGCCAAAAATGGAAGGAAGGAAGGAAGGAAGGAAGGAAGGAAGGAAGGGAGGGAGGGAGGGAGGGAGGGAGGGAGGGAGGGAGGGAGGGAGGAAGGAAGGAAGGAAGGAAGGAAGGAAGGAAAAAATAAAGGAAGAAACGAAAGAGCTTTCAGATTGCAGCTTTTGCTTACATTTTACTTCATTCAGTGGTATAAATCTGATGGTGCTTTCAATGTTTACTACCTCTGAACTGATCTAAACAAGACTTTTGGATTAAACAGAGAATTCAGTCTTGTTTCCTAATTCAATCTAGAGGCCTTTAAAAACAAACAAAAAACAAAAACAAAAAAAAAAACAAGTGAACAAGGCACATTTACAAACATTTATAAGAGCTGGTTTTAGTTGTCATGTTAAAGAGAGAAGAGCAACGGAGGAGCCTGCAGAAGTCTTTGTGATACGGACTTCTTGTGTTCTCTTCACAGTATGCACCTGAACACTTAGGAAGGCTTTGGATTTTATTACTGTGTAACCACTGATACCCTGAATCTAACCACAATGGGATGTGGAGTTTGCTAACACTTGCCTAAATTTAGTGGTTCTTAAAGAGACCTCACAGGATAGGGCAGTTTTACTCATCCTGTAAGGTATTAGGGTGGGGAGATAGGAGAAAAATTGTGGGGTGCTTAACAAGATTAGGTAGGGGCACACACAGTTCCTCTAGCTGTAATGACAGGAGAGAAATGCAGCCCAGCAGGAAGCTCATTAGAACCTGTGCCAGAGATCTTTATAGGTAGTGGCTCATACAGCAGCCTAAGCTAGCACATAGGAAAATTCCAGGTTTCCAGAAAGAAAGGTGCTTAACGTATTTTGCAGTTTAGACAAAGTCAGTCTTCTTATGTCCAAATGACAGACTCTTCCGAAGTTAAGTTTCTAGGTACTAGCCAAAAGTGACCTTTATTGGAAGGCAGGCTATCAAAGGACAGCTACCTCAGGCCCTTTCTCAAACATGTTTTAACTTGTCCATTGCATATATATATATATATATTGACTGAATTACGAATGCCCTATTTTACCTATGGTTTTCTCTTAAAGCTTTCTGTGTTTGAAGCTCACTTTTCCCGTACTTTTCCTCATTACCATTCAGTATAGCACATTTCACCCTCTGGTAAAATGTCTTAAGAATGTGGTGTACTATTAAGTCTATTCCAGCTTTCATACGGCCATAGCTTATACAAGGTTAAGCGCAATATAAAATTCCGTTTTTTGCTTGGGTAACCCCTAGATGCTGTTATGTGATTCTGCAGTGTTACAATAGAGATACCCAATGGCTGTCTAATTTTCATTAATTTAGCTTCTATAGGGCACAGTCTGTTTAGGGGATGGTTATCTTTGTACCCTACACTAGCATATTCTGACAGTGATCATTCTGGGTCATTTTCTCATGAAATATTGTGTGGTCTTCCCATGTAAAACCCCAGCTTCTCTTCTCGGGGGTTTTCATTAGCTTTGTTTTCTGTTCTTGTTGCAGTGCATTGTGCTGGGTGATCTTCAGAAGACCCAGCTGTGCATTTACTGTACCTCCCTGTGCCTTGCTCCGATTTCTGTCTCTCTTACCAGGTCTTCTTTCACTTGCTTCTCCCTATCATTTCTGCCTTCCATGGCTGTTGCCGAGCCTTTTAAAGGATCTCCCGTCTCTGTTGTGTTCCTTGTAACTTGGTCCTAACCTCTGCGTCATTTTGTTCTTCTCTCTCTCTGTGGCACTCCTTGCTTCCTCTGATGAGCGTCTGATGCATCTGCTGACTCCTCAGCACCGGCTGGCCTTCTTTAGCTTCCATGTCTTGCTATTCCTTGACTGCTATAATTATTATTTTTTAGTACATTGGAATTTTGAATTATAGTTTTTAACTTTAATATGTAATTTTCGCCTGCTACCCAGACACAGTTTTTATGACTTTTTGTTTTATTTTGTTTTTTACAGCAGAGTGTGGATACTCCTTTGCAAACATTTATTTTTATTTTAATTTAGGTATAATTACATCATGATTCCTTTTCCTCCCCCAACCACCACCAAGTTGCCAAATCCAACCCGGCCATCCACCCACTCTGAAACTGATAGCCTCTTCATCCTGATTAATATTGCTACAAATATATGTGTATATAGTATATATATGTAGCACTCATCTGTTGCTGGTAACCAAGAGCTATCTAATTGGAGTCAAAGTCCACTCAACAGGAGAGCACAATGCTTGGTACTATAGACCTACAGAACTTGCTGGGGAGACTCAGGTCATAAATCTTAGAAGAGAATGTGCTATGACAACGTTGCTAGACCAACAGAATTCCTACTAATATTCTGAGTCTTTTCCTTATGCCCATAGATGAATGTAGCTACATCAAAGAAGAAGAAGAAGAAGCTTCTCTTCACAGAAAACCATGACCGGACTTAGAACAGAGATCAACGGACCATGGGGAGTATATACATCAGACATTATTTTTATCCTAATGACATGTTTACTCCACCCCTAACTCATACTTAAATTAGTTGGATTTTCCTGCACCACCTATTAGTAAAAAGTTTAGAGGTTCTTTCCCAATATATTTTGTTCAAGAGATCCTCAGTTTTAGAGGTAAAGCAGTCATCTGTTCACAGAATAGCTCACACACCCCATAGGATGGCAGTACCAGGATGCCCAGGAGAGCTTCTAGTCCCCCTCCAATTGCCTTCCATTTCTTTGTTTTCCATCAATACAAGGAGTGTCTTTGCCTAAACCACGAAGTGTTACTGCTGCTTAGAACAAGGGATTTTCTGAGCTGCTTTGCCTCCTGAGTTTCCCTAGATGCTCTCTGCAACATCTTTGCTCACCTCTCTCAACAATTATTACATCCTGTTCCTAGTCTACCTTACAGAATGTCTTCCTGACACAAGGCCCTGCTCCTTTGAAAGTGACTGTTTGCTTTTGAGTTCTAAGGTTTGTCACTGCTAGGACTTTATTTACTTTCCATGATTATTTATCCACAGTGCTATCCTCATAACTCCTCTATAGACACAAATTTAAAGTTTATCTCATTTACTTAGGTTACAGCTTAGAGTTTGGGTTTATTTTACAGCTTTGCTGAAGATCGAATTTGAGGGTAGATTTTTTCCCCCCTCTATCCTCCTGGTATGTGATTTACAAGGAAAAAACTGTGAAGGTTTTTAACATAAAAGGTTTTTTAAGCTATGCTCCTATTCTGTCTCGTTTAGTGATAAGTTTATTTCAGCACAAGTTGTGGGGGGGAGGAAAAACTGCCAATCTATTAACAAAACATATAGTCCGATGGGAAGTCTATGCCATCCATTGAGCTTACAAAAGTCCCAGTATCTTTGGGTGATCATCTAATGCATTTCTTAATAGCCACTGACCTGGAAATTGATTGTAAATATTTTTTATCTAAGCAATATATAGTGGAATCATATTATCATTTTTTATAAGCATGATGTAAATACTACAAGCCCAGATAATAGTGCAATTCCCTATTTAATTATCTCTTCTGGCGTAATAAAAACCACCTGCTTTCATTATTATACTCATCATAATTAAGTCACAGAGACATACTGTCTCTGAATTTGTGAACACTATCATCAGAACAAAGAACAGAGAGTCAGAGAAAAACTTGGAATGACCCCTACTATTTATTGAAACTTTTTCTTTCTCTTACAAGAAGGATTCTACTTTATATAGGCTTCCTGTGTGTGTGCGCAGCAGCAAAATCAAATTCTAAGATTAAAGGGAAAAAAACGTCCACAGATGGTTAGAAAATCTGTCAGAGGAGGAACCACAAACCTGGATCTGAGGGCTGAGGGTGTAGCTCAGTTGTTAGAGGGCTGGCCTGGAATGTAGGAAGCTCTGGGCCTAATTTTTCTCATTATATAAAACTGGGCACAACAGTACTTACCTCTGATCCCAGTCACTGGGAGGCAGAGGCAAGAGGATCAGGAGGTCAGTGGAATCTTTGAATACCTAGTTAGTTCGAGACTAGCCTGGGCTACATGAAACTTTAAATGAAAAAGGCAAGAAAAGCTTTCCTCAAATATATATAACTCATATGTCCAATTTCATTACCCATTTATAGTCACACTGCTCTGTGTTCATATTATCACATCTTAATCCTCTCTGATTTACTCCTGCTAGCAAGCTCCTGGATTAGACTGCTCTCTCTCTCTCTCTCTCTCTCTCTCTCTCTCTCTCTCTCTCTCTCTCTGTCTCTCTCTCTCTGTCTCTCTCTCTCTGTCTCTCTCTCTCTCTCTCTCTCTCTCTCTCTCTCTCTCTCTCTCTCTCTCTCTCTCTCTCTCGCTCTCGCTCTCCCTCCCTCCCTCCCTCTCTCTCTCTCTTTCTTCCACTGCCAGAGGCTTTCTTCAACCCATGCAGACTAAACCCATGCATCCTGGGAAATGACAACCCAACCTGAAGTAATTTCCCTTCTCCCGGCACTACAGAAGCAGAGGGGGAACTAGCTCACATTAGTGATGTGCAGAGTCAGGAAGCTGCTTCCCCTCCTGAAACTTTTTAAGAGGTGTGGCTGGGTGGACTCCATTTTTCACTCACAAGACATGCTGACTATTGTAATCACCCCGATAAGTGTGCTTGGTCCATGGTGAGCATAAAATAAGTACTGGCTGGCTGTATGAGTAGAAAAGTAAAGGGTAGTTTGCCTACCCTCACCATTGTGACGATCACACTAAAAAAAGTGGAGAGTACCCGGCACAAAGTACTCCATGACCTAAAATAGCGTCCTGTTGTTTGGATGGCAAACATTAACTTGGGTACAATCTTGAATTCAATGCATGTTTCAAGACACAATGGAAAAAGCAACATCTACTTTTGAAACAAAGGAGTTAATTTCTTCCTGTCAGCAGACATGCCTATAAATGAAATAAGCGATTAAATTTTCTTTCACTGCCAACATCCTTGAAACTGTACCTTGAAATTCTATGAAACACTATTTTCACAATGCGACTATAGACCTTGCTTCATTGGCTTGGACTACTGCAGACAAACATTTTTAGTGCTTTGGAATAAAAGCTAGATTCCATGTTATAGCTTGGGGAATCAAGTGAGACAAAGCAGTAACACTTTGGATCTGAAGAGGGACAGAACCACTCTGAGAAGTGTGGGTGTTCCTCTTTTAATAAGTAATCATATATAAAATCACCGTCACATAAACTTTCACAGTTTTCAAATTAATTGTGAATTTTACCCATTTTTTTCTTATTGGAACATAATTTCTTTATTAAGCTATTTGTTCATTGTTACTGTTATTATAGTTAATCTCCTTATTCTGGACCAATGTGAACTAATTAATGACCACTTTACTCCCAGGTTTACAGATGTCAATAACATAGTTCAGGAATTCTCTCAATCTTGCTAGTCTCTAGAGCTCTATAACCTTGACAATACATCATAAATAGGAAATAAATATTTGTAGATGAAATGTGATACTCACTCCGTGTGATCTTGGCCGTCAGACCCACATGACTATCGCTAAATTAAGTTACAGGGTTTGTACATATTTTTCTCCAAGTGATATTTGTCACAAGCAGTATTACATATGCAAAACTCTAGAAATAGGAGGTAGGAGGTATCAGAGAGTATCAGGGTTCTATTACTGTACAAAACACCATGACCAAGAAGCAAGTTGGGGAGAAAAGGGTTTATTCAGCTTAACCTTCCACATTGCTGTTCATCACCAAAGGAAGTCAGGACCAGAACTCAAGCAGATCAGGAAGCAGGAGCTGATGCAGAGGCCATGGAGGGATGTTGCTTACTGGCTTGCTTTCCCTGGCTTGCTCAGCTTGCTTTCTAATAGAGCCCAGGTCTACCAGCCTAGAGATGGCTCCACCCACAATAGGCTGGGCCCTCCCCCTTATCACTAGTTGAGAAAATGCCTTACAGCTGGATCTCATGGAGGCATTTCCTCAACTGAGGCTCCTTTCTCTGTGATAACTTCAGCTT
This sequence comes from Micromys minutus, assembly GCF_963924665.1. Taxonomy (NCBI): domain Eukaryota; kingdom Metazoa; phylum Chordata; class Mammalia; order Rodentia; family Muridae; genus Micromys; species Micromys minutus. Next base: position 15,821,759 of record NC_137969.1, read on the forward strand.
GTGTCAAGTTGACACAAAACTAACCAGTACAATTGACCCCTTGTCAATTTGACACACAAACACAACACTATTAAGCCTCAACCTATACTTTCTTATTCATCCCCAAGATCTAAATAACCTTAAGAGTCCCAGTCTTTACAAAATCTCACATATTAAAATTTCAATTCCTTTAAAATATTCAATCTCTGTTAAAATTCAAAGTCTCTTTTCAATACAAAGTCTTTTAACTGTGGGCTCCACCCCTTCCTTCAAGAGGGAAAAATATCAGGGCACAGTCACAATCAAAAGCAAAATCAAAGTCTAACCATCCAGTGTCTGGGATCCACTCATGTACTTCTGGGCTCCTCCAAGGTCACTTTTCCAGCTTTGCCCTTTGTAGCACACACCTTGTCTTCTAGACTCCAGCTGCCTGTTCTCCACTGCTGCTGCTGTTCTTGGTGGTCATCTCATGGCACTGGCATCTCCAAAACACTGCTGTCTTCTGCTGTAACTAGGTTTTGCCAGTAGCCTTTCATGGGCTCTCTTCATGGTGCCAAGCTTCAACTCCTTTACATGACACCTTCAGTCCTGGGGCATTAATTGCAACTGAGGCTGCACCTTCACCAGTGGCCTTCCATGGCCTCTCGCAGTGCCTAGCCTCTGTAGCTCTTTATGACCCTTCATGCCTTCAAAACCAGTAACCACCTAAATGACTCTTATACATTATCAAGTCCAGCCACAGCACAAGGTACAACCTTGGCGATCTCTGGAACACAGCCTTCCTGTGCTCTCAGAAAACACTTCCTAGAAGATTTCACCTCAGTGATGCTGGTCTCTTCTTAATCACCACTAATTTCTTAGCTCCAGCTGACCAGCATCAATAGTCCCAGTAATGCTAAGGTCTTAGTTTAGTAGGTCTGGTATCTTGTTAATCACAGCTGATTCATCAGCCCCAGCTAACCAAAACCACAGAATCTTCACAATCAAAACAACAACAGTCCTGATAAGAGTCTTTAATCTTCACTCTTAAATTTCATAAGCCAGGCCTTCATTTTCTGCACTGTTTTCAACATTATCTTCCAAGCTCCTACAGAACATCCCACAGAGCTCTTACTATTCCAATGGCTCTTCTAGCTCAAATTTCCAAAGTCCTTCCACAGTCCTCCCCAAAACATGGTCAGGTTGCCACATGACTACCTACCCCACTATGCTGGTACCAATTTGTCTTAGTCAGGGTTTTTCATCCTGCACAAAATATCATGACCAAGAAGCAGGTTGGGGAGGAAAGGGTTTATTCAGCTTACACTTTCTTATTGCTGTTCATCACCAAAGGAAGTCAGGACTGGAACTCAAGCAGATCAGGAAGCAGGAGCTGATGCAGAGGCCATGGAGGGATGTTACTTACTGGCTTGCTTCTTCCCCTGGCTTGCTCAGCTTGTGTTCTTATAGAACACAGGACCACCAGCCCAGGGATGGCACCACCACAATGGGCTGGGCTCTTCCCCCTTATCACTAGTTGAGAAAATGCCTTACAGCTGGATCTCATGGAAGCATTTCCTCAACTGAGACTCCTTTCCCTGTGATAACTCTGGCTTGTGTCAAGTTGACACAAAACCAGCCAGTAAAAACTATATATATTATATATATTTTTATATATTTTATTTATATATGATATATATATATATATGTATATGTATATATATATGTATATCAACAAGGATATGTTAAAGAATAAAGAAAATAAAAACTTGCTTATGGGTAAGCTAATCAGAGAAACAAAATTAAATTTAAAACCACTGGAAAACTCTGAGCTCCAAAGAAGTTTGGAAAATTCCAAGTACCACAGCCCTGGATGAGATCAACTTTTCATTGATACCTAGTGACTCCATGAAAGCTTAAGGGACTGTGGTAGTAACACCCAAGATAATGTTCTGGGATTCCTGGACAACTGACTTCACAAGGAAGAGAAGAACCAATTTCTGGCTTTGTTTGTACAAGACAATACCAGCCAGAGATGATTAGTTAGACATAACAAACAAAGAAAAAAAAAAACAAGGAGTTGCTAGGTATATGAAAAAGATTCTAAATGAATATGACTGCTAACATTCAGTCCCATGGGGATTTGGAACCAATGGATGTTAGAGTATGACTCATTTGTATCTCAACCTGGATATACTATCAGGAATATTGACTAACCTCTCAAGCTGAAATGTCAAGAAACAGGCATCTGTGTTGTGGGACACATTAAAGGCATGTACATATCACATAAAATATACCAGTATGATACTGTAAAGATTTCTGTTCTTTAAACAGTCTTATATTTGTTTATGTTATGGTTCTGCATATTCACACTGACTACTAACACACAACATTCTAAAACATAAATCTCTCTTAGACACTTGGAAGGGACCACTAAGAGCATCAAGACCAACTCCCGACTATAACAGTCTCAGCTCTCCTAGAGCACAAGAATACAAGATGGTGTGTCTGTGGTCTGCAGAGGATAGAACAATAGCCTAAAACTGGCTCTTCGGCAAACCAGCAAATCACAGTGGGGTTAAAAGGAGCACCCTCTCTTCATTGTGACTCATGCCTGCTATGAGCTCTATGAAGGGCTTCTTAACCATGTGCCTTCTAACCAAGAAAACACTTAATGTATGCTGAAAATCTCAGTCGTCTCATAGGGAAGACGCTAAGGGTGGGAGCAGACAGCATGCGCAGTGTCTTTGCGCCCTTCCTCTCAGTTTTGCTCTGAACCAAAAACTGCTCTAAAATATTTGTCTTTTATTAAATAAGAAGATTTCTAATAAAATCATAAAGTTTAGAATCTGAAGGCCAAGAACCAGCATTTGTCTGTGGGTAGAGGACACCACCTCCGCTGGAATCCAGAGTGAACTTTATGCTGTGGTCTTCACTGACACACACAACAGCTATTTTGTTAACTCCCCTGACTTATTTTTTTTACATGAATTTTAGAATATTTTTAAGTCCACAATAAACACTTCCAGCGTAGGGGTAGGACATTATGTTAATTTGGTTGTAAATTGCTCACACATCTTAAGGGAAAAAATCAGAAGTGGGGAGGGGGGTTGATCATGAATACATTGGTCTGTCTTGTTCTCTACTCTGTAGGGTAGAGTCTCAATAAGGATTTGAAATTTTTGAAAGGAGCTTTTAAGGACTCACATAGTGCTGGTCCTATTTCACACACAGAAAGGGGTATACAAGACATGCAGATGGCTTCTAATTATGCGCTGTTCCTGATTACACCATTTTGGTGCTGGTTTATTGGCTTTTCTCTCCTGTCAAAAAGCACCAAGTCAGAGCATTTAGGTCTCCAGTGGCTTGCACTGAAGACACTGGTACTCTTTCAGATGTGAAGACATGACCGAAGCAAAGCAGGGACATGAAATCCGGGTTGCATAGAGCCTTTTAGAAAGGGATTGTTAGAGTGACCTTACAGAGCAGGGTTGTCTAGATAGGTTTTTGTATCATGGTCCTACATGGCTCTCTGAGAACTAAAATCCTTGCCTAGAGCAGCATGCTCAAAAGTGTTCCAAAATGTCAGCTGCTTCCAAAGCAGAGCAGTTTTGAAGGGATAGAGGCTTTCAAGGTTTCCATGATGAGTAAGCATGCATGTCTTATTTTGTGAAGGGACTGTTGTCACGGATATTACCAGAACTCTATTCAGTACATCAAATATATTTTTGGTTGCTTGAAAATACTGAAAAGTAAAAGCTAAATCCCTTAAGAAAAATATGCTGAACATTTTTTTAAAATAAACAAAAATAAGGTTCCTTGGGGAAAGTTATGACAATGCTTTCTTGTGGCAATTATTTGCTTTTTTATTGAAGACTTGTTTTCTTGCTTTCTTTCTTTCTTTGTTTCTTTCTTTCCTCTTTTTATTTACTTAATTTTTTGGTTTTGTTTTGTTTGTAGAAAACAGAAAATAAGAAACTAAGATGTGGCAAGTTACAAAATGCAAATTGTTCAATAGAATGTATGTAAAAAATGTATTTAAATAGGTTAACAATTACCACTAGAATTTGTAAGAAACAACAGACAATGGAAGCATAATGGTTTAGGAATCTCTGTTAAATGGTGCAACAGGACTAGAAGTCATGGAAAGATATTTACTGGTACAAAAATTGTCAGAGGACAGGAGATTCGAGCTTACTTTGCAGCTTTTATGGAACATCCAAAGCCAGCTCTCTGGACGTACGTGGGAAGGATTTATGTGGCATAAAGAATGGTATGAATCATATTATTAGAAAAGTGTAAATGCATTCTTTATCGGAACTCTCATAGCTGCTTAGTGAGCCATTGTTCTCAGACATTAACCCTCCAAAATGAACGTGAATATTTTTACTCTCTTTAGAATTCTAGCCCATCTATGTGTAATATAATCCCTGAACTATTTAGTAGTGCCAAGATTTACTCTTTTCTGAGTTCATCAGACTTTGACATCAAGTAGAAGGCTCTTATTTTTTGGAGTCAATAAGGACAAAAGTGCAAATCAATTTTGTGTTACTTTGTGGCATAAGTTACCACAATTCTTTTGTCTTACATATACTAAGATTGATTTTTATTTCTCTAGCAAGCTTATCTCATGGTTTGGAGATTTGTTGTAACAGGATTAATAGGTTTTGGTTTCATTTTCCTTGCCTGTTTTAACCTCTTTCATAGCTGAGCCACATGATTACATATGTGGCCATATTTCTGTGATATATGGTGGAGAGATACTAGTTTCTGTGTGTGTGTGTGTGTGTGTGTGTGTGTGTACAGGCCTGTGTGTATATGTGATATGCACTTGTTCATATGTGCATGTAAGTGTACTCACCCATATTTAATTACAGAGGACAGGATGTCTCCCCACATTATTTTTTGAGACAGTTTCTCATGGAACCTAGATGGGTTGGCCAACAAAGCCTCCAGGATCTACCAATCTCTGTTCTCTATAGCCAGGGTTATAGACAAGGACTGCCATGCCTAGCTTTTTTTTAAATGGACAATGGGAATCCAAACTGAGGTTCCGATATTTGCACAACTATTTCACCCACTGACCCATCTCCCTAGCTCAAAGAAGGTCATTTGAATGCTTCTGGAGTCAGTTTAGATCCTTACTGACGTAAACAGCATGATGGATGACAGTTGGGAATCTCCTCTAATCTTAATTGGCATAGCTATCCATATATCAGTCATAGAAATATAATTTCACATCTACCAAAAAGAAAGAAATTGTCAATAACTTAACTCTTTTACCAGGTGATACTAATACCTCTAACTCAAAATTCTGGGAAATTCTGGAAATCAGAAAGCATTCAAATTAGCGAGTCTATCAATATATAAAGCAATAACAAATTTTTTACTTACCAATTTGAGAAAAATAAAAAAAATTAAAAAAGGTATTTGTAACCAGTACATTAGAAAACTCGGTATAGTTTTTCTGTGTTGTGCTTTGACCTCACTGCTGAGTACTGAGGGAAGCTTCTGCAAGCGCTGAAGTTGCAACATGGCCAGGAGATGCCCATAGCCCACAATGTGACCTATAAGGGTGTACTTGTGAACTTTACTCCAGAAGAATGGGTTTTGCTGGATTCTTCCCAGAAGAGTCTCTACAGAGATGTGATGCTGAAGACCTACAGGAACCTCAGTGCTCTAGGCTATGACTGGGAAGACCACAGTTTTGAAGAAAATAGTCTAAATTCTAGAAGACATGAAAGGTTATGTCCTTGGGTGGCTGAAGAGGTGCAAAGCTTCATCAAGGCAAAGAACACTGTCAACAGGACAAAACGGCAAACAACAGATTGGGAAAAGATCTTTACTAATCCTCCATCTAATTCAAGGCAAATATCCAAAATATAGAAAGAACAGAAGGAGGTGGACTCCAGAAAAACAAATGATACTGTTTAAAAAATGGAGTACACAGACAAACCAAGAATTCTCAATGGAGCAATGCTGAATGGAGCAAAATCACCTAAAGAAAAGTTCCACATTCTTAGTAATCAGGGAAATGCAAATCAAAACAAACCTTAGATTCCAACTCACATCAGTTAGAATGACTAAAATAAAAAACTCACACAACAGCAGATGTTGGAAAGGATGTGGAGAAAGAGGAACACTCCTCCATTGTTGGTGTGATTGCAAGTTGGTACAATCATTCTGGAAATCAGTCTGGCAGTTCCTCAGAAAATTGGATATAGTACTACCTGGGGATCCAGCTGTACCACTCTTGGGCCTATACTCAAAAGATACTCCAACATATAACAAGGATACATGTACCACTATGTTCATAGCAGCCCTATAATAGCCAGATTCTGGAAGGAAAGATGTACCTCAGGAGAGGAATGGATACAGAAAATGTGGTACTTTTATACAATGGAGTACTACTCACTTATGAAAAACAATGACTTCATGAAATTTTGAGGCAAATGAATGGAACTAGAAAATATCATCCTGAGTGAAGTGACCCAATCACAAAAGAACACACATGGTGTGCCCTCACTTATAAGTGAATAATAGCCCAGAAGCTTAGATCACTCAAAATAAAATTCACAGATCACATGAAGCTCAAGAAATTGGACTACCAAATAGGGGTTGATTTTTTCCTTCTTTAAAGGGGAATAAAATATTCACAGGAAGAAATACAGAGACAAAGTTTGGAGCAGAGCCTGAAGGCAAGGCCATTCAGAGACTGCCCCTCCCAGGGATTCATTCCATATGGTGTCACCAAACACAGACACTATTGTGGATACCAAGAAGTGCATGTTGACAGTTACATGATATAGCTGTCACCTGAGAGGCTCTGCCAGAGCCTGAGAAATAGAGCCAGATGCTCTCAACCAACCATTGGACCGAGAATAGGAACCCAATGAAGAAGTTAGAAAAATGATTGAAGGAGATGAAGGGGTTTGCAACCTCGCAGGAAGAACAATATTAACCAACCAGACCTCCCAGACAACCCAGAGAATTGACTACCATCCAAAGAGTACACATGGAAGGTCCCATGGCTCCAATAACATATATAGCAAAATATGGCCTGTTCAGACATCACTGAGAGGAAAGGTCCTTTGCCCTGTGAAGGCTCAATGCCCCAGGGTGGGGAGATGGGAGGGAATGGGTGGGTGAAGGACATTTGCATAGAGGCAAGGGGAGGCAGGATGGGATCGAGGGATTCCAGAGGGAAAACAGGATAGAGGATAACATTTGAAATGTAAGCAAAGAAAATATCCAATTAAAAAATTATAGATTCTAAAAACAACAAAATAAGAAAATAAAAATAACTCATTATTTGTATGGTATAGAAAAAAGAAAACTCTGTATAAATAAATAATTAAACTTAACACTAATCAAGACAATAATGCAGTTCATTTGAGATGAATCACGAACTACACTGAAAAATCGAAAAGATAAAGTTCCAAATAGAAAAAGAGTAGTGACCATGTAGTAGGCAAAAGTTTCTTGTAATACATAATAAATACAAGATTTTATAAATAAGTATAAAAGTGCTTCATCCTAATTTAAATTTCTGCTGATGAAAACACTTTCTAGGAGAACATAATACCAGATAGATATCTAATAATGAACTTGTATCCAGACTGTATATGAAAGCTTAGCAGATAAAAATTACAAATGAAACTCAGTTTTTACAAAGGAAAGGAAAATCTTGAGCAAATCGTTTACAAAAGATTTGCCAGGACCCCGCTAGGTCATAGAGAGCATCACAGCAACCTTAGCTGTGCAGAAACATAAATCAACACTAGTTGCTGTTAAAATGGTTGAGCCAAGATAGAAAATGTCAAGTGTTTGCAAGATGTCGGGCAACTCCAGCTTTCACATCATTTGTGGGAGGATTAAGTTGTATAAACATTGTAGAGAGCCATGTATCTGTTCATGGCCATCAAATGTAGGTTTTACCACAAAGAAGTGAAATGGAAACCATTTATTCGCAAAGTCATTTTTATAATAACTCCCAAATAAAAAAATTAATCAAATGCAGTAAAAATATTTTATTTCTAATGCAGTAACTTCATGCTTCTCAGCATTATTGATATTTGCAATAAGACAGATGGATCTCGAATCAAAAAATCCAAACCCTACAATTCTATACATCCATTAAGTACCCAAAAAAAGTAATTAGAAAGAAACCACTGCTTATGTGCCATGGTGAATGAGACAGCAGGGACAAGATGGCTGTCTGGATATTTATTGTAAATGCCCCCATGTACTTCTGAGTGGCAATCACATTGGTATATAGAATTACTGTAACTGGTGGAACTGTGAGGTTGATATCTGTGACACCAAACTAAGCTTTAGGAACTGCGGATTGGTCACTGATACCTCAAAGGAATATTTATGAACTCAGCGCTTCACAGTCATCTACAAATATTCCTGGTTACAGAGTAAATTAGCATGGAAATACTGACAGTAAATTTGATAAGAAGTTTCGAAAGCCCTACTAAGCATGACAATGTGGTTATGAATCTTAGAGGAGAGTCTACTACTGACGTTTTTTCTAAACTATCACAATTCCTAACAACATACTAAATACTTGCCCTTCTACCCACAGATAAACATAGCTCCCAAGCCTCATGAAAAATTATTTTTGCAGCCAACAGAGATCATCACAGGAAGCCACAACTGGACGAAATGCAAAGAACAACTGATGGTTGATGCCCAGCCATAGTTGATCCATTTACGACACAACCCAGTACCTAGGGCTCAAGGAACACCATGGAAGAAGGGACAGAAAGAGTTCAAGAGCTAGAAGAGCAGAACATCTGTATCTGCTACATGATAGTGTCTTCTATATATGACAGGACGCTGCACACATGAAAGATCAGCAACATGGTCACCTAAACGAGACCTCCATAATGACAATGTAAGATGGCGTGCTATCACGGATGGGAAAATCTCATAGAGCTCCACCCCTAGGAATAGAACTAGAGGCAGTTAACAGTTGCTGAGAGGGGGAGAAAGAATTTTTTCCAGGGATGAGATAAACTATTCAGTCCCAAGTGGTCAGCCCTTAACTCGTGTACGCACAAGCAACACACTGTATTTGCACCTGAAATATTTCTTAGCCGTGGGAAGATATTTAGTACTATGTAAGATAGTTTTCAATATGAAAGACAAATGAAAGAATGTAAAACGCTATGCATGGCATGAGTAGTAATTTGATGCTTTGAGAGCGACTGGTTTGCTGAGAAAAGACTACATTTTCCTTCTGTAGGAGCTGCAGTGGGTCTATGGCTTCTCAGCCATCGCTACGATCTCTTACTCCACTCTTACCCTAAACCAAACTGCATGTTTTGAACACCGGGATCAAGGATGGACAGCAAATCAAAGACTTGGCACCAGACAAGGCTAGATGGGAGAATGAGGGAATTATGTGAGAAACACAAACTGGAAATCACCAGGACAACGGGTTCAAAGTATCCTAACTAGACAGTGAGACAAAGACCATGAGGAATTTCTTGAGACTCGGGGACAAAATATTTTCCGCAGAAAATTACCATTCTTACTCAGAACAGAGAAGCCATCGAGCTCTATTATAAAGACATAAGGGTAGCACATATTGTTATAAACATCTGACAGTAACATAGATACTAGATAAAAATGGAAAACCACTTATAAAATTCTCACAATTATTACGGCCCCCAAACTTTTCTAGGTGATCCACCTATAGTAACACCCAGTGAATATGCAATGCAATCTTATGTGCTACTATTTGACTACTCTCTCACTGATAAGGAAACTAAAGTAAAGAAAGGTTAAGTGGCTTGCTCAGATACCCAGCCAGTGTCAGAGGGAGACCTAAAACTCAGGCACTCGAGCTGTGAAGTCTATGCTCAGAAGTTTCTCTTTGCTGGAGTATTGACTTATTCACATGCAGGTTTCTCACACGCTATTGATCTTTTCTTCTGTGAGTTGCCTTTTCATTTTCTTTGCACATTTTCTCTGTCAAATCCATTTCCACACTGATGTGGAATGGCATCTTTATAAATCAATGGGATGGCATCTTTATAAATTAATGGCATTAACCTTCTGTCAGTTTTGCTTATTGGAATATTTTACCAGGATAATTTTTTTTCTTTTGTCACTTAGTATTTTCATAACTTTGTCTGCATTTAAAACTTTAAAAGGCATGTAAATATCTGTATTAAATATTACCTGTGAGTCTTCTCAATAGGATACAATGCACAAAACAAACAGCTTGTTTCTTACAACTTTAGAGTTCTAAAAAGAATTAAAACTTTTGATAAATTTGGTATAAGCGTATAGATGAAAACAGTAGCAGAAATACAGCCTGTTGTCATAAAAGCTTATTTTTTCAGTTGCCTTTCATCTATTATGTACAGTTTATGTGTAAGCTAAGACACTTGTGATGGTTAAATACAAAAGAGAAAAAACAATATGCATTTCTCATGTTAATAAGAAGATCACTCATCTATGGTACAAGACAAAGATCTGGGTACTTTCTTTGTGTGTGTGAGAGCGGGTATGTATGTGTGTGTGTGTGTGTGTGTGTGTGTGTGTGTGTGCATGTATCCATCCCATATATGTGTGTGAGAGCATATATGCACACACAGATAAGTACACACACATTTGTCATGTTCACTTACCCCCCCATCACCACCATCATAATTAAGCTTCTATCATCCATATCTCTGGTGATCTTCGCAGGATCACTTCTCCCATTCTCTTGCCTTATCAATATCCCCTTCACTACCCAACAGTCAGGCTGATCTGTTGTAACATACATATGATGGCCTCACTCCTCCATAAAGGTTCTTAGAATTTTTCTTTCACAGTTAAAGTAAGAGACACAGCTTCTGGACCACAACTGGATTTCTAGAATGGGCAAATAGCCTTCAATTTTTCTTTTTCTTTTGCATTTTCTACCATTGTTTGATTTCCAACCTTCATGCATTCTTCTTTCAAATTTAAGTCAAGTATTTTCGATGAGTACACTATGGTGACTGAATATATGTTTATACTGTGTGGTAATAATACCATGTATGCTAAACACCAAGTGTGCAAAACTCGTGGATTCCCTTGGTAGCCAGCTGCTCTCATCTTTGCTTTATACTTTGAACTTGATCTTTCAGTGGACGTGTTCATTTTCCTGTATCCTTGAAATCACTTTTAGTTTTGAGGACATAAACATAAAATAGCCACTAAGTACAAGAAATTGCCTAGGCCCTTTATCACTACTCATAGGGCACACATACCTGTACTAGTGACAATCTGCAGTTAGTGATTCCAAGCCATCTCTGGAATTCCTAATGCACATATAACATATTCTGATGCCTTAATTCATGTAGTGGACTTTTAATACATAATAAAAACTTGCTAATGTCACTGCTACATGCAATTTATTCAAGAAAATTGGGACAGAAAATGTTTAACTAGCTCCCAAACTACAAGGATTTTATACAGGTAGAAATATTTTTCAAAGTTATCAAATTCCAAAAATACATAAATAGACAAATAGATACACTTTATAGATTTCTAAGGTCCCTCAGAAATAGACATAAATAAAAATATTGAAGCAACTGCTTAAAGGTTTTCTCTCCTTGGGCCCTGACTCAAAGACATATTTTATGCCTCTGTGCCATGCTTCTTAGATGGTGCCATGAATAACTATAACTCAGTTATAAACCATTTACCTGAGAACTAAGCATGCCTGCTCTTTTAAATCTAATAATTGAATGCTTCAAGGAGATGCTGGTGTATCAACAATTCTCTCAGAATAAGGTTGGGAGTGTGTTGTCCTCCAGAGCAGTAGCCCCCATGCCTGTTGTAGGGGACAAAAAAGTTGGCTTTTCTGTCTTACCATAATCAAATATAGGCTTTTACAGGGAAAAATATCTTTTAAGTCAGTCCTGTTGAAAAGCAGGATCTATGAATATTTGATTGTCCTTGATCATGCTTTTCAAATGCAAAGAATTTCCATGGCCATGTAAACAGTTTTAGTCCCTTCCTATTTGTTCTGAAAGGACTGTGTATTCATAGTTCAACAGATGTTATAGAGTCTTATTTGTATAAATTTTTCCATTACATTTACCTTCCTGCACTTGGAAAGTAAAGTATTTCTAAGTGTATGCAGCTCGTCTACATTTATATAACAACTCCATTACACCAAAGACCTTCATTTTATATTCAACACATTTAAGAAGCTCCATCATTCCTACCAGTAAAAGAAGGAGACAAGTTATGGCAAATTAGGGGAAACTAACTTGTTATTTTCAGCTATAACTAGAAATGTCTATAAACAGCATCATGATAACATACATGTATATGAGATTTTTACCTCACTGCTAAATAAGCTCCGTATACTGCATACATAAACCACCCTGGTCACCTGTTCTTCCCCCACCAGAAACAAGCCCATGGATTGATTTCACGTAAGCACAGGAGTCATTTTCTTCTGCACCCTGTACCTGCCTCCATTTTCCTTGAAAACAGCATGCTCTATCAATCACATCTATATCAAACCATGCATTTTATTACTAAGACTTTTCTGCTATTAGAATGCCTTCTCAACTCAAGCTATATTACAGATCAATTATGATAAAAAAAAAAACTGCCTGGTATTGGTACAGAGACAGGCAAGTAGACCAAGGGAACAAAATCGAAAACCCAGAAATGAACCCACACACCTAAGGTCACTTGATCTTTGACAAAGGAGCTAAAAACCTTCAATGGAAAAAGGACAGCCCCTTCAATAAAGATGGTAGTTCAACTGGCAGTCAGCATGCAAAAGAGTGCAAATCAATTCCTTTTTATCTCCTTGTACAAAGCTCAAGTCCAAGTGGATCAAAGACCTCTACCTAAAACCAAGTACACTGAAACTAATAGAACAGAAAGTGGGTAAGAGCTTAGAACACATAGACACAGGGGAATATTTTCTGAACAGAACATCAATGACTTATGTTCTAAGATCAAGAATTGACAAATGAGACCTCATGAAATTGCAAAGCTTCTATAAGGCTTAGGACTTGGTCAAGAAGACAAAATGGCAGCCTACAGATTGGGAAAGAATCTTTACCAATCCTACATCTGATAGAAGGTTAGTATCCAATATATACAAAGAACTCAGGAAGCTAGACTATAGAGAATCAAATAATCTTATTAAAAATGTGGTACAGAGCTAAACAAAAAATTCTCAGTTGAGGAACATCGAATGGCTGAGAAACACCTAAGGAAATGCACAACATCCCTAGTCATCAGGGAAATGCAAATCAAAACAACCCTGAGATTCCAATTCACACCAGTCAGAATGGCTAATATCAAAAACTCATGTGACAGCAGATGCTGGCGAGGATGTGGAGAAAGAAGAACACTCTTCCATTGTTGGTACAACCAGTCTGGAAATCATTCTATTGGTTCCTCAGAAAATTGGACATAGTACTACCTGAAGACCCAGTTATTCCACTTCTGGGCATATACCCCAGAGACACTCCAACATACAACAAAGACACAATCACCACAATGTTCATAGCAGCTCTATTTATAATAGCCAGAAGCTGGAAAGAGCACAGATGTACTTCAAAAGAGGAATGGATACAGAAATTGTGGTACATATACACAATGGAGTACTACTCAACTATTAAAAACAATGAGTTCATGAAATTCCTAGGCAAATGGATGAAACTAGAAAATATCATCCTGAGTGATGTAACCCAGTCACAAAATAACACTCATGGTATGTACTCACTAATAAGTGAATACTAGACTCCCCCGCACCCCCCCCCAAAAAAAAGCTCAGAATACCAGATAATCATCCACAGAACTTATAAAGCTCAAAAAGAAGAAAGACCAGAAAGTGGATACCTTAGTCCTTCTTAGAAGGGAGAACAAAACAGGGGAGGAAATACAAAGTCAAATAGAGGAGCAGGGATTGAAGAAAAGATCTACAGAGACTGCCTCACCTGGAGAACCACCACATGCAGCCACCAAACCCAAGCACCATTGCTGATGTCAAGAAATATTTTCTGGCCAAAACTAGATATGGATGCTTCCTCAGAGGCTCTCCCAGAGTCATATAGATACAGACGAGGATGCTTGCAGCTAAACATCAGACTGAACAAGGGACCCCAAATGAAAGAACTAGAGAAAAGACTGAAGGAACTGAAAGGTTTGCAACCTCATGGGAAGAACAACATCATCAATCAGCCAAGCACTGAGGTGGAGAGGGTGATTGGGAGAGGGAGCACGTTCATGAAAGCAAGTTGAGGGGGGGAGGAGAAGGGGAGTGGGAGGAGGAGAGTGGGGAGGGGGAAAGGGTATAACATTTGAAATGTAAATACAGAGAATAAGAGAATAATAACATTTTGAGAGAGAGAGAGAGAGAGAGAGAATCCCTTCTCAGAAGCTCACCCTTGTCTACCAATTTCAGGTGCTCGCAAACATTTTTTTTCTCAGTCTGAGTACTAGTTCCATTACTTACTGCTGTAACCAAATATATTCTGGAGCGATTTGAGGAAGACTTTATTTCCCATCACAGTTCAGAGGAACGCAGTCTGTCATGGCAGGGAACACATGGCAGTGGGAGCCACTTAATCCATATGCTCTCTAGCAAGGACAGAAAGCAGTGGCTGGCGCTCACCTGGCTTTCTCCTTCTCTCCCTTCTATTCAATCCAGAACCCTAATCTCTGGGCTTGAACTGCCCACATTCAGGGTGGGTCTTTCTTTCTCAGTTAACCCTTGGATTAAACCTCTTCTCTCTGTTTCTTAATCCAATCAACTTTGAAATCTAAGCTGGCTGGCCATTCACACACACACACACACACACACACACACACACACACACACCACACGAATTTGAAATCTAAGCTGGCCGGCCATCTGCATTAGCTCAGTCTGTGCACTGTGTCACTTGTCACTATCTTCTTCAGGCCGGAGGTGTTTTGCCTTCCAAGGAAATTTCTCCGAAAATTACTTTCTCTTTCCTGTCTAAATTCTTTTCTGCAAAATACAAGCTCACCATCCGGCATGGAAGAACACTTATGGTGAATGTCAAGAAGGCATGTGAAACTTCCACGTTAATCTTTTTAGAGCACTGCATTCGATTTTCCCTTACTGGAAAGTCTACTGGCCATGAGTCCTTCCCAATTTTCTGACCTCTAGAGGTTTCCCAAAGAAAGCATAAATATCTGCAGATAAAAGTGACATTTGTCTTTCTGGGTCTGGGCTCCTTCTCTCAGAATCATTGTTCCAGGCTCCATCCATTTGCTTGCAAATTTAATAATTCTGTTTTGCCTTACACATCACTGTAGTGTTCGAATTACGTTACAATAATGTTCCATTGTTTAGACACAACACATTGTTGTGATTTATATGTGTCAAGTTGTAGGTATTTCCTGGATATTGCAACTAGACTAGCAATGAAAAGAGATGAACAGGTAGGTGTCTCCATAGTGGGACACACACCCAAGAGTGGTGTAGCTGGATCATGTGGTGGAAGGCTTTCTAAGTTTTTGAGGAACCTCCACACTGATTTTCATAGTAGCTGCTTCAATCTGACCTTCCTACACCAACTTCAGACTTACTTAGTTAAAATAAATAATGAGAAAACAGAGAAAAAATTAAATACATATTCTATTAGAACATGTTTGCTTTTTCATATAGACTAACTGACTCACTTTTTTAATTTTCTTTTTCTTTTTTTCCTAGCTTCCCTTCTGAAAACCCCCTATCCCACCACCCATCCTCCCTGCTTCTATGAGGGTGCTCCTCCACTCATCCACCCACTCCTGCCTCACTGTCCTAGCATTCCCTACACCAAGACATCAAGCCTTTACAAGACTAAGAGCCTCTCCTCCCTTTGATGCCTGATAAGACCATCCTCTGCTACATATGCAGCTGGAGCCATGGTCCCTCCATGTGTGCTCTTTGGTTGGTGGTTTAGTTCCTGGGAGCTATAGGGAGGGGGTCTGGCTGGTTGATATTGTTACTCTTCCTATGGGTGCAAACCCCTGCAGCTCCTTCAGTCCTTTCTCTAACTCCTACATTGGGGTCCCCATGCTCAGTCCAGTGGATGACTGAAAGCAACTGCATCTGTATCGGTTAGGCTCTCAAATTTTCAATCACATTCCATCATTAAAGTACAATGCAAACATCACTCAACTTAGTTCTCATTCAGTGGCAATCCAGAATGATCTTCAATTCTACCTAATCCCCCAAATTTTCAAATAGCACTTGTGGTATATTCCTTGACACAAAAGCCTCAGATTTCTAACACAAGCAATGATTTAGTTTGTTCCTTTAGCTCCCTGAATCACCTCAGGATGGATATCTCTGCCTTGGCTTTGTCTTCAGAAATTATTATCCCTAAGGGAAAAGGGTACTGTGGAGTGATTTTTAAAATTTTTTACTTTCCACAATAGTCTGTACACTGTGATAGTTTTGAATCATCAAAGTAGGTCAAAGATTCTTTTAAAAGAAAGATAAGTGTTGGGATAATGGCTTTATATAGCTCCATTCCAGAATAGAACCTAAAATCATTAGTGGCTATATATTTTCTATAATGCAACACACAGAATTTGTTCCCACTTATAAATATATAAACCCATCCAGAATCAGTAAGAATTATGCCCTCAAAAATAAACACATTGGTTACTTAGTTATTTCTGCAGGCAAAAAAAAATCTACAACTTAGAAGATTTTCTACCTATTCTTCTCAACTTCTCTAATTTTTTCCCACCTTTAATTCTATTTCTATAGAGAAAGTGAAATTACATCTCCTTCCACTCAATACAGAGGTCAGCACTTGAAATTCAGCCAACAATTTTAACCACTTTGAACTTACATCTCTCTCCCTTTTTTTTTTTTTTAATTACCAATGCTATACGCTCGTTCCCTAGGCAACCACCGCAGAAATGAACTGGGTAGTCAAAGGCAAGTATAACACACATCACACCATACCAAACAAAAAGCAATTTTCTCCATTTGCTAAAATAAATTTGACCAAGAATTTTTTTTTACATGACGGCAGATGGAAGCTGCATTAATATTTATTTATGCTGGACACAAGAAAAGGCTTGGAAGAAAATGGACTTTCAACTGAAGATTTCTTCCTAGGGAGGCATGAAAAATCAACTGATCAGTGAAGGAGACACACAGGCTCCAAAATCTGAGCTTGAATCCATTGTTTGCCACATTGTCATCATTTGGGCATGTCCTTTGTTACCTGAACCTCAGTTTCCCCATATGTTAGGCCTAAAGCTTAAAGACTGTCATGGGGATTGGAGATGATGATGTTTGTGATTGTAATTACTGGCACTATTTCCTGTTTGTGTCCCTGGAAACAGCAATGACATGATAAGTTAGTATTGGACCTCCTTCATTCTCCTGAAAAGAAAGCAAGACGGTTAAGTGTGGCTACTTAGTCCATAGCCTCACAGCTAATGCTAATGTCAAGCCCAAATCCTGAAAAGGCCACTCTGGATCTCAGCTGCTCTGTAGCATGCCAGTAACCATGGTGAGTACTCATCACATGTTCCTGACTCATGAATCAATATTATAAATGCAATAAGTACCCCGAGGAGTTCCAAAGTGGGAGACTCCATCACAGCACAACCAAGAAGCCATGTTGACAATGCCCAGCTATGGTGCCTCCACACAGTGGCCCAGAGAACCGATCTCTATAGAATTCCACACTTACAAAGAAAGGACAGAAGACAGGCTTGAAGGAACGTTTTTATGGAACTGATAGCAGGCCTGAGCTACTGCATCCTCTCCAGCATCTTCTAAAGAGCTTTCATGGGCTCAAAGAATTTCCTAAGCTAGGTCTCTCACCTTTCCAAGGTGGAATCCAGAAGTCTCTGTTTCTAGGTTCTCTTGTATGGGAAGTTCGCATACAGTCTGTGACTCGGATTACTACACATCAACCTGCACAGGGCCTAGCGAATGAGGCTCATCTATATTTCTTTCCTAGAAATCTATGTGAAGCTCTTCTCTGGCTTATTGCTGAGCTTATCATTTAGTTTTTGTCTTCCCTTTTTAACAGCTCTTTTTGACTTACTTTCTATTGCCTGAAGAGCAACAATGCCTTCTAAAGATTCCCCTTTCCTAGAATCAGCTCTCAGGAAAACAATATTTCTCTACCTGTGATGTATTTGGTGTATGTGGAAAGCACACAGGAAATGCTAAATAAATATTGGTTTGCCTGCCCTCACAGCCTACTTCCCAAGGTGCACTCAGTGGTGAGTGTAGACATACCTTAGGATGCCCAAGCTTGTGAACCATGGTGGGACCGGAACACAAATCAAAAGGCATGGGTAGAAAATTATTCCTGCCTAGAAGCTATAGGTCATTTTCCATACAGGAGAAAGAAGAATATTAAAGGAACACCTTTCATTAATTTTATTTGTCTTTTAAAATATTTTGCTGTTTTCTTATGCCAACCATCAAGCAGTTAAGATTCTTTTTTTTCTATTGAGCTATTTTTCTAGCTCAGCTCTCTCTGTGGTTTCACTAAACCCTCACTTGAGTATTCCCCAGGCTCTTGGCAATATAAATTAATTCCTATGAGGCCAATATAATCACCTGGTGACAGAACTGTAGTAAGGATATTACCTACCTTGGGTATCAGAGTTTCTCAGGGCAATTCAGTTGTGACCATTATTCAAACAGGCACACCCTTCAACAGACCCTTAACCCCTTCTACTCTGATGCTGACCTTAATTACTTGCTGATTCTTATTTATAGGATGTGGCCCCGCAAACACAGATTACCAAGGTTCCACCTTCATCCAAACACTGCTTACCCAGGCTGGCGTCATCAGCACCTTGTAAGCACTAATTGCTCCCTGACTTTGTATTTAGGCATTTGTTCTTGCAGAAACCACACCCATCCATGTCTTCGTCTGAACATCAGTAAAACTCTCCCTCTGTCCCTCATTCAGCTCCGACATTAACGACATGATCTTACATAATTACAGAGCATCTATGAACATCCGTCTCTTTGCCTGCATGTGGCACCCGCAGAGCTTCAGAGTTGTCCAGGCTTGCAAGAGACACGGCCTGTGAAGTAGCCAGCAAAGCATCAGCAGACGTCAGCTTCCCTGCCTTTCTCCTACCTTCCTCCAGTCCCAGCATCCCACCTTTCTATGAACCCCCTTTCATAGAAAGCTATACCTCTTCCTGCATTCATCAAAGACCTTGTAAGTGCTTCTATTTAATTAATTGATTCTCTTATTTAGTAGGCAGGAAATTTATGCAAAACTCTCATACAGAACTGAGATGCAGATACACTGAGAGCCTGCCCCTAACAGTGCAGAGTAAGGCAGTAAATATTCGAAACGGAGCAAAATTGTTGAACAGTGTAGCCTCAGCTGTAAACATGGGATGGATAGAAGACAGAGTAACAGTCATCGCTGGGGAATACTAATGAAAAGATATTGAAATTGAGTGTTAAATAATTCATTGTGGTGAGAGCATTAAAAAAAAAAAAAGGTAAGAGCAAGCAAAGGAACAAAATTTATCCGAAGAAATAACTTCACGTTCAAAAAGCATTCTGCAGGCACAACTATCTATACCTATAATATCTATAAACTGTCCTGATCAAGAGTGCATTTTAAGCTAAAACAAGAAATGCACGCAAAAGACAAAGGAAATTAAAGGAGTGGAAACCAAAATATTTTAGAAACTTAGGAGATGCAATGGGTATTCCTTTAAAAGCAAAATAAATTAATTAAATCCTAATCAAAAATAAATACATAAACAACAGAGTGGTTAACCAATTGACCAAAATCAAGCTCTTATAAAGACTTCATTAAATGATAGTAAAGGAGAGAATAAATTGCATTGTATATTTTTAGATAACATAAAATTGAGTGCTTTTCTAATTATATGCGAACAAGGAATCTAAAGACACATACGGGATAAAATAGGTTTGGGTCCTGTTAATAAAAGTGTTCTATTTTTTAATTTTATGTATGTGGGTGTTTTAGCTATCAGTATGTGAGTGCACTGTATGTGAGCCTGGTACCTGCAGAGTGTAGAGAGGGCATCAGATCCTCTAGAACTATAGTTACAGACTGTAAGCTTCCATATGGATACTGGGAACCAAACCGAGGTCCTCCGGAAGAGCAGCCAGTGCAGTTAACCACTGAGCCGACTCTAGCTGCAGTGTGAATCTCTTTTTAAATTTTTTTCATGGTAACTCACTACATTAAAAAGCAAAGATTAAAATTCTATATTCCAGAAACCATTTTTTATGTCTACAGACTTATTTTCAATTGTCTTCCAATTTAATTCATAGCAGCCTTTCCATTTTCATTAAGAACAACAAACCAGGCATACTTCATACCAGACGTATGAACCCAGGTAACAACTTATCCTGAGCCTTCAGGCTTTCCCCTTCCCTCCAACCTAAAACACCCGAAGCATTCCCATCCAGAATGCTGGTGAGTGTGTTATAGAATACAGTGTGTTCACACCAGAGTAAGATTACACACAGACAAGCTGGAGATTTCCAACCTAAGCTGCCTCACTAAGACCCTTTTTATTTGAAGACGACATGGACTCTCCTGGTTATTATCTTTTCAAAATATTAATGTCAACCAGGAAGACCTTCACCAGGCACGAGATATGATGCATGGGATTGTTCCACCCATTGAGGCAGTGTCCAAAGGAAGAATAAAAGAAAATGAAAGGTTAAGGAAAGGCAGCATATTGATGACAATTCATTGTATAGGTCAAGAAAAGGGTATTGGGAGGGTTGCCAACACAAAAATGACTGTGTGTGTGTGTGTGTGTGTGTGTGTGTGTGTGTGTGTGGTGATTTATACGCCAGTTATTCTGTCCGATCATCACACTGTATATGCATGTGAAATATTGTATTAGGCCACAAAAATACAAACCGTAATTCTGTGTCAATTAAAATTTTAGGAACATAAGAAACACCCAATGTTCTTGTATTTTTCTACATCTGTTTCCTAATATTCAGCATCATGAATGCTTTAGCATTTGACTTTAACACACTTTAAAGATTCAATCTGGAATATCTTATTAATTGGTTGTTAAAGAATTTCACAGGACTAATGCACACATTTTAAGGAATATATCAAAATAATTAGAAAGCATAGAAAATGTCACACGTCTAAATTTAAAGAAGCAAACTGAAACAATTTTATATTATTTGTTGCTAAAGCGTGGTAAATGTGCATATGCATTTTATTAAAATTTTAATAAATGTGACAATCTGTACTACAAACAGAAAAATAATCACTTCCTTTCATATTCCAGGCCATGCTTTAATTGTATTAGATGCCACAGTTTTTTTTTTTTTTTTTTTCATGCAGGAATTATTAATCTTGAAAGGTCAGCTATACATATCTTCTCCTAATATCTTTGTGGCTGGTTCAAGCTGAATACCCGCCTAATGAGCACCATGCCTGGCAGCTTTGCTTTTCTTTCTATTGCTCTAGGTGATCAGCAACTTGCAGTGCATTTCCTAGAGCTACTTGGAATCAGGAACCCAAATTCTTCTGAGGGGCCGCCTAGTATGGGAAGCTAGCAAGGGGATGGAAAGATTTCTGAGCTTTCTGCCCCACAAAGATGCAACCAAACAGAAAACAGTCCTAAAGACAGCTTTCAGGGAATAGTTAGAAGGAAACACTTTAGAAGATTTTTAAGTAATTACCTCACAAAAGACTAAAGAGCAAGTAAATGGCTTGTGATACAAGTTGTCGTCTGCCATCTTGGAGTCCCAATAAAAGGTAAATACAACACCTTAGACAGTGCCCGAAGAAGGGGGGGAAAAAAAGACAAAACACCACTAGTCTCCTCTTTTGAGAACTAGTCTCATGGTGGCTAGGGTGAAATAGAAAACTCGGGGTTAAAAGAAGGGAGTGGGGGACACTGAGTCAGAGCTCTAGAATTTCATGGACCTGTAAACTTTGTTCAGTAGTCAGGAGGAGTAAAACAGGGCTTTCTGAGACATCTTTATCCTGCCGGGGTAGACACTAATTGAACTTCCACTCACATCTTAAGTCCTTTAAAAGATATTTTCATGTCAATATTAGACAAAAGGACATACGCTCAGAATAACAAACAGCCTAGTTAAAGAGAAACCAGGGGAAAAGGCAGAGAAGCGGGTGTGCAGTGTGCACGTTCATGTGTGTATCAGATGCGTTTACTACCCTGATACGTTCTAGTTTCTCTTCAGACTGGAGACAGTCTACAACAGGACGAAAGCACGTGGCGCAGTTAGTCATCTCTGGGGTAAAGTACAGCGCAGCATGGAACAGGTGTGGTCCAGATCTGTCCTGGAAGGACAACGAATCGTAATAAAGATAAGCCGAGGCAGCTTACTGAAATGACTCTCTGTTCACCAGCCCTTCCAATAGTTTCCATTTGCTTCCGGCTTCAGCTTTCCAGGAGTGAAAGCTCATTTCAGACTTAACCACGCTGAGATCGCCGCCCCAAGTTCCGTGTGAACTGCAAGGGGTTAAACCTAACCCAGGCCAATAACTGGAGACGGATGGATAGTATTCCTAGAAAGAACAGTCCGGTTTTCCAGATTTCCTGAGGAAGAAGCTGCACAGAGTGGCTTATTTGATTTTGCAGACGGAAGCAGGTCGCATGAATCAAGCAGGAAGCAGCGCCCGAGAGAACGCTCAGAGAATGATTAAACGAAAGCATTGTCTTTTTTTTTTTTTTTTTAAATAATGACTTCAAGCAAAATCAGAAATAGAATGTGGAGGAATGAGCAGTTTTAATCCCCATATGCCCCTTACAAGTGACATCTTGGACATCCTTCTAGACCTTTCTGGGCTGGCACAAAGTCATCTACAAAATGGGGAGGGGAAGATAGCATGCATTTGGTAGGATTAAAGATTAAATTATAAAAGTCTTAGCATATATCAATTTTCTGCCCCGTGTTACATGTTTTTAATATGGATTATCATAATAATTGTAGTTGCAAGCTACCCTCATATGGGGATCAGTGTGGTTATATATTCATCCAGAAAAATGGTGGGGGGGAATTATAGCACTGGAAATCCTCAAGTTCAATGTCCTAGAACTCCAGTGGTAAAGGTGTGGAAAAGAGACTTGAGCGTATGCTACTGACCCACCTTACAGCACACACATGGCTCAGTTCTAGAAACATGGAAAGAGCAATCTAACACCTAGGAGAGGAACCAAGGTGAGCAACGGCCTCAAGCCCAGTCTTGGAAGGTGTGTGGTGCTACTTGTGTAGGAAAGAAATGAATGAGATTTTACAATCAAGAAACTGTGATTGCAAGGAAATAGAATTACAAGCCATCTTGTTCATTCTAGAGAAGTGTAATAACCTTCTAGATGCCTCTGTACATATCCTTTGTCATGAGTATTTTCAAAATGCAGTAATATCTCACAGTGCAATGTTCATTGTGAAACACACACAGTGCAGACATGGCTGTTAAGTAACTGGTAGTATTTTCCTAGGTACCATTTGGCATTCCCACCTGGACACCTCTGCAGGTTCAAAGATTCAACTCTCATCTGTACAGAGAGAGGTGGCGATGGAAAGGCCTTCTTTCTATCGTTCCATTCTTTCTCAGTCCTGTGAGTGGTGCCCACTTTTATATACCAATCAACTTTCTAACATCTATCAAATGTAAAAATGTGGGTTTTAGCATACACATAGTTCACCTACATACTCGCAGGCAAAACATTAACACACAGAGTAAAATAAATGTTGAAAAAATTAACCTGTAACAATATATGCATATGTATAATGCTAAAAATAGATCACAGGTAGACAGATGATAGATAGATAAATAGATAATAGATAGATGGATAAATAGATAATAGATGATAGAAAAGCAGGTAGATAAATAGATGATAACAGATAGGTAGATGATAGATAGATAGATAGATAGATAGATAGATAGACAGATGATAAATAGAATATTTTTGCTTAGCCTTACAGTTCTAAAACACTAGATTTTCATGACTGAATATATGTAATCCCACTTGTCAAATTATACAGAGAAATTTTTATGGTCATAATTTAGCATACACATTATTTCATGCCCAAATAATGCATGGATTTAATGCAGATTCCTGTCAAATTTGAGTAGACATCATCTGCCTTCTACAATGTCAACTTTTAACCAAGTTCTTAAATTTTTTTATCAACAGTTTAAATCTTGGGATACAACGTTTCTTTGCTAGACTCATTTAGCCTTAAGAATGCAAAGTATTTGCTGGGAGTAAAACAAACATATCGAAGGATAATTTCAATTGAGCATGACATGCAGCTGTCCCTTTAAGAAGCAAGATGGAGCCATCACTGCAGAGCTCCAGTGGGCTATAAACATGAACTCATTTTCTAGATTGAGAAATTGTCCTGGAAAATTGAAACTAGGTACTCACCTATGTACCTATATGGTATACAGTTTAGGACGAAATGCCCAACCCAAACAGGCACAAGCAGAAAACTTCCTCCTGTAAGGAAAAACACTGTCCAAAGGTGAGGCTGGTTTTGGGTGTGGCCTGATGCAGATGATCAAAGGGTGCTTTGTTCCCCCTAACCTAGCTCTCCTGGCTTACCTTCTGCTCTCTTGGCTTTCATCCAAGACCATGCAGTGCTAAGCAGCCCAGTTTCTCCCAGTGACAGTGCCATAAGAAAGGAGGAGGTGCTACCTACACCTCTCTGCCTATAGCTCTCAGCAAAAGACTGACAATCTTTTCTATGAGTAAAAATGCATTTACATGCATTGGCCACCTGCCTGTTCTGAACTTAGGATTGGGGTCAGAGCAGATTCTTTGGCTTTTAGGACAAGACAATGCCTGGAGATGCTGGTAGAGTCCCATTTAGGCCATGGAGACATAAGGTGGGAATAGCATGGACCCTGTAACTCTAATTACTTCTGGAATAGAGGAGAGAGTGACCAGCATGCCGCTGTCATCTTTTATCTGATTTTTCCTAACTACTACAAAAGATAGGTTGGCACTCTGAGATTCCGTTTCTAAATATCTAACTTTGCAGGCCTCAACCATCTCAGTAGTCAGAGTTGATGATCATAAGAAAATTAAACAAAGTTCTAGACTCACAGACAAGCACAACTCTATGGTATCAGTGGGAAAGAATTCACAGCTAAGTGGAAAACCAAATTAATCACTAGTTGTGATAGTCTAAACCAGCTTGTGCATACCAACATGAAAACATGACTTTATCCAGATCGCACCTACAAATAGAAGACATGGACTTCAAATAGAAAAAAACTCTGTATGTCATATATGAAGCATCTCTTAATTCTAAATTCTACTTGGTTTAACGGGCATTTGTGGAGAGCGGGTGTGGTGGCAGTCCAAAGATGGCGCTTGGGACTCCGGCCAAGCCTTGTGACTAGCACCTGACTTCCTCCTGCTCCCCCCCCCCAGATTAGCCACTCCCACCGTGAGAGCTGCGCAGGCGCACCCATGACGAGAGATCAGGCCAGATGACACAGACCTATGAACTGCAGCCACACAACATGGACTGAGGAGGTGGAGTTGAGAGAGGATAAAAGGAAGTGCGCTTGGGGGAAAGGCAAACAGAAAGAGAAACAGAAAGAGAGACAGAAAGAAAAGGACAGATTTTCACTTGCATGCTGTAAGGTTCCTGAATAAACCGCTTTGAGAAGAACACAGTGTCACGGCTCCTTTTCTGCTGGTCAGAGACCGAAGCGGCAGGCATTTATTTGGCTGCCTATCAGAGACAGGAAGTAAGAATGACAGGCAACAGTGTTCAGGCAACACTCGGCCTTGAACCATTGCAAGCAAGGTCTGTTTTTGTTGTTTTTCTTGCCTCAAACCAGAATGGACCTTAAGCCTCTTTCTCCTTTTATGCTCATAGGCAATCTTAGGCAGAAGAAGCGTTATTCTAAAGACCTTCCCACCTCATCTTCTCCTGTGCTGCTTAGAGGTGTGCAGTGGCGTGTGGGGATGAAAGAACAAGTGCAACACATAGTAGCTGAGGTCCAGCTAATGGTAGGAGATTGAACTGCATAGAGCCAAATGGCATTGCTCTGAACTAAGGAAAAAGACACCACACCAACGAGTCAAGGGGATATGAATCAATGTGAAAGTGAAAAAGACAATTCTTGCATGTGTATGTGTGTACTGAGTGTGTGAATGTGATTTTATGTGTGTGGGTGCAGGCATGTGTACTGGTACAACCAAAGGTTGGCGTTGGGTGTTGTCCTCGATCTCTCAGATGTTAAGGCAGATCTCCCATGTGAGGCCAGAGCTTGCCGATTCAGCTAGTCTAGCTAGGCAGCTTGCTCTGGGGATTCTTCATCTCCATCTCCAGCCTAGGCTGGCCACCATGCCCAGACAGCTTCCAAAGCTCTCATGTTGAGTCTAGGGAATCCAAATCCTGATCCTCACACTTGTGAAGCCGAGCATTTTGCCCAACAACCTATCTTCCCAGCCCAAAAGGCAATTTAAAAATACAGAAAGAAGTCTTTCTTACCTGGTTCAAACTGCAGAACTTCCACCAGCCACCTTGCAGAAAGCTGCTTGAAGACAAGACCCATATCTTACTTAGCGTCACACTTACAGTCCTTAGCACACGGTACTTTCCATCACTGAGAGCGGCTCAAAAATATTTTCAAATACATTCTATTTAATGAGCAGAGATGAGATGCAATACGGAATATTGAGTTGCACTTCTAACAGTCATTGCAAAACAACATTTGAAGATATGCTAAAACCAGGCTCTCTCTGGTCATTATTGTCATCATGATCTTTCTCTCTCTCTCGCTCTAATATATATGTGTGTGTGTGTGTGTGTGTGTGTGTGTGTGCGCGTGTGTGTGAGTGTGTGTGTGTGTGTATGTGTGTGTGTCACATTAATATATGGATATATATATGAATGGATATATACATGGATATATAATATATATATATTTGATAGACAAAAAGATATAGATGGACAAATAGATATAAATATATGGATATATATGAATATAAGTGAATATATGTATAGATACATATGATATGAATCCATGATATGATATAGATAAATGATAGATAGATTGATAGATAGATAGATAGATAGACACATAGATAGACAGACAGACAGACAGACTGATAGATACATAGGTAGATACATAGATAAATAGAGATAAACCTATCCTTATCATCTATCTATTTATCTTTTGTTTTCAGAATTCTGGTTATATAATCCTGAATTTAGAAAAACAAATACAGTTAATTATATATTAACTATTTCACACTATTCCATCAATCTTTTGTCTCTGCTTTCTGAGTTAAATTAGTTTAAAGTTACTGTTCAAAGGAGAATTGAGTAGGCCAAGCCCATGCTTTAAGATAGTCTATTCCTACTTTGGCAGAAATGATAGAAATCCCTTGGCATGACTGTGTATAAACTGCTGCTACTCGGGTAAGCAGAAGTCACAGGCCATGCAAAATAGCCTCAGTGTGTTAGGATGGTACTAATATTGGCAGCCTACACTGAGAACTTTAGAAAGAACTTCTAGTTCTTCAGTGTGTGTGCTGTTTCCTAATAAATGGCCTCTTACCCCTGAGACACTCAGTCTCCCAGAATTCCCCTCGTCTGTTTCAAATGACACAGACAGTTTGATACCTCCAACTCTAGATTCTCAGTTTGTACAAGTAAACAGACAATACCTTAAGGAGGGGCTATTTCTGCAGCTTTCTGATATAGAAGTGAAGAGGTAGAATCTGGAGTTTCCCTGACAGCTCTCCACCCTTTGCATCAGCCCTCTGTCACATCTGAATAAAGGCAGTGTATGTAGATTAGATCCTGAGACACAAGTGTATTATTGCATTTGTTTGGTTCTGGGCTCTTAGCACTCACTTCAGCACATGCAATGAGAGGTGTGGAGGCACCTTGCTGGAAAATAATCAGGAGCAGCCAGTCACCTTACCTCCCACCTCACTCGCCACACCCAGCACTTGGTTCTGCACTAGCCCCAGCCTGAGGCAGCAGGGGCTTTGCATTCTCACACTGGTCCTGCCTAGATGGCTGAGTAATTTAACCTTTTCTGCACCAATTCGTCTCCTCTGGAAGAGAAAGTTTGAATTCCTGATCTCTAAAATCATTTACTCAAACTCAACCTTTCGTTGAGTTTTTGATGCTAGAGTGATGTGAAAGATGTAAAAGGTAAGAAACACTCTTAATAATAATAGTAATCATATAAAGATAATAATAAATAATAATCTCTGAATTTTCAAAATTAAAATGTTCTGATTCTTGCCGTGCATCAGCTGCTGTTTTAAGGACGTGAATTTTTTTTCCTTACAACTTTATTTTAAAAAATAGAGATACATGTACAGATTTTTAAAAGAATTTTGGCATAAAACTATATGAATATATTTTTGTCAGTACTTGACTTTTTTAAAGGTTTGATAGTAGGCATTGAAATCTTACTAGTTACCATAAGCATAAAGTACATGTAAAACAAAACATAACATGGAAATAATCAGTTTTCTTGGTGTGTATAGACTAGACATGACAATTTTTAAATACCAAAAATTGCCACAAGGCTATCTCCTTGGCTCTTGGGCTATTTGTGATTTAAGGTCTAAGTGTACCCCACTCTGAAAGGGTGCTCTACATTTATTTGTTTTTCCTAAGAAGAACTGAGGCTTCCATTTTTTGGCCTTTTTTTTTTTTTTTTTTTTTTTTTTTTTTTTTTTTTTGGTTTATTTGTTTGGTTGGGGGTTTTTTGGGGTTTTTTTGTTTGTTTGTTTGTTTGCTTTTTGTTTTGTTTTGTTTTGAGTTTAATATAGTCTGTGAGTTGTTTCTTCGGTATTCAGAGCTTTTGGGGGCTAGTATCCAATTATCAGTGACTGCATATTATGTCTGTTCTTTTGTGACTGGGTTACCTCACTCAGGATGATATTCTCTAGATACATCCATTTTCCTAGGAATTTCATAAACTCATTGTTTCTGAGAGCTGAGTAGTACTCTACTGTGTAAATATACCACAATTTTTGTATCTATTCATCTACTGAAGGACATCTGGGTTCTTTCCAGCTTCTGCCTATTATAAATAAAGCTGCTATGAACATGGTGGAGCATGTGTTCTAAAGACATGTTTCAACCTATTAAATTTACACAGCCCATTTGGTGCTGACACTAACATTACCCACGTTTTTCAGGTACAGAAACTGAGACACAGGAATTCTAAGCAATGTCCAGTGGCCATGCTACTGATAAGCACTGAATTCTCACCTCTCCAGCTTAGACTCTCAAGCAGCTTAATTTTCCATCCTTTAAGATTCTCTTTATTGATACCATACCCTCAGCCTGAAGAATTTCTACTTTACCATTTTGACATTTCAAGAAATATTTCTCAAATGTTCCAGGAACTGTGCCTGGAGGTAGGACCACAAAATTGAGGAAAGAGAGGAAAATAGAGGTTCTTTTTCTCACAGACTTGTCTCCAACAGGGAACACAGATACAAGCAAACACATATGTACTAAGTACACTGGATAGAATATAGATTTCTCCCAGACATCATACCATGAGATTATCCATCATTGGCTATTAAAAATATATAACATATACATGATTAATGGATAATATTGACAATATAAAAGAATAGTTTAATATCAGACTTGGGTAATCATGGAAAACTATGTGACTTCTTGGTCGATGGGTAAAGAATGGATTTTTAGCCCAAGAACGGCACTGATTAATGCCCTAGGGTAAAAAGAGCACATCAGAGTTAAAGACATTTTTAAAAATTAAATAAGGTTCACTCAGAGAAAGTCAGGTAATGAACAGCTATACTATGAAGTTTGAACCAACACAGAGATACTAAAGAAGTTTCAGGGACCCCATTTCTATAGAATTCCAAGGTCCTTTTGAACCCTAGCAAGGTGTTACCACAAACTCAAATTCTTGGAATGTGTAAAACAAAGACAACAACTGTCTATTCCATATTGGCTCTCTCTGCTTCACACTTCCTCTCCGGTCAGCTGTTGTTGGAATGACCTGGAGTTTGGAAACATTGGGATAATGGCAGTCAGTTGGCTATTCATCCAACCTGAGCCTAGTGTTTCAAGTATGGGAAATTCACTGCAAGCCACGTCAGTGTAGGAAACTCCCTTCTCAATAGGTCTGGCATGACTGATGAAACCTTAAGGAGCAATTCTGTCATTTAGAGAAGCATTTCCATAAAGTAGGTATGAGAACTGAGAATTACAGATTCTCTGAAAGGCAAATTGTAGCAAGCTTTCAGATCATCACAAATGAAATGGTTGGGAGGAAGAAGTACATCTGGAGTAGAGATAATGAACTCTCTTTTGGAGACTTCGATAATCTAATGAGCGAAGAAGAGGAAATGATGTGAACACATTGGGAACACACTTAAATCTCTCGCTGATTGAACATGAAATACTTATACCAACAAAGGTGGCCGTCAACGCTCCTATGAAAAAGGGGCAAGTTGCTCACTGCCTGAATCAACTCTACCAGTCCTGAAGATCTGTTACCAAACAAGAACATTTGAAATGCCCTGAATCGTACAACTCATATTTGAAAGTAATTGTGTAGAGGCTTCCCCAAATTTGACACCATCACTAAATGTATGCATAGCACAAAAATAATAATCAAAGGTGAAGGTTGTCTCAGAAAACCATATTTTAAGAATCAAACTTAACTATATGACAAAGATTATTCTTTTCTTCCATGCACTATAGAGAAAATTATCATACAAATTGTCACACAAATTGTCACATGCAAATATAATTTAAAATACACAGCTAGAATAATAAAACAGGTACTCTAGCTGTGTGGCAGATGGTTCATCATGTAAAATAAAGTATTTTTCATTGGATGATATTTGTGGTATCCATCAGGGTTTTAAAATGTGTTATTTGGGACTCAGGAGATGACTCAGTAGGTAAAGGCAGTCAAACCTCATGGATTTGTTCAGTTACCAGAACACAAAGGGTAGAAGAAGATTGAACTCCAACAAGTTGTCCTCTAACTTCCAAATGTGGCATATACACACACTGCCTACCACACATACACTTACCTGATACATCGTAGTCATTGTCATCATCATCATCATCACCATCCTCATCCTCATCATCATTATCATCATCATCACCATCATCATCATCATCGTCATCATCATCATCACCCCAACCATCAGCATCACAATAATACTTAAAATGTATTTATTATTTGTTGTATTTTCCCTTGCTAAGTATTCAATTTTACTTTTGATTTTGTAGTGAAGTTTTGTGTGTATCTCCACCAAATTGAGTTAACACTGATGCCTACCCTGAGTTTGAGCATTTTCCCAAGATGTTGCCTTCCCCCGATACCCGGTCCATTTCTTCTTTATGTCCTACTCAAACACCATCCCCACCACAGTTCTTTATTGTGGTGGGTGGCATCTGTTTTTACTAGGCAAGAAGGCACTAAAATGTTTTAAGCAATTACCCTCTGCTTGACCTCTGTCCCTTATGTCCTATGACATAGTTTCACTTAATCAAACACGTCTGCAAAGCCAGGCAACTTTCCCACCCTATCTTCTGTCAATCAAACCAAAGTGCCAATTGTCAAAATTCCTGCCATCTATGACTGCCGCAGTGCTAATTATATATCGTAACACGTGCTTCTCTGTTGGTTAAAGATGCAATTTAACCCTTCGAAAGAAAACCCCATTTCAAACCCACACATGAATTTTCAAAACCTACTCCGGGTTAAATGTGAAATCTTGTAGGTTCTTGGTCGGAAATGCCACCTTTGCAGATGCTACAGGTGTGTGGGAAAATTGTGCAGATGTATTAAAAATAAACACATGTATGTGACCGGATTTCCACATTTGGGATTTGGGGTATGTTCAGTTTTCTGTACCCATGGTTCTTAAATATATTTCTTTCCAGTCCATTTGAGTGAATTCTTAACATCCTGCTGAAAGTGCCCCTCTAATCCTGAGGGATTATGCAAACACTGCCCCTGGTCCTCTGTATTACCTTGTTAATCCATGAGGATTAAAAAAAAAAAAAAATTCAACTTGAAACAAAAAAGAAAAGGAAATAATTCTCTTGCCGGTAATTGAAGATGGTAAAAATCAGATGAGTTAATGCTGCCAAGATAAGTTATAATTAACACAGCCATTGTGTGAAGGGTGTCACAGCACATATGGTATGGTATGGAAAACTAAACAATGTTTTTTTATAATGTGTGACTATAGATACTCTAAAGTGAAAGATCAGGAAGGAGCCTTGCTTCTTTCCGAGACTGCATGGGATCTGTACCCCTGACTGCACTGAGCGACGCTTCTCTATTCGATGATAAAATTGTCTGTTGACATAGAAAGTTATATCCAGTTTTTTTAACTTTATATGTCAGGTTCTTAATAGTTTCCTAAATAACAAGGAACACTCTTAGTCAGTTGGCATTTTCCAGTGTTTTAATTGCCTGCTGTGATATAATTATTGTGACATTTTGGGATGTTTTTAACATCCTGAATTAAATATTCTGACATCCCACAGAGCACTTCATGAAAACAGTCAAACTGTATTCAAGTCATTAGCAGTCTACAGCTGTCCTTTAATATTAAAATTATTTCCCAACACAAAACACAGATGAAAATTAAAGTATTTAACAACTCCGAGCTCAGGTTAGGTTTTAATTCTGCATTGCCCTAATTTATCAGGTAAAGGAGAACAGGGTGACTCTGAGATTCTGCCATTAAACTTCATCTGAAGAGCCAAGCAAATTAGGGGGCCACCTCTTGATAAAAGATAATGAACAAAATGTACTGATTTCAAAAGTGCAATTAGCCCTGGAGTACACAGCCACAAGTCTGCATCGGGATAATCACAAGAACACCCCAGCTCTGTCTCTGTCCTAGAGAGCTAGCCTGCTCTGATTTATTCCCTTGTTTATTTGTGTCACTGTTTGTTTCATAGGACATGTTCAAAAAATATCTGACATCGTGTATCTAATTAGTGTGTTTCAAATGGCGAATCCTGAGCCTCTTGTGGCAAAAAGCTAAGGCATTTGGGGGGGGCGGGGCTAGCTGGAGGGACTGGTGATTGACACAACAACAGCTTTCCCTGTGCATCTACAAGTCTCATAAGCATCTGGACGCTTAGCACATCTGAAGCTAAACCCTTTGTAACACTGGCTTTTCCACTGCTGTGGTAAAATACCCTGAAAAAAGCAACTTGAAGAAGGAAGCTGATTTTTGCTCTCAGTTCTAGGACACAGTCCATTGCGGCGGGGAAGTCCTGATTGCCGGGGTTTGAGGCAGCTGTTGGCATTAAATTCATTTGGAAAGCAGGGAGCAATCTTGCTGCCTCCTTCTTACTCTATCCAGCACACCCCGGCCTATGGACCAGTCTCACCCATGGGAAAAGCAGGTATTCCCATCTCAGTCCTTGTAATCTAGATAATCCCTACAGGAATGCCTAGAAGCTTGTCTTCTAGATCCTGTCAAGACGATATTACTCATTATGCCTTTCTACCCTTTACCTTCTTCACCCACAATTTCTCTCTTACTAGGTAAGGGACAACTCTAGGGTTCTTTCAGACCCATAAGATTGGTATTACCACTGATTCATGTCTTGTTCTAGAAATGAAAGCTAAGCCATCAGAAAATCCCATGATCTCAACCTTATATATATATGAAAGTCAGAACTTGTTAGCACCTCTCCATTTCTACTGCCTAGTTCACGCAGGCATCGTATATTTTTAATGCATAGTAAGATACATGCTACATAAAATTTACCACTTTAACCACATAAGCATAAAGCTCAGTAACATTCGGTACATTCCCATGAGGTCTGACCATCACCACCACAGCCACATCCCTTCCTGCCAGCCACCGCTGTCCTTCCAGTCTCCGTGGTAGTGATTTTTCTAGGCACTCCATGTCCATGAAACCAGGCAGTGTGTTTCTATTGTACCTGTGCCTTTATAACACTTAGACTAGTGTTATAAAGTCCATGGTGTGTGTTAGAACTCCCTTTCTTTTTAAAACTTAACAGTTTGTTGATGTTAACAGTTCCTCTGCCAGTGTACATATGGATTGTCTCTAGCTTCTGACTACTGTAGACAGAATACTATAAAAGATGGCGTATACATTTTTTGACTCTGAAAGTTGACCTAGATATGGCATTACTAGATCCTGCGGTGATTTGTGGTCATCTTGTGATTGGATAATTAATTGGACCCACTCTTGCAAACTCATAGTCCATTATCCATAGAGCAGACAGGGTGATCGTTTTAGATTCTGTTTTATATCACATTTGTCTTCCAAGTACTTCTGAATCTTCCTGATCTAGCTCCTGACAGTCATCTCCTCTCCTTCCAACTCCACAGACTTTTGTTTCTCAGATCTGACTATCCTGCCTGACCCTCCCTGCTGACTATTCTTACAGCTCAAATACCCAGTGAAATGTTAATCTTGTAGGAGGCACACATCTGGGCATGCCTATGAGGACTTTTCCAGAGGAGATTAAAGGATAAATACACGTCTTTGATGCGGATGGCACCTTCCAACAGTTGCCTCCTGTCTGCCTTTGCAAGTCTCTGCTTCTTCCTGAAGGAGTTGGTCTATTGTCAGTGCTCCCAACATTCTCCATTGACATCTGACTCCAGCAATTCAGCCTCTCAGTACAAACTCAATATGAGCAACATTCCATACGGTTCAACCTTGAGCACTGGGTTGAGACTGTCAGGCATACAGCTTAGTGGACTGAGTAGCTACTGAGTTCTCTGCTTCTCCAGTGTGCAGAGAGCCATTGTAATATCCCATCCCTTCTGTATAAGCTACTCTTATAAGTGTCCTTTTAATGTGCAGACACACACAGGCACTCACACACACACACACACACACATTTTGGTTTTGTTCTTCTATATTAGGCAGATGTCTAACATAGCCAGATACCTATATAGATCTAGCTCTCAGTTATTCTGTATGTATTTTCATATATCAACTTACAGGGTGGGAAGCAGTTTTCTTCTCCATTTCCCTGCCTAAGAATGAAAGTGGTGCACACATATCACACAGTTCAATCTTCTCCTTCTTAATATGCTATAATTTTTTATATCTTACTATATCTTATATTCCTTATATATTGTATCTATAATTGATGATCCTTACTCAAAAGAATGTGAAATTCCTGAGGTCAAGGACATAGAATTGTTGGCTGCTGTATTAACACTGAGGGCTGCCCAGTTACTACTGATGATTTCTTGTTCTCAAAGGGGGTTCTAGGTTCTAGTGAAAGGAATGTAAACATCAACCACCCATATCATTTGCTCCCAATAGTCATAATAATAGAAGGCTGTCTTTTTAGATACTTTCTGTAAAAAAGAAGAAAACTGGAGGTAAGATTTTTTTTATTTTATTTTTTAAATATCCTTTCGCTCCTTTTAAAACTAACATATTATATTTCTTATAGAAAATGCAAAAAAAAATGTTTAGACAATCATGAAGAAGTTTAAAAAGACCGCACATGATATGTTAACCAAAAGGTCATGATTCTTAAAGAACTCTTACATCTCTTTCAAGTCTTTTATATGTATTTTTTCAAACAACAGAATTAAATACTTATTTCGCAGTCTTTCTTCACTAAATAATACAATTTAAAACTACCCTGGTCACTCACTGTCCTTCAATAGCTTCAGGATCAAAGGCTAAGTAATACTCATTATATACATATTATAATTTAACTCTGAGTATTAGATATTTAAATAGCCTAGAACATTTCTGTATCATCAGCAAGGTAAAATTCTTCAAGTTCAATCTTCTACACTGTGATGAGGGAATGTGTTCTTACATTAAAATTTCTAAAAGCAGAACTTGGGAATCAGTGTATATGCAGAGTTTTAAAGATTTTTTAAAGGCAATATGAATTTCTACTCTTCCAAGTAAGAAGAAAGAACATGTTTTAGTGATCCTCTTGACATCCACAGACACTACAGTCACTCAGAAGAATACACACCCCAAGAATAAACTCACGTTGGCTGGATTTGGACAAACATCAGGGAAAAAAATGTTAGCTCAAAGGAAAGATGCAAATTGGACCGGGAGGAGGGGACACTCTTAGACAGAGACTTTGCCTGCAGTGTCTACACCACGGTAACCAGGGTAGTAAACAGCAGTGCTGTGAGGACATCACACACAAATTCTAAGTACTTTAACCACACAATGAATATCAATTTTGATGGGAACAATGCATCGACTATACTCGACTTTTCTAAGAGCCTTGTGTTAACACTTTGTGACTCCGCGGTAAAAAAAAAGTTTACTGTTAGGCGCTGCTCATTTCAAAAGATTTATAGAACGTTCTCTAACCAGGGAATATAGTTCCTAAAGATACAATCGCTGTGACAGAACATAAATGATGGGACAGCGTTTGGCAACAATGACAGTAACAACAGTCGGTGTATAAAGTCCACATTTCAAGGAACAGTGACTGTTTGAAATGTTTTAGCCAAGTTTCGCTTGGAAGGAGGTCCTTCCTTGTCCTTTGCAGTTAAATTGCTAAGCCTCTACCTAATGATGCAGTTTATTTGCAAATATATTTTTCAGAGATTTGCTCATTTTTGAATGTTCACTTAATTAGATCACAGTAAAGTGACTTAGGAAATTTCCCTCT
This sequence comes from Micromys minutus, assembly GCF_963924665.1. Classification (NCBI taxonomy): domain Eukaryota; kingdom Metazoa; phylum Chordata; class Mammalia; order Rodentia; family Muridae; genus Micromys; species Micromys minutus. Next base: position 15,858,348 of record NC_137969.1, read on the forward strand.
CTGGCTGTCTCTTTCTCTCTCCCTCTTTGGTTTCATTTTGCTTAGCTTAAGAGGATCCATCTTGACAGGGAAGACATGGTGAAAAGCACCTGAGATGACTATTTCCACGGTGCCCACCTTCCTTACAGAGGGTAATGAACAGTAGGTAGTGTTCTGCTTACCTTCTCCTTCTGAAACGCCAGCCCGCACAAAGGTGTCACCCACATTCAGATTGGCTCTTCCCTCCTCAAGTAATCTAGGAACTTCCTTTGTAGGTATGACCTAGGCATTATTTCCATAACTATTTTAAATCTCATCAAGATTTAAATCACAGCTCCACCCCTGGTCAACACATCACTTTTAGGCAATAACTAGGCACCCTTCATCTTCATGGGTTCATGTGAAAAATACATTTGATTTAAGATACCCCCTGTTATATTTAACAATCCCACCAAACTTCTAAGTACAAAATCTCTTCTGAGGCTCAAACAGTCTCTTAACTGTGAGTTCCACATACAATTAAAAATAAAATACACCAACATACAACGGTAAAGAGTAATTGCTCTCATCCCAAAAGGGAGGAAAGGGGACATATCAAGAGAAGATCAGAACAAAGTAAGGATGCGACCCAGCAGGGTAAACACCATACCCTATGGATTCCTGCTATGCATCTGGTGCTGGTGATAGAATCACCCTGGCAACAAAGTAGTTGCATAGCCCAATCCCTCCAGCTCTGGTGTCTGTGGGACAAAGCCTCTGTGGGCTGGCTCCACTCTGTGAATGCGGCTTCTATCAGCAGGCATCCCAAGATTCTGGCATCTCCAACAGCCTTGGATCTTCCTTGTAAGTTGAGCTTCACTTTCCCAGCGTCACAGGACCAGCCTCCTGGTGCCACAGTGCAGAGAAGCCTGACCCTGCCACACTGCCTGGCCTCAGTGACCTGTGGAACCCTAGGAACAAATCTGCAGGTACTGGGAAGAAAAGCAGCGGTCTTTCCTTTGTAGTTGAGTTGCTAAATCCCTTTCTATCGGCACAGTTTTCTTCCTTTCTTGAAGAATAATCTTCTTACCAGAATATATATATATATATATATATATATATATATATATATATATATATATATATATATATATATATATATATATATATATATATATATATATATATACTTTTTAAGTGTGAAATTCAGTTCTTTTAAAATAAAATTACAATTATTCAGTCACCATCACAATCCAATTATGGAATACTTCCGCTATCTCAAACATATCCTGCTAGCTACTTTCCCCATTTTAAAATATCCATTTAGGACATGTCTGTTTTCTTAAAAGCTCCCTTTCTGCTCCTATGACAGCACATTTAATTTCCATCCTGTCTTTAAAAAAACAACATATATTCTTAATTGAAATAGAATCACATTCTTTCCCCCATCCCCTCTCTCAGGCTCCTTCTTTGTCTGTATTGTTTTTAAGCATTCTTCCCTTAGCTGGCCCCTACCATCCGATTGAACACTTAACATTGGTATTCCCTGCGCTGCGTCTCTGTCTTCTATCAATGCCCCGTGTGCTTTTCCCGAGCCACCGCCTCCACCGCTTGACTTTAAATCATTTCTTCTGTGTAAAGAAAAAAAAAATTATTTTTCTATCCACTTCTTTCCTGAGCTCTGGGTCATGCCACGTTCTCCTGCGTGCCTGTTGTCTTCGCTTAGATGTCTTACACACGCCCTCGTCCTTAGCGTATCTGAAACTGAACTTTGCAACCTCAGTCTATCCCCGTGCCTTTTTATCTTGCAGTGCTCCTCGAGGGAGCTCAGTCCACAGATCTGGGCACTGCCCTAACCACTTTCCTCCTCCTGTTCCCTGTATCCCATCCTCCTGTCTGTCTGTGGGTTGCTGGCACCCTCTTACATGGTAGCATTTCCTACGTGGACCATTGGAGTAGCTTCCTAAGTGTTTCCCCTACATCCGCTCTAAGCTCCTCAACGTTCCTCCACGCTGGTATCATAGGAATAATGTTCCATGCACCTTAAAAGGTCTCAGTGACTTCTATAATATATAAAGCGGAGCTCGGTGTTGCACGATCGCCTCTGAATCCCCACATTTCCGACTGTTGTGCCCCCTCCCATCTCACCATACCTTCCTGTTCATTTTTGCTCACAGGTCCCACCACAGCTATAGAGACCCAATGCCTCCTGATCTCAGTAACTTCCTTTGCCTGGAGTTCTCCTCCAGTCTCTAGACCCCCACTTCAGATCTTACTAACTATTACTCCACACTTGGAAGGCTTCTTTCCCAGACTCCCCATTGTTGATCTATTTTCCTGCAATATTTCTTCACAGTCATACATGAATCAGATTAAAAAAAAAAAAAAAAGGATTTGATTGAGGACTATTTCAATGAGGGGAAAGACCTGTGAAGAATTCTAAGTGACAAAGAGAGTGTAGTGGTTTGGATATGATTGTCCTCCATGGGCTCACGTACTTAGCTGGCACTGTTTAAGACTGAGAAGCTGTAACTTTGGTAGGAAAAGCCCCTCACTGAGCACAAGTTTAGTTTCAAAGTCTCATGTCATTGCCTGTGCCAGACTGTCATTTCCTGTGCCATCACTGTTCTTGAGACAATAGCTCTCAGCTTCCCGCTCCAACCACCATGCCTCCCTGCTGCCTTTACCCTGCCATTATGAATGCTTGCTTATCCCTCTGCAACTCGAAGCCAAAATGAACTCTTCTATAACTTACCTTGGTTTGGGTGTTCTGCCATAACAACAGGAAAGTAACTAACACACAGAGCAAGGACACATGGGAATTTATCACTAAGGGAAAAAAAAATAAAGAGGGAATGAGTGAGTGAATGAAGGAATGAATGAATGGAAAATATTAAGAGGAAGTGCATCAGTAGATAGGAAGACTCTGGCTATATTAAGCTAGGAATCTTTCTGAAAACATGCCAGCATCATCAGACATCACTGGGAATGAGGAAATCAGGGACAGAAACCCCATTTAGATGTTCAGCAATCATCTAAACTGACTCCTCAGAGTTTTTTTTTTGTGAAACTTGATTTAATAGAAGACATACAGGGAAGGGCGTAGGAGAAGAATCAGGAATTTCAAAGGTGCAAAACATCTTTGTCACTATTTCCCCACTTTTTCCTTTGTGCTAGTGATCACAGATGTGATAAAATAGTAATCCTTACTGTTTAATGCCCACTCTCCTCCCTAAACTGTACTCTCCAAATACAGGGCAATGCCAATTTTATTTCTGTGCCCTAAGGACCTGACTCAGTGCCTGACCCAGAGGTGCCCTCAATAAATATTTTTTTCAAGAGCTCCATGTGTTTGTGTAGTCCTGATAGCAATCCTCGGTTGGTAACCAAGATCAAACCGAGATCATATGTATTCACTGCATAAGCAAAGAAACTGGGATTCCATGAAGCAGATAGCTAGCCCAGGATGGGTCAGGAGATTCTGAAAGCCTAGATAGAATGATGCATTGAGCAATTTGGAATGCCTATTTAATCAAAGCGGGGTGATGAATAATGATGCTCATTGTAATTAGTACTGCTCAGCTTTTAAACAAGTCTCCCAGCCAAGAAACAACAACAAAAAAGTTCACCAACTTAAAGAAGCAGAGTTCCAACTGTGCTGCCAATTTTTACCTCTTGATAAAAAAAAAAATGTTTGCAAGGTGGAAATTGAAAATATTTAGTTACTTCATCTAAAAGGGCCTATCTGCAGCCTGCCTTTTATTGGTACACACTGACCAAAGAAGACTGATGGAAGGAATCCAAGCTTTTTCCACGCCCAATTCAATAACTAGATACCGAAAAGGCTGCTGTGACTCAGAGACTCAGTGAATGCTAAACCATATGAGGTACTGTGACAAAGGCTCCACTGATACACTCGTTATAAACGTGTGATGACTGAGTGACAGGAGCTGAAACCTGAACTCCTACCTTTCTGATTCACATTTTACGTGTACCTTTTTAATGCGCCTTTGTATGTAAGCTTCATATGAGCTAGCGATTTAATGTATAGTACTATCCGCCCAGCAGATCTGCCTCCACTAGAGGGATATGGAAGCCAAATAATTCATTACTGGAGTCAGGTGGATCTAATGAGTCATGTTTGCAGAAGCAAGATTTCAAAGAAAAACATGGATGTGTGGAAGGTGCAGCTCTTACAGAAGCAATGACTAACAGTGCAAAAGTCAGCCTGTTCTTTGGAAGGACTAAATTACCTAGCTGAATAAGTGTTAAGCTTTATCATTGTACCCCAAAAGCAAGTTTACAGTGGACATAAGTGTGCGAATTAACATCTGTGAAATGATAGCTTGTATACAGACTCCTGTGTTCACAGCCTTATTCTTTCCCCCTGTGCTAGCTGGTCAAAGTCAGGGAAGGATGAGGATAGAAAGTCACTGTATGCTAATGCACGGAATATATTAATCAACACTTATTTTGAACTCCTTTTAAATTAGTAGTGAGACTTTGAGAATGAGAGCTCGTGGGAAGGCAGTTTTCAAAGAAGGTTGATTAATCATTGTCCCACACTATAAATTCACCAGGTGACCATATATAATAGGCATGCAACTGCAGATTGCCCTTTATGGCTCTGTGTTATTTAGCTAATAGCAAAGGTCTAAGAGTGCATTCTTATAAACGGTAGAATAAAATATACAAAATAATATAAAAAGACACAAATCTCAACAGATGGAGACATCAAAGGTTAAGGTTGAAATTTCTTCTTTAAAGTCAAGGCAATAGGGTAAGGGTAGAGAAATGTCAGACAGAAGGGAGGCAAAACAAATTAAATTCTCCACTGTAGACAGCTTATGTCAAAATCTCAAAGGTGAAGAGAAAGGTCTTTGAAGTCTAAATAAAGATGGGAAAATATCAATAATTATGCTTTCTATTTATCACTTCCAGGAACCAGAGATATTTTACAAACTTTAACTCATTAATCCTCACAACATGAGTATAAGTCAAGTGGATGACAACTGGTCTACCTTGTTTCACAGAGAAATGATGAGACCCAGGGGGTCAGAATAAGTGGCAGAGATGCCTGTGAAGTAGCCAGAAAGAAATCTTAGCAGTGCCTAGCAATTAGAAAATGCAGACAGAAAACCCACCAAAAAAAAAAAAAAAAAAAAAAAAAAAACCTACCATGATAACCTCACCTGAAAGTCTAAGATCAAAAAGCCATTGTCTTCTAATGAGCTTCTGATGGTTCTTTGGTCTGTTCTTTTTGGGTGTTAATGAGAATCCTCCATTTGCTGTCAACTCTCTGAAAGAGATCAAAATCAGGCATGGCCTTATGACTCTGTGGCCCCTCTGCAAAATGATTAAGCTGCTTTTCTCTGCAAATGTCAAGCCAGACCCTATAACTATGTTAACAAATGAAATGTGAGGGGAAAAAAATCTTTTTTGTCACACTTGTGAATGAGATTTAATGGCTGAGACATAGTTAGCCACATACTTTTTTTTAGGATACAGAATCTGCTAGTTGGATCTGTTCCAGCAAGTTGCTGAAGGTCACACTGCTAGAAACGGTCAGAGATGAGATTTGAACACCGTGCCTATTTATGTAAACAGCATACCATATGTTCACTAATATTATATGGCTTCAAAGGGGCAGAAAAGGTTTTCTTATTAATTAATTAATTGATTTACATTTTGCAGTAAATATAAAAAACAATAATAGTTTATTTCTTTAACAGCCCTGAGGTCTCACTTCTGAGGGCACCTCTGGGCACCCGGTCTGAGCCGCCACCACGACCCAACTTGTCCACACAACTTCCTTCCCTTGGCAGTTTACTACCACCTGTTCTCTACCTCTGTCCTGGGGTGTTTCTGTACCCCAAAATCCCACAAACACAACTCTACAGCCTGATAGCTTTTCATACAAGTTTATATATTCAACTCTCAATACACAAACCCTCTACACAACAAGATTGCATCAAATAGACAAAAATACAAACTGTCCTTCTGTATGAGATATTAGACCTATAAAATTCTCAATGTTTATAGCTTTTTAACACTAATCAACATCACCTGGGTCTAGCTGGTCCTTGGGAAGCTCCATGTTGCCATGACCTTCCCCTCTGTCCTCTGACCTCCTCAGACCTCTCAGCCCTCTCTACCTCCCTCACCCCACCCAGTCACTGGCTGTCCTTTATTTTACTGATTGAAATGGGAAGGTTCAGTTGGAGTCATATGACTAGGCAGCAGCCCTTCTTAGGGAAGTAGAATTAACAATAAATACAAACAGCTTCAGGACAATCTACATTTACATCCCAAATGTTGCCCCCCCTCCTGGTCTCTTCCTCACAGAGTCCCGCCCCCATACCCTTTCCTCTTCTCCTCTGAGAGATGCCCCCACCTTGGGAATCTCCCCAATGTGACACATCAAGTCTCTGCAGAGTTAGGTGCATCCTTTCCCCTTGAGGCCAAACAAGGCAGCCCTCTTGGGGAACAAATACCACAGTCAGGTTATAACTTTAGCAGGAGCCTCCTCTCCAGTTGTTGAGGTACCCACATGAAGACTAAGCTGCACATCTGCTACATATGGGATGGTGGCTAAGGTTCTGAGAGCTCACAGGGGTCCAGATTAGTTGATTCTGTTGGTCTTCCTGTGGAATTCCGCTTTAGGGCCTCCAATCCCCAACCCTTCCATAAGAGTATCTAGCTTTCATCCAGTGTTTGTCTGTGGGTATCTGCATCTGTTTTAGTCAGCTGCTGGGTAGACCCTCTCAAGGGATAGTAATGCTAGGCTTCTTCCTGTGTTCAAGCATAACAAAGTACCATTAATAGTGTCAGGAATTGGTGCTTGCTAATTCGATGGGTCTCAAGTTGGGCTGGTTATTGGTTGGCCTTTCCTTCCTCCACCCCTGCATTTCTTTTTAGATAAGACAAATTTAGCATTGAAAGTTTTGTGGGTGGGTTGGTGTCCTTATTCTTCCACAGGGGGTCCTGCCTAGCTACAGGAGGTGGCCTCTTCGGGTTCTATGTCCCTACTCTTAAGCATCTCTGCTAAAGTCACCCACATTGACTCCCAGGAGCCTTTATCATCCCAGGTCTCTGGGACTTCCTAGAGATTGTCCCCATCCCCCGATCCCCAGTAGCTGCTGCATATTTCCATTCATTCTCATGGTTCTCTGGGCCTCTTTCCTATTTCTCCACACACCTGGCCCTGCCCCCTTTTCCCCTCTCCGTTCCTTCCCCCCAGCCACTTCCCTCCCTTCCTCTGCCACTTATGACTATTTTGTTTCCCTTTCAATCATCCCCGATTGGACCTTGCTTCTTGTTTGACTTCTTTGGGTCTGTGGGGATGTATCATGAGTATTTTGTATTTTGTAGATAATATTTACTTATCAGTGAGTGCATGCCATGCATGCATGGGAAATTTTTAAAAATAGAACCTTTGTCAATAATTCCCTTGAGCCTTGGAAAGAATCTAGCAGGGGCTCAGGAGAGCAAAATTCAATAAATGGTTTTTATTATACTCTATGTGTGTTTAAGTCTTTATGAAATAGGTACATTTTTATGTTAGATAGACACCTATGTTATTTTTAAGAAAGAGCACTTCCCATGTGATACCTACCATCTTGTTGATTTCTAGTTCTTTACTCCTAACAGTAACCTTACTGTGGACCCTGCTTTTACTGCTATCAAGCGTTTGCTCCCATGTCTTTCCTCCATTTTGTACATCATCATAAAGTTACTCTTTCCTGTGGCTGGTATGAATAAAAGTTGCTTACGTAAGCCATGCCTATGTTAAAAAACAGGCATACATATTGACAAACTTGAAATTTGTGACTGGGGAGAACCAGAGTGCTGTGAATTCAAATTATCTGCAGCTATGCCTGGTCTTTTTTATGGTCATTTATCCCTCTTCTCTGTATCTGGCCTATATCCTTGTGGATATTAGGTAAATGTCTTCAAGATGTATTCTTAGCAAAACACTGGCTTCTACCAACCTGAAATCTAAGAATATCATTAGATAACACCAACAACTGTTTTTCTTACCTGTCTGTAATCCAACTATGTATTTAGCAATACACTGGTTTATGGCGATATATGTTCTGTGATTTTAAAAGCCAGTATCACCACCACTTTATGATAAAACGTGTCAGTCAAGTCTGTGTCCCTGGGCCAGAGTAATTAATGTTTGTCTCAGAATAAATTCTCATAGTCCTTTTGTGATGAGATTTAGATTTTTATTAACAGCTTAAAGTTGTTGTCACCCCATTCAAATGTTGAACCCCTAATTCCCAGTGTGATGTTATTTGGCGATAAGCCCTTTGAGGGTAGCTGGATTTAAACATGATTGTAAGGGCATGCCCCATGAAGGGATTAAACCCATATAAGACAAAACCAAGCTTGCTGTCTTCACTATCTGAGGACATATGAAGAAGGCAGCCATATGAAGCCAGGAGTAATCTCTCAGCATCCTGCTGGCAGCTTAGTCTTGGGCGTCTCAGCCACAGTAATAAAGGAGACAAGTAGCAGTAAGTCAGCCAGTCTGTGACACACTTTTACCTTGTGGATAAAGCACCCCTGCCCCAATGGTTCTTGGTCCCTCTGTTCTTTTCTATTCAGGAAACTATGCCTCCTGAATACGAGTTTCTGCTCCACTTTCCTTGTCTCCCCCATCTCAACAGTTATGGGCTCCACGAATACACTTCAACGGCTCAATCTCAAGTCCTCCTTTTGACCTCACTTCTTCATGGGATCCGACATCATAGACTTTCAATCTGTCTCCAATCATACCTCAGCTCTACTGTTTCTTAAATGGTCTACCAATCATCACAGATTTCTGCACCTGCATCATCACTTAGGAGTACAAATTAAGATCTCTAACCTGCTTCCATTTGGGACCGACATAGGGCTGTCAGAATAATCCTGATCAAAGATGAATGAGACTGTGCTCCTTCTGTTCTCAGTGTTCCCATTCAAGGAGAGCTGGTCAGTGTTGAATAGCCAGCATGAAATCACTGAACACAGGGTTGGGATGTAATATTGCTATGCTCTTAAATGGTGAAAACATCTTTTAGGGTCGAGACCTCTGTAGGAGTCACATATCAGATACTCTGTATATAAGATGCTTACATCACGATTCATGACTGTAGTGAAATTATGGTTATGAAGTAGCAACAGATGGAGTCACCAAAACATGAATTAATATTAAAGGGTCCCAGCATTAGGAAGGCTTAGAAGCACTGCTCCAGGATATCACTGTTTCTAACACACTTAGAAAATGCTGAGTCCTTACTTCACAGGTGGATTCAAAGCCTTCCATGATATTTTTGTTACTCCTCTGACTTCACAGTCCTTCTGGTCCACTGTGCCCAACACTGAATGAAGAAGTGATGGCATACTTCTAAGGAATAAATAGAGAATTCTTTTCTTTAGCAGTTCTTTGTTCCTCTGTTCCTTTCTATTCTGGGAACTATGCCCTTGGAATACGCCTTTGAACCCAAACTACAGAACAAGTAGTAGGTAGGTGTGGCATCTCACGGCTTGGATTAGTTGTAGCATCAGTGTTTACAGCCACTACCATTTTGTGTCCTGTGGTGATTAGGGTGGGAATGGCTCCCATAGGCTCACATGCTTAAATATTTTGTCTTCAATTTGTGGAACTCTTTGGAAAGGATTGGGAGGTGTGGGCTTGTTGGAGAAGGTATGTGACTTGGGGAAAGCTGCCCACTCTGCCTCCTCTTTGTGATTTAGATTTGTGAACTCTCAGCTGCCCTTACCCCGTGCCTTCTCTCCACTGTCATTGAGAAACCATAAATCCAATTAAATGTAATCTTTTGTAAGTTGTCTTATTCATATTTTGGCAAGAAAACAGAAATATAACAAAGACATGTACTATACTTTATGTATACCAAGCAATATTCAAAGTCTTTTAGATATTGTAATCTATTTCATTCTCCAAACAGCTTTAGGAGCATGGTTTTATAAGTGATACCATTTGGAAACTTATGAATAAAGTTAAAAATCTTCACTAACTATGGTCAATGGAAATCTAACCAGGAGTTAAAATAAGGCTGTTTGGTCCCTGAATCTGATTAGCCTCTTGTTATACTATACTGTTCCTTGGATGGTCACTTCTGGGTCCCAGTTGACTTCATTCATTTTTCTAATCTTGTGTTAATTCCCCAGGACTCAAGTCCCAGAATTACCACATCATGATGGCTTGGTCTTTATGTCTAGACTATGCCCATGAACAAAAGTATGCCATTTTCCAACAATGTTTTTAAGACTACACAAAAAGACCTGAAAGAACCCATGGTAGACTTACCCTAAGCACTGAAACACCAAAAGTGTTTGCCATACCATTCAGATCCCAAAGTAACTTTACCAAGATTTTCAAGATCCTTTTCACTCCACCAAATATATTTAATTTTCATGAACTCTTCCACAGTGAGTCAAGACCAGCACAAGACACTAATGTATTTTGCAAAAGAAAACACACACACAGAGAGAGAGAGAGAGAGAGAGAGAGAGAGACAGACAGACAGACAGACAGACAGACTGACTGACAAAGACAGAGAGAGAATTGAAGACTATGGTGTATTTTACAAAGAGAAATCACACACACAAGTATGTGAGAGACACACAGACAAAGAGAAACAAAGAAAATTGAAGACATTACCTGAACTTTTAATGTGTTTAGTGCACTTTGCTGTTGAAGAAGCTCTTTCATTGGAAAAACATAATAATAATAATAATAATAATAATAATAATAATAATAATAATAATAATATCTACCTCCTTTATTTAGGGAAACAATGAATGACAAATTAATGTACTATTCCAAAAAAAGAAAAAGACCAACTTGGAGAACCAGGGAGTTTATTGGGCTTAGAAACAGGGTGACTCACAAGAGTGCAGGTGATTCTACCAAAGCAAGCATTCTGTCATGAAGTGTTGTCCCCGCAAGGATGATGACTTAACCATAGCAACATAGATCAAGTTGCCATTCCTCTTAACCTTCCACAGTCTATATATGCCAACACCTCCTAAGACCACAGGGCCACAAACAATTAGGGCAGAATTAAATACAAATGACTAGGAGGTACAGAGGGGCAGGGACAGCAGGAATCTCAAGGGGCTCAGTGGCCCTCCCTATATCCACCTGTTATGAGGAAGGCCAATAGGTAAGAAGTGCATAGGTCTTCTTGGCTATTTTAGGTCACTTGCAGGTTGTTAGGCCTGTTCTGAGGAAGATGACAGCTGCTGTGCTGGAAGGCAAGCATTCTACAGCATATGCTAACAGCGTTGCATATAATTGCATTTTACTTTGATGATGCTGTGAGGTATTTCATACATGAAGACCTCGGAGGTTAGAAAGGTCTAGGGATTTGCCAAAGGAAATCCAGTAAAGCTGAGGCTTAAATGTCAGCTTGTCAGATTAGAATTTTAACGCATAACTTTTTAGTGTATAAAATATTAAGATATGGTTGGAACATATCAAATCTGGATCAGTTGTTCTGGTGGTATAAAAACAATTCTAAGCATATGTAATCTACATAACATGCAAATTATTTCATAATAGAAATCTTTGAAGATTAAATTAAATCATAAATGTGAAAATATCCTAAAAGTTAAAAGCACTAATCAGGTGGAATATATTAGGCTATAATTGGTACAAGGATATTAAAATCCCACATTGATTATGAAAACGCATTGACTGAGTAAAATGTCAAGACTCTGCTTTATAACAAAGAATCATAACCTTGAGCTCTCTTTCTAAGTACACATCTCAGGTGTTAACATCACTTTGATTTCCAGACTACACAGGGAAGAGAGGCATTTGAGAAGAGAAAAGGCTTGACTGATAATGGTGTGTTCTAGTCTTCTCAAATCAAGATGGTGGTCCATATAATTTAACCCTCCATTTTTCATGAGACCAAAAAGATTGAAAAAGTTTTTGTAACAACAGCTGCTTCCTTTTCCTTCAAATGAGTATTTTTAATAAAGGGGAAGGCAATGCAGGAAAAGTTATTTTCTTCATATAATACAGGGAGGAATACTGAGGAGAATAGCATAGTAAATACATCTACAATTAGTCTTACAAATCCACAAGTACTTGTGTATCAATTTATGAATATTTGGGCATGCATAGCAGAGCTATGTCTACATATGCACCACGTGTACCACGTGTGCAATAAAAATACAAGGCTGCGACTTTTAACCAAAGATAGAAACCAGAAGTAATTCAGATTAGGCCATCAAGTGATTACGTGACTCTGCCCAAGTCATTTGATAGTACTTTGCCCTTTGGTCCACCCCCTAGATAGGAACAACAAGGAAAATTCTGAAAACCAGATGTTACATCAAAGTCAATATTTCCTGGAGGCCAGCCTTGCTGACTTCTTTGAAATATACTAAATTTAGAAGTAGCGTGCAAATAACATCACTCAGATTAAACTCGCTTATTAGTGGTCCAGATGATAATCAAAAGCAAGCAGATGGTCGCTTAACAAATGTTATTGGAAGGAAGGTATCTTTAAATATAGGATTTGTATGGAAAGTTTGCTTTTTCTTGTAAGTTATTTTGATGATTATATTAGAATGTTGGCATCTCTTTCAGACTATAACTTTGTGAAATCTCACATAGGCGTGTTGGGAAAGATCAAATCTTTACAGAACCAGTGAAAGGGTTCTCTAAATCTAGTAAGCAAAGCAGGCAGTTAGAATGGAGATCAAAGCCTTAACATATATAGCTACTGTGCCAGACTGTATTGCAAGGAATCAGAGATATCAAGTATACTATGCTTTTAGAAACCTGACATGTGAAACCAAATCTACACCAGTGCTGAACAAGGAATTGCTTGTTGTGTGTGTGTGTGTGTGTGTGTGTGTGTGTGTGTGTGCGTGTTTTAAAATGGCATTCTTTATTATATAAAGATTAAAGCAGAGACTGATTTTTTTCAAAAAACATCTATTTGACTTTGCTCAGTAAATAACTATTGCTAGCAGCTACATCTTATGCATGTGAAAGATTTAAAAGTTACATTTCAAGCAGGCAAAACAGCTTTCTACCTATCTGTGGGAGGCCCAACTAGCATCAGCTCTAATTAATAATGTTGACAAACTTTAGTCAAAATGAATTCACCAAAAACATCATACACCACATATTGGTCTTCCTGGCATAAAACACAAATTATAAGGCTAAAAGGTTATATTGCTTAGTTCAATATCTATCCATAATGCCAAACCTGGTATGGTGGGTCACATCTATAATCCCAGCATTTTGGAAGCATTGGATAATCAGCAGTTCAATGTCAGCTTTAGCTATGTAGCAAATTCAAGGCCAGCTGATTATTCAGAGCACAGAAATAAGACTAGGTATGTGTGGAGAAAGAAATGAATATCAAGTTCTTTAGACATGAAGTTTTTAACTAGGTGACTGACATGATAATAAAAGAATCCAAAGTCATGGTGCATTGATGAATGTTTCCAACTGGCTTTATGGTTGGAAAAAATGAATCTAAAGTGATTGAATATCTCTAGACCTATGTGTTATCACTCCATTATCCCCACCATGGCTGACTTTCAGCTACCAATAACCACTATAAACACTACTTGAAATTTCTATGAAATTTGCAAGTGGCTAAAATGCAAGCACCCAGGAACAAAAGGAAGAGTCTGGAATGACTGTTTCCACTTTGGAGGTATGACCTTACAGAGATAAACCTTAGTAATGCTCAGCTGCTGATGGAGGAAAAGCAGAAAGGATCCCCCATTAGGGTAATCAGGTCCCAGTGGCTCTTTTGTGGAGAACGGAGTTGCAAGTGTAAGAGGAACCTCCAGATGGATTCAGTTCCCTATATCAGAAAACGCTGTCATCGCTGGGATGGAAGAACCTGTTACAGCAGAAACAAGAAGAAGGAAGCCAATAGGAAACAGACAAGGGAGTCCAGTCTGTATTCGTCGTCTACTAATAGTCTTCCTTCAGTGCTTCACAGTGGAAGAATAAGAGGGAACCTCCAATACTATCAAAGAAGTTCCCCGAGTCTCAGCCCTGTGTTTTGAAGCCATGTTTAGTGAGAAGACGAAGGATAGCATTTTAATAACAGGCAGAGTTATATAAATACAGAAGAATAAGCCTTCATAATACAAAATACTTGATAATCAGCAAAGATGTTCAAAGTTCACTTAAAATAATAGCCATCATTACTATGCATTTCAATTATGCTAGGAACAGAGCTAAATATTTTAATAATGTTTGTTCTTCGACATTTTCATACATATATGCAATTTTATTAATTTTCACTCCTGTAACCCTCTCTATCCCCTTCCTTCTCACACTGAACTCTTCCTTCTTCCCCTGCTTTCTAACCTTTTATTTCACTCTCATGTCTTTTTTATGTGTCTCACCCAGGGAGTAGAATTCGGGTTGTTTGCATGAGACAAGAGGGTATTTACTGGAACGTGGGGAAACATATCAGTACTTTTGCCACTAGGAAAGTAACACCCCTTCCCCAGCCACTGTTAACGGTAACTGTGTCTCAACATGGAGCAGAACCTCAAGGGTTCCTCTCCCTTCTTGCGTTCTTTTTCAATTCCCTGTTCTCTGCACTTAAACATGTTATGAGTCTCTGTATTCGCTGCCACCTTCTGCAATAAGAAGCCTGTTTGACAAGGTTGAAGAAAGCACGAACATACATTTAGAAGGCAGTCTAACTAAACGTTCATTTACCGAAGCAATAGAGGTGGCTTTTCCTCTAAGACCTGTGATCTTCCCAGTTGCCAGAGCTCTGGAGCAAGATTATCAAACCAGCAATGCCTTCCAACCTTTGGGCCTCAAATCCAATCATAAGGAGGTTGGCTACTCTCAGAACATTGCATTAATGAGTATCTCTTTCTAGGTCAATCTTTACTGAAGCTCAACGTGTTGGTGGCTGGGTAAGACTGTTTGTGCCAAGTGCTTCCCCAGTGGCATGCACAGTATCTTCTGGCACTAGGAAGGCTACCATCAGGGAGAAAGCTTCTATCTCAATTCCCACTTGATTTCTTCATATCCTATTATCAAAAATTATGGTGTCTTCAACAAAAGTGTCTCACCAAACAATCCTGGCGGGAAGACAAAAGCAATGGTGAGAAACCTTATTGTTCTGGAAGTATCTTGAAGTGCCCTGACCAAAACTTGTAGTAAAGAATCTCACACTTAGCACCTGCGGGTTTTCTATTTGTTTGTTTTATTAGCCTTTAATTTCTTTATGCAATAAATTTTGACTATATTCATTACCATCCCCCAACTCCTCGTAAATCCTTTCTACCTTCCTATCAACCAAATTTCTTGGTTTTCTTTCTCAAAAAAAAAAAAAAATGAAAAATAAAAAAAAACAAATCAAAAAGACAAACACACACACACACATACACACACATACAAGCACACACACACACACACACACACACACACACACACAATGTAGATTATATTTAGTATCGACCTTTCCTGAGCACCGGGCCCATCCGGTTTGTATACCCACTGTCACTGCATTGAAAACAACAAGAACAGTGATGACAAGAAAACAGCAGGAAAAGTATTTTCCCTTTCCCAGAAGATATCAATTACTATCCCTGTTAGTAGTGGGACTTTGGGCTCCTTTCTGATTCTCTGAAGCACTAGGGTTTTTTAATAATCTATGGCTTCTAGAAGCAGCACTATCCCCTCATGCAGAATACTTCCAAACAAACTGTTCCTTAAATGTTAATTCAGCACATCTCAGACTTTGGTACCAACAAGCAAAGGGATTAAAAGAGCCCAGAAAGAGCCTTCAATAAAAATGAAAATTTTGAAAGCCCCTAAACTCAGATTTGTGTGTGTGTGTGTGTGTGTGTGTGTGTGTTATGTGACAAGTGTGTATTTGAGTAAAGCAGAGATTTTAATGATACATCTACTTACAGAAAAGAGGACCTAGTAAATTGTTGCCTAGAGGATACCAAGACTTTGCATGGTCTGGAGTTTCTTTTTGGTGGTGGTCAAATACTGAATTCCCCAATATATGTTCCCTGGCCTTAGGGAGGCTAGGATTGCATGGCCATTTCTGGGCACCTGAGGTCATAAACTCATTCACTTATCAGGAAATGTTTGTATTTTGAGTTAAACACTAAGCTACATGCTAAGGATGAAAATATGAGTTATAATCTTGGATCTCAAATGTTCATATTTGGAGATGGGGAAGGAAAATAGGGGTCACAAATATATCAGCATACAACTACAACAACTCTGCTATGACAGGTGACCACATACAGGAAAGACTAAGAAAACTACCTCAGCTAGGGGGAGGGGGGCAAATGGAACCATTCAAACACTCCTTTATCCTTTCTCCCCATTATACTTATTACATTACTGTACTCTCTTACTCAGCTACATTGTAATCTATGGATCCCTTCAGAATCACTGTTTTATTTGCTTCTTTATCAGGGTCCCACCAGAGAAAAAAGATCTAGTATGACCTATGTGTGCACAAACTTGCACATATACAAATATAAATCCACAGTTTTACACACATATACACACAAGTACACACCAAGCTTGGCAAGCACGTATGTAGAGCAGGCTGTCGGTGAGGACGAATGAAAATGCTTCAGTCCTGCAGATTATGTCTGTTCTTTTGTGACTCGGTTATCTCACTCAGACATAATATGCAGTCACTGATAATGGGATACTAACCCCAGAAAGCTCTGAACACCCCAGAAACAACTCACAGACTGCGTGAAGTTCAAGAAAAAAAATTATGCTCAATCCTTACACACCAAGAAAACTTTGACTAATTTCAGTTTTACATGTACTTTTTGCTCATTGTAACTGTAAGACCTTAATGCATACTATCAAACCTTTGTGGGGGGGGGGGGGAAACAAGCACTGACTGACAAAAATGTATTCGTATACTTTTATGCAAAAATGCTTAAAATTTGTTCTTTTATCTTTGTTTTTTAAAATAAAGCTGTTCAAAAAAGAAAAGAAAAGGAAAAAAGAAAATGCTTCAGTCCACAGAGGACACTCATTTTTCCTCTGGAAAACCTAGGCTCTACTCTTCATGCATTTCAACAGATTGGGTCAGGAGCTCACTTCATTCAGAATGTCCTCTAACAGAGACAGAGAAAGCTGATCTTTTTTTAAGTATTTGCATTTCAAATGTTATCCCCTTCCCTGGCTTACCCCCTCCCATCCTCCCACACTCTGCAACTATGAGGATGCTCCCCCTCCCATCCACCTACTTCCAACTCCCCACCCTGGCATTCCCCTACACTGGGGTATTGAGCCTTCACAGGACCAGGGCCTTCTCTTCCTGAGATGCCAGACAATGCCATCCTCTGTGACATATGCAGCTGGAGCCATGGGACCCCGCCCCCTCCATATGTGCTCTTTGGTTGGTGTTTTAGTCCTGGAAGCTCTGGAGAGTCTGGTTGGTTGATAATGTTGTTCTTCCTATGGGGTTACAAACCCCTTCAGCTCCTTCAGTCCTTTCTCTAACTCCTCCTTTGGGGTCCCTCTGCTCAGTCTCATGGTTAGCTGCAAGCATCCTCATCTGTATCACTAAAGCTCTGGCAGAGCCTCTCAGGAGACATCCATATCAGGCTCCTGTCATAAAGCATAAATCTTGGCATTAGCAATAGTGACTAGCTTTGGTGGTTGCATATGGTATCCCCAGATGGGGCAGTCTCTGGAAGGCCTTTCCCTCAGTTTCTGCTCCACTCTTTGGTTCTGTATTTCCTTTAGTCAGGATCAATTCTTGGTTAAAATTTTGAGAAGGATGGGTAGCCGCATCCCCCAATCTGGGGCTTTGTCTAACCTCTGAATATGGTCTCTACAGGTTCTTCCTGCCCTTTGTTGGATATTTCAGCTAATCTCATTCCTGTTGGGTCCTGGGAGCCTTTTGCTTTTCTGGCATCTGAGAAATGATGGTGGCTAGTTCCCTACCCTCCATTGATACATTCATCAGTTCAAATTTCTGACCCTCTCTATGTCATCCCTGTCTCCTCTCATACCAGATTTTCCCTTCCCCTTTCTCTCTTCCTCCAAAGTCCTTCCCACCCACCCTCTATCTCCTGTGAGTATTCTGTTCCCCCTTCTAAGAAGGACTGATGCATCCACATTTTGTTCTCTCTTCTTCTTGAGCTTCATATGGTCTATGAATTGTTTCTTGGATATTCTGAACTTTTGGACTAATATCCACTTATTAGTGAGTACATGCCATGCATGTGTTCTTTTGTGACTGGGTTACCTCACTAAGGATGAGATTTTCTAGTTCCATCCATTTGCCTGCAAATTTCATAAAGTCCTTGTTTCTAATAGCTGATTAGTACTCCACTGTATAAGTGTACCACCTTTTCTGTATCCATTCCTCTGTTGAAGGACATCTTGTTTCTTTCCAGAGACAGCTGATTAAAGACATTAGTCACATTTATAAGATGTTTTTTTACAGCAACAACCTGGAAATATTTAGACTGACCAAATTGGGATTAGAATGTGGCCACACTCACCCGTCTCTTCTCTCCATCTTCTCAGGATGCAGGTTAGGTAGCAATGAGTAGCATTTTCCCATGGGCTCTACAAGGTGATACTCATACTTCACCCCCCTCCTTTGCTTTTCTATTCCACCACTCCTGACTGTGCAGAGTCTTTACCTTACCTAGAACTGACTATTGGATAATATGTGGTGGGTGTTCAGATATAAGTTCTCCTTAATGAACAACCAGACTAATATAGTATATGTAAGGGAAAAGGTAAGATCACATAGCCACGTGCAAACAGAATTAGCACAAACTTCATTAGTTTAGGAATTATTTGGGAATGTTGGAGCACTGAAGACTAATAAAGCCTTAATTCCTAATTTTTGCTTCTCTTTTCTTGATTTGAGTGTATGAAATAGATATTTCATAATCAGTCGGAAATATAGGTCACGCTACCTTAAGCAATTTTCTAGTATGCTTTCTGCTTCTCTGATAAACACCATGGCCAAAAGCATCTGGGGGGGTGGGGTTTTTTCATCTTCTAAGTTACAGTATCATCAAGCAAATCCAGGATAGGAACTTAAGGTAAGAGCTTGATGCAACAATCATGGGGAATTACTGCCTACTTAATTCCTCTGTCTTGCTCTGCTCTTTCTCATACAAGCGAGGTTCACATTCCCAAGAATGTGACTCATCACCGTGGACAGGATTCTTCCAGATCAGTTCGTAGCAAAGAACATGCCTCACAGATAAACTTGCAGGCCAGTCTGATGGAGGTAATTCTTCAGTTCAGTTCTTGTCCTCACAGGCACATCAAGTTGACAACTACAATAAGTCACCATAAGCAATTTCAGAACCACTTTGAACCTTCGTTTCTACACCTGGAGTTCCTTACTTTAGAGAGATGTTGGGAGGCTAAGATGAGAAAATACAGAAATATGTAGCACAAAGCCAAGCGTAAAGTTTCAAGGTCTGAAAATCTGAATATGTTTGCCTACCAGACAAAATAGGAGATCGAGATAAGTAAGGATCTTGTGACTCTTGCCTTTGAAGACCACACAACCGAATGAGAAACTGATGTGGAAACAGTGTGGCCGTGGTATAGAAATCCAATAGGAGGGAATAGCCAAGAAAGAGTGAGTATGGCAGCCTGGGGCTTCACAGTAGAAATTCATATAAGCCATATTATTTTCATGGTCAAAATAATCAGGAAGGGCATCCAAGCATAGTGACAAGCATGCGGAGAGACAGAACTATAGAAGAGCACACTGTGGAAGAAAGAGGGGCAAGCGGACTGGTGTGGGTGTCAGTGTGGGAGGGGAAGGGAAGGGAAGACCACCAGACTGAGAGAAGATGAGAAACAAAGTATCTCCTGAAGCTGGTAAGGCCTGCTACAGAGTTTGGGCTTTATCCTGAAGACTGAGAGGCGGACTTCCAACTCTGTTTTTGGCCACAGAGTGAGACTGTGTTGTAAATTGATAAAGCAACATTTGTAGTCATTTGTCTACCAGCCAGACATAACAAATGCACCCTCCCCCCATGGATATGCTCCTCGCCAGGATCTTTAGTAATCAGGGCAGTGTGGAACCAGGGGATTACATATAACAAAAGCCAGTCAACCATAGCACCCAACCCAGCTTGTCTCCTTATACCACCGTGTGGCTGGACGTGCAGAAGGCTGGGGAAGATAGAAACGTTTCTTAGCTAAATTAATATTTCCCCAAGTCTTCCCTGTCTTCTCCCCTCCACACATGCAAGCTCTACACGACTTTACATGCCGACTATTCCCTCTTCCTGTCAGTGTTTGTTTCTCTTGGCTTCCAGGACACGCCTTCTCCTGGTTGCTTTCCCACCTCTCTGGATGACACTTCTCAGCCTCCTCTGCTGGTTCTTCTCCAAGTGGGATCTCCAGGCTTCAGCATTGGGACCTCTCCCCTCCTCCTGGAAACTTCATCCAAATCTACTACTTTAAATATCATCTGTAGCCTGACAATTTCCAAATTTATGTCCCCAGCCTAGACCTCTCTGCTGGATTCCAGGATTTGTAAAATTGCCTGCTTGGTATTTTGACTTGAGATGTCAGACATCTCAAACTAAGATGGATAAAACCAAACTTTTGGCATTCTAAGCCAATCTTGTCCAGCAGACATAAACCACACTAATCATTTTAAAACGTAAATCACCTCATTCCTCTGCTCCAGTCTACCCAGGGTCCCACATTTCATTCGCACTGGAGCTAAAGTCCATATAGGTCCTTTCAAAGCCTAAACTCTCCAATTTCCTCTTGATAATCGCTCCTTGACACTCTCTCCACCTTACAAATTCCCTTTTCAAACAGTGGCTTCCATGTTTGTCCTCGGATCCATCCAACACCTATTAGCCACACCTTTCCAGGGACTGTGCCCTCTGCTAAGGATCTTCATCCCTGAGATGATCTCAGCTCAGACACCACTACTCCAGTTACAGCAACCTAGCCCAGCTTATGTAAAACACTGGTACTTATGTCGCCAATAGCCTTTCCAGAAAAGGTTACCTTCTCGCTCACCTTCTAGATTTATCTTCTCCATTGCACTGATCCTCATCTGATGTTTCATTTTCACTGGTTAATGTTACCAGTCTGTCTCCCCTCCCATCACATAACAATAAACTATAACAAGCAGGGGAGAGGGAACTTTCTATTTTTCTTTTTTGTTCACGGATCTCTCCCTGGTCCCCAAAACAGAACCTGGCATGGAAAACCCAGTGAATTTTTTTGTATTCTTATTAATATATATTAATTTTAAAAGGGGTTTTATTACTACATACATACATACATATATGTGGGGCGCCGCCCTACATGCCATTGCAAGATGGCGCTGGTTTCCGTTAAGGAACAACGGTAAATAACCAGAGCATGCCCGCCTAAAGCCTAGCCACGCCCCTAGACCCGGGTGCTCGCTTCTGACATCACATGGCATGATTTGGCCCTAGCCCATCAGGAGGCGCCACGTCCGAGGCGAGACAAAACCCCTATATAAGGGGAGGGTTTGGTGCACTCAGGGTCTCCGCTTTGTATAGCTTTGGCTCTCCCTCTCAAGAGTTATTAAAGCTTGCTACAGAAGGATCCTGTGTGTGCTGCGTCGTTCTTGCGGGCGAGATGACTTGCGCGGGACACATATAATGTACTTTAATCTTATCCAGTCCTTCTGTGATCCTCTCTTAGTTACTTACCCTTGTTTTTAATTTATGGATTAAGGTAGAAAGTACTAGACCTTGAGTGTGAAGATGAAGCTATGTAGGTTTCAGTATAGACTCCATGACTTATTTGCTTCTTAACTTTGGGTAAATAATCCAACCTCTTGGTCTTGGCTTCCTAATCTGTATCAGAGTAATTAGGATTATGTAAAAAAAAAAAAAAAAAAAAAAAAAAAACCCATGGTATAATAAGCCTTTAAATAGAGGTTATCATTTACTTTATTTAAGTGTATCAAAATAAAGAGCCAGCAATAGAATAAGAACTTCATAAATTGTTAAGTTGTTCTAAACCAAAATACAAATCATAAAAAATAAATATTTAAAATATACATTTAAAACCACTATCATCCACATATACCATATTTAGCATCTTAAACTCAATGCATAGTTAAGGTCTGGATCTATTCTTTTATTTATAATGATGGGTTAACAGTTTGTATTTTTACATCAGAAATTCATTTGTGAAATAAGTCCACAATCAGTTATTAAGTACATACTGTGTGCCAAGCACTATTCTAGTCCCCAGAGATGAACCAATGGACAATAAGGACACATGTTTCAATATGCTCATTAAATAACATGTTGGGGAAAGAAACAAGTATACTGAAACACTGTGTGGTAAAGAAAAACACAGTGGAACAGTGGAATAGTGAATAAATGGTTGTCATTGTTAAAATATGTCTTATTTATTCTTACAGAATTTTATACAAGGTTATCAACCCCAATCGGATCATTCTCCTACAGCTCCTTCCAAACCGCTGCCCCTCTCTTGCTCTTAACTTCACATACTCTTCTCCTGTTGGCAGCACTCCGTGTCCAAAATTTATTGGAGTTTTTGATGCAATGGTCTGATGAAAATGACAGCAGATTAGAAGACCAAAGAATTAACCTCAAGGATAGGCTGGGAAATTGTAGCACATGCGTAGCAAACAGTACTGGAGTGCCCAAAGAAAGACACAAGTGCAGTGTGTTCAAGGAGCTAAATGTGCCTAGAGCTGAGAGAACCACAGGTGAAAAAATCCAAAATTGGTGACAGGGATCAGAATAGGTAAGGAGTTACAGGCTCTAACTAAACTCCCACCCACCAGGTCCTTTCCAATGACCAGGACATACGTTTTGGGATTCTACTACTGGTATTTGATTAATATTCTGGCACATTTCATCTGAGGCTTTTTTTGTAATTTATCAGTTTTCTTGCTTCATTATAATCCTACCATAGGCACAACCCTAAATTTTGCTTTTGATATCTACTCTATCATACTAACTTTGCTCATTAGTAATTCTTTCAGTATGGATATTTAATGATGGTGTGATTTATTGTTCACTATGTTGGGGTAATTTTTAATATGTTGTAACATATTTATGATTCTTCATTCTTATATTTTGTAAGTGCTAAGACATGGATTAAGATAATAGATCAGGCTACCTCACCAGCTAACCACTCCGAATGTCTAGAAAGAGAAAAACACAAAACAAATACATAGGAAGATGAGAAGAAGAGTAGAAAACAGAAGAAAAAAGTCAACCTGCATGTAACATGTGTGTGGTGAGCTCCAAACACATGTCATCCTGCATGTAACATATGTATGGTGAGCTTCAAACACATGTCATCCTGCATGCAACATGTGTGCAGTGAGCTCCAAACACATGTCATCCTGCATGTAATGTGCACAGTGAGCTTTATACATATGCTAAAGGTTATAGTTGCCAGTCTCACAAAGATGAACAAGATGTATAATAATTCATCTCGTTATTCGTGAATCATATTTGCAAAAACTCTCACTTTTTAACTTGTAACCCCCAAATCAATGCTAGAGTGATTTTGTAGTTATTTACAGGCAAAACCAGATTAATGAAAAAGTCTTCTCTACCTCCTTAAAGTCAAGCAACACTGTACTTATCTAAGCTGTCATACTACAGAAGATGTATCTTTTCATGGCCTTCACACAGCATCTTTCTTAGTTAAGGCAATTTGTTCCTTTTATTGTTTAACTGATTGCACTGTTTGAAATTATCTCTAACCACAGCACTGTCTGGTGTTCCTAAGCACAAGAAAGTGTTGTTGCCTGATTGGGAAGATAAATCTATTAGATAAGCTTCACTTCACCATGAGTTCAATGTTAATGAATCAACAATATGTATTATACAAAGTGTCTTTCAATAGAAATGTTAATAAGACAAGGCTAATAATCGGTTATACAAAACTCTGTAACCAGAGACTCACTGGCACCTAAACCTGTATTTCCTGACGAGCCAGAGTTCTTATTTGCTAACTCCATCTTGCAGTAACTTAACTGTGATAGCAAGAATTGACTGCAGTGTTTGCCCTCGAGCAGAGCATGAATTATCAAATACTAAATAATGCTGCACAACTACAAAAGCAACTCGGGTCATCGAAAGCCTGAAAAATATTGTGCCAATGTATTCTTTAAATGCTACAAACCCTGTTTCTGCATTTTTTCAGTGTTGAGAATCATCTAAATATAATGTACAAGTCTAAGCCCTCAAGCTCCTAAAGAGATGAAAGGGGAATTTGTGGTATTTTTACCCACCAATTTGTCTGAACAGTCAATCAGAGTGTGCTTTTCCTTTATGTAGACATCACTATGAATTCTTTTCTCTTTTGTTGTTGTTATTTTCTTAAGTGCTTTTGGAATCCCCTGCAGGGACCAATACTACATCATCTGTTTTATGAAGGGAAATCTGTTTTAAATCTGACAAGTCAAACCTTCATGATTTAAATACATTTTTCAATTTTCTTTTAGAAATGTTCATCTGTTTCTAGTCTCATTTTCACCCTTTCCAAAGAAACATACTAATAATTAGCCGGTAAGAAGTATCAACACACAAAATTAATTTTTAAAAAAGTAGTTGAGACAAATGGTTGACTAAACACTTTGAAAACTTGTTGTTCATTTTTAGAAAAGTGTCCTTTCGGAAGTAATTTCCTTTTTAATTGCATTAAGCAACAGGATACTTCTTACAAATAAACATGACCTTCTGTTGTAATTATTCTCCCTTACTCGCATATTTAGTGAAACGTTCCTCTGTCGAACCCTTACTGTAGTTCTGAGACCTTTGAAAACGCTGAAACCCAAGGGTTGATGGAAGTCTCAAATACTGAAGCACTTTTTTTTTTTTTAATTCTTGCTGCTTTTGTAGATGAGGCTAGAAGTTCCCAAACCATTTTTGAGTCAAAGGCCATGAGAGGGTTGAAAATGGATTCTAAAAGCCAGTTCTTCTGAAAGTGTGTATCATTGACCGTAACTCCCATTGGTCTCGGCTATGATAAAGAGGAAGAAAAAGATACCAGTTTGCCAGGAGCAAATTTTCCAGCATATACCAGCATACTTTTTAAGGATACTTTTTTGAGGCCCTGGGTTAGTAATATCCAGTTTTAGACAAAGAGAAAGAAAGGGAAAGAAAGGGGGCATTTTCTTTCACTGGAAAAAAGAAAAGAAAAAGAAAGTCACAGTTAATGAGTGGCGACGAGCAGAGAGAGAGCTAGAAGCAGGGATTCCCAGTTCTCTTATTTCACATTTATTTTTCTTGTGCGGCCATCTTTTCTATGTGCTGCCATTGTTTTCCTTGATCATGGGTATGACATACTTCACAAAAACCACTTCAAAATCTCCTTAGTATCACTGAGAAGTTAAATTTCAAGCTTTTTGTCACTTCGTGCAACAGAAGAAGAGCCAGGTTTTAATTCACATTGATTAAAAAGTGAAAGATTAGCTTTAGGTGCTCTTAGTATTCTATTATTTCATGTCATTAAAAGCAAATGAACAAGTTAAGATAGAAACAGGACTTCTGTATTTAGTCTCATCAACAATTTGGATAAAAGGAAATGTTGGTTATTCATGTTAGTGTCAGGATGCTAGCAAGGCTTTGGGAGGTGGTGTAGAATTAGCACCTTAGATTACAAAGAGGTTTGGAGTCTCCATAATGGCAGCTATTGAGACATTGTTTTTGCCTTGTGTTTGTTTTGTTGTTGTTATTTAAAACAATTTCCTCTCCAATGTTCCTCTCCAATGTCCACTTATTGACTTGCATGAAATGTAATGATTTTTTAAAACAATCATTTGAAGTAATGATTGTGTTTTTTGTCTTCACCTTTAATTACATTTGTTTATGTGTCTTGTGCTCATATGTGAAGGTCAGAAACTCACAGGAGTCGGTTGTCACTTTCTACCATATACTTAACTTAAACTTGTCAGGCTTAGTGGCAAGTTTCTTTACTCTGAGCCATTTCATTTGACCTCTAACAGTTTTTAATAGTCTTCAGGTATCAGTGAGAAACCCTTATGAGTTCAAGTGATTATAAACTAGAATATAGATTTATATTGCTCTTCAAAACAATCTTTATTTTTTTTTTATTTTCTGGATTCGTTCATGCACAGGATCATGCGTCATGTCTCATGTTCAAGCTACAAGCTCTCTGAGGACAAGATGTATGCCAACATGTCTCCAACCTTTCCAGAGCCTGTACAGATCCACTCAACACAAAGCAAACCTCTTGGTTTAGAATCACTGTCTAACATGAGTTTTGATTACTTTCCTGATGCCACTCAAACAACATAATCTAGTCTCCTGTTTTGTGAAATATTGGTGAGGGTTCTGTGGCTAGCTTGTCCTATACCAGAATGTGAAATATGCTTGACTATGCACACACTTGGCTTCTAGATTTGAAATCATTAGAGCTCCTTGGCTTGTGTAGCTAACTCATGCTTATAACCTACCTTGTTTCTTAAGTTCCCATCTTCTTATTTCTTCTTAATGAATTAATTAATCAAGAAAGAAAGAGGAAATAAAGAAGAAAGAAAGGAAGGAAGGAAGGAAGGAAGGAAGGAAGGAAGGAAGGAAGAAAGAAGATATTTGAAGCCCCTAGTTCTGTGGGCAACAAACATCCTGGTTGCATTGTTCCACCCCATCGTCAATCCTCTACAATAAAATAATTAAAGAATCTCTCCAGTTAAGATTCACATGGGACCATTGGTATTTTGAAGGTTTATGAACACAGAAGCTGTCCTCTTGTATCCCTGCTAATGTTAAGACACTGGAAACCTTCACTTCTTCCAAGTACTTTGTTTCCCTCTACTCCTCTGTTCCCGGTGCTGACCTCACAGTGGCTGACTGCACTCAGGAAATGTTGGTCAGTAAGGACTTCAGTTGAGTCACTGCTTGTTTATCCTTGCTTTACAATTGAACATCTGGACTTCTTAAGGAAGCTCTGACAAAAGTAATATCCAGGAAATTATTCGGTCAGTGTAGTCTTACATTACCCAGCAGGAGACATATAAAGGTATAGATTTATGTTAAGGCAATACATGATAGACAGGGAGAGGAGGTGGGGAAAAGGAGAGGAAACAGAAGAGGAGAAGTCAGGGAGAGGGAGGAAGAGGAGGAGTCGAGAGAGGGAGGGGAGAACGGCTCAGGAACAGGAGGACTGTTCATGGCAAGTGAGAGGGTTTCTTAGGAGGGGAATAGAGAGTATAATGGTAAATCTGCCCAAAATAGACCGCAGTTTGTTTTACTAATCACTGAGTCATGTTTTCATTGAATGGGTTTATTTGGGTTGAAGAGAAAAATGCAACAGATTGGGGACGGGTTGAAAAGAATATTGCAACATAAAGGAAAGGAGAAGGAAAGAAGGAAGGAGATAGAAAGGGGAGGAAAGAAGAAAAATTCTTGTGGTTAAAAAAAAAAAAAAAAACCCAACCAACAGTACAATAATAATTCCACAATACATAGAGAGATTACATTTCATATTACACCTTAAATTCATATAACTTTTATTTGACCCTCAGTACCAACGTGTGGAAAGTAAAATTGCTGTCATTTTGCTGCAGAAACAGTGAGAAACTGCAGGGAATATCTGCAACAGGTTTTCACAAGCCTTAACTCCCAGATGGGAGACAAGGTGATTTCTAGTGCCACAAAGCAGACATTTGGGTCTGGCCAGCGACAGCTGCTTGACAACTGTTTGTTGGTTAGAAAAATTAGATGCATATTCAAAACAAAACAGTGAAAAGAATGACAGCTCAGTGTTTTTATTTTCAGTTTTGCTTCACCTGGATTTACCTAAATGTGTTTGAACAGTGGACACTACTTTTCAAGGATTATCTTCAAATAAAGAATAGTCTTTCATGGATCAAATTCCAGGAAATGTCGCCATGCACAGTGAGTTGCGCCAAAGAAAACCCACATTGCTCTACAGGTTGGAAAATATTGTTCGAATTCTCTAGCACATTCTGAGGTCCTGAAGGCTCTCAGATTCATTCAGTGGCCTGAATAAATTTTAGCCAGAAGGATTAAAGAAGAAAGTAGAGATCATAAAAGATTTAAAAGTTCTGTTATTTCCTGACATTGTGGGCATATTAACCTGCTAAGTAGTTTGGAGAATATCATGGCTCAAAGTTCCCTCATAGTCTATTTTTCTCACACAGAATGAAAATCAATTTGCCATCTTTATCACATTTTCAAGGTACAAATACAACTCTTTAGCTCAAATATCAACAGATTTTCTTAGAGTTTAGGAACAGAAAGCAATCTCGAACACTGCTCAGTGACCTAGTTTTATAAGCACAGAAAGGTTCAGGAATTCTAAAACGTTTTGAACTCAAAATATCTGTTTTATATTTTGGAAAGCAACTATTTTTTAAAAGTTCCATTCCTTCAGAAATGTTGACAATGGCCAAATTATGGAGTCATCTTTAATGCTTATCAATAAGTTAAAGGAGTAAAAAAAAAAGTGATATATGCAGACAGACAGACAGATAGACAGAAGGACAAAGAGGGATGGAATTGGGGAGATAGATAAAAGGGAGAGAGAGAGAGAGAGAGAGAGAGAGAGAGAGAGAATTGTTTTTATTCAGCCACAAACAACAATGAAATCATAACATCTTCAGGAAAATGGAAAAAACTCGGATTATCATGCTAAGTGAAATAAGCCAGAGTAATAACCAAAGCAGTCGCATGTTTTCTCCTATGTGGAATCAAGAGACAAATAAAAGAACATAAAAGAGGAAACAGAACTACTATGGCTGTGGAAGGGGAAAGGGGGAAAAGAGATGAAGCTTAAGGTAAGAGAGAGGGAAGAAGTAAATGTAATCAGTGTGTAATATAAGCATATACAAAACTGCCAGAAAAAAAACCTGTTACTCTCTGTGGGTCATAAATGCCAAAAAAATTGTTAACCATGATCTTATTCATATTTAGTCATCTGTTTTTTCATGAGCAATTCAGATAACTCTGGTTTCTCAAAAGAGGTGTCACAAGTAGTTATGATTATTGATTCTCGCTTAGTATGAAAAGTATTAAGAAAGAAATAAACAAACATCAGAGTATCTCCCAATAGTCTAAGAATGTCCTCATCTTTGGGCTATAGAGATAGCTGCATCTGTAAATGCCAACCATGCAAGCATGAAGACCTGAATCTGAATCTCACGCACCTACGTAAACAGTTGGCATGGCAACAAGCCCCTCCTTTGCCATCATTCTTCTCATTTATACATTCTCACACACATATCACCACCACATTCTGCTCATTCATATACTCTACACACACCACTACCACCACCACCATCACAACCACCTTCTGCTCATTCATATACTCTACACACACACACATACACACACACACACACACCACCACCACCACCACCACCACCACCACCACCACCACCACCTTCTGCTCATTCATATACTCTACACACACACACACACACACACACACACACACACACCACCACCACCACCACCACCACCACCACCTTCTGCTCATTCATTCATTCCCACATACACACCACTACCACCACATTTTTCTCATTCATACATTCTCACACACACACACACACACACACACACACACACACACACACACACACACACACACGACCACCAACACCACTACCTTCTGCTCATTCATACATTTTCCCCACAATACCACTACCACGACATTCTTCTCATCCATACATCACACACATACCACCACCACCACCACCAGCACCACCACCACATTCCGCTCATTCACACATTTTCTCTCCCCACCCCCAGTTTCTGAGACTGGATCTAACTGTGTATCACGAGCTTTCTTTCAACTTGTGATCAATTTCCATGCCTCCTCCTACTGAGGGTTGGAAATATAAACACAAGCCACCATACCCAACTTGAATTTCTCTTTTAACATTTCAAGGGAACTACAGAATCTTTATGCTAACAATATAAATGTTATTTGGACTTGTCAGTCTATTATCTCCCTATAACATAACCCAAATGTTAGTCAGAAGATTCTTTTCTTTCTTTACACTCTACCTCCCCAGAAAAGTATCTGCTCTCATTACTGCAGCGATCTAGGTGGATAACAGTCTTGACTCCTTTCATGCACTCCTATATTTAACCTGATGACTCCAGATATTTCTGTGTGAATGTCACACTAGTGTGCTTTCATTTGTCGTGACTAAAATGTCAGTCACTGTTGACCCACTGTAGCCTCTGCTCATCACCTTCCGTCTTTCTAAGTAAAAGAAACAAAGTCCCACTTCAAGCAGGAAATGAACTGATTCTAAGACTCCGTGGCCTAGAACCCTGGATCACTAGGATCTCTGGAGGAGCAGCCTCAAGAGAATTAGCAGAAACCAATGGAAACTACATCTCTACTATAGACCCAGTCTGCCAAGGAAGCCGGCTTTCTACCATGCAAAGTGAATGCTTGCTTTTGTGTCTCTAATTCCATAACTCTGCCACAGATAAAGGTCTCTGACTATCCAGTGATTCTTTCCATCACTGAGCTAAAATTCCAGACGAGAACATCGGACGGGCTGGGTTAGGGCACAGACTTACCTACTGCGTGCAGACGTTTAGAGAGGGATGATCTGCTCGGAGCATATACTTGCACCTATTATGGGCAAATACAAGGATATTAACAAGTTTACTATACAGTAGAGCAGAACACACACACATGCACATGTACACGTGCACACATCTTACGATGGAGTCTGGGAAATTCCTACGATTTGCTATCCACAAGTGGGAGGCTCAGAAAATCCAACAATGTGGCTCCATTCTACATCAGAAAGCATAGGAACCAGGCATTGGCAGTGTAATTTCTAATCCAAAGACAGGAAAGACCAAATTTCAGGTCTTAGGCAAGTGGACACATGAAATTATTCTTTCCTTTTCTTTATTCTCCTCTATTACTGACCTTGACAGACTAGATGATCTCAAAGACCAATCTCGTATCACATTTCAGGTCATCTGCTTTACCAAATCCATGGGCTAAACTGTTTAATAACTGTTTAAGAAACACTTTTAATTACATACCCAAAAATAATGTTCAGATAATACAACTAAGTCAGACCGACCCATGCAATTACCAGTAACAATAGAACCTTGTCGTTTTAGATGATAAGCATTCAAATTAATTCATGTCTACCTTTCCCCATGACTAATTTTCCCTCTTGACCACCTTCCTTTTGTTATTCTCAAATCTGCTTGCAGCTGGTTGATGATGCTACTATATACTAGTCAAAACATGGAGAGTAAGTAATTAGTTCCAGTTATTACAGTTACAACCCATATACCTAAGACCCAAGAAACACTGTAGAAGAAGGGATGATACTCTGAGAACCAGAGGAAAGGGATGCCTGCTACAAGATAATACCTTCTAGACATGACTGGGACTTCATTTTTTGTTATCCCCCCACACACACTCCTTGCTATGTGCATAGGAAAGTATGATATGGAGAGGGGAAGTTCTATGTCGTTCACCAATTTGAATCAAAGCACCAGTATTGTAGATAGCCAACACTGATTAAACAGATGGTTGTATCTTCTGACCCTCCTCTGTTCTGTTAGCACCCAAAACATTTTGAGATATATATATATATATATATATATCCTTGTTAACACTCTTAAAACAGTATCTTGTCATCCAGACTCTCCACCACTATTAGTGTGGACTCTTTGTGTACCTCTTAAAGACATTATACCAATGTGGCAAAGCACTGAAATCCAACTTTTTCTCTGTTCTTCTGCTGAGAGTCCTGGCCTATGTCTACTCGGAAAGAGTATTCTTCCTTTCTTGGGTATTTTAGATAGAATAATAAAGGCCCTTTCTTGACTGAATTTATTTCCAGTCTTGAGTCTATGCACTATTTTACATGTTGTCATGGCATGAGATATGTTTCCTTAAAAAGATAAACTGAAGGCTAAGCCCCACAAATGTGACCTTATTTTGAAAGCGTTGTTTCAGAGGTAACTAGCAAAATATTATAAAGACCATCATGTGAAGCCAGAGACACAAAGAAAGAATACCCACGATAATGAAGGTGGGTACTGTAGTTAAGAGATCATGAGCCAATCATCTTCAGAAACTGATAGCAGAGACCTCAAATCCAGGAGAGGTAAAGCAGGACTCCCCTTGAAGTTTCACACTTAGTATAGTCCTGTCAGTGACTTGCTTTGCTGACTTTTGGCTTCCAGAACTGGGAGATGTTATGCCACATCAAGATATTATGTTATGCATCTAGAGAATATCATCCTGAGTGAGATAACCCAGTCACAAAAGAACAGACATAATATGCAGTCACTGATAGTGGGATGCTAACCCCAGAGGCTCGCACTGCCCCAGAAACAACTCACAGACTGTGTGAAGTCCAAGAAAAAAACAAAACAAACAAAAAAAAATTCATGCTCAATCCTTACACACCAAGAACACATTGACAAATTCCGGGTTACACCCTGTATTACATATACTTTTTGCTCACTGTAAAAAAAAAAAAAAAAGAAAAAAAGAAAAAAATTTATATTGATTGATATTTTCTACAACATTCTTTTCTTTCTGTTAAACTCTCTAAAATGTTTTTCTAAAGTCTTGGACAACCAGGGGACTATTGCCTGCAAATTTTTCACTGCCTTATTTACCATGTGGAAAGAGTTTGGTTAAATTTGGTGTACTAGAAACACTGTGCTTCTCCTTTAGATGTTTTGTGTACTATTGTTCTTTATAGGAAACCATATTGTGCTTTTTATTGTTTCTATGTGCCCTTTTACCAATAAAAGATGGTCTATAAAAAAAAGATATTATGTTATACCAGTTTTTGAAAACGTATACATGAGCCTATTTTCATATTTTTCACTTTGTCACGTCATGTTGAGAAAGGAGTGGGGGGAGACACAGAGATAGGGTAAGTGTAATACCTTGCCCAGCATGCTTAGCGACCATCTCTCTTGCTACTACATCCTTCTTTTCCCTTCATTGTTAACTAGAAATATTCAATTGCAAAACAGAAAATACATGGAATTTGAGAAAATCATCTCTATGCATCCAGGGCTACCTGACTGGGGTGTGTGTGTGTGTGTGTGTGTGTGTGTGATTGTACAAAGAAACTTGTAAGATAATTTTTTTCTTTATTGTATCTTACTTTTAAAACATGTGTATATGTGGACAATGAACTATGTATGCACAAGCATATACAGGGGCTCATGGAAGACAGAGAGGGTTTAAGAGCTTTAGCTATAGATGGTTAATAGCCACTTAACTTGGGTTCATGGAATTGAACTTGGGTCCTCTGAAAGAACAGCTTAAAAGACATCTTTGAAAGAATTTTTAACTGCCAGGCCATCTTTCCAGGCCCCTGTGGAATTACTATTAAGCTCAATAGTTTAAACATTATGGAAAAAGAAAACCTTGTTGTCTACAATGTGTAACCATTCATTTGCAATAAATTCAGAGATTTATATAGTAATGGCTGTCAAAATGTGCTTTGGAATTCTGTGGATAGTAAGTTAATTGTTGAGCTACAACTCTAACATGAAACATCTCATAACAACAAAAACTTCTCTGTAAAATCTTTCCATTTCTCTAAATTTTTATCCCAGAACTAACTAATAAAACAGGAACTACAAAGAGACAATATGGAATATCAGTCGAGATGCGATTATAAGCCTCGTTGGTCATCCAGCACTAATCTCCCACCAAGAGAGTGAGAAGATGATTTCAAGTAAATGAGACAGTGAGGTGAAGTTATATACTTGAGAGTGGATACTCTACTTCTGCCGTATGAACGTGCATTTCATAGATATTATGAGATCATGGAATTACCGAATGCATCATTTTATAACAAAGAAAACTTCAAGTGAAAAAAAAAACCAAATGAAATTTCTTGGAATAGCCATTCATTTGGCTTTATTACATGAATGAAATCCATGACCTTTGGCCCAAAGAACTTTTGAAATTATTCATCTTTGCTAAGAAGCTTAATCAAAGGATTTACTTTAAATGCAAATTTTTTATCTAATAACCACTTTAAACTTTTTAAGGAAGAAGAGCATCATGCTTTTGGATTTTATAGTGTTCACAAAGTCAGGCTAAAGCTGAAGCCAGTAGGCACCATCCAGCAAGAACAGAAGAAAGTGGCTACCTTTTCCTACATGCTTTTGGCCAATGTCTTTGACGTAAGAAGCTTGATACACATTTATTTTTTTAAGCGTGATGATGTGTTGTATTTTCTCCTTAAGTCTATAGCAACTGTTCTTGTTCCTAAATTTTCCAACCATCCTGAATGGTAGTTTTAGAGAAAAATAAATAAATAAAATTAATATGTGTATAATGCAATGTACAAAACTGAATGTTTTCCACATAGTTTCTGAATTTAATAGGAGAATTAATAGAGGGCAAATGATGTGTATTTATACTCGTGATTCTAAAACATATCAAATATTTGGAATAAAAAGCATAAACACCTCTAAAGTAACAGATCATTTCCAGCACTGCTTTAAAATACTGTTTTAAAAAAATGTGTTATGTGTTTACCACAGCACAAAAAGTAGAGCTGACAACCTACAGAAATCATGCTCTCTTTCTGAACCAAGCTCAGGTCATCAGGTATTGAGAAATTACCTTCCTTGCTGAGTTGTCTCACAGGTTCTTCCTACCATCACCTCATTTACTTATTGCATGTTACCACCATATTCCTCCTGCTTTATATAAGGGACTTTGAGAGATTGTCGCTTTACTCTTATGTGACTGAGCTCCTTTCCTCAAATGTGTGATTTTATTAAGAATAAGAAGCCTGTTGTTTTCCTAGTGTTCCTCTCCAATGAAACTGAGCAAATGATTCATGGGAAACTATGGCAATTAAACACAGCTATGGGTACCCATGGGAAGCTGACAATTCTTTCTTCCCTCTTCTCAGTACTTGCCAGGTTTCTTCATAAGTGGACTATGTATTGTATCTCACTGTCTTCGGTCTTGGCCGTGTAACTTAACTGTGGCAGTGGAATGAAGTGGATATGACTAAGGAGAAAGACCTCCTATGGACTCTGCTGTCTTGCCTGTCTTCGGGTACTTCTGTAATCTCCATGATGAGAATGAGCCCCATTAGTCACAAATCTCACAATGAGACATAGGGAAAATGCATATACCAAGACTTCTAGAACCTATAAAACCAACAGGTCCAAGCTGAGAGAGAGAGAGAGAGAGAGAGAGAGAGAGAGAGAGAGAGAGAGAGAGAGAGAGAGAGAGAGAAACAGAGACAGAGACAGAGAGAGAGACAGAGAGAGACAGAGAAATTTGGTGTTGTCATAAGTCAGAGCTGTTGGGAGCTAAGTATTATACATCTGAATTATTGAGATATGTAAACCTCTACACTCCGGCATACCAGCTCAACTAAATGTAGAGGTTGCCAAGTGAAAAAGCCAGTGTTAGAAAAAGTGCTATACTTCCCAAAAGGGGGGGTGTCCTAGTTGATAGGGTGGTACTATTGGAACTTTAATAAGTAAATCTTAAGACTCCTTGGGGTCATTGAGAACATGCCTTTGAATGAGATTGTAGGACCTGAGCTCACTGTGTCGCTTTCCTGGTGGAAAGATCAGCATTTCATTCAGCAATGTATTTCCATTATGAACAGTCTGTCTCAAGCCAAAAATGATGGGTACAGTTGATTACGAACCACAACCTACAGAACAATGAGTTAGAATAAATTTTTCTCTTTACAAGTAGATCAATCATGTGTATTTGTTTCAATGATAAAATGCTACTAGTCTATGAAACAATATTTTCTCCAGTTTTTATAATGCCTCCTTATTAAGCATATGCATATGTAAAAGAGTTCTCCGGCTGTTTAAGGAAACTGTAAACAAGAACGTGAGAGAAAAACATTTATTTCAATAGAAGACAGAAGGATCCCAGAGGAAGCAGCCGAGGATAAAGAACTTAAATGTAAAACAAGTTTAATGGCTATTCTCACACACATTTAAAAGGAAGACATAACATAAATCAAGAATGTGATGCTCTAAAAAGAATAATCATTTCATAAGCAATGTATGTATGAATAATAAAACCATGTTTCTGAACGAACAAGAGTCATTGCAATAATGTAGAGTACAGATGATTCTTTCACAGTGTAGGAAAAAGGACAACTATGAAAAATATGAGAGAAAAGGCTTTTAAGCCAGAACATGAACCCCTGATAAGAGTGTAAAATAGGAAAAGGAGGGAGAGATTTCAAAATAAAAGAGAATTTCCCAAAGCAGAACTATATGATTGTTTAAACTGAAAGACTGTTTTCAGTCTTCTGTGAAACGTATGTTATTTACTTTCTTCTTGATTCGGATATAGTATTAAATTTTAAATAAATATTTTTAAAATTCCAGAGATTTTCTTGTTAGATGGTTTTGCAAGTGAACAAAACATTTAGATGACACAAAACTTCCACCAGGGGTTCAGGATGCTAACAGACATCAGCAAGGCAAACCTCAAAGTTCTAAGTAAACAGTTTTGCAAAGTAAAGGTAGAATAAAAATATTTAAAATAGAAAGACTGAGAACATTTCATTTCCCAAGGCAAACATTTCAAGACATTCCTGCAGGATATGTTCCCACTACATGAAGGGGTAAACCAGGAAAAGGGAGGCATGGGATCAAAGAGTAATGGTTCCTGGCAAGCTTGGCAAAGGCAGGAAGTATTGCCTGGATCATCTCCCTGGAAGACAAAGAAAGCTGCCAGAAGACTATTCTGGGGAAGAGCAAAGTGGTGAGATTTGTATCCTCAAAAATTATTTAAATTTTGTTAGCATTCATAATGCATAA
Organism: Micromys minutus; assembly: GCF_963924665.1. Lineage (NCBI taxonomy): Eukaryota > Metazoa > Chordata > Mammalia > Rodentia > Muridae > Micromys > Micromys minutus. The sequence goes on from NC_137969.1 coordinate 15,895,119, forward strand.
GGATGACAAGGGAATTATCAACCTAGAGGAAATGACAAATAAACCTCTTGACTTTTCAGAGAACATCGACAGATGATGTAAGCATCTATTGTTCCCAGATTTTAGGATCAAACTAAAGAAAGATTAAATCGTGTTAGGGAAGGGATGTTGAAGGTTATCTGATGGGAAAGCACAGAAGCGGAGAGGTGGAACACAAGTGGGCACAAAAGAGCAAGCGGAGAGGAAAGGTAAGGGTGGGCTTAAAAAATAATAGTCAAAATCAAAGCAAACAAGCAACCATAAACAACCTTGTCCTGCTAAGTGGAGAGTCAAACGTATGTGTTACTGGTGAAACAAGTCCTAACTGTACATTTCCTTTTTTAAAATTTTATTGAATATTCTCTGTATTTACATTTCAAATGTTACACCCTTTCCTCCACTCTCCTCCCTCCTCCCCCTCAATTTGCTTCCATGAAGTTGCTCCCTCTCCCAATAACCCTCTCCATCTCAGTGCCTTGGCTGGTTGATGATGTTCTTCATCCCATGGGGTTGCAGACCCTTTCAGCTCCTTCAGTCCTTGGTCTAGCTCTTTCATGGGGTCCCCTTGTTCAGTCCAATGGTTAGCTGCAAACATCCTCATCTGTATCTATAAGACTTGGACAGAGCCTCAGAGGAGACAACCATATCTGTTTCCTGCCAGAAAACACTTCTGAGGAACTGCCAAACTGATTTCCAGAGTGGTTGTACCAGTTTACAACCCCACCAACAGTGGAGGAATGTTCCTCTTTCTCTGCATCCTCGACAGCATCTGTTGTCACCTGAGTTTTTGATCTTAGCCATTCTGACTGGTGTGTGGTAGAAACTTAGGGTTGTTTTGATTTGCATTTCCCTGATGACTAAGGATGTTGAGCATTTCTTTAGGTGCTTCTTGGCCATTTGATATTCCTCTATTGAGACATCTCTGTGTACATCTGTACCCCATTTTTAAATAGGATTCTTTGATTCTCTAGAGTCTAATTTCTTGAGTTCATTATATATATATATATATATATTGGAAATTAGCCCTCTATTAGATGTAGGATTTCCATTGAATGTTTTTAGCTCCTTTGTCAAAGATCAAGTGACCATGGGTGTGTGGGTTCCTTTCTGGGTCTTCAATTCTATTCCATTGGTCTACCTGCCTGTCTCTGTACCACTACCAGGCAGTTTTTAATCATAATTGATCTGTAATGCAGCTTGAGGTCAGGGATGGTGATTCCCCCAGAAGTTTTTTTATTGTTGAGAATGATTTTTGCTATCTTGGGTTTTTTATTATCCCAAATGGATTTGCAAATTGCTCTTTATAACTCTATGAGGAATTAAGTTGGAATTATGATGGGGATTGCATTGAATTTGTAGATTGCCCTGGGCAAGATGGCCATTTTTACTATATTAATCCTTCCAATCTATGAGCATGGGAGATCTTTCCATCTTCTGATGTCTTCTTCAATTTTATTCTTCAGAGACTTGAAGTTCTTGTTTTACAGATCCTTCACTTGCTTGGTTAGGGTCACACCAAGGTATTTTATATTCTTTGTGACTATTGTGAAGGGTGTCGATTCTCTAATTTCTTTCTCAGCCTGTTTGTCTTTTGAGTAGAGGAAGGCTGCTGATTTATTTGAGTTAATTTTATATCCATCCACTTTGCTGAAGTTGTTTATCAGATGTGAAAGTTCTCTGGTGGAATTTTGGGGTCACTTAAGTATACTATCATATCATCTGCAAATAGTGATATTTTTACTTCTTCCTTCTCAGTTTGTATCTTTTTTACCTCTTTTCGCTATCTGATTGTTCTGGCTAGTACTTCTAATACTATATTGAATAGGTAGGGAGAGAGTGGGCAGCCTTGTCTGGTCTCTGATTTTAGTGGGATTGCTTTAAGGTTCTCACCATTTAGCTTGATGTTGGCTACTAGTTTGCTGTATTTTGCTTTTACTATGTTTAAGTATGAGCCTTAAATTCCTGACCTTTCCAAGACTTTTAATATGAAGCTATGTTGAATTTTGTAAAATACTTTCTCAGCATTTAGTGATATGATCACTTTTTTTCTTTGAGATTGTTTCTATAGTGGGTGACATTGATGGATTTCTATATATTGAACCATACTTGCATCCCTGGGATGAAGCTTACTTGATCATGGCGAATGGTCTTTTTGATGAGTTCTTGGATTTGGTTTGCAATAATTTCATTGAGTATTTTTGTATCAATGTTCATAAGGAAATTGGTCTAAAGTTCTCTTTATTTGTATGGTCTTTGTGTGGTTTAGGAATGAGCATAATTGTGGTTTCGAAGAATGAATTGGGTAGTGTTCCCTCTGCTTTTATTTTGTGGAATAGTTTGGAGAGTATTGGTATTAGGTCTATTAGGTCTATTATGAAGGTATGACAGAATTCTGCACTAAACCCATATGGTCCTTGGGTTTTTTTTTTTTTTGTTTTGTTTTGTTTTTTTTTTTTTTTTGTTATGTTTTGTTTTGTTTTGGGGGGTTTTTTGGGGGAGGTTTTTGAAGACTGCTTCTATTTCTTTAAGGGTTATGGGGCTGTTTAGATAGTTTATCTGATCCTGATTTAACTTTGGTACCTGGTATGTGTCTCGAAAATTGTCCATTTCCTCTAGATTTTCTAGTTTTGTTAAGTATAGGTTTTTCTAGTAGGATCTGATGATTTCTTGAATTTCCTCAGTTTCTGTTGTCATGTCTCTTCTCTCATTTCTGATTTTGTTAATTTGTATACTCTCTCTGTGCCCTCTAGTTAGTCTGGCTAAGGGTTTATCAATCTTGTTGATTTTCTCAAAGTACCAGCTCTTGGTTTTGCTGATTCTTTTTAGTTCTATTTGGTTGGTTTCAGCTCTAAATTTGATTATTTCCTGCTGTCTACTTCTCCTGGCTATATCTGCTTCTTTTTGTTTTAGAACTTTTAGTTGTACTTTCAAGTTGTTAGTGTATGCTCTCTCCAGTTTCTTTTTGGAGGTGCTCAGCGCTATGAGTTTTTCTTTTAGTACAGCTTTCACTGTGTCCCATAATTTTGGGTATCTTGTGCTTTCATTTTTGTTAATTTCTGAAAAGTCTTTGGTTTCTTCCTTAACCAAGCTATTATTGAATAGAACACTGTTTAACTTTCTTGTGTATGTGGGCTTTCTGTTGTTTTTGTTGTTATTAAAGAATAGCTTTAGTCCGTGGTGATCTGATAGAATGCATGAAATTATTTCTTTCTTCTTGTATCTGTTGAGGCCTGTTTTGTGACCGACTATATGGTCAGTTTTGGAGAAGGTGCCATGAGGCTGAGAATAAGGTACATTCTTTTATTTTAGGATGACACTTTCTATAGATGTCTGTTAAATCCATTTGGTTCAGAACTTCTGCTATTTTCACTGTGTCTCTGTTCAGTTTCTGCATCCATGATCTGTCCATTGATGAGAGTGTTCATCGTGGTTTGCTAGTGCTGTTGTGGAAACAGAAATTAAACACTTCTCACACCTCTAAGGCTCAGCAGAGGTGGTGTCACTCTGAAGCTTCTTTTGTTCCTTGGCTTGTGGAAGGTTGGTCTTTCACAGAGCCCCTAATGATCTGTTGTCAGTGGGCTCACATCCCAGTATTTATGTGATCAAATTTCTTCTTCTTATAAAGACGCCATCCATATTGGGCCATGGCCTATTTAATGACCTCACTTTGACTGAACTCTTATCTCTGAATAGTCATAGTCTGAGGTACTTGGACTATGAACTTCACATGAACATGGGCAGTGTTTTAGCTATAGCAATCACAAATTTATTTTTGATATGCACAAAAATAATGTTATAGTTATTGTACTGGGTTGTTTTGTATGACTTGACACAAGCTAGAGTTAGTCATCAGAGAGGAAGTAGCCTCAGTTGAGGAAATACCTAAATGAAAACCAGCTCTAAGGGTTTTTGTCTTTTCAATTAGTGATCAATGGGGAGGTCGCAGCCCATTGTGGGTAGTGCCATCCTTGGGCTGGTGGTCCTTGGTTCTATAAGGAAATAGGCTGAACAAGCAAGGAAGAGCAAGCCAGTACAGTAAGCAGCACCCCATCATGGCCTATGCATCAGCTCCTGCATCCAGGTTCATTCCCTGTTTTAGTTTTTGTCATGACTTTCTCCAATGATAAACAGGAATGTGAAAGTGTAAGCAAAATAGAATAAACATTTCCTCCAAACTTGCTTTCTGGTCATGATGGGGGTTTTTGCAGCAATAAAAACCATAACTGTACTGGCTGATTTTGTGTTGTTAGCACAGAGAAAGGACCCTCAGTAGAGGAAATCTCCATGAGATCCAGCTGTAAGGCATTTTCTCAACTAGTGATCAAGGGGGGGGGGGGGAGGGTTAGGGTTAGGGAGAAAGGAGCAGAGGGAAAGAGGAAGGGAGGAAGAAGCTAGTCTGACAGGCTTCCTCCTTCCTCTGTTTTGTTACTTCCAGGTCCCCAGCCTATTGGAGAGTAACACAGTGACAGCTGCTGTCCCCATACTGATCTTTGGAACCACCTTCATGGCCTCATTCAGTATACTAACTAACAACATTCTATGTGTCCTTTTTTTTCCTTTTTTTTTAAATTGGAATTTTTTTGCATTTACATTTCAGATGTTATCCCTTTCCCATAATCCCATCCTCCTCCCCCTCCCATTGCCTCCATGAAGGTGCTCCCGAACCTGACCAACAGCAGGTGACCAAAGTGTTTACTGAATTTTTATGCGATAGGTGTTGCTTTCTGACTAAAATACCTTTTATAATGACATATAAATCTGAAATAGTGACCTTTTGAGATTAAAGCACCAAGATTATACTGATGCATGCTATGTTCATGTAAAAGAATAGTTTTAGAATTGTACATGAATTCTAATCATATTAAATTATGCAAAATGAGACCATATTACACTCCAGTTCATTTTCTAGTTCGGTTTGAATTGAGAAAAAGCCATTCCAAAATACTGACATTTGGAATGTATTATTTTAGTTTTTTTTTTTTTTTCCATCTTTCTCAGTAAGTACTTGGGAAACCACTTAAGCTGAAAGTTGTGCATAATTCCTGATGTACCAAGCAAGCATTACAATCTAGGGTTACATAATAAAACACAACCTTTTTTTAATATACAGAAAAACACACATGAAGGCTTTTGAATTTTGGACTTTTTGTTTTGTTTATTTTGTTTCATTTCGTTTTCCTCTCAAAAGCCAGTGCTTGCAAAACTGACATGTCTTGGGATACAGGTATGGTAAGGGTGAGTCTGCCTTAGTATCTGCGCATTCCCCCAGTGTATGATGCAATTCTTTCATTAACTGTGTATGAGTAACTCGATGCCTCTACCTCTCCCTAGTCTTTGTAGAATTTCTCCGGGCAGCTATCTAATGCTACTAAGCCAAATTCCTTCTTCACTTGTTCCTGCCAAGTAGTACCATAATTGTCATCACGATATGTCATCTGTTTCCCATTGCTGTCACTCAGGCAGAAGGAAAGCTTCGGTGCCACTTGCCATTCCAGTTCCGTTCTTATTCTTGAAAAGTAGAAAACACGCAAACACTTCTTATCCCATTACGCTGGGAATACATTAGCATTATCCTTCTTGATTGGAGAGAGAAAGCCAAGCAGAGAAGGGGAAGGTTTTGAAGACAAGAACTGGTTGAGGGATGGATGGAAAATGAGGACTCTATCTAGTAGTTTATAATGGCTTCCACAGTCCAGAACTGCCCAGCCCAGTAGAATAATCTCTGTGCATAGTGACTGTCAAATGTGGCCAATCTAAGTTGAACTCTCTATAATTAAAAATACACATACATTTCAAGCACTATATAAAAGAGAATGAAAAACATTTCATTAAACTTTTATACTGACTATATGCTGAAATGGTGCATTTTTAGAGGAAGGAGATTAATTAATTCTTAAAATTAATTTCACTCCTACTTTCTAATGACAGTACTTGAAAATTTAGAATTCCAGATTGACTTTTTGTCTTATATTTCTGCTGAAGATGAACACTCCTCACATATCAAGTACAATGCATAGATGTTGGAATGCTCAGTGGTCACAAGCATTTTCCGTTTTGAATTGTTTATCTGGAGAAATAAGATGTTTTAGTTACTGTTGCTGAAATAGATAGTCTGGCCTGACAGAAATAACTTACTGGAGGGAAACTTTAGTTTAGCTTACAGTTGAAGTGACAGTACATCATGGCAAAGAAATCACGGCAGCAGGACCTCAAGGCAGCTTGCTACACTTCATAAACAGTGAGGAAGCAGAGAGTGATGAATGTTCACTCTCAGCCCATTTCCTTCTTTTTATGTAGCTTGAGGCTCAAATCCAGAGGATGGTGCTGTCCCCTTTAACGTGGGTTTGTCAGTCTCAGCCTAACTGAGACAATCCTTCACAAGCATGCCCAGAGCTAGCCTGTTTGAAATAATCCCTCACAGTTGTCTCTTAGGTGAGTCCAGAGACCATCAGGATAACAATACTATTTTTTTTTTGGGGGGGGGGAATGTTGTTCCTTTTTTTCTGTCTGGGTCTCTATATTCTTTTTTTTCCTGGTAATTATAACCTGAAATCTCCTCACCCCCTTGATTCTTAGTCCATGTTCTTTGAACAAAGATGATCTGTGATACTAGAGCTGAGCATATGATTCTGATTTAACCAATCAGGTTATTCCCTTCCTGTAACCACAATAATTGTCTCAAAAAATAGATAAAATACCTTAAATGAATTGGAATTGGCTCTATCAATTTGAGTAGTTACATCAAAAGTAGTGTTGTAAATCTAGGGGGTTAAGTGAGCAATGACTCATGGCTGCCTTTGCCGGAATAGCTCAGAAACAAATAAGTCAGAAGAGAAATAACAAGAGTAAGCAGAAGATTCGAGTTAAAACAGGTCCATTTCAAGTTCCTGGGTCCATGGTATGACTGAAGCCACCAGTTAGGATATTTTCCCCTAAAATTTTAATAAATTCCTATTTTTGATGAAAAAATTAATTTAACTTCAATTTTTCAGAACTGAGGAGCCTGATTAATCTGGAGGGATCAATACACAATTAAGTAAACAGCCTGAATGTATACACTTCAATACTCATTCAACAGATTTTGCATATGTTCAAGTAAATGCAATGGGTGCTGATGGAAGGGATCAGAAGGTTGTTTATTAACATTATTCCCCATGTATCCGTGCAGCAAGCACTCACTGAATTCCTTCTGTGTCAGGTGCTGCCAACAGGCACGGGATGAGGAAAGATAAAAGTGACGGATCATAACCATCTCTTTTTACTTTCTAAATTACCCAAGTATCTTCTGTTCTTGATCTCCCCAGGAGTCATCCAACATTCCACTTCCCACTGCTTGTTTGCTTAATTTTCTCTTAGGAAGTTCTTTCTCGGGCCCCCTCTATCATCCTTCCTGCGCGTGGACTTGTTTTTTTTTGGGTCTGTTTTTGGCATTCACCTCTGCCTGTTCTTCCTCAACGTTCGGGTTCTTTGAGCTTTCTCTTGAATTGTTTTCTTTGCTTTATCCCTAGCTCAGGCTGACATTGAACTCACGATTCTTCCGTCTTAGCCATCCACTGTGGAAAGCAAAGGCACATACCACCGTCTAGGCTCCTCCACTTTGCTCTAAAAAAGCGCCTCACGGTAGTATTCTGAAAGGGAACTTCTGGCAGTCAGTGTTCTAATTCAGACAATGGACTATTGATGTAACACGTCTTAGAACTTCAAGTTAGTGATCATTTTCTGACACAGTTTCAAAGAAATTGCTTCATTGTCATCTACCAAGAAGCCCATTTCTCTCGGGAAGTTTCTGGAATCTTCTCATTATTAATAGGATATAGCATTTTCATTCTAATACATTTCTCTCAGCTCTGGAAACCTTCTTTTCACTATTTCCTTGGTAATACCCTTCCTTCAACTCATATACGGCCTTCCTGAAATTAACAGCAGTCAGATCTGTATTGATCTTGAAAATTTTCTAATCTCCTGTGATTTCTTACCATGTCCTTTCTTTTAAAAATGCTGCTTCGAAGAAATGTCCTCATCTTCATCTCTCCATGCTTCTTCTGAATGTTAAATTTTCATCGGACATAGTTTTAATTTCCACAGCTTTTGGCTTTCTCATTGTTCTCTGTTGCTATAGCATCTCCATTTAAAGCCGTTCTTGTTTTGATGATACAAAGTCTTGGCCCTTTGATGATGTTAACCATAATAGAACTTGTCTTCTGTTCCCTGTAATGTCCCCATTCTTCTCCGAATTCTTTTATCGGTTGCTTTGTTCTCTCTGGGCCTTTCAAGCTAGATGTTTTCTGCAAATGTGTATGACTGAAGTCTTTCACTGCTTAGGGCAAGCTCTGTGTAGGTGAGAACGATTTGATAACTGCGCGTTGTTTGGCTTTACTGAAGTGTAATCAGACCAAGGCCAGCTCTGCATCAGAGGGACAGCCAAATGTCAGTATCTGTGAGTCTTTTCTGCAAATCTGTTGAAGCTGCCTCCAAATGGGTCTCTAGATTCCCAGTGAAAGGTACAGACCTAGTTACATGTTTTCTGGGAACAAAATTGAAGGAAAAAAAAAACCTGCAAATTTTTTCTTCAGTATCTGTGTTCAGTGTGCATTAGCTCCGTTCTATACGATGCACAACAGCCTCAAGTTCATAGACATTCTGTGTGACTCTTTCAGGAGTAATTTGAGACAGAAGGCTAAATCCTGTTCCCAAAAGCATTAGAAAATAGCTGTCAGATCCATAAATGGTGCACAGTTCTGCTACATCAAGGCATTCAGCATGTAAAATGACATAAAATGAAATTATACCCTAGTTTATATAAGACATTTTAATATGAAAAAGGTTAAATGTGTTAACTCTCTACTTTAAAACGTAACTTCTATTAGTATGTGGTCATGTCCCATTTCCACTCCTGTCTCGATACTGGGAATGACATAAGTTGGGTTAGGGGTCCTTGGAGTCATATGGCTATGATCCACAGCAGGGGACAAGGCGTGGCAGCATCCAGGAAGTGGTAATGTTCTGTGGCTACTTGTTCACATGACTAGTGGATGGGTTGATGGGGAGCAGAGAAAGCAGGCCAACACCAGGGGCAGGTACGACCTCCACTGACTTGACCTTAGTGACAGCTTCTGCCTGCTAATCCCCACCTCATACGATCTCCACAGTATTCAAAGTAGCTAGTGCCATATACTACAAACCGACCATTAAAAATAGGAATCTATAAGAGAGACTTTGGATTTAAACCATAACCATAAGGATAGTGAGTTTGGGCTTTGAATTCATAACCTACGAGGTGGTTGAGTGTATAATATGTCCTCAGATAATTTTAAGGCACGGAAAGATATGATTAAAGTCTGCGAGGAAAAGTTTGAAAACAGTGTTTTGCAAATACAGAAAGTAATCATCAGTCAGCTGGGAGTGCTGAGCAGGCCCATCAGAGAAGGGCTCATGGGAGACAGCAGGGAAGAGGCACAGCAAAAAGACCATTTGGCTGAATGAAGCTTAGGTGGTTGGGGGCGTGACGAGATGGTAGATGTATATGTTTGTTCATATCATTAAGGAAATACAGTGGGATCATCAGTAGCTCCCTCTGCCTCCTCCTCCCAGAAAAACAAAAACAAAAAGCAGATATAGCTCAAATTCCTGAATTCTTTCTAAGCAGCTTTGTCATTTTGTTGTTTGTTTATTTGTTTATTTCCTTTTCTCTAAGGAAAAGTAAGAGTTAAATTTGAGAAGACAGAGATTCAAATAGTAGATTCACCACTAACTAGCTATATAATTCAATTAATTCAACTGGTCAACTAATTTAACTTATCTGTACCAATTTATATTTTTTCTCCCTAATATGAATATATCAAATACGCTCATTTAAGGTTATGGCAAATGAATTAATAAAGAAAATTATATGGAACAACTGATACCTTTTATTAGAGCCAAAAAATGTCAAGAACCAAGTCTGCTTTTGCCATCTTGCAATTACAAGCCTAGTACTTGAGGTACAGCTCCAGCTGTGTCCCGTGAATTGTCCATAAACTCTCTGGCCAGTGCCATCCTCACACTACCAGACGTAGCTCTAGTCACACACAGCCCGAAAAAGCTTTTTTAATGATAAGTCTTCGAAACCCAAATTTGCATTCAGTATTCCCATACTCCCAGGCCCGGATAAAGACTCACAGCTCCTGTGCCCACCTAGCCTGAGACAGGTTGGCATCTCATATCACACACATAACCAAGGGAAAAAGTCCTCATATCTAGGTCACATTGAAAACACACCAGCAATATTTAAGGCCAAAATAGTACATTTTCCCTCCGAGTTCATCAGTCTTACAGAAATATTCTCCAATGCAATTACTCGGATGAACCCCAAGATACAGAATTTAAAAGAACCAATTATAAATTTGATCAAACCTTCAAGGTGTCTATCGAAGGCAGGAACAAACAACTCCTTGAACTGAAAGAAAATAGTTAACAGTAAACACCTTAGTGATGTCTATGTAAATAGAAGTATACAAATGAATGGAATGAAGACAATCCAGGATTTGAAAACTGAATTCAGTAAAGATAGGGGAATACTGGGAAGCAGGCATTTGTACACACTCATGCACATGTGTGCATAATGACAGAAATTAAAGAAGGAAACTGAGCTCTGGTAGGTAATCTCGTAAGGTTTTGGACTTGCATAAATTGCTCATTCTCTCAGGATCCCAATCTCCCTATCTATAAAACTAGGCGTTGACTTGGATAATCTGTATGTCCGCTACAGTAATAGTTTAGGCATCATAGACCTCATTTTTATTTGACTTTGATACCGAGCCATACAATTTGACTAAATTAGATAAAATTGTCATTATAGGGCTTCTAATACATTGCGATTTTATTAAAAGACTGAAAATGAAAGAGATACCAATGCATTAGTCCATGGGAGTGATTTCTAATGGACACAAAATGTAATGATCTCTCAGGTTCTATTATCATAACTGGATGCAATAGAGAAAAGATGGCAACTGACATTATATTCAAATCCCAATCTCAGAGGTGGATAACTTTACTTTTTAAAAACACTGGGAAAATATCCAATTTCAGCATTGGGGATACTGGCAGTTCATCAGCGAGGTAGACATTAGATGACTAACTACATGGTATTTATTATGACAATGATAACGGAACATCACAGTGATGTCTTTAAAACATTCTGCAGTTGCAGGGATTCTAGGGTTCAAGGACTATACTTTTTGAGAAACCACCCTGAGACGACAGAATTGGAGGAGCTCTTAGGCCTGTTCTTATGTCTATGCAGGTTAGCCTTGGGACAGGAAGGAGGTAGATATTACAATCTAAGAAACACATTTCATCGCCTTTATGCATCTGTTTCTCCATTGAAATTTTGTCCTTGTTCCTACAAAATGTACAGGAAGCTGTTGACACAAAAATGCATTTGGGATGTATTAAGAAAACAAAGGTGTCTTTACAATCCAACTGCAGTACTGATAACAAATGAGTTAGATGTATACATCTGATATGATACTGACCATGGACTGTGCTCTTATAAGATAAAAGGAAACTAGGAAATCTTTTGTTCATGAATTCAGATGGATCTAAGATACTTGCATAATGTTTAAAATGACATATGTGGTGATGAGAAATGTTGTGGACAAGGGCTAAGGTCCAGGTTCTAAATAACTGAATAATCAAATTTCTCCCTGATTTTTCTCTTTTAGTTGTACTTTTAATTGTGCATTATTCACAGAGCATAGTGTGCTAATTGGGCACAAGTATACAATGTAGAGTGATACAATCAGCTTGTCTCTGATTCCTTTCAAATTTTCAATCAGTGCAACATACTACAGTCCAGTACTAAAGGAAATAAAGTATGATTGTCAAAATAGTGCTTATCAGCACTGTAATGTTTGCTGTGGTTAATTAAGGCATACCTTATACTTCATAATTACAGGTATTATATAATGCACACACGTGTTTACATTTTATTAAATTGTAAAGTTCTTGTGTTATATATTAATACATTTGCAATCGAATGGTATTTTTACAGTCCTACCAGCATGCTAGATTCTGTAGAGTTGTAATAACGCTGAAGGATGTTTCTCGCTTTAGGTTAGTAGTTTTAAAAACATGACTAGTGACCTGCAGCTTTACTCTTCTAGTGTGGGAATAGATTGCAAACTGCTCAGTTTAATCTACGTTGCATCACGCTTTCCTAAAATGTGCCTTAAATTGGATGGTTAAAGAGCCAAATGGATAATACATTAGTGGTCGGCCACACAGACATCAGATGTGTACTGATGTACTTTTGGTGCACCCTAGGGAAACTGGGTGGATATTCATGACAGTTTGGTTTCAGCAGTGACACCTTTATGAAGTCGGTTTGGTAGTATCCTTCCACTCACATCTTGGGCTTGTTTATTGTATTTCCTTCGACCACCAGAAGAATGGCAAGCAAGTGTGAAAAACATCTGCATGCCAGTATTTACGATCTTGTGCATCACGTGCTGGCTTTACATAGATAACTTCCGGCACTGGCCATCCCAGACAAGATTTGCAGAGCTTCCCCAGATCAGCTCAACAGCCCATCTGACCCATACAGTTAAGAGTAGTAAAGAAGGATTGTGCTTTTAAGGCACTGTTAAAGATTGGCTTGTTACATAGTAACAGATGATTGCTACAATAGGTACAAGAAGGACATGGCACAAGACTGTCTTTTTACAGTCTCAGTAGCTTCATATCACATAATTGCTATGTTAAAGTCTGTTGCAGGTGAATTTTTGGTGTAAAAGACAATATTAGATATGGCCCTCTTTCTCCTGCTGGCTTTATAGATATTCTAATTATTCATCAAATCAATAAATAACAGTTAATTTTCAACTGAGTATCAGGAACATTAGATGCTTAGACTGTAATGGCTGTTACGTTTATGGGGGTGGTTATAATGGACTGTTATGAAAGGTTCCATGCTGTTGTCAATGAAACTGATTCCCAAAGTTATTTCCATTTATATGTGCCATTGTATCTAGTTATGATTTCCCCCTTTTCTCAAAAAGTCTAGTGATCTATTCTATTCCTCCCTGTATTTTCTCTTTATTTGGGAGAAACACTTAATTCTCCCTTTCATGTGACTTACACATCTTCCTACTGTGTAGCATAATATATTCTTCATATTGACACCGGGCTTGGCCATGTTACTTGTTTTAACCATTGAGACCTAAATGTGATCCATGTTGAGACTTAATGGGCCAGGGTGGGGGGATATCCATCCTCTCAGAGGAGAAAGGGAGGAGAGGGACTGTGAGGGGACAGAGATCTGGATGTGAAGTGAATAAATAAAAGCTGCTATGAATGGGGCTTTTAGCCCTCATGCTGCTGTTTGGAACCCTGTGACAGCCACCATCTGAACAAGTCAGGGTAGCCCCTTGAAGAGTAGGAAAGCTGGTTTCTGTGATCCTGGCGGACAGCCATCCCACAGAAATGAAAGTCCCTTTACCTGCTAAACCACCTCTTGGGCCCATAGGTGATATTTTAAGCTGTTAAATTTTGGGTGGTTTGTTAGGCTGCAGTAGTTATTTAACCCGCCTTTCAAGTTAGCATGAACACATACTTTCACTGAGAATCCACTTTAGTCGGAAGCTTCTCAAAGCTGGGCCATGCTTTTGTGTCCTGTCTTTGCATCTTGTCGTGATGTCTGATGAGTTTGTAGATGGAACCATTCCATCTGCCCACTCTAAACTATGGAGACAAATCATTCCTCTTTGAAATTTCGGTTACCGAAACAGCATCTAGGCTATCTCTATTCTACATGTAATCTTACTCTAGCCTCCCAGAAGGTAGGTCGCAAACATGTATTGGTAAACACGAGGAGTCAAACTTCACATTCAAAAAATTTTTGATGAAGTTGTAATGCTACATTTTTAGTACGGAGGCAACCCTGAGCAGTAAACTATTCTAAGAAGAAAAAAGAATGACAGATGAGGAGATACCACAAAATAGAGGGTACTACAGAAATGAGAATTTGAGTTCCCAAGAATTGAAATATTTTTCTCCACAGAGGTGAACATAAATGCCCAGTAATGTACAGTATTTCTCTGTAAACTCTGGATTGCTTACAAGCTTTTGGTCCCCTGTGGCTATACAGAAATAAATGTAGAAATGGCTCTGGTGCAAAAGTTTTTTTTTTTTTTTTAAGGTAATTTAAGGTATATCCTCAATCAAAAGATTCTCCTCTCCCCAAGGAAATTTTCTCTCCCACAGTGCAGGATCTATCAGTAACAATTACAAAGTGCTAAATCCCATGCCAAGTTAGGCAGGAGAAAGAAAAGTCAAGGCACCAAAGTCTGAGTGAGTCATCGTCCTAATAAAGTTGACATTTTGAGGAGTATGTGAGATGTCCTTCCCGGAGTTTTCAACCAGTTATACCCATTATATACGGCCAAAAGCCTCTTCAGCGGTCCCGGATCTTTGTAACTATTCTCACTTTTCAACATCTCTTAGCTTCACCAACTGATGTCCCTGCACATCTTTCCTGGATCCAGGGGGAATGACTGGCGTGCGCTTTCGCTGAAGGTAGATGACATTGACCATGAAAACTTTCTGGCACTTAAAGAGCTGCTTGGTCGGCTGTTCAAGACAGAGGCAACTCTAGAGGCTTTCACCGAACTCCCCTCGCGGAACTAGAGAAAGATAAAGTTAGGCCAGGGCAAGGATAGTCCTGCCCAGCAGGCGTTTGGGGCCAAGCATTTGAAGTCTGGGGTTAGGCTGTCAGCTGGAAAAGTGCGAACTGGATAGGAGAGCGCTCAACGCAGTGGACTACAAAGCCCAGAGTGCACAGCGTCGCTCTCTTCAGCTTCCCGACGGGACTGGCGCGCGATGGAGGCTGGGGAATGAAGTCCGGCCTTCCAGAGCCCCCGCGCGAGGGCAGAAGGGAGGCGTTGCTAGTCGGCTCCTTCAGCACGCGGGTTCCTGGCTGGCCTCGGGGTTTCTCGCTCCCGCTCAGGGTTTTCGTGGACGGCGGGAGCAGTATGGCTTGCCTGAGTAAACTCCGGGGGGAGGAGGGGAAGGGAGTGGATGAGGAGGCGGGGTCAGCGGAAGCGGCAGGTTGCTTCCTTCTCTTCGCGTTCCCTCCCGCCTCTCCCTGAGGGAGCGGTGGGAAGGGGGAGGGGAGGGCAGGAGGAAGGTAGTGACACGTGTCAATCAACCCCCCTCCGGGGGGCGCGCGCTCCGGGGCTCGCGCCGAGGGCTCGCGCCCCTGCCTCGTGCCTGCGCCGCTCGTATGTAAATGAGGGCGCGTGACGCGGGACGCAGATGGACAAGGGAAGAGAGAGAATGGCCGCTGCCGCCGCTGCTGCCGCCGCCGCCGCTGCCGCTCAGTGCCGGAGCCCTCGGTGCGCGGCGGAGAGGAGAGGATTCCGGCGGGAACTCGACTCTTGGCGCCACCGCCTCATGCACTGTGTAGGTAAGAGAGACACGGGCCGGGCCGGGCTCCGCGCCGCTGTGCGGCTGCCGGCGGAGTTTGTGGCTGAGGGGTGTAGTTGGAGCTCCGGTTCGGGTCAGTTCAATGGGGAGCGATGGGAGCGGCGGCGGCGCGGCGGACCCGGCGGCGCCTTTTGTCTCGGGGCTCCCTGCCCGGCGCGGTCCGCGCCCCGCCGCCCGCCTGCCCGGCTCCCGGCTCCCGGGGAACTGTTAGTTCGGACCCCACTCTCCGAGCACCCCGCGGAAGCAGCCCGCCCGCTCGCGCTGCCCCGCAACTCCGCGGCGCCCGTGGCCACCCGCCGGTGCCCCTGTCACCGCGGCTCTTCCCCACCGGGGCGGAGGGGGACCCCGGAGCGGCGGGCCGGTCCGCGCCCCCGCCGGGCGCTCACACACCCCCTTCCTGCCGCCGGGGGCTGTAGGGGAAGACGCTGCCTAGTTGTTGGGACGCGGGACCAGGGGTTGCGGGGCGCTCGCGGGGCTGGGGCCGGAGAGGGCCGAGGGGCGATGGGGGGCGGCGCCTGAGGGGCGGGGGGCGGCCGCCTCTGCCCTCTCGCGCGCGGCCTCGGATCTGTGTGTACCCCTTTAAGAAGGAGCCGCTCGAGCGCTGACGGTTGGGATTTGAAGTTCTTCCTCCCTCTTTGGAAGTCTGGACGGATGGGGGGTGTTGCTATGGCGACGGCACCCTCCCCACGCCCCCCCCCCCTTTTCCTTGAGGACGCCCCGACGACTCTAGTCCTCTTTCGCTGTCATGTGATGGACTCGCGTAGCCCTCCCCACCTCCCATTCCGGGTTCAAAAGCAACCCAGTTTTCCGTTTTGGTGGGGTCTGATTGGTTTTGCTTCAAACTTCCGCGCTCCGGGCTGTCATTCAGTGGGCTGCTCTGGGTAGCGGGAAGTACTGGGACTCCCTACCTCGTTGCGGTCACCGCTTTTCCCTCAACAGTGAGACGTGTCCCCACAGCTGTTCCCCGGCAGGTTGGTTCGGTGCAAGAGAGGGGCTTGCGGAGGGTGTGCTTCGGAAGGGGTCACAGGGTCGCCTTTGAAGAGGTGGGAGTGGAGGCTGGCCGGTGTTAGGAGTGGGTGGTCGCGTGGTGGTTTTCTTTTCTGAGGAGTAGGTGTCAGCATTTGGAGTTGAGTATAGTAAGCTTAGTTCCTTGGGAAGACAACTCTCTTCTACCTTGTTTTCATCTGTTCTTGCGCCACCTCGCGCCCTGTCCCCCCATGCTGCCCACCCCTCTCAGATTTGTTTGGGTAGAGCCCAAAGGTCTGTCTGTCTTGTTTTCACTGATCATAGTAAAGGAAACCAGAAGCAGCTTCAGTTCAGTAATGTGCTGTACAGAATAGGATGTATATAGGAAAACGGAAGGGTGCTCTGGTTTAGGAACATCGGTGATGTTTAAGGAGTTTAGTCTTAAGATCAGTGTGTTACCTCTATAAAATGTTTTTAGGGTTGATCTGTGGCAAAGTTATTAGGAAGGGGGTGTGTGGAAAAAAAAAACAAAAAACCTCATACTAAATGTGTCCGTACTTGTACTTCATGAATGCAGAGTGGACTCGTTTTGACAGTTACTTATGTTTAGATCTGCTCCTTTGAAAACCCGCCTAGAAATTGTCACCTTCCTTCTTGTGGAGTCCAACAAATAGCACTGACTGCATCGTAGTACCGGCTCACGGAACTGTTAGGCACCCAGAGATTTGAAGATGACCATGCTTAAGTTTTGTTTTACAGTATTTGACGATTTTTTTTCCTCATGACGTGTCACTAAATATAGTCAGTATGTCTTTGAAATAACAAAAATGTGTACTTTTGAAAGTCAAATTTTAACAAAGTGAAACAAATTAATCTGATTTAGTGGGAAATGAGGTAAGATTTTTGAATATTTAGTATTCTGTAATCCGTATTATACTTTCAGTGTTATACACAATTATATTGTACGGTACATGAGAACGTTTTCCTGGGCAACAGCCATATTTGAAAAATTGTTTCACAGTCCCAGTTTTTGTCTAGAGACTTGCTGAGATCCATTTGGTGTATTGTTTTCTCATTGCTATTTTTAAGTAACAAACCCTTCTAAATAGAATACACACCTGTTGGTTGGGGAGTGGTCTTGTTTAATTGTTGTGTGGATAGGTGATAAAAGCCATTTTAAGCTACCCTTTGCTATGATACGTACTTTGTAGAAAATCTTCCTGCTCCTTATATGTATGTGTGTGATGTATGTGCAGTATATAGATGTATAAATATATACATTTCTATATTTAATAGTCAGTGCTCTTATGGATTAAAATACCTTTTTATATAAGACATTCTTCTGGCTATTGAGAAAGAAAATGATTTAAGTCTTGGGTTTCAGTAAGAGTTGGAAATCATAAAGTATATTCAGCTTACACAGCTGAATTCATATTCAGTTATACAGATAATTGACATTAAATCTCAAATGAAGGTTTTTGAAATCTCTTGTTAAACAAATATGATTCATCTTTTTGTTATATATATTGTATAAAAATTTTGGGAAGAAAGTTTATCTTATCCAGTGAATGATTATAATGATCGAGAAGGGAAAGTGTTTGAACCCATCTAGAATATTTTCTTTATAGTTGTGGGACTCATGGCCTTTCCTTAGATTTATTCCTCTGATTCATTTCTGGTTTTGTTTTAAATTAAACAGGTGTCCTTCAAGTTTCATCCCAATTGATAGCTTTGTTTATAATGGGCTTTTTATAATCTTTGTATGCTAGAGTATACTTTACTTTTGAATATTCTGTAACAAATGCTCAGTGCATATTGGATATGGGAATGTTATTCTAGTGTTCAGGATTACATTGAGCATTGAAAGACACAGTTTCATATTTTATAGAGTGTATAATTAGTATTTACTAACCAGGATGACACTGAACATTATTCCTTATGGAATAAATAATTAGTATCTAATGATTTATAAAATTAAAAGCCAGCTAAGTATAACAAAATAAATATATTAATACTGTTTAAAACATTATTTGGACTTGAAAAGTAATTAAAATATTTAAGCTAGGACAGGCCAGTTCTTTAAAAAAATTAATTTTGGTATAATTTGAATAAGAAAATAATAATTACACTTGATTTTGTAAACCAGTTGTTTCATATCTTGTTGTATTTTCATTTTTCTTGTCCTAAAGTCACACACAAACACACAAGCATACACACAGATACAAACACACACACACACACACACACACACACACACACACAGCAATTTGAGAGTAATTTGGACCTAAGATTTTCATTATTCCAAAAAGCAAGGACACTCACCGTCCAGCATATATTACCTAATTTATACTTCATTTTCAAATTTTATCTATTTTCTCTATCCATCTCTTGTCTGAGATAATGAAGTGCATTTATTGGTTATCATGTCTCTAGTCCTTTTTAATTGGGAATATTTCTTTAATTTTTCTTTGTATTTCTTTGTTTTGACATTTAAAAAAAATACAGAGCATTTTTTTTGATGATGTCCCTCAAAATGGAATTGTTGTTTTCTCATGATTAGATTGTTATGCATTTGGTAGGAATACTATTGAAGAAATGTTCTGTTTTTCTCAGTACATCGTATTTTGAAGTTCAAAGTGTTTGTGTGTTTTAACCTTAAAATTTGGTTAAGATATTTACTATATTTCTCCCTGAAAATTATTCATCATTTTGTAACGAATATGCACCTTATGGGAAAGTGTTTTCAAGAACAAGGTATTGCCATCGTCTCATCAAAATTTAGCATCTGTCAGTATTCTGGTTTTGCCCCTTCTTTTGAAGGATTGATACTTACTCAATTATACTTTCTGTGATTTCATGAATTCTTATTCAAAGATAAAAATATATCACCGTCATTATTTTTTGATTCTCCAATTATGGCAGATTTAACTAAACTTAAAGCTCCCCCCCCCTGTGTCTGTGTGTGTGTGTGTGTGTGTGTGTGTGTGTGTGTGTGTGTGTGTGTTGTGGTGCACACATGCTCATATTTGTAAACGAGATAGTCCACATTTCTATATTTTATTGTCCCAGGTTTTGTATTAGTTACTTCACCAAAATGACCTTTAATTTTTTTTTTTTAGAGGAAAAAGTAAATTTAGATACCAAACTAAGCAGAAGGTTCTGGATCTGTTTTTAATTAATCCCTGTTTTTTGTATATATATACAAAATCTTATGATTACAAAATAAAACAAGGAAAAGATTGGCTTAGAAACATTCTATAAAACAATGGTGTCTT
The DNA here is from genome assembly GCF_963924665.1 of Micromys minutus. NCBI lineage: Eukaryota > Metazoa > Chordata > Mammalia > Rodentia > Muridae > Micromys > Micromys minutus. The sequence goes on from NC_137969.1 coordinate 15,914,840, forward strand.
TCCTATAAAAGACTCGTTCAGTAGTAATTGGAACCAAATATGAAATGTTAAATCTTCTGCTCAAAGATTAAATTGTTAATCTACCTCATTAAAACACATACAGTCTGTTATCTTTTTATTAAAAAGACTGATTTTTTTTTGGCCTTTTTTCTTTCTTTCTATTTTACACTCCAGGTTTTAGTCTCCTCCAGGTCCACCCTCTCACTGTTCCACATCTCATACTTCCCACCACCCCTGTCTCCAGGAGGATGTCCTCATTCCACCCCAACCCTCCCCAAAAGACCTCTAAACTCCCTGGGGTCTCTTGAGGGTTAAATGCATCTTCCCTGACTGAACCCAGACCCGGCAGTTTCCTGCTGTATATAAGTGTTGGGGGCCTCATATCAGCTGCTGTATGCTGCCTGATTGTTGATCCATGTCTGAGAGATCCTGGGGGTCCAGGTTAAATTGAAACTGCTGGTCTTCCTATAGGGTCACCCTCCTCAGCTTCTTCCAGCTTTTCCCTAATTCAATGACAGGGGTCAGCAGCCTCTGTTGATTGGTTGGATGCAAATAGCTAACTCAGCTGCTTGTTGGGTCATAATAGGTCCCTTTTTGTGAGCACTCCATAGCCTCTGTAATTGTGTCAGGCCTTGGGGCCTCCCCTTGAGCTGGATCCCACTTTGGGCCTGTCACTGGATCTTGTTTTCTTCAGGCTGTTCTACATTTCCATCCCAGCAGTTCTTTCAGACAGGAACAATTATGGGTCAGAGTTTTGACTGTGGGATAGCAACCGCATCCCACACTAAATGCCCTACAAGAAGATGGGCTCTACAAGTTCCCTCTTCCCACTGTAGGGCATTTCACTTAAGGTTTCTCCCTTTGAATTCTGAGAGTCTTTCACCTCCCAGGTCTCTGGTATATTCTGGAGGGTCCTCCCAACCTCCTACTTCCCCTGAGGTTGCCTTTTGCATTCTTTCTGCTGGCCCTCAGGGCTTCAGTCTAGATCCTGTTCCCCTCTCCCTCCCTCCCTTTTCCTCTCAGGTTCCTCCCTCTCTCCCTCCCTCCCTCCCTCCCTCCTTCCCTCCCTCCCTTCCTCCCCACTTGTGGTTGCTTTCTTCTCCCTCCCAAGTGGGACTGAGTTGTCTATACTTGGGCCCTTCAGCTTGTTGGGGAAAAAAAAATATCATTTTTGTACTAATCCATGTAGATATTGTTGAGAACTTGAGTTACTACTATTTATGTTTTAGAATTGGGGATTTTACATTTGTGGTACATCTCAGTTTGAAGACTATTGAACTGTAACAGATGGCAAGTGCACTTAATTGCAGTTTGGTTTTCTTGGTACCAATTACTTTAAAAACCTCTTCATAATAAACAAATGTACTCTTTTATTTGTTTAGTACAGAATAAACATCATGAGAAAATAAGCTCTGGAGCTCGAGTTTGGAACCTAGTGGCACTATCTACCAAGGTTTGCTTGTTGTTGTTTTGTTTTTTTGTTTGTATTTTATCTTTCAGTTGTTTTATCAGTAATTTGGGAAGAGCTAGGTTGCTAGAGACAGTTTGTTGATTTGTGCTAATGCTTATCTCCTGTATAGAAAGCATTCAATAAATGCTAACTATCATCAGCGATGTTTTTCCCTGTGTTCTTGAATGCTTGGGCTTTATAATTTTGTCAGTAGACTTGGTGGAAATGATGCTGGATGATTTAAAAAGATTAAGGAGCATGCTAAAGTAAAAACAAGAGTTTAAATTAACTGTATTTTTTAGTTTTCTATAGCTATAGTGTTACGAAGTTTTAAAAGTCAAGTAATTTAGTATTGATTTTTTTGTATGATGAGAGCATTTGCCATTCTACATTCTAAGGAATCTTTGGTAGTAGATATAAGGCATTAGTTTGTAGCTCATCAAAAACTTTATTACTAACTGGTTGTGGTGCACACATTACCTTTAGTAACAACATTCTGGAGGCAGAGCAGAGGAACTGTTTTCAGGTCAGTCTTATGTACATAGCAAGTTCTAGATCAGCCAGAAGTTCATAACAATAATCTGTGTCCAATAAAATAAAATAATAACAGTAACAATAATGATGAGACACTATTGTATTAAATCATCTTGAGGTTGTTTTTTGTTGATATGAAGCTTTCTGTTAGTCATTTTGATGTTTTTCTTCTGGTTTCTTTTTGTGTGCTCTTCTGTTATTTTACCACAGCATTCTCCTTTATCACTGTTAGCATCTAAATCACAGAAGAGTGAACTTCCTTAGAAATTTGTATTAATGGGTCACTGACTGTTTTTTTGGGGGGCAGCTGTCAAAGAGTGTTGGCTGTACAACTTGTTTCAACTTGTCCATTTATTTTAAGTAATGGCAGTTGTGATACCCATACATCAAACAGTTGGAATCTGTTGAATAGGTTAAAACATGTATCAAGATTATCTTTTTTTTTTTTTTTTTAAAATAGACGTTTTGGATACTTTTGCATTTTTTGGCAAATATGTAGATAGGCTTCAGACAGGTGTGTGTGTGTGTGTGTGTGTGTGTGTGTGTGTCTGTCTGTCTGTCTGTCTGTCTGTCTGTCTCCCTGTCTTTCTTTCTGCCTGTCTGTATTTCTGCCTATGCCATATGTGCTAGTGTCCACTGAGGCCAGAGTAAGGCGTGGAATCCTGGAGTTAGAGGAGATTGTGAACTTTATCTGAAGAGCAGTAAGTGCTCTTAACCACTTAGTCATCTTTCATCCTGCAGAATCATAGGCCTTGGGCTGGCTACAGGTGTCCCACCTTCCCAAGCTTGGCAGCACATGCGATTAGTTTCTGTTATGTGTCTGCATATTCCTCTGACCTTCACTACCAGCCTTTATTTCTGCCTCAGTTCACTCTTAGGAGTGGCAACAAGATACATGCTTTTTGTTTTGGTCATATATGTATTTTTCCTTTAATAAGTCTTAAGTTAAAAGTATCCTACTTTGTGTGTGTTCATAGTCTTCTTTGATAATATCCTTTACTTAAGATATACAGGTTACACTTAAAGTGGCTAAGCATAAGATTCTATATTTTATGACATAAAAGTGGTACATACTTGGCAGATATCATTCAAATTTTGAATTTTGTGTCCTATGACAAGTAATACACAGTATGATATTCCTGATGTGTCAGGTGGTAGCTTGAACCACAGCTTCAAGTTAGCCACATATTTATTAGTGTAAACAATTGACATTTTTGCAATGTGCTTCTACCATAGTATCCAATAAGTTACATGAAATATCCCACTATTTGTTATTTAAAATAGGTTTTGAATTTTTTTTTTTACAACCGTGGGCAGTGAAAGTGTCCTAAGCATGTTTAGGCTAAGCTGTGATCCGGTTGGACAAGACGTATCTACTGTACATAGACTAGCATGCATCACGCACAAAACATGTAATTCTACAATATTGAGAATCTTATTACAGTACATATTTAGGATTACATTTGTAATCAATGAATTATTTGCAACAATGTAGCTTTTATTTGTTACAACATAGATAAGAAATGGTGATGGGTTCAACCCAGCCTGCTGCTACTACAGAAATGTAATTAAGAAAATATGCTTTTCTTTGAAGAATAGCACATTGTTCTTAGTTAAGCTAAATAAAAATTTTGTAAGAATTTTTGTGTTTGCTACAAAATAAAAGAATAAAATGAATCTTCTCTGTCTCTCTCTTTTCTGTATCTGCTCTGCTTTTGTAGTTGCCAATAACTTCATCCTGCTTACATTTTTCCTGTTTGGTTTCTTTAATCTGCTGCCAAGTTATTTTCCTTGTGCTAGTTCACGGATTCAGTTTTTGTGATAGTGCAAGCTCTTGGGCAGATTCAGATAAGGTTTTGCATTACTGATTTTACTTTCTCCTGTGTGACTTTTAAGTTAAAACATACGGTAAATTATTATGCAGCTGCTTCGATTTCATAGTTGACTAGGTATTCATGTCTCTCATTCGTCTTTGTTATCAAGTAAAAGCTCTTACCCATATTTAGCTATTTAGTCAGAGATTATCAGACAGCTTCTTCCATATTGGTTAGACCAACGATCCTCTTCATCTGCTTTTATTTATTACATATTTCTCCAAATTCTTGGGTATCTTTGTAGCTATATCTAATGCCTTGGATCCTTAGTCACCTTTAAATTTTAACTTGGCCCTAGATTCTTTTATGAATACTACCTTGATATATTTCTCTATTAGTTCAAATTGGATTTTTCTACTCTAATGTGTGCATGCAAGGTGTGTCTATATTGGAAGTAACTTTGTTCATTAGACATCATGTTTCCCACACTGATGATAGACAGGGGACTAAATCTTCATAAATGGTAGAAAGGGCTAGATGGAACACTACCTTCTTAGCACTTATAATCAGGTATTATTCATCTTTTACAGGGAATGTTATGGGACTGAGATAATACCATTCCTCTTGTGTTTGCTATTTTTTGGCTTAATGAAAAGTGTTAAAATATTTATATAGTAGTATTTTGGTGCCAAAGATATTAGTTAAAGAACTATATGAGCAAAAATATATTTAAATCTATGCAGATGAATAAGAGGAACTAGGGACATAGGATAGACTATTAGACAGTAAAGGATTTGGCACCACTTTAAGATATGTTAAAATTCTTTAGGTGGAGAAAGGAACCTCACACTTCTCCCAGTTTTATACTGAAAAGTAAGGCAATTAGGTAGATATGCAGTAAACCAGAACAGACAGCTAGCACTATTCGAGAGGAAAAAAGACTTCCAGATTACTGTACATATGTGAAACATGGAATGTGCAATATTTTGGCAACATGAGGGTTCCAGGTGAATTTTAGTGGAGTGATGGAGACGCAACTGTATCGTAACAGGTTAGATAGTGATTCAGATATGTCCAAGTGAAGATAATGTACTCATATTGAATGGGACATGTTTTAAGGACTGTCGAATGTCTCCATGGGTAAAAACACTTTACATATGATCCTGATGACCTGAGTTCCGTCCCCAGTGACACCTATCTCATGATCCCTTTTCTTTATCTTGTTCTGAGCAGGTATATATATACAGGTATGTGTCTATGCATAGACACATGAGGATAGCAAGCATGCATGTATGTGCATATGATGTAGAGTTTAGACATCAACATTGGATATCTTCCTAAGTTGTTCTCCTTGGTTTTTGAAAGAGGATCTTTGTAAATTCGGAGTTTCCATATCTTGTTAAACTAGCTCCAGAGATTCTTCTGTTTCTGCCTTCCCTGATCTCTGTGATTCCAGACATGAACCCTGCTTCCAACCACTGGTGCTCCACCTTGACATCACACTGAAGTCGTCATGCTTGTATACCAAGCACTTCACAGTCTGAGCCATCTCCATAATTCTTGCGTATATTGAGTTTAATAAACTTATTTATTTAACAAATAAATCTCGATAAACAGAATATTGAGATTTAGACATTAAGGAATGGGATAGACTTGGTTTGAATTATTGAATGAATATCAATTCTAAATTTATCTCTCTAAGAAATTTAAAGAAATATTTTCTTAATCAAGTTAATGATTAGATTTATGACATCATTCTGTTATACACTTTAAAGGTATGATTCCTCCCCAAACTTACTTTTCTCATACTTTTCTCAGTTTACCATCAAATCTTTTGAGTCCTATGTGCCAGTTGTTGGAGGTTATAATTCTGCTTTTTTTCCAAACTGGGTTCTGAATCTCCACAGACTAAAAAATACAGAATCAAAATACTAGCCTTAAGTAGGGTTGTATTGAAATTTGACTTAGAACTGTGGTTAAAAATGTGTCATTGCTAATGTGGATGAGAGAAGCTCACAAGGCCTCAACTTTACACAAAGAACTATAGGAAACTAAGGAATACTGATAGAGGGAGAAGTAGTCATGCACAGGGAGAGCACAATAATTCCTTATTCAATACCAATGGTCAGTCCTAAGAACATACTTACAGGTAACATTATACAGACTGAGCAAGTTGTATTTATGTATTTAGGAATACATACACCATCACCACCACCATCACCACCACCAACAACAACAAAGAAAAAAGAGGCCATGAATTTGAAAGAGAGCCAGGTAGGAGTGATTAAGAAAATTTGGCGGGAGGAAAGAGAAGGGGAGATGATGTAATTTGTAATCTCAAAAAGTAAAACATTACCAAAAATAATAACAAAGTTAAATTTAAAAAATGAGCGTTGTACTTCTTACCCCTCAGCTTCTTAAACTGAACTAACTTACCAACTTATGAGAAGTACAGCTGGGCTAGCAGGCTTCTTTTGAATATAAGGAGGCACAGCTACCCTAATGAGGCAGATGAACAAAGAGGGTTGGTCCTGTGTAGAAAACAAAGCTGTTGTCAGTGTTAGTTTTTTGGTTTTTGGTTTTTTTTTTTTTTTTTTTTTTTTTTGGTCTTCTTTAAGAAGACCAAATAAAATATAAGGAACAGAAGTTTCTTCCTAAATATTTTCCCTAAGAATGTGAACTTTGGGGCAGGGAGAGTTCTGTTTTATGTGAAATGCAAGTCCGTGGGGGTGGAGTTAAAATGCTTAACTTTTACTGTAGGTTTGTATTTATTTAGATTTTGTTTATGAAGACTGAACTATGATTAATGGTGCTGAGTATTAGACAGACATGTTATAAGCTAATGGAAAGAGAGGAAGAACAATTAATTAATTGAAAGGTCTGAAATGACTAGGTTCCATGGGAGGGAAAGCAAGGATTGGGAATCTTTAACTAATTGGGAATAGTTAGTAAATATTAGGCTAAGCCAAGTCAGAGCAGTAGTCAGTTAAGCAGGCTTATGCAGCCTTTCCTCTAGTCAGTGATAGATATACTAGAGAAACACACTGTAATGTGAGCGTGCTACAGGTATGTTCTGCCTGGATAGTTTACTCCCAAGGGTCACCTGGTCTCTGCTGGAGTTAGGCACCTCTGCTGTTGTAATACAAAAGTAACAGTAAAATGAATAAGCATGTTTGGTTGTGTTTCAACAAAAACTTATTTTTATAAAAAAGTAAATTTAGCTTTATAGGCCATAGTTTGCTGATCTTAGTTTCAAAGATGCAATTTAAACTGATTTAGGGACAAGTTGAGAGGGTAGTACAGGCAAACACAAATGACAGATCCTGAAAACATTTAGCATGGGATCCCTGAGTGTAGGGTGGGTGTGGAGCGGGAGTGCAAGTATGAATTATGATCTTGACCAGGAAGAAATACGAACCTTTGATAATTTTTGTTAACATGTAATAAGCGTGATCAAATAAGTCAGTTACTTTTCATTTTGAATATTCATTGTTGATAAGTTTTAGGTTTTTTAATTTTTGTTTGCTTTTTTTTGTTTACAATAGTTTTAAAGACACTTAATTGAAGCAGGTATTTTAAGTCAAAACTAGGAAAATGGGCAGTCTAATGTACTAATAAAAACATTTGATATTCAGATTCCTTTTTTTACTTTAACTTTTAACAATTTGAAAATTTAAACAGGGTGAAAGATGGAGCCCAAATAATCATTTCTCCTGTGACTAGAAGCCAAGTTAGAATAGAGTCAAAGGGGCTAAGACACTTGGGGGACACTCATATACCATCTCTTCAGGCTTATTTTCCCTTGGTGGTTCTCCCCTAAAGCAAGAGAAGCAAAACTAGACTCTGCCTGTTCAGTGACTCCTTTTAAATTCAGTGATCAGAGAAGCCATGTCCCTTGTCTATGGATGAAGAAAGGTTCAAATCCTTTTCACTGAAGCATCCTTTCTGGTAGAAACCAGGAAGAAGGAGAAGGTTGTAAAACCTCTAATACTTGGGTTTTTAGGACTTTTTTTTTTTTGCAAAATCCTATCTGTGGATAATTATACCAGAAACAATGCAACTATTACTATATAGAATACAAACTTACATATTCTGGATATTTAATTTTTTTTAAATTTTAGTATTCTGAAAAACCTTGTTTTAAAATTTCTTTAATGAATAAATATTAACTACGCCTATATTTTTCGTTATTTACTTACTCACTTTACATCTTTCCTGCAGCCCCTCTTCCTCTCCTCCCAGTACCATCCTCACAAGTCTCCTCCTTGGGTACCACCTAGCCCTGGGACAACAAGTTGCAGCAGGACTGAGCATATCCTCTCCCACTGAGACCAGACAAGGCAGCCTAGGTGGGGAAAGGGGATCCAATGGCAGGCAACAGATGAGGGACAGCCTTCCCTCCAATTATTAAGGGACCCACATGCAGATCAAGCTGCATATCTGCCACAAATGTGTAAGGGGCCTAGCTCCAGCCCTGCATGAAGTTTGATTGGTGGTTCATTCTGTGATCCCTCATAGGCCCAGGTTAATTGGCTCTCTGCAGGTCTTCTTATGAGGTCCTTGACCCCTTTGTCTTGTTTAGTCCTATGGATTACCATTCCACACAAGTCCCTGAGATCTGCTTGATGTTTGGCTGTGGGTCTCTGCATATGCACCCATCTGCTGCTAAATGAAGCCTCTCAGGAGACATTTATGCTAGGCTCCTGTTTGCAAGCATAGCATTAATAGTGTCAGGGTTGGCTCTCTCCCATGAGATAGGTCTCACGTTGCACCAGTCATTGGTTGGCCCTTTCCTCAATCTTGGCTCTATCTTTATGCCTGTGTATCTTGTAGGTAGGACAAATTTTGGATTGAAGATTTTGTTGGAAGGTTGATGTCTATTTTCTTTCCTTTCCTTCACCTACAATGTCTATTTTATTCCCACTTGTGAGTGGGATTCATGCATCCTCCTTGAGGCCCTCCTTATTACTTAGTTTCTTTAGGTCTAAGAATTGTTGCATGGTTATTCTGTACTTCACGGCTAATGTCCACTGATAAGTGAGTACATAGCATGGGTGTCTGGGTCTGTCTTGCCTCACTCAAGATGTTATTTTCGATTCCATCCATTTGCCTAGGAATTTTGTAAAGTTATTGTTTTTAATAGTTGAGTAGTACTCCATTGTGTAAATGTACCACAATTTCTGTATCCATTCATCTACTGAAGGACATCTGGGTTCTTCCCAGCTTCTGGCTATTATAAATAAGAATGCAAAACTTTCAAAGCTAATTTTAAAGTTTTTTTTTCATTTTTCTTGTGTGTGTGTGTGTGTGTGTGTGTGTGTGTGTGTGTGTTTGGCTGTATGTAAGCATTTAGCATACTTTCAAGACTGTTTTCAGAGCGGAGTTTAGTAACATTGTGTGTGTGTTTCTACAATAGGTTGCTATGACTTTTTTGAGATGCCTTGAGTGTTAGTTATCCCCCCACATTTCCTTCTCTGACTTGCCCTCCTATCCCACTCCCCATTTATCCATCCCCTATTTCATTATTTCCCTTTATCTCTTTATACCAGTATGTTCTGTATCCCCTCCCTTGAAATACCATCCCCATGGCTCCTCCCTGATTTCCTGACTATTTCTTTTTCACTGTAGTCTATACTACTTGCTGTTTAAATGGTCTCTTCATAAATAATCCTAACTCTGTAGTACTTGAAGAGTTAATATGAATATTTCATTCTTGTTTTGGAATAAAAACAATTTGCCACAGTATGCCAGACTCTTCAGTATCCATGTCTGTACATCTTTATTAGCCATCTATATTGTCTTTCTTTCATATTACATTCATTACTTCTACCACATCTTTTCAATTTTTATATAACTTTCTAAATTAATCAAAACTAGTAATTATAGATTAGTTATAGATGGATTCCTTAAAGTCCTATGTCTAGAATGTGTGGTATCTTCAGCAATAGGGTCTTACCTATTCTGGAAGGCAGTCTCTGAAAGTCGCAGTATTGTTTTGAGAGTTTCTTGGATTCCCTTGACCAACAACTTGAATTGACATTTTCTATGTCTGGTACTGGGGTTTTTGTTAGGTAATCTATGGCTATGAGGAGGAGCATTATCACCATGTGTGACATAACTTCATTCAAAATGTAAACCTACATATTATATTTGTATTTTTAAGCAATATAAAATAATGTTTCTTTGTTAATGTTTATTAATGTTTCTGTGGCTTTTCCAAGTGCCCTTTGTGTTACTTCTGCCTACCTTAGCTTGTGCATTGTTCCCTCATCCCTCACATTTGTGCCATTTCCCACTTCATAGCAGCTATGTCTGACTGCTTTCATTCCCAGAATCTCTCTAGCACTTGGCCCTTTTTAACTTTCCTGATTTTAGCAGTTTCTCCAGGTTATGTACTCACACTCTAAAGATCCAGAGCTAGGACCAACAGCATTTTCCACTCTTATCTGAGTTACCTCACTTGCTAGTCCATGTACTAGTTTCATCCATTCACTAGTTTCATGATTTCATCGTTATTTACAACTGAATAGTCTTCTATATTGCATCTGTACAAAATCATTATTCATTCTTAGTTGAAGAACATTTAGGTTGCTTCCATTTCTTGGCTCTTGTGAATAGAGCAACAAAGAATGTGGCTGAGAAAGCATCTAACCTCAACTTTTAGTCTATTTAAGAAAAGTGAGTCTTTTGTATATTAGATTATCTACCCTTTTCTTCCTAGGATTGGAATCACACTCAGAACAGCTTTTTACATTCTAAGTGGAGGACAGACTGTACTTTTAACAACCAGACTAAAGTGTATTTTTGACAAATAACCTGAAGTGTACTTAGCTTAAGTATAATGGAAAAGAATTAATGGTGGATGTTATGTTTTTAAACAAAACTAATATACTCATCTAATGATGTAAACACTACCAGTTGTTTGTCAGCCCACATCTTAGTTGCGTAACATTGGGTATTCTGAAGGAAAAGAATGGATTCTACATATGGTTAAGATTGATGATGGTACACTCAGTTTGCTCTTGCTTGACTTGGGCAAGTAGATTTTTTTTTTTTTTACTTCTTTGTCTCATGTTACCATTTTTAACTAAAGTAAGATTTACAAAATGGACAGGTAGCTTTTACAGAGATATTTACAATGAACTTTAGATTAAAGATAGTTGTATAAGTGAACAAGTCAAAGCTATATAGGAATATTATGGGGTAATAGTAATGCAACTCTAATATTTGAAAAAGGATAAAAGAAGCATAAAGATAGAAATCTAATGATTTATGCATGATTTTCATTAATAATGAACCTTATCTTAAATGTATATCATACTGGGCAAAATTCTAAGATGGTTATATTAGAAGGCACAGTTGACATTTAAGAAGCATATTATCCAGGTGATCCTGATATAATCAAATGAGCCCTTTAAAAGCACAGAATTTCCTCCTGCTAGTGGAAGAAAGGTAAATGAGATATTTGCATTTTGTATGGAATTGCTAGATAAACTATGCCAGATGGTGGTACTGGGGTAAACATATAGGACCTTGAACAGGCTAGGCAAACATGTCATCACTGAGCCAGACTTACAGTTCCCAAACATTTTTGAATGTTGTCTTTTTAAAACATTTGAATATTAAGGGTATATAGTCAAATTTTTACTAAGTAGGGATTCAGATTCCAAATTTATAGAAGATACATAAATGCTGCACATAGAATTGTGTATCATCTACCACACTATTACTTAATAAATTTCTCTCATCAGAATATCTGGTCCTTAAGATTATCTGTCTCCAGCTCCCAAGTTCTGTTTACTCTGGGAAAATGAAATAAAAAGAAATACTTGTGATTTTAAAGATACATTATTTAGCAGAAACTCATACTGAGCATTACATGTAATATTAAAATTGGAGTTTTATGTCCTTCCTAAATATCTGTCTGCCACCCTGCCCACCCACTTGCTAACTAGCTTGCTATCTCAAGAAATTTGAACAGAGTCCAAATGGGAACACCAGATAGGATTTGGGACTTGGGACAGCTTGGTATCTGACCTGAAATCCTTGTTAGCAACATCTAGAGCCACCCCCCCCTTCCTGCTGGCCTACAAGTCATTCTACATATTATGTAGAGAATATAGGAGGTGGAAATTTATAGGATTTATACATGGAACCTTAAAGTATATAAAGTTCCATGTATATTTATACATGGATCCCCAAGACTGAAAACAAACCATTATTCAGTTGATCCACAACATTACTAGCTGGGGTAACAGAAAACAAAGGTCCAAATGCCCACCCAATAAAAGCAAGTCTCGATAGCCATACAGAGAGACACTTCATACACTAAATCTAGATTATATTTTAATATCACATTAAAAATATACAAACAAACATAAATAAAAAAACCACTAAGAACATGAATAGTCAAGATGGTATATCTCACTGAAAGTAGTAACCCTAGTTTCCCAAGAAAAGCAAATTGGCTGATGCACAAGACATGGATTTCTATTGCAGTAAATATTAAAAGGATGGCTTATTTTTTATTGGCCCCTGCAGTCTCACTTTTCAGATGCTGCTCTATGCGGAGCCTAGCACACAAACACGTCACCATACCACTTGGCACTCCAGGTTGCCTCTAAGAACTCAGGTGCAGTTCACTGCCCCTGTTGTTTCTGTCCCAGGTGGATACCACATCCCTGGCACGTTTTTCACTCACTTCCCCTTGGTGTGTTGTTGCCAAGCCTTAGACATACACATCCCAACTTTGTGACAGGCTTTATGCATTCTGCCACTACACCCTTTGAACTCAAGTAGTCACATCAAAGAAAACAACAAACTCTGACCCAATAGGTATAATATAATTTGCTAACCTTTATAAGTCAAATGATCTTGTACAATTCCATCCTTTATAAAACATTCAAACAACCTTATTATGAAGAGAGGAACTGAGAGAAACATCTCCAAAAAAATCTGCCTCCATCTTTGTTCCTCCTGGCATCTCCTCCTCCTCTCCTCCTAGCCTTTTTCCACCTACCTCTTCACTGTTCAATCAAGTATCACCTTAACTTCAACTCACAGACTTCAAAATAGCAATTATAAATATGTTCAAGGAACTCAGTGGGTATGACCAAATTCCTGAATGAAGACCACAGAAACACACAGTTTAATGGAATAATAAAAACGATTGAGGTATGAAAATAAAATTTAATAGATATAGAATCTTTGAAGCAAAGTCTAATTGAAATTTGAGAGGAATTTTAATCTATAAACATGGTTGTTCTGGAAAGGAATCACATTCCAAAGACCTTCTAGATCTATGTGATCTGGATGGAATAAAGACATGCCCTTAGCACACACCTTTAATTCCAAACAATGAAGGTAACTTTGGTATGTAGAAAGAAGCATGTTTGAAAGTCTAGTTGAGGGGCAGACAAAGTGACAGATCATGAGTCAGAGATAGGATATGCCCAACTCTCATGAGAACAGAGAAGAAAGAGAGGTTACTCAAGAGAACTGCAGAGGAAAGGGAGGCAACTTAAAAGAGCAGCATAAAGCGGATGGAGGGGGGACGAGAGGGAGGAGTGGGAAGAGGCAGTTTTATTGGTACAGTTTTTCATAGACAAGTTGCAGGTGAGGACAGAATGATCCAGAGACAACGTGGGCTCCAAGCAGATGCAGCAGATCCGCATGTCCCTCCGAGGGAAGGCTGTGGTGCTGATGGGCAAGAACACCATGATGTGCAAGGCCATCAGGGAGCACCTGGAGAACCACCCAGCTCTGGAGAAACTGCTGCCTCACATCCGGGGGAACGTGGGCGTTGTGTTCACCAAGGAGGACCTCACTGAGATTAGGGACATGCTTCTGGCCAACAAGGTGCCTGCTGCTGCTCGAGCTGGTGCCATCGCCCCATGTGAGGTCACTGTGCCTGCTCAGAACACTGGTCTGGGGCCTGAGAAGACCTCTTTCTTCCAAGTTCTAGGTATCACCTCTAAAATCTCCAGAGGTACCATTGAAATTCTGAGTGATGTACAGCTGATCAAAACTGGAGACAAGGTAGGAGCCAGTGAAGCCACACTGCTGAACATGCTGAACATCTCCCCCTTCTCCTTTGGGCTGATCATCCAGCAGGTGTTGACAATGGCAGCATTTACAACCCTGAAGTGCTGGACATCACTGAGCAGACCCTGCACTCTCGCTTCCTAGAGGGCGTCTGCAATGTGGCCAGCGTCTGTCTGCAGATTGGCTACCTGACTGTTGCCTCAGTGCCTCACTCCATCATCAATGGGTACAAGTGGGTCCTGGCTTTGTCTGTGGAGACTGAGTATACCTTCCCACTTGAAGAAGAGGTCAAGGCCTTCCTGGCTGATCCATCTGCATTTGAAGCTGCTGAGCCGCCCCCCCCCCCCCCCCCAAGGCTGAAGCAAAGGAAGAATCCGAGGAATCAGACGGTGATATGGGATTTGGTCTCTTCGACTAATGTCTTCAATGCAGCCAAGTCAGCTGCTTAATTTGAGAAAGATGGAAATAAAGGCTTCTCTTAAAAAAAGAAAAGAAAGTTAAAAGAGAAAGAAAAAATATTCCATTTTAAAATCATTTGAGAAATTTATGTTTACCAACCAAGGTCTACAAAGGATAGAAGAAACAAGAGTAAAAGGAAGATTAAGTATACCCAAGAGGATACAATACATAGATAAATTGATAAATAATCCCAAAAACATTTCACCAAAAGAGATAGAAGAAAGCTACAACAACTGAATGATATAAATACTTCAGTAGTAACTTAATATTAACAGACTTGATACCTCAATAGAAAATTCAGACTAACAAATTAGGAAAAAAGAATCTTTTTTTTTTTTTTTGCTCTAAGAGACATACTTTACCATCTGGGACAGAGTAAAATTAAAAAAAAAAAAATGGAAAAGGGTAGTTCAAGCAAATGGAACTAAGAACCAAGCAGCCATAGATATCCTAATATCTGAAAAAAATAGACTTGAAATCAAAATTAGTCAATAGGGTTAGGGAAGGGTACTTAATTTCTAAAAGAAAAATCCACCTAGAGGATATTCTAAACAATTTATGTGCCAAACACACCCCACTCAGTTTCATAAAAGAAACATTAAGTTTAAAATTACATAGAAATAGAAGGTGATTTTAATTCTCTATCCCTGCCAGTGTCTAGATAGGACATATGGAGGAGAGGGGGAAAAAACCAAACAAAACAAAAAACCCTAAATAGAAACTCGAGAATTAAATGACATATATCAAATAGGTCTAATAGATACCTACAGATCATTCCACTCAAACCCAAAAAACACACCTTCATAGCCTGTGAAACATTCTCTAAAGTTTACCACATGTTAGCACACAAAGGTCTCAACAAATATAGGAAAATTGCAATAACATCCTGTGTCTTGTTTCTACACAGGGACTAAAGCTGCTTATTAACAACAATCAGAATGGTAGAAACAACATTCCTGACTGAAAATTTGTATCAAGGGAAAAAGCAAGAATGATGTTTAAGAATTTCTAGATTTGAATGGAAATGAAAACACAACATATTAAAGTCTATGGGTCATGTTGGAGTAGGTCTAATAGTTAAGTTTATAGCACTGAATGCCTACATAAATAAAGCTGGAAAGATACCTTATTAATAAGTTTGTGACTCACTTGAAAAGCTTTAGAAAAATCAAAACCATCCAAAATGAAAAACAAAAACAAACTCAGTGTTGCAATTAATAAAATGGAAATAGATGATATAATTAATGAAATTAAAAGTTGGTTCCTGAAAAAATTAACAAAAATTGATGAACTTTTTGCCAAATAAACTCAAAGAAAGAGAATGCAAATCAATAAATGTAGAGATGAAAAGAAAGACATTGAAGCAGGGCCTGAAAGTTCAGACATTTATAAGGTCATACTTTAAGAATTTATATTAATCCACTAAACTAGAAAACCTAAAAGGAAGAGATAAATTTCTAGATGTAAATGAAATATTCTATTCTAACTAATCCCTATAAAAGACACAAAAACCTGGTATTTTATTTATAAGCAGTAAGCCTAGGTTGGGCAGGATATATACTATTCTCACATATCCAAACCATATACTATTTGCTCTTTGAGTCTTGCTCCGACTGCTTTTGTTCCATCAGTCTGTCTTTCAGGGTACATTTCTCTGGGCTGTGTGCTCTTGATCCATCCTCCTGTCTAATGGAGACCTCCTGCTTTCCTTTTTTCCAGTCCTGTGCTCTCTCTTGAGACCCCTCAGTCAATTCTCAGGTTCTGCCTTTCTCTCTCTACTGCCCAATCACAGGTTCTAGCCTTTTATTAACCAATAGCTTTAAATTCAGGATTAAGGTCTACACAACAAAGGCTAGTATACATGAGAATTCAGTCATCTGGGGGCAACCAGATCTTGGGGTTCAGAATTTACCATCTATATGCATAGCATCAGACCAAACCCCATATTATATATATAATCAAAGCTAAATCAAGAAGTAAATTAAGTAAATCTTAATATTTAATAAGACAGAAATTATAGTTAAAATCTTCCAACTGAAAAAAGCCCAGGGTTAGATGATTAAGCACAGATTCCTATCAGACCTTCAAACGTAACACTAGTACTTCTCAAGTTATTCTGTAAAATAGAAACTGAAGAATCATTTTAATTTACTTTTTACAGAGCCAAAATTACCCTGATACTCAACAACAGAAATATTGTCCAATATCTTTGATGAACACAGATTCAAAATTTTTCTGTAAAGTACTTGAAAACTGAATTACGTACATATTAAAAAATTATTCAGTGTGACCAAGTTGGCTTCATCTCATTACATAAGTAGAATAAAAGACAGAAACCATATGAAACCATCTAATTAAATACAGAAAAGACCTTTGACACAATCTGGCATTCCTTCATGATTAAAGTCACAGAGTTACAGAGACACTAGAGATACAAAGGACATACCTCAATTTAATAAAGGCAGTATGCATGCCCACAGACGAGATCACACTAAACATAAATAAACTCAAAGCTTTTCTTATAAGAAGCAGGAACAAGATAAGGATGTTCACACCATTACAGTTTAGTATAGTGCTTAAAATCTTAACTAAAGCAGTATGACAAGTAAGAGAGATTAAAGACATACATATAGAAATGGAAGAAGTCAATATACCTTTAATTACAGGTGATATGAATTATACATAAAATGTTCTAAAATCCCCACTAAGAAACTGTTGCTTCTATCTCAATGAATCTGGGCTGGTGAAACAAGATGTACAAATACTCAAAGAGCTCTGGGGGAATCTCCAACATACTATGCTTCCAACACCCATACCCCTTGGTACACTAACCTTTTGGTAACTTGGCTTCTTCCCCTCCTTGGTCCCGAACTAGCCATTGGAGCCTTGCTTCTTTCGGCATCCTGCCTCATCCAGTTTCTAAAGCAGCAGATGAGTAACGCTGCAAAGATACTCAATCAGGTTCAGTTTCAAACCGTTTCCAACAGGAGACAGTTATTCTGATACACCTCTCCTTTATAATAAGAAAAGGAGGAGTTATGGGGCAATAGATCATGCTAAGAAACTTGATAAGGTTGAGTGGGTTCAGAAGTCCTGACACTTGAAACCAGATGACTTGGCTATACCATTCTTTCTTAGTGCTCCTTTCCCCTCCAAACTGTACATTTTGTTTTCTCCACTTGGTTTTTCCTTTTTCATTGTAGATTTGCATGTGAGCTATTAGTAACAACCATCCCATAGAAGTTAGCCTCAGGCAATTTCTTCAAACATGGGCAGAGTGCAGGCTTGATTCATTGCCAGAATGTCACACAAATGTCTGGTAGCCCAGAACACACTGTAAATATTGGTCTCTTCTGAAAGTGCTTCAGCACAATCCATTTGGAGTACTACTGTCTACCAATATTCTACTAGAATGGCCCATTAAGCACTGCTTACAGCATTCATCTATTTTTATGGTCTTTCAAAAAACATGATCAGGTTCTTCAAGAAACAGCCTATTCTCTGGTACCAGTTTCTGCATTAGTATTTTCTATTTTGTGATAAAATGGTATGACGAGTTTCAGTTTGTTCAATTTCAACTTGAGGAAGAGTTTATTTTGACTCATTATTGTAGATCATCAATCCTCTACACTAAAATATACCTCTCTAAACAGTGCCACCAACTGTTTAAATAGATGTCTGAGCCTATGTGGCGTATGTGGGTGTGTGTGTGTGTGGGGGGGTGTTCATTTTGTTGGTTCATTCAAACCACTAAAGAGCTTAATACAGACAACTTCAACCAGTCAGCATGTGGAGAATAAGGGACTGTGGAGTGCTCAGCTAGCTCTAAATAGGACATTTGTATCATACACCTCTAGCCTAACTCTCACCTCTAGTTCTTAGGAATCAATATGGAAGAAGAAATGGAAAGATATTAAGAGTTAAAGGTAGTATTCATCTGCAGTTAAACAGTGTTTTCTGACTCACAGCAACTAGGACTACATGCACAATACTTGCCCTATATCAAGTTAACAAGAATCTCAGATGGGGGGGGGGGGGGCTTATGAAATTACACTGAGGAACTACTAGCAGTTGCCATTGAAAGATAAGAGTAAGCTTTCTTTTTTTAAAATCACACACACACACACACACACACACACACACACACACACACACACACACACACACACACACACTGTAGCTGTCTTCAGACACACCAGAAGAGGACATCAGATCTCATTACAGATGGTTGTGAGCCACCATGTAGTTGCTGGGATTTGAATTCAGGACCTCTGGAAGAGCAGTCAGTGCTCTTAACCACTGAGCCATCTCTCCAACCCCCAAGAGTAAATTTTCTTTAGGGATGTGGCCTCTGAGCAACTGCTTATGCTTCAATTGGTGCCCTTCCACCTATGAACATACAGATGGCTTTGAGTGAGCTTAGGGGATTTAAAACTAAAAAAGTACATGAAAGTTGGAGGGAAGAGTAGGAAAGGGAGATAGGAATTGGACTGTGAGGAAAGGAATAGTGGATTAGAGCAAAGCACATATTAAGTGTTTTATGAATATTAAGTAAAATATTTTAAAACATAAAAATAAGCAAAAAGGTAAAATTTATTAGATAAGCTAACTCTAAGTAGTATGTAACACTTGAATTAAGAAAACGGTAAAATGTCAAAGATGATTTTAGTATCTTAGGGAGTAGTAATCTTTGACCTAGTTAGGAATAAGTGTACAGAAAGATGGAAAGTCTAAAATCAAGTCCATGAAGAAAAAGTAGATTGACTGGATTTACAGTCAAAATGCTTGTGCTTGAAAATGAAGTCCATGAGCTTGAAACAAAACGTTTGTATAGCTGACCAGGAATTTTTATTCCCCCCCCCCCCCGAAAATTCTTACAACTTCATAGGAGAAAAAAAAGTCAAAACTGATCAAAAGGTTTGAATATGTATTTCACTAGAACATACATAGATTGCTAGTATTGTTGAACAAGAAAATAAACTGGACATCGTTAGTCACTAAGGAAACAAGGCAACCTTTAGCACCCTTAGAATGACTAATAAAATACAAAAATCTTGGTGAAGAATTGTTGATCTGATTGCAAAGTTGTATCTCTATTTTGGTAAAGAACTTGGCAGTTTTTCAAAATGTTAAACATAGGATTAAATTACCACAAAACTCACTGGGTTCTTTGCTGTGTAACTATTTGGTAAAATGAAGATATTTCTGTACAAAGATTTGTGCAGTATTCATAGCCACACCATTCATAAAAAGTCCGATAGTGTGAGCCACTTAGTTCCATTAGCTAGCAAATTGCTAAACAAATGTGGCATGCCTATACAATGAAATACTGTTTCCTAATAAAGATATAACAACATGCTATAAAGTGATATAATCAGGAATAGAAATAGACACTGAAGAACACATAAGGCATTCTATTAACATGAAATATCTAGATAATACAAATTTACAATGATAGAAAACAAGTAAATTTATTTATAGTAGTGAACTTTGTTTTAGGTTACAAAAGCATTACATCTATAAGATGATAGTTTAAGGTGAAATCTTCCTAAGAATATTTGTCATTTCTGGGATAAAATCCAACTGAGAGGAAAAAAAAAAATACTGGAGAGAATATTTTTTAGTTTTTAGCTCATGTTGTGTTAACAAAGTTAGCACATCAAGTGAAGCAAAATTTGTAGTTCACATAAGAGGTCTGGCTCGTGCAAACTACAGATTCCAGTTTAACAATATTTGTATGGTTTGTCTTTCAAGCCTTGTGTCTTTGACATGAAATTGTCCCTTTAACCTTGAATATTTACTTTTTTTTCCTTGTTTTGTCAATATATGTATATTTTTTGTTTTCTTTATTTCTTGGACTTCATACAGTCTGTGAGTTGTTTCTGGGGGAGTGCAAGCCTCTGGGGTTAGCATCCCACTATCAGTGACTGCATATTATGTCTGTTCTTTTGTGACTGGGTTATCTCACTCAGGATGATCCTCTCTAGATGCAGCCATTTTCTTAAGAATTTGGTTAAGTCATTGTTTCTGGTGGCTGAGTAGTATTCCATTGTGTATATGTACCACAATTTTTGTATCCATTCGTCTTCTGAAGGACATCTGGGTTCCTTCCAGCTTCTGGCTATTATAAATAGAGCCGCTATGAACATTGTGGTGCATATATCTTTGTTGTGTATTAAAGTGTCTCTGGGGTATATGCCCAGAAGTGGAATAGCTGGGTCTTCAGGTAGTACTATATCCAATTTTCTGAGGTATCGCCAGACAGATTTCCAGAGTGGTTGTATTAGCTTGCAACCCCACCAACAGTGGAGAAGTGTTCCTCTTTCTCCGCAGCCTCGCCAGCATCTGCTGTCATCTGAGTTTTGGATCTTGGCCAATCTGACTGGTGTGAGGTGGAATCTTAGGGTTGTTTTGATTTGCATTTCCCTGATGGCTAAGGATGTTGAGCACTTCCTCAGATGTTTCTCGGCCATTCGGTGTTCCTCAACTGAAAACGATTTGTTTAGCTCTGTACCCCATTTTTTAATAGGGTTATTTGATTCTCTGGTGTCTAGCTTTTTGAGTTCCTTGTACACCTTGGATATTAGGCCTCTATCTGATGTGGTGTTGGTAAAGATCTTTTCCCAGGCTGAGCAACTGGTGAGTGGGAGACCTAGGCTGCTGGGGAGCAGAGGGATCTCTGCGGAGTGCACACGGAAAGGGCACCCCCTGCCCTGACCAGCCCTGTCCTCCCCGATCCAGTGACCGGGAACAGATCTTAGGAACTTCTGTTCCTACCCGGAGACGACTTCAGGACGCAGAGCAGAGCCTGGCCCACCTGCCAGCCGGAAAGGTGGCTCGGAGAGGCTGAGCATCTGTGACCAGGAAAAGATCTTAGGAACGTCTGTTCCCACCCGGAGGCGACTTCAGGACGCAGAGCGGAGCCTGGCCCAGCTGCCACCCAGAACCTGGGCTGCCGGGGAGTAGAGAGATCTCTGCGGAGTGCACACGGAAAGTGTACCAGGGACACAGACCAGATACAAGGGAAAGGCAAGAACATATCACTGACAACAAAATGGCAAGAGGAAAGAGAAAGAATATATCCCAAGGAAACCAAGACAATCTAGCAACACCAGAACCCAGCTCTCCGATAGTAGCAAACATCGGAATTCCAAACACTCCAGAGAAAGAAGACACAGACCTGAAATCATGCCTCAAGACGCTGATAGAGTTACTTAAACAAGAAAGGGAGGAAAAGCAAAAAGAGTCAGAAGCTTTTAAAGAAGAAACAAGAAAAACACTCAAAGAACTCAAAGAACGAGACGAAAACAGAACCAAAGAAATAACGGAATGGAAGAGGGAAATTAAAACAGAAATTGACACAATAAAGAAAGCGCTAAAAGAGATAACCCTAGAGTCAGAACACCAAAAAAAGAAATCAGGAGTCACAGAAGCAAGCATTTCCAACAGATTACAAGAGATTGAGGAGAGAATCTCGGGGGCAGAAGACAACATTGCAAACATAGACAAAACAGCCAGAGAAGATGCAAAAAACAAAAAGCTCCTAACCCAAAATGTCCAGGAAATACAAGACACAATGAGAAGACCGAACCTAAGGATAATAGGAATAGAAGAGGGAGAAGAGTATCAACTAAGAGGCACAGTAAATATCTTCAACAAAATCATAGAAGAAAACTTCCCTACCCTCAAGAATGAGATGACCACGAGCATAAAAGTAGTGAACTTTATGTTTATAAAACCATTAAATATATACAAACATAACATGTTTTAACACTTCGGAATTTATGGTAATAAAGATGGCCAAAGAGTCACAATTAATGTCTTGATATAAAATTGTTTCTCTATTATACTATTCATTAAAAATGAATTGTCATGGGTTAAAGAACTACTTGTTAAAATCAAATTCATACTGACACATAAATTGTTTTACCTACAAAAAGAAAATCAAAAAGCGAGACAAAGTTTGATTATACATATGAGTATAAAACATCTGTATGAAGAATATTTGTGCTTTTTGAAGTTGGTAATTATTACTTAAGATATATGAATACTGTCTTGGAATTCTTAAAAGGTTCAAAGCCTAAGTGCTAAAAGGACATTCTGAATATAGAATATGTGAAAATACTACACTATACCTCAGTAATAGGAAACTTCGAACTAAAATGGCAATTGTATAATTCTATATTTGATAAATTTTATATCAGCTTTAGATGATCGTTTAATAAAAAACAGGATGTCAAACTTAAATTGACTTAATTTCATATCCCAGAACCTTCTAGTTCCTCTTACAAATTTCTACCTGGAAGAAAACTCTTAACACTTGAACACAGCAAGCATTTATGAAATAAATGAAAGCGAGTTTGGCTGTCTAGCAAATTTGTACCTTGTACTAATTAAGAAATTTCAAGCCACAGTATTAGTCTAACCCACGTTTTAGTTTCCTTTTGCTATTGTAACAAAGATCACAGGTTTGGTGGCATAATACAGTATATCTTACATCTTATAATTCTAGTGGTTGGAGCCTGAAATGAGAGTCACAGGCTATGTTCATTTTCTGTATCTCAATCATTTAGAGGCAGCCAACTATCAATGGCATTGATCTCCTTTACATGGTAAGGAGCCACTAGTAGCTGTTAAGTTTTATAACACAATTTCATACTTAAAGGAATAAATGATAGTACTAAATATTTTCAAAGAAAAAAACTAATAAAAAGCAAATATTTGAAAAGAACTGAACAAAATTTGAATGCACAAAATTCAAACTAACAAACCAGAGAGAATAAACTTCCTTCTCTGACTATGAGGAAGTAGTAAGATTTGGATTATCTTCTGCAGACACCTAGTAAACTAGAACCCATGAAAACACACACACACACACACACACACACACATACACACACACACACACACAAATTATTTTTAACCTTTGCTTATTGTATGCTTATGGGTTTCTGCATGTGAGTGTGCCATGGTGCACACATATGGACAGAGAAAACTAGTGGTTTTGGTTCTTCTCTTTCACCATGTAGGCTTCAGAGATACAGCTCAATCAATAGCTCAGACTTTTCAGCAAATACCTTTGACCTCTGAGCCATTTCACACATCTTGGAGCAAATATTTACAGAAAATTTGCAACAGTGAAAAAGAAAGGACAGGGAGTTGTGATGCATAGGTTAGGAGGGTATGATATAAACAAAGTATAATTGCATATGGGAGAAAATGTCACACTGAAACCTATTAAATTGAATAGTAATTTCAAAATTCTAATTTAAAGAAAAGAAAATCAGGACTATGAGTCATGGACCCTGAGAGACAGAAAACTAAAAGGACCCGGTGGTCTCACTGACTTAAGACTAGCAGTCAAAGGAGTAATGAAACAAAGTTAACTCTTTGAAAAAGATGAACAAGGTTGATAAATCTTAGTAACCCAAAATGGAGAAAGACCTTTATTTATAAAACTTAGGACATGTTTCAACAGATGTACAGATATAGGATATTTTGAAAATGTGGATTTCAACAGATTCAAAATCTACAGGGAATGGATAAATTACTAAACATGTGGCCTATAAAAATTAAACCATTAGAATAAATTCAGTCTAACAGATTTACAAAGAACAATGATATTTAAATACTAATAATTTTCCAACAAAGATAAATCTAGAACTGGATGGTCTTATTGCTGAATTCTGTTAGACCTTGTATTGATTAACATTGTCAACTTCATAGACTCTGGAACTCCTTGGTGATAGATAACTTTCTGGAACAATTGTAAGGTATTGTCTAGTTTAAGTTAAATGAGGTTGGAAGACCCTCTATAATTGCCAGAATGAGCAACTGAGTAAAAGTGAAAGGAGAACTGAACTCTTAGAGTTCCTTTCTGCTTCCTGACAGCAGGTGTGCTGTGAGTAACTGCCTCAAGCCCCTCTGCCATGACTTCCTTACCATGATGGAATGTATATACCTTAAATCTGTGAATGAAACAAATCCTTCCTTAAGTATTTCTGTCAGCATGTTTTATCATAGCCATAGGAAAGATAATATAAACCTGGGCCTACATTAGTTACAGTTCTATTGCTGTGAAGAGACACTGTGACCAAGGCAACTCTTAGTTAACATTTTGTCAGGTATATTTTATTTACATATCAAATGTTATCCCCTTTCCCGGTTTATAATTTGCTGAGTAGTACTCTATTGTGTAAATGTACCATATATTTTATACCCATTCCTTTGTGAAAGAACGTCTGGGTTCTTTCCAGCTTCTGGCTATTATAAATAAGGCTGCTATGAACATAGTGGAGCATGTGTCCTTGTTATATGTTGGAGCATCTTTTGGGTATATGCCCAAGAGTGGTATAGCTATGTTCACTTTTCTTAGGAACCACCGGACTGATTTCATGAGTGGTTGTACCAGCTTGCAATCCCACCAACAATGGAGGAGTGTTCCCCTTTCTCTGCATCCTCACCAGCATCTGCTGTGACCTGTGGTTTTGATCTTAGCCATTCTGACTGGTGTGATGTGGAATCTCAGGGTTGTTTTGATTTACATTTCCCTGATGAATAAGGATGTTGAGCATGTCATTAGGTGCTTCTCAGCTATTCAATATTCCTCAGTTGAGATTTCTTTGTTTAGCTGTTTGCCTTTTTAAAATACAGTTATTTATTCTGTACAGTCTACCTTCTTTGTATTTATTGGATATTACCCCATTATTGCATGTAGAATTGGCAAAGATCTTTGTTGTTTTATCCTATAAACAGTGCTCTTTGCCTTACAGAAGCTTTTCAATTTTATGAGATCCCATTTGTCAATTCTTGATCTTAGAGCATAAGCCATTAGTGTTCTGTTCAGCAAATTTCCCCAAGTGCCATGTGTTCAAGGCTCTTCCCTACTTTCTCTTCTATTAGTTTCAGTGTATCTGGTTTTGTGCAGGAGGTCCTTGATCCACTTGGGCTTGAGTTTTGTACAGGGTAATAAGAAAGAATGATGCCATCTGCATTCTTCTGCGTGCTGACTGCCAGTTGGACCAGCACCATTTGTTGAAGAGGCTGTCCTTTTTCCACTGAATGGTTTTAGGTTCTTTGTCAAGATCAAGTGACCATAGGTATGTGTTTAATTCTATTCCATAGATCCACCTATCTTCCTGTCTCTGTACCAGTACCATACAGCTTTTGTTGTTGTTTTTATCACTATTGCTTTGTAATACAGCTTGAGGTAAGGGAGGTGATTCCCCCAGAAATTTTTATTGCTGAGAATAGTTGTTTGATATCCTGGGTTTTAGCATTTCAAATGAAATTGCAAATTGTTCTTTCTAAGTCAATAAACAATTGAGTTGGAATTTTGATGGGATTGCATTGACTGTAGATTGCTTTTGTCAAGATGGCCATTTTTACTTTATTAATCCTGCCAATCTTTCTTCAGACACTTGAAGTTCGTGTCATACAGATCTTTCACTTGCTTGGTTAGGGTCACACCAAGGTATTTGATATTATTTGTGACTATTGTAAAGGGTGTCGTTTCTCTAATTTCGTTCTCAGCCTGTTTATCCTTTGAATAGAGAGAGGAAGGCTGCTGATTTGTTTGAGTTAATTTTATATCCAGCCACTTTAATGAAGTTGTTTATTTGGTTTAGGATTTCTCTGGAGGAATTTTAGGGGTCACTTAAGTATACTATCACATCATCTGCAAATAGTGATATTTTGATTTCTTATTCTCCATTTGGATCCCTTTGACCTCCTCTTGTTGTCTAATCACTCTGGCTAGGACTTCTAATATATTATATTGAATAGGTAGAGAGACTGTGGGCATCCTTGTCTGGTCCCAGATTTTAGTGTGATTGCTTTTAGTTTCTCTCCATTTAGTTTGATGTTGGCTACTGGTTTGCTGATTATTGCTTTTATTATGTTTAGGTATGGGCCTTGATTTCTTGATCTTTTCAAGACTTTTAACATAAAGAGTTGTTGAATTTTGTGAAATGCTTTCTCAGCATCTAATGAAATGATCTTTTTTTTTTTTTTATTGAGTTTGTTTATATAGTGGATTACATTGATGGATTTCCATATGTTGAGAAGTCTCTGTGTAGCTCTGTATCCCATTTTAAAAATAGGATTCTTTGATTCTCCGGAGTCTTAATTTCTTGAGTTCCTTGTATATATTGGATACTAGCCCTCTGTCAGATGTAGGATTTGTAAATATCTTTTCCCAATCTGTTGGTTGCCCTTTTGGCCTTTTGACAGTGTCCTTGGCCTTAAAGAAGCTTTGCAATTTCGTGAGGTCCCATTTGTCGATTCTTGATCTTAGAACAAAAGCCATTGGCGTTCTGTTCAGGAAATTTTCCCCTATGCCTATGTGTTCTAAGTTCGTCCCCACTTTCTGTTATATTAGTTTCAGTGTACATGGTTTTATGTGGAGGTCTTTAATCCACTTGGACTTGAGCTTTGTACAAGGAGATAAGAAGGGATCGATTTGCAATCTTCTGCATGCTGACTGACTGCCAGTTGAACCAACATCTTTATTGAAGGAGCTGACCTTTTTCCATTGAATGTTTTTAGCTCCTTGTCAAAGATCAAGTGACCATAGGTGTGTGGGTTCATTTCTGGGTCTTTGATTCTATTTCATTGGTCTACCTGCCTGTCTCTATACCAATACCAGGCAGGTTTTTTGTTTGTTTGTTTGTTTGTTTGTTTTGTTTTGTTTTGTTTTGCTTTGTTTTTAATCAAAGTTGATCTGTAATACAGCTTGAGGTCAGGGATAGTGATTTTCCCCGAAAGTTTTTTTATTGTTGAGAATGGTTTTTGCTATTCTGGGTTTTTTATTATTCCAAATGAATTTGCAAATTGCTCTTTCTAACTCTATGAAGAATTGAGTTGGAATTTTGATGGGGGTTGCATTGAATTTGTAGATTGCCGTAGGCATGATGGCCATTTTTACAAAGCTGATCCTTCTAATCTATGAGCACGAGAGATCTTACCATCTTCTGAGGTCTTCTTAAATTTTCTCAAAGAACCAGTTTTTGGTTTTGTTGATTCCTTGTATAGTTCTTTTTGTCTCTGGTTGACTTCAGCTCTGAGGTTATTTTCTGCCGTCTACTCCTCTTGGGTGTATCTGCTTCTTTTTGTTTTAGACCTTTCAGTTGTGCTGTCAAGTTGTTAGTGTATGCTCTCTCCAGTTTCCTTTTGTGGAAGCACTCAGTGCTATGAGTTTTCCTCTTAGCACTGTTTTCATTGTGTCCCATAAGTTTGGGTATGTTGTCCCTTCATTTTCTTTAAATTCTTACAATGTCTTTGATTTCTCTATTTCTTCCTTGAATAAGCCATCATTGAGTAGAACATTGTTTAGCTTTCATATGTCTGTGGGCTTTTTGTTGTTGTTATTATTATTATTGGAGACCAGCCTTAGTCCATGGTGATGTGATAGAATGTATGGAATTACTTCGATCTTCTTGTGTCTGTTGAGGCCTCTTTTGTTTTAGGATGACATATTCTATAGATGTTTGTTAAATCCATTTGGTTCATAACTTCTGTTAGTTTCACTGTGTTTCTGTTCAGTTTCTGCATCCATGATCTGTCTGTTGATGAGAGTAGGGTGTTGAAGTCTCCCACTATTCTTGTATGTGGTGCAATATATGCTCTGAGATTTAGTAGAGTTTCTTTTATGAATGTGGGTGCTCTTGTATTTGGAGCATAAATGTTCAGGATTGAGAGTTCATCTTGACAGATTTTTCCTTTGAGGAGTAAAAAGTGTCCTTCCTTGTCTTTTTTGATGACTTTTGATTGAAAATCTATCTTATTCAATAATAGGATAGCTACTCCAGCTTGTTTCTTGGGACTATTTGCATGGAAAACTTTTTTCCCTAATCTTTTACTCTGAGGTAGTGCCTGTCTTTGTTGCTGAGATGAGTGTCCTGTATGCAGCAAAATGCTAGATCCTGTTTACTTATCCAGTCTGATAGTCTATGTCTTTTTATTGGGGAATTGAGTCCATTGATATTAAGGGATATTAAGGAATAGTGATTTTGTTTCCTGCTCTTTTTGTTATTTGAGGTAGAGTTATGTTTGTGTGCTTTTCTTCTTTGGTGTTTGTTGCAAGAAGATTAGTTTCTTGATTATTTTTTTAGGGTAAAGTTTTTCTCTTTTTGGCAGAGTTTTCCATCTATTATCCTTTGTAGGGCTGGATTTGTAGACAGATATTGTGTAAATTTGTTTTTCTTTTGGTATATCTTGGTTTCTCCATCTAAGGTAATTGAGAGTTTTACTGGATATAGTAACCTGGGCTGGAACTTTGTAACCTGGGCTGGAACTTTGTTCCCTTAGGATCTGTGTAATGTCAGTCCAGGACCTTCTAGCTTTCATAGTCTCTGTTGAAAAGTCTGGTATAATTCTGATCGATTTTACCCGTCCTTTTTTTCTTACTGCTTTTAGTATTCTTTCTTTGTTTTGAGCATTTGTTGTTTGTTTGACTGTTACATGTCGGGAAGAAATTCTTTTCTGGTCCAGTCTATTTGGAGTTTTATAGGCTTCTTAATATGTCTGTGATCATCTCTTTTTATAGGTTAGAGAAGTTTTCTTCTATAATTTTGTTGAAGATACTTATTATGCCTATCAGTTGAGATTCTTCACCCTCTCCTACACCTATTATCCGTAGATTTGGTGTTCTCATTGTATCCTGGATTTCCTGGATGTTTTGGGTTAGAATCTTTTTGATTTTTGCATTTTCTCTGACTATTGCGTCAATGATTTCTATGGTATCTTCTGCCCTTGAGATTCTCTCCTCCATCCTTTGTATTCTGTTGGTGATGCTAACATCTATGGCTACAATATCTTTCCTAGGTTTTTCAACTTTGGGGATGTTTCCTTTTGTGATTTCTTTATTGTTAATATTTCTGTTTTTAGTTAACTTCAGGGATGTCTCCTTTTGTGATTTTTTTTCGTTTTTTCTATTTCTGTTTTTAGTTAACTTCAGGGACGTCTCCTTTTGTGATTTCTTCATTGTTTCTATTTCTGTTTTTAGTTCCTTCATCTGGTTGTTTGTGCTTTCCTCTAGCTCTTTAAGTGATCTTTGTGTTTTTTGTGTTTCAACTTGTTTGCGTGTATTCTCTTGGTTTTCCTGTACTTTTTAAAGTATGTTCTTTATGCTCTTCTCAAAGATCTTTATCATCATTGTGAAGTATGATTTTTAAGTTGAAATCTTGCTTTTCTGGTGAGTTGGGATATCTACTGTTTGCCATGGTGGGAGAACTGTGTTCTGGTGTTGCCAGGTTGTCTTGGTTTCCGTTTCTTAGAGTCTTGCGTTTGCCTATTGCCATCTTGATATAGGTGATCCTAGGTGATCTTATTGTCTCTTACTGGAGCTTGCCTCTCTTATAGGTCTGTGGGCCCATGGTCTCCCAGAGGGAGATTGTTCCTGGGTGTTCCTCTCTCAGGCTAGGCTGTGGGTTATGGCAGAGCCCAGTCCTGTTATTCCTGGGCCGGTTCTAGCCTTGGGCTGGAATTGTGCACTCCCAGGCAGTACTGCTGCTTGTATTGTGAGAGTTCTGGGCAGCCTCTCCAGGGTGGACAGTGGGTAAAAGAAGTTGACTCACCCTTCCACTTAGGATGAAGAGTGCTCCTGCACCTCTTCCGAGCTTCCCTCAACCTGTGGGTGGGCAGCCTCTAGTCCTGATGAAACTGGGCTGGGTCTGGCCTTGGGCTGGAAGTGTGCACTTCTAGGCAGTACCACTGCTTGTATCTTGAGAGTTCTGGGTGGCCTCTCCCTTCTATTTAGGATGGAGAGTGCTCCTGCAGCTCTTCCATGCTCCCAGAGACCTGTGGATGAACAGCCTTTTAATTCAAGAAAAGTTGGGCTATCTTCATGTTGCTATAAGGGAGGTCACCTAAGGATGTCAGACCACTTTTGCCAAGTTTTTGTTGGTCTACCACTTAAAGAATTAATAGATAGACAGAAGATCAACAAGCAAAAGTCTTATATTATTGAGGATGTAATTGAGAAAACAAATATATGTTAAGTCTAGTGAACAACAGTGCAAGAACCTTGCCAGTGAAGACTGTGTTGGGGTTATTTGAGACTTTGATTTTTAAGGGCACACAAGTTGATACGGGGTCTTATGGTAAACCAAATAACAGACTATAATCATGTTGTGGGTACACAGAGATTACTGATTTGACATTAGGATATGTATTGTGGGATAAATTTTCTCCTGTCAATCATGTCAGTAAAATGTCATATGCCATTCATCTAATCAGAGTTGGGATAACTGACCATTTTCGGGGCTTTGCACTTGGCAGTGATTTTTCAGGATTCTGAAGAGGATCTGGAAAGACTGGGGTCCTTTTTCCTCCTGATTGGAGGAGAGGGACAAGCAATTTGTCTCTTTGTATGTAACATAAGGAAGGGATAATGAGAATTGGCCATGGTCCCCAGTTCCTGACTTCCTAGCTAGTCATCCTTTGTCATTTGTAGAAGAATGAAATTAGATCCACTTCTCATCTATACAAAAATCAACTCAAAATTAATAAAAGACCTTAAAATAAAAGTTAAATATTTGATACTACTAGAGACAACCATGAGGGAAATGCTTGAAAGTATAAGGACAGGCAATGGTGTTCTGAATAGGACTCCTGTATGTAGCTCAGGAATAGAATTGAGAAATTGACTATCATGAAGTTAAAAGCTTTGGCAGTAAAGGAAACAGTTACCAGAGTGAAGATAGAACCTGCATGAGAGCAGAAAATCTTTGGCATCTGTTCTTCTGACAGGGGATTAATATTCAAAACATAAAGAATGCCAAACTTAGACACCAAATAAATAAAATTCAGTCTATAAATGGCATATAAACTGAACAGATACTTTTTGATAGAAGTAAAAAAAGGTCATCAAATATATAAAAACATGTTTTGACATCTCTGTCTTTCAGAAAAATGCAGATTAGTACTACATTATATCATCTCATCTCTCAGTCAGAAGGACTATATCACTAATTTAAAAAAATGTTGGTGAGAATACCCTAAAAGAGAAACCATTATGCACTGTTACAAAGTAGGTGAATTGTTCTAGACACCATGGAAAGCAGTTTGAAGTTCCCTCAAACAAACAAACAAACAAAACACCACTGAAATAAAGCTACCATGTCCTTTATCTATACATTTCTTGAATGTGTCAATCAGCATAAAATACCCTACGCACATATCTGTATTAATCAGTTAACAAAACTTATAGAATGATTCTCAATTTCTCTCTCCATACACAAAGAGAGAGGTGAGTCACTGCTATCAGAACTCACTGCTTGCCCACCAAAAGCCAAACACTCAGAATCAGTTTTCTTCCTGAAACCCCGGGCCCTCAGGTACACTGGAGAGATGGGTACCAATCACTGAAAACAAGACCACGTATAATCACGGACAACAAAATGGCAAGAGGAAAACGAAAAAACTTAAACAATGGAAACCAAGACACCTTGGCAACATCAGAACCCAGCTCTCTCATCACAGCAAGCAGTGAAATGCCAAACACTACAGAAAAAGAAGACTCAGACCAGAAATCATACCTCAAGATGATGATGGAGATTTTTGAGAAGAGCATGACTAACTCAAACAAGAACAGGAGGACAACCATAAACAAACAGCTTTTAAAGAAGAAACACAAAAAACACTCAGAGAAATCAAAGAACTAGAGGAAAACAAAACCAAACAGATGAAGGAATTGAAAATGGAAATAGAAATAATAAAGAAAACACTAAAAGTGACAACCATGGAGGTGGAAAACCAAAAAAAGAAATTAGGAGTCACAGATGCAAGCATCTCCAACAGACTACAAGATATGGAAGAGAGAATCTCGGGGGCCGAAGACAACATTGAAAACATAGACAAAACAGTCAGAGAAGATGCAAAAGCCAAAAAGTTCCTAACCCAAAATATTCAGGAGATCCAGGATACACTGAGAAGACCAAATGTAAAGATAATAGGGAATAGAAGAGGGCAAAGAATATCAACTAAGAGGCACAGTAAATATCTTCAAGAAAATCTTAGAAGAAAACTTCCCTACCCTTAAGAATGAGATGACTGTGAGCATAAAAGAAGCCTACAGAACTCCAAATAGAGTGGACTAGAAAAGAAATTCTTCCTGACACATAATAGTCAAAACGCCAAGTGTTCAAAACAAAGAAAGAATATTAAAAGCAGTAAGGGGAAAAGGTCATGTAACATAAAGGCAGAACAATCAAAATCACACCGACTTCTCAACTGAGACTATGAAAGCTAGAAGATCCTGGACAGATACCATACAGACCCTACGAGAACACAAGTATCAGCCCAGGCTGCTATACCCAGCAAAACTCTCTATCACCATAAATGGAGAGACCAAGATATTCCAGGACAAAACTAAATTTATACAATATCTGACCACAAATCCAGCACTACAAAGAGTAATATGTGGAAAACCCAATACAAGGAGAGAAACCACATCCTAGTAAAAACAAGAAAATAACTAAGCAACAAAACCAAAAGAAGAAAGACACACAGATGCAATTTTACCTCTAAAAGCAAAAATAGCAGGAAACAGTAACCACTATTCCTTAATATCTGTTAACATAAATGAACTCAATTCCCCAAAGAAGATATAGGCTATCAGACTGGATACATAAACAGAATCCAGCGTTTTGCTGCATACAGGAAACTCATCTCAGATACAAAGACAGACACTATCTCAGAGTAAAAGGTTGGGAAAAAAAACCTTCCAAGTAAAAGGCCTCTGGAAACAAGCTGGAGTAGCCATTCTAATATCTAAAAAAGTAGATTTTTCAACCAAAAGTTATCAAAAAAATATAAGAAAGGACACTTTTTACTCATTACAGGGAAAATTTATCTGGAGGAACTCTCAATTCGTAAAATATATGCTCCAAATACAAGAGCACCCATATTTATAAAATCAACCCTACTAAAGCTAAAAAAATACATTGCACCACACACAATAATAGTGGGAGACCTCAACAACCCACTCTCATCAATAGACAGATCATGGAAGCAGGAACTGAACAAGGACACAGTGAAACTAGCAGAGGTTATGAAGCAATAGGAATTAATAGACATCTACAGAACATTTCACCCTAAAACGAAAGAAAACACCTTCTTTTCAGCACCTCAGGGCACCTTCTCTAAAATTGACCATATAATCGGTCACAAAACAAGCCTTAATAGATATAAGAAGATTGAAATACTCCCATGCATCTCATCAGATCACCATGGACTAAGGCTGGTCTTTAATAACAAGGACAACAAAAAACCCATATACACAAGGAAACTGAACAATTCTTTATTAACTAATAACATGGTCTAAGAAGAAGTAAAGAAATTAAGATTTTTATAGAGCCTAATGAATATGAAAACACAATATACTCAAACCTATGGGATGCAATGAAAGCAGTACTGAGAGGAAAACTCATAGCTCTGAGTGCTTCCAAAAAGAAACCTGAGACAGCATACACTAGGAACTTGACACCACAGTTGAAAGCTCTAGAACAAAAGGAAGCATATACACCCAAGAGGAGCAGACGGCAAGAAATGATCAAACTCAGAGCAGAAATTGACCAAATAGAAAGAAACAGAACCATTCAAAGAATCAACAATCCAAGAGCTGGTTCTTTGAGAAAATTAACAAACCCTTAGTTAGATTGATAAACCCTTAGTCAGAGTAACTGAGAGTAAAGAGAGTGTATCCATATTAACAAAATCTGAAAGGAAAGTGGAGACAATATAACTGAAACTGAGGAAATTCAAGAAATCATCAGATCCTACTACAAAAGCCTATACTCAACAAAGATGGAAAATTAGGAGGAAATGGATGAATTCCTAGACAGATACCAGATGCTAAAGTTAAACCAGGACCAAGTAAACCATCTAAATAATCCAATAACACCTAAAGAAATAGAAGCAGTCATCAAAAGCCTCCCAACCAAAAAAAGCCCAGATCCAGATGAGTTCAGTGCAGAATTTTATCAGACATTTATTGACGACTGAATTCCAATACCCTCCAAACTATTCCACAAGATAGAATCAGATGGAATACTACCTAACTCATTTTTCAAGGCCACAATAACCCTCGTTCCTAAACCACACAAAGACCCTACAAGAAAAAAAGAACTTTAGACCAATCTCACTTATGAACATTGATGCAAAAATACTCAACAAAATCCTTGCAAACCGAATCCAAGAACACATCAAAATGATGATCATTCACCATGATCAAGTAGGCTTCATCCCTGGGATGCAGGGATGGTTTAATATATGGAAATCCATCAATGTAAGCCACCATATAAACATACTCAAAGAAAAAAACCACATGGTCATCTCACAGGTACACTGAAACTATTAGAAGAGAAAGTAGGGAAAACCTTAGAACACATAGGCACAGGAGAAAATTTCCTAAACAGAATACCAATGGCTTGTGTTCTTAGATCAAATATCGACAAATGGCACTTATTGAGATTGCAAAATTTGTGTAAGGCTAAGGACTCTGTCAAGAAAACAAAACGACAGCCAACTGATTGGTAAAAGATCTTTACCAACCCCACATCTGATAGAAGCCTAATATCTAAGGTATATAAAGAACTCAAGAAGTTAGACACTAGAGAATCAAACAATCCTATTAAAAATGGGGTACAGAGCTAATCAAAAAATTCTCAATTGAGGAATATCGAATGGCTGAGAAACATCATCAGGGAAATGCAAATCAAAACAACCCTGAGATTCCACCTCATACTAGTCAGAATGGCTAAGATCAAAAACTCAGATGACAGCAGATGCTGGCGAGGATGAGGTGAAAGAGGAACACTCCTTCACTGTTGGTGGGATTGTAAACTGTTACAACCAGTCTGGAAATCATTCTGGCAGTTCCTCAGAAAATTGGACATAGTACTACCTGAAGACCCAGTTATTCCACTTCTGGGCATATACCCCAGAGACACTCCAACATACGGTAAAGACACATGTACCACAATGTTCATAGCAGCCCGATTTATAATAGCCAGAAGCTGGAAAGAACCCAGATGTCCTTCAGTAGATGAATGGATACAAAAATTGTGGTATATTTACACAATGGAGTATACTCAGCTATCAGAAACAACGACTTTATGAAATTCTTAAGAAAATGAATGCATCTAAAGGATATCATCCTGAGTGAGGTAACCCAGTCACAAAAGAACAGACATAATATGCAGTCACTGATAATTGTATACTAACCCAAGAAAGCTCTGAACACCCCAGAAACAACTCACAGGCTATTTGAATCTCAATAAAACAAAGGCCAAAAAAAAAAAAAAAAAAAAAAGAAAGCCTCAGTCCCTTTTAGGAAAAAATAAATGTATAGCACCCTCTCAGAGTGTGGTACACCTGGACCTTAAATCATTAATAATCCAAGAGCTAAGATAATAGCCTTGTGGCAATTTTTGGTATTCACAGATCATTACGCTTAATCTGTACTCAACAAGAAATTGTTTCCATGTTACATTCTGTCCTTCATGTACGTCATGCTTATGGTAACTAGCGTGATTTCAATACATGTTATCAGACCTCTAAATGAATTAAGTACTGACAAAAATATTCATATAATGTCATGCCAAAATGCTTTCAAAAATCTGTATGTGTATCCCTCTTTTTATTTTAAATAAAGTGGTAAGAAAAAAAATCACAAGAATTCTCTCTAGACCACTTAATAATATTTTTTCCCTTGGAACTTGAGCTGCATAGTTCCAGTCACTTTCAGCACCATTCTCTTTGTAGTGTGACCCATTAAGACCCATCCAAAAGCATTCAATGGGTTTTCTAGTTCAAAGTCAACATTCAAAGTCAAGCAAGCAGCATGGTCAGGCCTGTCACAGCAATACCCTACTACTATTGGTATCAGCTTCTTAGTTACTGTCTTGTTGCTGAAAAGAGATGCCATGGCCAAGGTAATTTTTATAAAAGCCTTTAATCTGGGTCTTGCCTACAGTTTCAGAAACTTAGTCCGTTATTGTGGCATGCATCATAGCATCACAGAGGTAGACTTTGTACTAGAGAAGTACTTAGAGTTCTACATCCTGTATGCAGAAAATGGGAAGGAAAGAAAGAAACATTGGGCCTTTATATATTTCAGGAAGTTTCTACTATACTGGGGGGGGGGGTTTCACACTACCCCTCAAATTCCCCTCCACTATAGCTGTTTCTCCCTGCATTCCTTCTCTCAACTCATCTTCCCTCCACACTTACCACCTGTTCTCCTGTTCCAATTCTTCTTGCCCCCAGTCTACCCTATGTGTTCCTTCCTAGTCCCTTTCTCTTTACCTAACCTTGTTGGATTATATAGCTTGATTACCATTTATTTCATGGCTAATATCCACATATAGGTGTATAATACCATACTTATCTTTCTGGGTCTGAGTTATCTCACTCACAATGATTTTTTAAAAAAAAATCTAGTTCTGTAAATTTAATGATGTCATTTTTTTTAAGCTGCTGAATAATACTTAGACTTCTTGATCATCACTCAACCAAGGATCCTCCAGTTCCATCTGCCCAGTGATGAGGTTGTAGTGTGCTGTGACACCCAGCTTTTTATGTGAATACTGGGTCTACAGCATATCAGGCCTGCTGTTTACAAAGCACTTTACCCTCAGAACCATGTCTTTATCCTAAATTCAACTTTAAATGCAGTAAACATTATATTTTAAAAGTACAGATTTTGAGCATAGCTTAATAATAAAAATCTAAATACAGGTAATAAATAATTTTATGCTGATAGAAGAGGAAGAAAATGGGATAGTCAGTTCAAAAGTTTGTAAGAATGGAGAAAATAAAGTAGAACTTAACAGAAAGAGCAAAAATAGATTAGATACTGAGCTTAAGCTCAAAACATTGGTAATGTAAATATAATTTATGGAACTCAGAAAACGTGGTACAGTTTGAAATAAAAGTATGTTGTAAAATGGCAACTGAAAAGATAGTTATGTAAAAAGTAACAGAATGTACTAAAAGTATGTAGTCTTAATTAGTTGATATGTTGTGAGGCCCAAACTGCCAAAGCAAATTATGGTTTCTAGTAATCAGAACTGTACATTATATACTGTGTTATATGTGATGAGGAGTCTTTGGAATGTGTAACACAAAATTTCTTAGTTGTCAAAAGAAATAGAGAAACCCACAACTTAATGGAAGAATTTACATACTTTACTCAACAATCGATAACACCAGACCAACATAAAAAGGAGCCAGGTTATATATTAGTTTAAAATTAGTGTTAATGTAGTGGACAAATATGGAACACTGCATTTAACATTTTGTAATAGATATTCCTTTCAGGCGCTTTGAAATGTTTGTATAGAAACAGTGCAAGCAAAGTTTAAAGGGTTGGAATTAAATTAACACTTCCTTTGACTAAAATGCAGTGA
This sequence comes from Micromys minutus, assembly GCF_963924665.1. NCBI lineage: Eukaryota > Metazoa > Chordata > Mammalia > Rodentia > Muridae > Micromys > Micromys minutus. The sequence goes on from NC_137969.1 coordinate 15,952,552, forward strand.
AGTTACTAACTAGTTTTAAAAAGAGACAACTGTTCTTACTTAGTTGGAAATTAGGAGATAGGCTTCTAAATGTCCCATGGCTCTAAGCAGATACTATTATGAAAGTCAGAAATATTCTGATTAATAAAATGTACACCTGTAATGTTGTAGGCTACTTAGAGGTATATAGCTTTAAATGCCTGTGTCACAAAAAAGAAATGCTGAATTTGATGCAGTAAGTAAATGGGAACAAAACGCCTGACAAAGAGAACAGAAAGAAATAAAAACAAAAACAAAAACTAATGAATAAGGATGTGAGCCAAATAAGGTCTGGAGAGGTGATTCTGCATTAAGAGCACTGACTGCTCTCATTTCTTTTTTTTTTTTTTTTTTTTTTGAGAAAGTGTTTAAATGCAACAAGTTCACAAGGAGACAGCAATGACATCAGATGATATTGTAATAGGTAGCCATTACTCACACAGTTCAATGAATCCATTGTTTTAAGATCTTATTATTCTTTTTTTTAAATGACTTTATTTTACAAAACAAAGATAAATGTACAGATTTTAAACATTTTTTGCTTAAAATTATACTTTTTTGTCAGTACTGTTTTTTCAGACATTAAAATAATTTTTACATAAAACCATGTGAATATATTTTTTTTAGTCAGTACTTGATTTTTTTCAAGGGCTTGACAGTATGCATTGAAAACCTAATAGTTACCATGAGCATAAAGTACATGCAAAACAAAAGGCAACATGGAAATAGTCAAAGTCTTCTTGTTTTGTAAATATATGTATATTTTTTTTTGTTTTCTTTATTTCTTGGACTTCATACAGTCTGTGAGTTGTTTCTGGGGGAGTGCAAGCCTCTGGGGTTAGCATCCCACTATCAGTGACTGCATATTATGTCTGTTCTTTTGTGACTGGGTTATCTCACTCAGAATGATATTCTCTAGATGCAGCCATTTTCTTAAGAATTTGGTTAAGTCATTGTTTCTGGTGGCTGAGTAGTGCTCCATTGTGTATATGTACCACAATTTTTGTATCCATTCGTCTTCTGAAGGACAACTGGGTTCCTTCCAGCTTCTGGCTATTATAAATAGAGCCGCTATGAACATTGTGGTGCATATATCTTTGTTGTGTATTAAAGTGTCTCTGGGGTATATGCCCAGAAGTGGAATAGCTGGGTCTTCAGGTAGTACTATATCCAATTTTCTGAGGTATCGCCAGACAGATTTCCAGAGTGGTTGTATTAGCTTGCAACCCCACCAACAGTGGAGAAGTGTTCCTCTTTCTCCGCAGCCTCGCCAGCATCTGCTGTCATCTGAGTTTTGGATCTTGGCCAATCTGACTGGTGTGAGGTGGAATCTTAGGGTTGTTTTGATTTGCATTTCCCTGATGGCTAAGGATGTCGAGCACTTCCTCAGATGTTTCTCGGCCATTCGGTGTTCCTCAACTGAAAACGTTTTGTTTAGCTCTGTACCCCATTTTTTAATAGGGTTATTTGATTCTCTGGTGTCTAGCTTTTTGAGTTCCTTGTAAACCTTGGATATTAGGCCTCTATCTGATGTGGTGTTGGTAAAGATCTTTTCCCATTCTGTTGGTTGCTGTTTTGTTTTCTTGACGATGTCTTTAGCCTTACAGAAACTTTGCAATCTCATTAAGGCCCATTTGTTAATATTTGACCTTAGAGCTTGAGCCATTGGTGTTTTGTTCAGGAAATTTTCTCCTGTACCTATGTGTTCTAAGGTTTTCCCTACTTTCTCATCTAATAGTTTCAGTGTATCTGGTTTAATGTGGAGATCTTTGATCCACTTACACTTGAGCTTTGTACAAGGAGATAAGAACGGGTCTATTTTCATTCTTTTGCATGCTGAGTGCCAGTTGGACCAGCACCATTTGTTGAATAGGCTGTCCTTTTTCCATTGAATGTTTACTGCTCCTTTGTCAAAAATCAGGTGACCATATACATGAGGGCTCATTTCTGGATCTTCTATTCCATTCCATTGATCCACATGCCTATTTCTGTACCAGTACCATGCAGTTTTCAGCACAATTGCCTTGTAATATAGCTTGAGGTTAGGGATAGTGATTCCCACAGATGTTTTTTTGTTGTTGAGGATGGATTTCGCTATTCTAGGTCTTTTGTTATTCCATATGAAATTGCACATTGATCTTTCCAATTCCATGAAGAACTGGGTTGGAATTTTGATGGGGATTGCATTGAATCTGTAGATTGCTTTTGGTAGGATGGCCGTTTTTAAGATGTTGATTTTTCCAATCCATGAGCATGGGAGATCTTTCCATTTTCTGAGATCCTCCTCAATTTCTTTCTTTAGAGGTTTGAAGTTCTTGTCATACAGGTCCTTCACTTGCTTAGTTAGAGTCACACCAAGGTATTTCATAGTTTTTGTGATTATTATGAAGGGTACCTTTTCCCTAATTTCTTTCTCCACATGTTTGTCCTTTGAGTATAGGAAGGCTACTGATTTGTTTGAGTTAATTTTGTATCCAGCCACTTTGCTGAACTTGTTTATCAGCTGTAGGAGTTCTCTGGTGGAATTTTTGGGGTCACTCAAGTACACTATCATGTCATCGGCAAAGAGTGATGTTTTTATCTCTTCCTTTCCGATTTGTATCCCCTTGATCTCCTTTTGCTGTCTAATTGCTCCAGCCAGGACTTCCAGTACTATGTTGAATAGGTAGGGGGACAGTGGGCAGCCTTGTCGAGTCCCTGATTTTAGTGGGATTGCTTCAAGTTTCTCGCCATTAAGTTTGATGTTGGCTGTTGGCTTGCTGTATATTGCTTTTATTATATTTAAGTATGGGCCTTGGATTCCTGTTCTTTCCAGGACTTTTAACATGAAGGGGTGTTGGATTTTGTCGAATGCTTTCTCAGCATCTAGTGAGATGACCATGTGATTTTGGTCTTTGAGTTTGTTTATATGGTGGATTACGTTGATGGATTTACTTATGTTAAACTATCCCTGCATCCCAGGGATGAAGCCTACTTGGTCATGATGAATGATCATTTTGATGTGTTCTAGGATTTGGTTTGCAAGGATTTTGTTGAGTATTTTTGCAGCAATGTTCATAAGTGAGATTGGTCTGAAGTTCTCTTTCTTTGTAGGGTCTTTGTGTGGTTTAGGTATGAGGGTTATTGTAGCCTCAAAAAATGAGTTGGGTAATATTCCATCTGATTCTATCTTTTGGAATAGTTTGGCGAGTATTGGTGTTATATCTTCAATAAAAGTCTGATAAAATTCTGCACTGAACCCGTCTGGACCTGGGCTTTTTTTGGTTGGGAGGCTTTTGATGACTTCTTCTATTTCTTTAGGTGTTATAGGGTTATTTAGATGGTTTACTTGGTCCTGGTTTAACTTTGGGATCTTGTATATGTCTAGGAATTCATCCATTTCCTCCAGATTTTCTAATTTTGTGGAGTATAAGTTTTTGTAGTAGGATCTGATGATTTCTTGAATTTTCTCAGTTTCAGTTGTTATGACCCACTTTCCTTTCTGATTTTGTTAATTTGGATACTCTCTCTTTGCCCTCTAGTTAGTCTGGCTAGGGGTTTATCAATCTTGTTGATTTTCTCAAAGAACCAACTCTTGGTTTTGTTGATTTTTTTCAATGGTTCTTTTTGTTTCTATTTGGTCTATTTCTGCCCTAATTTTGATTATTTCTTGCCATCTACTCTTTTTGGGTATATCTGCTTCCTTTTGTTCTAGGACTTTTAGCTGTGCTGTCAGGTTGCTGATGTGAGCTCTCTCCAGTTTCTTTTTGGAAGCACTTAGGGCTATGAGTTTTCCTCTCAATACTGCTTTCATTGCACCCCATAGGTTTGGGTATGTTGTGTTTTCGTTTTCGTTGAATTCTAGAAAATCCTTAATTTCTTTCTTTATTTCTTTTTTGACCCTGCTATCCTTTAACAGAGCATTGTTTAGTTTCCATGTGTATGTGGGCTTTTTGTTGTCTTTGTTGTTGTTAAAGACCAGCCATAGACCATGGTGATCTGAGAGGATGCATGGGAGTATTTCAATCTTCTTATATCGATGGAGGCTCGTTCTGTGTCCAATTATGTGGTCAATTTTCGAGAAGGTGCCATGGGGTGGTGAGAAGAAGGTGTATTCTTTTAATTTGGGATAGTATGTTCTGTATATATCTATTAATTCTAGTTGGTTCAAAGTCTCTGCTAGTTTTGCAGTGTCCTTGTTCAGTTTCTGTTTCCCTGATCTGTCCATTGGTGAGAGTGGGGTATTAAAGTCTCCCACTATTATTGTGTGGGGTGAAATGTATTTTTTGAGCTTTAGTAGGGTTTCTTTTATGAATGTGGGTGATTTTTTATTTGGAGCATATAAGTTAAGGATTGAGAGTTCCTCCTGACAGATTTCCCCGGTAATGAGTAAAAAGTGTCCTTCCTTATCTTTTTTGATAACTTTTGGTTGGAAATTTACTTTATTCGATATTAGAATAGCCACTCCAGCTTGCTTCTTGAAGCTGTTTGCTTGGAAGTTTTTTTCCCACCCTTTTACTCTGAGATAGTGTCTGTCTTTGTCTCTGAGATGAGTTTCCTGTATGCAGCAAAAGGCTGGATTTTTTTTATGTATCCAGTCTGATAGTCTATGTCTCTTTATTGGGGAGTTAAGACCATTTATGTTAATAGATATCAAGGAATAGTTGTTTCTGTTTCCTGCCATTATTGCTTTTTTGGGTTGAGTTGTGTCTGTGTTTTTTTTCTTCTTTTAGTTTTCTTGTTTAGGAGTTTTCTTGTTCTTACTAGGCTGTATTTTCCCTCATTGTATTGGGTTTTCCACCTATAATTCGTTGTAGTGCTGGGTTTGTGGTCAGATATTGTGTGAATTTTGATTTGTCTTGAAATATCTTTGTCTCTCCATCGATGGTGATTGATAGTTTTGCTGGGTATAGCAGCTTGGGCTGGCACTTGTGCTCTCTTAAGGAGTGCATGATGTCTGTCCAGGCTCTTCTTGCTTTCATAGTCTCTGTTGAGAAATCGGGTGTGAGTCTGATTGGTCTGCCTTTATATGTTACTTGACCTTTTTCCCTTACTGCTTTTAGTATTCTTTCTTTACTTTGGGCACTTGATGTTTTTACTATTATGTGTTGGGAGGTATTTCTTTTCTGGTCCAACCTATTTGGAGTTCTGAAGGCTTCTTTTATGCTCGTGGTCATCACATTCTTGAGGGTAGGGAAGCTTTCTTCTATGATTTTGTTGAAGATATTTACTGTGCCCCTTAGTTGATACTCTTCTCCCTCTTCTATTCCTATTATCCTTAGGTTCGGTCTTCTCATTGTGTCTTGGATTTCCTGGACATTTTGGATTAGGAGCTTTTTGTTTTTTTGCATCTTCTCTGGCTGTTTTGTCTATGTTTGCAATGTTGCCTTCTGCCCCCGAGATTCTCTCTTCGATCTCTTGTAATCTATTGGAAATGCTTGCTTCTGTGACTCCTGATTTCTTTTTTTGGTGTTCTGACTCTAGGGTTATCTCTTTTAGTGTTTTCTTTATTGTGTCAATCTCTGTTTTAATTTCCTTCTTCCATTCCTTTATTTCTTTGATTCTGTTTTCCTCTCGTTCTTTGAGTTTTTTGAGTGTTTTTCTTGTTTCTTCTTTAAAAGCTTCTGAATCTTTTTGCTTTTCCTCCCTTTCTTGTTTAAGTAACTCTATCAGAGGCATGATTTCAGGTCTGTGTCTTCTTTTTCTGGAGTGTTTGGAGTTCAGATGTTTGCTGTTATGGGAGAGCTGGGCTCTGGTGTTGCTAGATTGTCTTGGTTCCCTTGGAATATACTCTTTCTCTTTCCTCTTGCCATTTTGTTGTCAGTGATATGTTCTTACCTTTCCCTTGTATCTGGTCTGTGTCCCTGGTCCTCCACTGGTTGAGGTGTCAGATGGGTCGAGCCCTGTTTTATGCCTCAGAGTCGCCGGGTGTGAGCAGAAGTTCCAAAGTTCTGTTTCTGTTTGCTGGATCAGGCAAGGCAGGGCAGGGCAAGGCAGGGGGTGCACTTTCCTTGTGTACTCCACAGAGATCTTTCTGCTCCCCTTCAGCCTCTATGAGCCGCCGTTCCGCGTGGCAGGTAGGCCAGGCTCTGCTCTGCGTCCGGTCGCCTCCGGGTGGAAACAGAAGTTCTAATTTTCTGTTCCCAATTTCAGTCGCCCAGCTTCTATGAGCCGCCTTTCCGCCTGGCAGGTAGCCAGGCTCCGCTCTGCTTCCAGAAGTTACTGTTTATTTTTGACACGTTAAGTATTTGGGGTATTTTATTTTATCTTCGCTTTTGCCTTTTAATGTTTTTTTTTTTTTTTTTTTTTTGTAGAGAGCTCATGTTTGTATTGATAATAATAATATGCATCTTTAAATGCATCACAGTCTTTTTCAAATAATATATTTCTTAACTATGAAAATTGAATTTGTGATGTAGACCAGGCTAGTTTTAAACTCACAGAGCCCTGCCTTCCTCTTCCTCTCAAGTGCTGATATTAAAGGTGTGTGCCCCCATGGACTCCCTTGAGCTAGAGTAAAGGGCAGTGAGGCGGCTCTCAATGAGGGTTCTGGGATCGGAACTATGGTGCTTTGTAAGAGCAGTGTATGCTCAGAGCCACTGATCTGTCTCCCCAGCCGATTTAAAACATGCTTTTGACATTGTGTGTGTGTGTGTTTGCCTGTGTACACTTGTACATTATCCTAGGGATGAAGCCTAGAGCCCAGCACATGCTCACTCCACCACTGAGTTGAATCTCTAGTTTTATTTTTACTCTGTATTTACAAATAGCATCTCATTTTGTTGCCAGGCTAGTTTTGAATTCACTCTGTAGCCAAGGAGGGCTGCTGGGTCCTCGGTCCTCAGAGGCTGCAGGAGAGCTGGTCACGTGTCTCCTCTCCTCTTGGGGCTTAGCGGGAGGGGGAGTGTCGGGCAACCCAGGTCCCACATCCTCAGTGCCACTGAGTCAGGAGTCTTGTCGAAGCAGGATCTCGGTTTATTGCATCAGCCCCATGCTTATATAGAAAAGGGGTAGGGGGCCGGGCTCTGGGAGTGGTATGAGATGACGTAGTGCAAGATGACGTAGTGTGAGATGACGTGATGTAGGATGGGGTGGGGCTGTGTGGCTCCAGCAGTAACTGGGCAGAGGGGGTTTGAAGCAGGTCCTGCAGTCACTCCTGTGTGGAAGTGATCTGTCCAAAACAGGTCTCTAAACTTGAGTCAGGCTCAGGAAGCTGCATTAGGCCTCGCATCCAGGTCCAGCCCAAGAGAGCCCAACAGAGGGCCTTGAATTTGTGATCAAGAGATGTGGTCCCTTGACTTTGGATCAAAATTATCCTCTTTTATTAATAACTTAGTCATTGGCATTGTGTCGTTAGCGTTAGAAAACAGACTTAGGACAGAGTGGCTCCTTCCTCTGTCTCCCCTTTCTTCATGCCTGCCTTCCCACCTTGGTTCATTTCAAGTGGATGAGGTTTGGCCATGTAGCCCAGGCTGCCCTCCAACTCCTGCCTAAGTTTACTATTATTTCAGGTGTGCACCACAACTTCCGGCTGTTTCTTTCCTTAAATTACCAGTAACTGTGGACATTGTAGACAAAAGTCTTGCTTGTGTCCCGCTCCTATCAGCTGCGGGATTAGCTCCCTGTAAAACCTGGGTATGTAAGAGTTCCGGGTAGACTGAATTCAGGAAAGCACTCTGAAGTTGACAAGTCTCCATTGCATGGAATCCCCTTCTCAGGGGCGATTTGACTCTTATATTTGAAAGCACTGGTCTCTTTACTTGTATCCTTGACCTTGTGGTTGCTTTCCCCTCTGCCTGAGGAGGGAAAACGTGTGCTTCTGCTGAAATCGCACAGGGTCACTTTGAGCTGATCGGAGCTGAACAGAGCACATTGCTTTCTGCCCTTCTGCCCTCTGCTCTGCGGTGACTGTTTTTTCACGGTAGCCCACATGACCCTGAGTCTATGAGAAAGTTTATTAATGCTTAAAGTTACTGCTGACAGCAGTTGACATCTCTGCCTGTAGGACTTTTACTTCACTTTAGAGCTACCTGTCAAGGCACGGAGGAAATTATGATTGAGTCTATGTACCAGAAAGGTTTGCTGCATGACATCAAAAAGTACCTTTTCTTTATGCCAAACGTCATTGCAGCTGAGTGTTTTCACTAGCTGTTACAGTGTGAGTGGTGTTCACAGCAGATTTAGTTTCCAGACCAGTAAGCATGATAAACTAGAATTTGTTCACTGAAAGATCCTGTGAATGAGAAGCTAATTATTGAAATTATTGTTGTTATTGTTATTACTATTATTATTATTATTATTATTATTATTATTATTATTATTAGAGAGAGAGAGAGGGAAAGAAGGGGGGAAGGTTTTACTAAGGAATTCAGATGGCACCTTAGTTTATTCAACTTATTTAGTAGCAAAGAGTAATTTATATATTGTCTTTAAGAAGCAAACACTCCCAAACAGGAAATCCCGAAGAGGATAGCATGGGTTGACTGAAGAGAGATCAGATGTAAGTTGCCATATCATTCAGCCCTAATAATCTAATTACAAGTTCTTTTAGACTTTCAAAAAAATTATTGACTCCCCACCCCACCCCCCAAGGGACAGTGCTAAGGGCTACCCCAGGGCTGGCTGGTCTAGTCTAGGAGCTACCCCAGGGCTGGCTGGTCTAGTCTAGGGGCTACCCCAGGGCTGGCTGGTCTAGTCTAGGGGCTACCCCAGGGCTGGCTGGTCTAGTCTAGGCTTGGTCCTACAGAGCATGTAAAGGTGCCGTGCAGGCAATCAGTAGCACATACCTTTAGGTGTTCAAATCAGAAACCTGGGAATCAAAAGGGACTTCTCTCTACTCTTCATATTTAACATACGAGTATGAGCATTCTGTTCTCTTCTGATAGCCCCAGAATATCTGCACATCCTTCGTGCCCTCAACGGTTCCAGGTGGACCTGGTCAGCCTCTGTGATTTGATGGACCATGTCATAACCTGTCTGCTTCCGTCGGTTTCACCTCAGACCATTCAATCCATTCTAGTGGCATCTTGTGCCAGCTACTCACAGCTCCCTGCCACCACAGGAGTGACCTTCGAGCTCCCTCCCATAGTTCCTCAAATCCTGCAGAAACATACTTCTGTCTGCTTCCCCTGCCTCCATCTACTCTGCCTTTTGGCTTTTTGTCCCTCATTGTCTCTGCGTTCCTTCTCTTTGGGCCTCTGCATCTATCCCCCCTCCTCACTCTCGAATCTACCTAGTTTTTTCTGATCTCAGCCATCCTTGGCTTGAATGTTTATCTTTCCTCAAGCCTTACCTGCCTGGCTCTGTGATGCTGGGGAGAAATATATAGCTCCCTATCCCTATATTGGGGTTTACCAGAAGATAACGCTTGTAATTTCTGTTCACTGTGTTCCCCCACTACACTGCCTGGTCCTCTAATAGCGGACATGTTGCAGCCAGTTCAGACTGGCTCAGGGGGCAGATGTCACACTTGTTTTTAGTTTCGTACATCACTGTAATAATTAGACACTGACCACAATAAAAGTAGTTATACCCCTGGGTGGTGCATTCCAGTGAATGCCTTTAGTTAGAGCACTCAGAGAGGCAGAGGCCGGTGGATCTCTGAGTTCAAGGCCAGCCTTGGTCTACAGACCGAGTTCCAGGACAGACACAGCTATACAGAGAAATCCTGCCTTGGAAAACCAAAAAAAAAAAAAAAAAAAAAAAAAGTAATTATACCATGGAAACTAAGAAATACTACCATGAATGTGTTGTTATCCGTTAATTTATATACTTGAGTAGTCAATTGCTAAACATGCACCAACATGCACTGACTGTATCAGTAACTGCTTATCCTAGGAATTAGCACACTGTAGCTGTTCTGTTTGGGTAAATGGATACATGGCAGTGTTCTGTCTGACACCCATGGTTGCTCCAGTACAAACCTCTGTCTACAGATTCCAGTGCTGTCCCTCCTGTAAAAAGGCAGCGCTACTTTGTGTGGCTTCTTTGCCCTGCTTTGGGTACCCGGGTGTTCTCTCAGCTTCTCAGCAGCAGACATGAGAAACTCTCCAGGTGAGCAGGTATCTGAATTAAGAGCCATGTTCCCTATAGGAAATCATCAGCGATGCTTCAACCGATCCATGTTTTCCTGGTTCCAACCTTGTCCTGTCCGCTTACTGCAGGAATAACCTCATGCAAGTCTCTGCACGTCTCTCCGCCTTATTTCCTCTTTTTATGTAATAAGCACTAGTAGTAGAACCAAACCCAGAGGGCTTTCATAAAAATCTGGGAAGGACTCATCTGGGAAGGGTGGGCATGAATGCTAATTACTTGGTAAACGTCAGCTACATTTATTACACCATCCGCTCTGTTAGACCAGAAAGGCCCAGAACCAGTGTAGAACTTCTAATCCCCAGCCTTTCAGACACTACAGCCTCGAACTGCAGGTTAGAGGGACCTGGGGCTTGGGTTGGACCTCTTATGCTTGTTCTAATTTTATTCATTTTTAAGTATGGGTCTGTGTGTGTGTGTGTGTGTGTGTGTGTGTGTGTGTGTGTGTGTGTGTGTGTGTAGAACACAGAAAAGGGTATCAGATCCCCTGGGACTGAAGTTACAGTTGTGAGCCACCATGTTCGTGCTAGAGACCAAACTGTGGTCCTTCTCAAGAATGTCCAGTGTTCTTAACCACTGAGCCATCTCCTTTCAATAAGTCCTATCAGCCTGCATTCCAAACAAGTCTACCTAGCTACTCTCCTGTACAGCCACATTGTCACCATGGGCCCACCTGCCTCCCACTCTCACTCAGAAGCCACCTTCTCTTATAGCATTTCTTTGGGCAAAGGACCCAACATATTGGCTCCTACCTCTAGCCCTGCTTAGCCTTTTTTCTGCTTTATTGTTTCTCTGTCTCACATAGTGTTTATCATACTGTACCTATTAACTTTTTTGTTTGTTACATTTAAATTTAAGCATGTGAGGACTTTTTCCTTTTTAAACTCTAGCTCGGAGCATAGCGCCCAGCATGCGGTACAACTCAGTAAAGATTTATTGGATGAATGAATGATACACTATCTAAAGTCCAGCTAAGAGCCTGCTTACACTGCCTGTTCCTCTCCTCTTAATACTTAGATGCTTTCTCTACAAACTACATCATATTGGAAAAGCTTGGCATCCCTAGAAGCGATTATTGAGCTCTTTCTGTGTTAAGCATGTGGTTACACAGTTTTGTAGTCCCATCAACAAGGAGTGACTGTTTCCCTCTTCAGACATTCTCACCAGAAGTTTCTTTCTTTCTTTTTATTGGATATTCTCTGTATTTACATTTCAAATGTTAGCACCTTTCCCCCAGTCCCATCCCCCCCCCCCATTGCCTCCATGAAAGTGCTCCCTCTCCCAACTACCCTCTCCCACCTCACCGCCTTGGCATTCCCCTACATTGGGAAAATAAGCCTAACTGGACCAAAATCTCTCTCTCCGTTGATGCCAGAGAATGCTATCCTGGCATATGCACCTGGGGCTCTGGGGCTCTCCATGTGAACTCATTGGTTTCTCGCCAGCATTCTTGACTCACATATTAGGTTGTGCTTGACAGTACTTTCTTTAGCTTGGGTTAATATATGCATTTCAGTATCCTAATTACTTTACAATCTTAATTTCACAGTCACTATATAATTAGTATATTAGCTAGTTCACTTTATTTTTTAATTGAACAACTTTATTTAAAAAAACAGACATAAATGTATAGATTTTAAAAGCATTTTTGCATAAAAGTATATGAACACATTTTTGTCAGTACTTGATTTTTTAAAAGGTTTGATAGTATGCCTTAAAATCTTACTAGTTACAATGAGCATAAAGTACATGTAAAACAAGATGTAACCTGGAAATAGTCAAAGTTTTCTTGGTGTGTAAAGATTAAGCATAATGGCTTTTCATTTTCTTTTCTTTTCTTTTTTTGGCCTTTGTTTTTTTTTGAACTTCATATAGCCTGTGATTTGTTTCTGGGGTGTTCAGAGCTTTCTTGGGTTAGTATACAATTATCAGTGACTGCATATTATGTCTGTTCTTTTGTGACTGGGTTACCTCACTCAGGATGATATTTTCTAGATGCATCCATTTTCTTAAGAATTTCATAAAGTCATTGTTTCTGACAGCTGAGTATACTCCATTGTATAAATATACCACAATTTTTGTATCCATTCATCTACTGAAGGACATCTGGGTTCTTTCCAGCTTCTGGCTATTATAAATAGGGCTGCTATGAACATTGTGGTGCATGTGTCTTTATTGTATATTGCAGCTTCTCTGGGGTAAATGCCCAGAAGTGGAATAACTGGGTCTTCAGGTAGTACTATGTCCAATTTTCTGAGGAACCGCCAGACTGATTTCCAAAGTGGTTGTACCAGTTTACAATCCCACCAACAGTGGAGAAGTGTTCCTCTTTCTCTGCATCCTCTCCAGCATCTGCTGTCATCTGAATTTTTGATCTTAGCCATTCTGACTAGTGTGAGGTGGAATCTCAGGGTTGTTTTGATTTGCTTTCCCTGATGACTAAGGATGTCGAGCACTTCCTTAGATGCTTATCAGCCATTCGATATTCCTCAACTGAGAACTTTTTATTTAACTCTGTACCCCATTTTTAATAGGATTGTTTGATTCTCTTGTGTCTAACTTCTTGAGTTCTTTGTATACCATGGATATTAGGCCTCTATCAGATGTGGGGTTGGTAAAGATCTTTTCCCAATCTGTTGGCTGCCGTTTTGTTCACTTTAAACTGGGTGAAAATAATAGTTATACTATGATAAGTTGTTGATTGACATAAAGTTTAGATGTTTTGATCATTAAAAAAATAAAGCTTCTCTAGCAGCTAATATGCTTTCTCTCTTTGAAAACACAGGTTTTGAGAGTATTTTAGAAGGGCTTTATGGACCACGGCTACGAAGAGACCTCAGTTTATTTGAAGGTAATTAACATTTTTTATTTTCAAGTTAAAACCTATTCTGATTAATAAAGTTTTTCTAGCAAAACTATATATTAACTGTAAATATATGAACACTTTGAATTTGACAATGTTTTAAATAAATAAAACAGCCAATATTCTTCATTATATATTTTATAACATGATATGTATTATACAATTTTAAAGGCATAGTAGCTTAAAATAGAAAATGAAATTTGTCTTCAGCTTAGTAATTTAGTTTTATTTTTATGTGTCTAGTTTATAAATTTTATATCCTAACCTATTTTTAAGTAGGATTTAAATTTAAAAATGACACAGACATCAAATCAGTTAAACTAATGAAATTATTACGATATGTACTTCAGTTGAAGTAAGTACGTGTTCTGTGAAATGTCTGCTAAAAGCTGTTATTCCAATTTTTATTTTAATTGGAAAAAGTTCCCATATAGTTTATATTGTTCAGCACATTCCTTACCCCTGTGCCAGTGACCCTCCATTTTTATTTCCCTTCTCACTCCTGTTAGTCTCCTTGTTCCCCTAGACAGGCAGTTTTGCATTATTTTATTTTTAAATTATTTGAAAGTACATTATATAAATTCTAGGAATGACAAATGAAAGAACATACAATTTTGTCTTTCTGAGACTGGGTAAACTTACTCAAGATAATTAACTCTGATATCCATTTTCTTTTCTGCAAATGACATAGTTTTGTCCTTTATGGCTGGAAACAACTATAGTGTGTATACCTACCACATTTTATTGTACCTCTATTATTGGGCACCTAGGTTGGTTCTCTAACTTACTGTGGAAAGTGCTTCAGTAGTCATTGATCTATAAGTATTCTTGCGATATCTTGATACGATTTTGTTTCTGTTTTGGTAAATATCCAAGAGTGAAGTAACTGAGTCACAGGTAGAGTGAATTTTATTTTGAGGAATCATCCTACTGACTTCTGTAATGTGTGGATTACTTTGTATTCCCACCAGCAATTTTGTCCATATCCTCATCAGTATCTGTTCTTCCTTTTTTTGAGATTTATTTTTATTCTTTTTAATTATGTATTCTGCATGTGGGTATGTCCACATGAGTGCAAATGCCCTCCAAGGCCAGAGCACTGGAAAGCTGGAGTTAGAGATGGTTATCAACCTCCTGACATAAGTGATAGGAATCAAACTCTAGAAGAGCAGCAAGTGTTCTTAGCTGTGCTGCTGTCTTTTTAGTCTGTTACTTATTTTTGTAATGACTGCTGTTTCGATGAGGAAGGTGGAATCTCGGTGTAGTTTTGATTTACATTTTTCTGATGGCGCATGAGGCTGAGCATTTTAAAGCATTTTATTGGATATTTGTGTCTCATCTTTTGAGAACTGTTTAATTAGTCCTTTTTTCTGAGAACTTTCATGTTTTGCACACTAACCCTCTGAAATAGACAGCCTGCGAAGACTCCCTCCCATTCCACTGGGCCCTTTGACTTATTTGCTTCTTTTACTTTGATGGTGTCCTATTTTATTGTTGACTTTATTCCTTAGTGGTTGGACTTCTGTTTCACTACGCTAGTCAGGTTTTTCCCAAGACTGAATGGATTTTTCTGATTTCTTAACATGTTCTTTACTGGTTTATATATAATAATTTTATATTCTGCCACTTTTTAAAAACTGTTTATTAGGTATAAGCATTTTTCTGGTGGAGTAATTAGGATTTTTTTTTTATAGTCACACAATCTGAAAATAAGGATATTTTTCTGCTTTCTTTTCTGTTTGTATCTCTTTTATTTACTTCTCTTACTGCTCCTAAGACTTTAGCCAACATTTTGAACAAGAGTAGATAAACTGGACAACCCTTTTCCATTTCTAATTTTAGTGGAAATTCTTAGAGTGTTTTCCTGTGTGTTATAATATTGTCTGTAGGCTTATCATTTACAGCTTTTATTATGTTAAGTTACTTCTAGTCCTGGTCTCTTTGGGACTTTTATAGTGAAGGGATGCTCAGTTTTATGAAAAGACTTTTCTGTATTTATTGAGAAGATCACATAATTTCTGTTTTTTTGAATCACAGCTATTTATTTTTTATTTTGGTGGAGCTTAGGAATGTCTAGTTCTGAATAAATCATTATAAAACCAATTCCCATACTGCCACTGGCTCCATTATCTCAGTGTACAATGATTTCAGCAGGCTACTCTCTCCTACTCTGCAGCCTTCTCCCTATAAGCCCTTTCCGTGGAGACCAAAGAAGAGATGGGTCCAAACACCTATCACTTGGATCCAGTGTTAATAAGAAGGCCCCCGGGTGATTAACTCTTGTCTCCCTTCTCATCCTATAGCCATAGGTGAGACCTCCATTCCTCAGGACCTCAGCATGGCTGTTATTCTTCTTTCCTACCCCAAAGACTTGGGGTATGGGATCATGCTGTGCTAGAGGGCATGAAAACAGGCCTGGCCTTCCAAAGTCAAGCTTATAGTAGATGAGAAGCTAAAAAAATACCTTAAAGTATATTTCATTTCTTTCACAGTTCTCGAACCCTAGAATCATTTGCATGGAAATATTATACATTTTCTAGAATGAGATGTGGGAAGGAAGGGAACCCCAGCCCTCTATCCAACAGCTGAGTCCGTCCAGTGCAGGATGATAGTTTGGAGATCCAGACCTAGGAACAAAGGAAAGTCAGGGTTTCTGCATGTACATGGGAAACTGGTGTGGCCAGAGTGTGCTGCCTGAAAAAGAAAGAAGCCATTTTAAAATTAAAAAAAAAAAAAAAAAAAAAAAAAAAAAAAAAAAAAAAAAAGACTAGATACCTGTCTTCTGCCTCCTGCCTGACCACCACTTCTGTAACTTCACAAATTCTCTGATCTGTTCTTCTGATAGTACCTACTCTACATAGTTTTTCTAAATATCCCAATTGAGGTACAACACTAAGATAGGACCCCATTGTTCCAACTAAGGTGGCAGTGATTTGGGACCTGTTCCTTGGATGTTAAACCAAAAGTGCTTCTTCAGAAATTATTGTTCTTAGCCTCAGATTTATTCAGAAAGGTCCTCTTCCCAGATTGACAATATTTAGATTTTGACTAGACAAGGAGACCCTATGAACCTGTTACCCAAAGATAATACCCAAATTCTTGATTAGCCAAGAGACACCCTGATTGATTGGAAGACACACTATTATTAAGGTTCTATTTGTCTAAAAAGTACTCCAGCTAGTCTGGATTGGTCACAAAATGTCCATGGTTGAATGGCTGTGTCCAGAGTCATTTCCTATTGTCCCTCCAGGATTTCATGGACAGGAGGGATAGATCCAGGGTGGTGAGATAAGGTGATGCCATCAAGGTGGGCCCAGGACAAGAAGCCTCTCTTAACAGGTAATGAAGTGGTGTTTGTAGCTATGTTAGACATGGACAAGGCATCTATCCTGTCCCTGTCCAGCATGTCACATTCTGCTGCAATCAAAACGGAGCCTATGCGTAGCCACAAATGGGACATTTTCCTCTCCTTGACAATTTCACCCTGGAAGAGGTCTTTAAACTGTTACATACAGTTAGCAGCAATAACATAGGCCTTTCATATTGGAGAACATGAGGCCTGCTCACTGGGTGAAGCAGCCTGATCAGAGTTAATGATTAGGTATTCTGAATGTGATTAATATGCACTATAGTGAGAACTGTTGTATCTGTTCATCATTGAGATTGCTCTGTAATTTCTTTTTTCTCTTTTGTCTATTTGGTTTTGTAATTGGTATTATTGACTTCATAAAGTAAGTTTGATAGTATTCTTTTCCTTTCTGTCTCAGAATAGTTTGTGAACCATTTGGTGGTAGTTTTTTTTAGCATTACACATAGTCTGTGTGGACCTAGACTTCATTTAGAACAATAATTTGTTTAAAATTATTATTACTGATTCAGTACCTCTTTGTTTGCTGTATGTCTTTTCAAATTACTTCATAGGTTATATGTATTTATTTCTTTTACATTTTCCAGTTTAGTCAAATATATTTTAAAAATATGTCCTAGTTGTTTTTATCCATTTAATTGGTATCTGTCCAAGTTACTTTTTTTTTTTAAAAAAAATCTCAAAGTCTATTCATTTAAGTCTTTCTCTTTCAAAGAGTTGGCCTAAGTGTCTTAGTTAGGGTTTCTATTGCACTGAAGAGACACTGTGACCACAGCAACTATTATAAAGGAACAAATCTAGTTAGGGCTGGTTTAATTGGGGAGGTTTAGTCTGTGCAGGAAGCATATAGGCAGACATAGGCTGGAGAAAGAGCTGAGAGTTTTACATCTGAATCTACACGCAGCAGGAAGAGAGTGACATTGAGCCTGACTTGAGCTTCTGAAACATCAAAGCCCACCTCCAATGATACACTTCCTCCAACAAGACCACATCTACCAAAAGATCATACCTCCAGTAATGCCACTCCCTGTGAGTGTGTGTGCAGAGGGTGCATTCTCATTTAAACTACCACACTAAAGGGTATTCAATCTCCACCAGGGCTGGAGAGATGGACGAACAGATCTGTTCTGCTAAATTGACATTAGGTATTAAAATAAAGTAAGAGAATATCAAGAGCAGAGGGCTAGTCCACGGTATGTCTTATGAATGCAGTTTGACCTGTTTGCCCAGTGTTAAGACCCTCACATTCCCGCCTTGATTCTCAGATGCCTACCATATCCCTGGGCCTTCTTTGTCTCAGATGCTGGTTATATATACCAAGGAATTTTTAGGTGCTGTTCTTATCTCCAGATTGTACTTTGGGAAATCAGGTTATAGATGCTGGTTTAGTAAATGGGCCTTTCTTCATAAGTGTAGTCACAGATGCTGGCCATACCTATAGGCAGTACTTCAGGACTATGTTTAGGAATACTGGCTTTGCCCTTGAATAGTCATTTTTCCCCAAGGTTGGGTCTAGGTCTTTGAAACTTTAGTGTGTTCACCTGAAGACCTAGATCTCTACCTCTGTAGCTGATGAATAGTGTGTGGTTTCAGTTTTGTCCTGTTTCCAAACTATTCTGCTGGCCTGGTTTCAGTTTATAGTCTTCTGATACTTTTGCTGAGCTTGCTCAGAATATAGATCATAGATCTCTTTTTAACATGTTCTTACATGGTTGTTCCAGGTGAGTCCTGAGTGCCAAGAGGTTTTCTTGCCATCTCTACTCTCTGTTAGTGCCAACGAGCATCTCTAGTTTGGCTCTGTCTTCTTTTCTGCTTCTTAATAGTCTCATTAGTGTAAGTATAGTACAGATTTTCTAAGTCTCTCTGTCTTAAGCCCTGGATCTGGCCATATGCTCTTGGCATTCCTTTCACTGCCAGCCGGGAGCTCCCAAAACTAAAACAGTCCTGCCTGGATGGACGTTTAGCTTTTTTATCCTACTTTATAATTTTCCTTATTTTACTATACTGTTGAAGTTAGAGATAGTTCATAGTCTTTTAAACTATGCTTGCCTGTTAACTCTAGGAATTATAGATTTTAAGTGGATAATCTAGTGAGTTTTGTCAGATATATGTCAGTTTTTATTTACTTTTCTTATTTATATGGATTTGTTTCTGCTTGGAAAGGAACACACTTGGCTTGGTGAATTGATGCACTGAATTTGCTTGCTCTCCTCTCTCTCTCTCTCTCTCTCTCTCTCTCTCTCTCTCTCTCTCTCTCTCTCTCTCCCCCTCCCTCCCTCCCTCCCTCCCTCCCTCCCTCCCTCCCTCCCTCCCTCCCTCCCTCTCTCTGTGTCAGGGCATCTCTTCTGGTATAGATTATGGGCTTTACTGAGACAGTGTTTAGATAAAATTTCTAAAGAAAAACAATGGCTAGCTGTCAGGAAGCAGGTTGTTGGTTTTTGTCTTTTGGTTTTTTTTTTTTTTTTTTTTTTTTTTTTCTCTTGTTTCTTGTTTCTATTGAGTTTTAGGATGTCACTTGTGTCTGTAATGATATATTTAAAAATTATAAATTCGGCCCTTCCTAGCATAGGTTCTGAAAACTGTAGAGTCTTTTATTGTAATTTGTCTGGGGAGGAAAGTCCCTCTTGGTAGTACTGGCATTAATGATTTTGGTAATGAATAATAATAGGAAAAGTGTTTCTATTTAACAAAAATGTATTTATTTTTTATTTAAAGTAGATTTTTTCACATAATGTGTCCTTATTACACTTTCCCTCCCTCTGCTCCTCACAGTTCTCTCCACTTGCTCTCCCATCCAGATGTGCTCCTCTTCTGTCTCTCATAAGAAAACTAAGGTTTCTAAGGTGTAACAAAAAAAAAAAAAATGAAATAAAACAAAAGTTAACACATCAAATTACACAAAATAGACAGAAGGAAAAGAACCAGAAGACACAAGAACCAGAGAGCCCACTCATCCCTACATCTAGGAATCGCATAAAAACAGTGGACTGGAAGCCATAACATATGCACAGAGAGCCGGTGTAGACCCATGCAGACCCCTGCATGCTGCCTCAGGCTGTTAGTTATATGATCATGCTGATTTTGAAAGGCTTGTTTTAGTATTCTCCTTCCCCTCTGGCTCTGAATGCTCTTCTGCCTTGTCTTCTACATGGTTCCCTGAACACTGATGGCAACATTTGAAGGGGACATTCCATTTAGGGCTGAGTGTACCAAGGGCTCTGACTTTGCATAGTGTCTGCATGTGAGATTCTGTATTTGTTTCTCTTTGCTGTAAGAAGAATTTTGTCTTTGACTGCTGAGCAACGCACTGAACTATGAATATGGCAGAATGTCAATAGGAGTTACTTTATAGATTTTTTTTTTCTAAATAAAAATGGTATTTAGTTTTCCTCATAGGTTCCTGGGCTATCTAGTCTCAAGTTCTTGGTTACCTAATCAGTTAGGTATAGGTTTCATTTCGTGGAGTGAGCCTTAGGTCAGATCAAACACTATTGGTTGGTTACCCCCACAGTTTTGTGTCATTGTTGCACTAGCATATCTTGCAGACAGGACACTATTGTAGATTGAAGGGTTTGTGGCTAGGTTGGTGTTTGCATTTCACTTTTAATAGTACACAGAGTACTTTCCTGTACCACGTCAGCATGCATGGGTAAGACCTTATGTAGGTACTAGCTAGACTTCTCCATGTTCAGTGAGCTGTATATGTCTTGGCAACAGCCTGGGTTGTTTGGAGATTCCTATGGGACCCCTTTGGCCAACAGCTCAATCAGATGTACCCAATCCCAGGTCCAGAAGTTTCATGATGGCAAAGAGATGACCAGTTGGTGCTTTCTCCCTCATCATTTGGTGATTTCATTTAGATGGCCTTCATATATGTATATATTTTAGGAAGCTTCTGCTATTATGTTTCCATACTATCTCTCAGATGGCCCTTAATTTTAGCTGTCTCTCCCTGTATTCTTTCCTTTGCTCCCCTCCCAACTTGGTCTTCCTGCACCACTTTCCATCCATCCAGCCATCTGTCCATCCATCCATCCATCCATCCATCCATCCATCCATCCATCCATCCATAACTATTCTATTTCCCTATCCTGACCAGATCTATCCCCCCCATCCTCTAGTAAGTTACCCTATAACTAGCCTCTGTGGTTCTATAACATGATTATTATTGACTTAACAGCTAATATTCATATATCAGTGAATACATATTACATTTGTGTTTCTGGGTCTGGAGTACATCACTCAGAATGATTTTTCCCCCTAGTTTACCCATTTATCTACAAATTTCATGACCCACCCCCCTGCAAGTATCCATTTTTCTGTTGAGGGATGTCTAGGTTATTTCCAATTTCTGGTTGTTATGAATATATCATCAATGAACAAGATTCAACAAGTATTTCTGTGGTAGAATGAAGCATCCTTTTGTTATGTGTCCAATAATTATATAGCTGGATCTTGAGGTCAGTTGAATCTATCTTCCTGAGGAACTGTCACATTGATCTCAGTAGTGGCTCTATGAGTTTGCACTCCCACCAGCAATGGAGGTGTGTTCTCATTGTTTCATGTCCTCACCCACATGAGCTATCACTTGTGTTGTTGTTCTTAGCTGGCAGTATTAGAGAATCTTACAGTATTTTTGACTTGCATTTCCCTGATGGCTAAAAATGTTAAATTTTTCATTAAGTGTTTATCAGTCATTTGAATTTTCTAATTTTAGAATCATTTTTAGACCTGTACCACATTTTTAGTTGGCTTGTTATCTTGAGTCCTAGTTTTTTGAGTTCTTTATATATTTTGGATATTTGGGCCCTAATCTGATGTTTAATTAATAAAAATTGTTTCTAATTCTGTAGCCTGCCTCATTATCCGAACAACAGTGTTCTTTACCAGGTCGAAGCTTCTAGGTTTCATGATGTCCCTTTTATTTTTGTTGATTTTAATGCCTGTGCTATTGGTGTTCTATTCAGAAACTCTTACTTTGCCATAGACTTCAAGGCTCTTCCCCACTTTGTCTTCTATCAGGTTCAATGTATCTGGCTTTATGTTGAGGCCTTTGGTCTATGTGGACTTGAATTTTGTGCAGGGTGGTAAGTATGGGTCAGTTTAGATTTTCTTCTACATGTAGTCATAGCCATCCACTTTGACTAGCACTGTTTGGTTAAGATGCTGGCTTTTTTCTAATGTGTATTTCTGGATTCTTTATCAAAAATCAGCTGGTCATATGTGTGTATGTATGTCTAGGTCTTCAGTTTGATTCCATTGATTAATGTGTCTCTTTTTCTGCCAACACCATGCTGTTTTTATGACTGTAGATCTGTAATACGACTTGAAATTACTAATAGTGATACCTCCTACATTTTTGTTTTAAAATTCTTGATATTTTTAACTATACTAGGATGTTTTGTTTATTTTTGTTTGGTGTGTGTGTGTGTGTGTGTGTCTGTGTTCTGAAAACCAAACTTGTACTTTCAAGATTTGTGAAAAATTTTGTTGAAATTTTGATGGGGATTGCATTGAATCTGTAGATTGCTTTTGGTAGAGTGGCCCCTTTTACTGTATTAATCCTACTAATCTATTGAGCATAGGAGACCTTCCCAGCTTCTGATATCTTCTTTAATTTCTTTCTTCAATGTCTTGAAGTTCTTGCCATGCAAGTGTTTCATTTACTTGGTTAGAGTTACTCTAAGATACTATTTATTATTTAAGGCTGTTGTTCCCTGGTTTCTTTCTCAGTACATTTGTCATTTGTATATAGGAGGGCTGCTGTTTTTTTGTGAGTTAATTTTGTATGCAACTACTTGCTAAATGTGTTTATCGCTGGGTCACTTATATATATTATTATTACATCTGTAAGTAGGTATACTTTGATCACTGTTTCTTCCTTTCCAGTTTGTATCCTCCTTAGTATCCTTCAGTTGTCTTACTGCTCTAGCTAAGACTCTAAGTACCATATTGAATAGGTATATAGAGAGTGGACAACATTGCTGCTTTCCTGATTTTAATAAAATTGCTTTTGAGTTTCTCTTCATTTAAGTTGATATTATCTATATGTTTGGTGTTAATTGCCTTTATTGGGTAAAGGTATTTCCTTTGTATCCCTATTTTCTTCAGAATTTTTAATCACAAAGGCTATTGAATTTTGTCAAAGGCCTTTTCTTCATCTAATGAGTTGATCATGTAATTTTTGTCTTTTGGTTTATTTATGTGCATAGATTACATTTATTGATATATGTATGTTGAACCATCCCTGAATTTCTAGAATGAAGCCTTTTTGATCATGGTGGTTGATCCTTTTGATGTATTTTTTGATTCAGCTTGCAAGTATTATATTGAGCCTTTTGTATTTATGTTCATAAGGGAAATCCATCTGTAATTCATTCTCTCTTAACCCCTCCCTCTCTTTCTCCCATTGGTTCTTGGTGTAATTTGGCTATCAGGGCAACTGCCCTTGTAGAGAGATTTGGGCAGTGTTACTTCTGTTTCTGTTTTGTAGAATATTTTGAGGAGTATTGGTATTGACTCTATGAAAGTCTTATAGAAGTCTGCGCTTAAACCAGCTGGTCTTGGACTTGTTTTGATTGGGAGAATTTTAATTTCTGCTTTTATTACTCTTAGGGTTATAGTCTGTTTAAATTTGCTTATTATCTTGATTTAACTTTGCTAAGTCATAATGTATCAAGAAAATTATTCCTTTTAAAATTTCCAGCTTGGTGGATATGATAGTTAGGGTTTTGCTGCTATGAAGAGACACCATGACCAAGGCAACTCTTGTAAGAATAACAATTAATTGGGGCTGGCTTACAGGTTCAGAGATTCAGTCCATTATCATCAAGGTGGGAGCATGGCAGCATCCAGGCAACATAGTACAGTAGTAGCAGAGAGTTTCACATCTTCATGTAAAGGAAGCCAAGAGGAGACTGGCTTCCATGCAGCTAGGATGAGGGTCTTTAAGCTCACGCCCACAGTGACACACCTACTCCAACAAGACCACACCTCCTAGTAGTGCCACTTCCTGGGCCAAACATATTAAAACACCATAGTGGATTATAGGTTTTTTTAAGTGTATCTTTATGATTCTCTGGACTGTTTTCTCATAGTGTTCTTGACCCCTCTGGCTCCTACAGTTGTTCCTAACCCTCTTCCTTGGGACTCCCCAGATTCTGTCTAATGTTCAGCTGTAAGTCTCTATATCCTCTCCTATCAGTTGTTCTGTAAAACCATGGCCATGGCCACATTACCCTGAATTCACCCGGTCTTATCTCCATTTAGTTTTTTTCTGAATGACTTGTATATTGGCAAGAGTATAATATTGAAATTTTCCACTATCAGTAAGTGAGAAATTTAAGTGGAAGTGTATTTCTTTTCTTTCTTTCTTTTTTTTTTTTTTTTTTTTTTTTTTTTGATATTTTCTTTATTTACATTTCAGATGTTATTCCCTTTCCCATTTCCCCCCTGGAATTCCCCTGTTCCTTCCCCTATATGAGAGTATTCTCCACCCACCTACTCCCTCCCATCTCCCCGCCCTGGCATTCCCCTACACTGGGGCATTGGGCCTTCACAGGGACAAGAGCCTCTCCTCTTGTTCATGCCTGATAAGACCATCCTCTGCTACATATGTATCTGGAGCCATGGATTTGTCCATGTGTCCTCTTTGGTTCTTTTATGACCCTTAGTGCTATTGTGTTTGGTGCCTAGATATTAAAAATTGCAGTGTCTTATCTTGAATCTTTCCTTTGATGAATATATAGTGTCCTTCCCTGTCTCTTCTGATTAGTTTTGGTTTAAAGTCTGTTTTGTCAGATATTAAAATAGCTACACCTACTTGCTTCCTAGGTCTATTTGTTTGGATTTTTTTTTTCAATCCTTCTACTTTGAGCTAGTATCTATCCTTGATGTTAAAGTGTGTTTCTTGGATCTAACAGAAGGATGGATTTTGTTTTCTAATCTGTTTTGTTAGCCTGTACCTTTTTATTGGGAAATTGAGACCATTCATGTTTAGAGATGTCAATAATCACTGTTCATTGATTCCTGTTTTTTGTTGTTGTGATGGTGGAGGGGGTATTGCTGTGTGTGTGTGTGTGTGTGTGTGTGTGTGTGTGTGTGTGTGTGTGTGTGTGTTCTTGTGTGTGTGTTCTTATGTGTGTACACATTTTTCATGGTTAACTTCTTTAGGCTTGAGTTTTCCTTCTAGTGCCTTCTGTAGGACTGAATTTGTGCGTGGATATTGCTTAAATTTGGTTTTAACATGGAATGTCTTACTCTCTCAGTCTATTGTGAGTGAAAGTTTTGCTAGTTATAGTAGTGTGTGCTAGCATCTGTAGCACATCTGTCCAGGCCCTCTGG
Source organism: Micromys minutus (assembly GCF_963924665.1). Taxonomy (NCBI): domain Eukaryota; kingdom Metazoa; phylum Chordata; class Mammalia; order Rodentia; family Muridae; genus Micromys; species Micromys minutus. The sequence continues at coordinate 15,977,214 of NC_137969.1, forward strand.
CTTTTAGACAATTTAGGTGTAATTCTGATAGGTCTGCCTTTATATGTTAATTATTTTTCCCTGGCATCTTTTAATAGTCTTTTTGGTTGTGTACATTTAGTGTTATGAATCTTATGTGCTGAGGGAACTTTCTTTACTAGTCCAGTCTATTTGGTGTTTTGTATGCTTCTTGTACCTTGATAAATATTTCATTGTCTAGATTACAGAAATTTTTAAGTGATTTTATTGAAAATGTTTTATTTTCCTTCAGTGTGTGTTTCTTCTCCTTTGTGTATTCCAACTATTAGATTTTGTAGTGTCCCAGATTTTCTTAATATTTTATACCGAGAGATTTTTAGATTAAACTAGTTCTTAACTGAGATACCTATTTCTTCTATTGTGTTTACAATGCCTGAGATTCTTTCTTCCATCTCTTATATTCTGTTGATGAGGCTTCCCTCCAAGATTGCTGTTTAAATTCCTAATTTCTCTGTTTGGTTTATTTCAGGATTTTGTTTTGTTTTGTTTTTATAAATTTACAGTTTCAATTCTTGTGCTGTTTTATTTATTTCCTTCCATTGTGGTTTCATAAATTTATGTAAGGAATTTATTCATTTCTTCTTTAACAGCCTCTATCATATTCATTGATGCTATTTTAAGGTCTTTTTCTTACGCTACAGCTGTATTGTAATACTTAGTGGCCTGTTGAGATAGGGTTGCTGGGCTCTAGTAGGGATATTGCATGTCTGTTACTGATTATGTTTTTATGTTAGAGTCTAGGCATCTAAACTTGGCAAAATTGTAATTCTAAATGGTTCTATCTGGTTTCTTTCTTTCTTTCTTTCTTTCTTTTTTTTTTTTTTTTTTTTTTTTGTTTGTTGGTTTCTGTTGCCCCTCTCTGATTTTTAGGAGATTGTGGTGATTGTATGTGACTTGTTTAAAAAATTCTTCTCCAATCCTGATATCTGTGACCATTGCAAGTTCTAGGTAAAAAGCGTTTCTGTGTATTGGGTTCTGACACTTAAAAATGGGAATGGGCTTGGAGGGGCAAGGCTGAGGGAGTCCATTACAGGTAGGAAAGCAGAGTGGGAATGGGGTCAGAGGATACTGAGAGCTGGGAATGAGACTAGGGGATTGGATTGAGAGAGAGGCAAAGATCTTCAGTTAGCCTCTTGCTTCATGGCCAAAGTGGATTCCCAATGAATACCTGTGAGAGTCGTACCTGGGATAAGCATAGAGTGGAGCCGAAGTTTGGAGGGGAAGATCTGTGTACCCCACTGGAGATGGGGACAGAGAGGAAGAGGGTACTACAGCAGGTGATATGCTGAGGAACTGGGGATTACACTAGGGTTGGATTTGGGAGAGGAGAGAGAGAACAGTGAAGATCTGTAATTAACCTGTCTACCCCCTAACTAGGATGGCTTGTGGAATCCTAGGAAATGCCTCCAGGACTTACGGGCATGGATAAAGCAATGAGTGGAGAGAGAGCAGTTAGGATTGGAAGGTCTGTATGTTCCGTTGGAGATGGGAGAGGTGCAGCCAGTGATCTACAGAGCTGGGGATGAGACTGGGGGTTAGATTTGGAAACCTAGAGGGACAGGTGAAGATCTGCAGTTAGTCTGCTCACTACTCTGGCAGGAATGGTCTGCAGGTTCCTGGTAATACATTTCTTACTGATTATGTTTGATCTTCATTTGAACAGCAGTGTCCAAGGGATATCCTAATTGTTTATATCATAGCAACATTGCTATCTTGAATTCAAACTGATAAACTTTTTCCCACATGTGCCAAAAATTATGATAATTTGTAAGGTTCCCTTAATGTTTCTTTTTAATAATTTCCATTTGTCTGTTTAAGGGTACCTGGGAGTAAATCACATATGCCACTACATACATGGGGAGGTGAGAGGATAATTTGAGGTAAAAATTCCCTTTTTCACTTTTGAGATTGGATCTCTTTGTTGTCTGCTGCTGCGTTAGCTAAGCTGGCTGCACCATGAGCTTCAGAGGATCCTCTTGTCTCTGCCTCCCGTCTCATTGTAGGTATACTGAAATCACAGACACTCAACTTTCTGTAGGTTCTGAAGATTCAGCCTGAGCTCCTCATGCCTTGTGTTGTGAGCCACCTCCCCAGCCTACCTCCTTTAGATTAACATATAACATACTGTCTTTTATAATGTCACTTTTATGCATTGTGTTATGCATTATACTTTGCTTATATTCAGGAATTTCCACTACCTTTCTCCCATATGATTTTTGGAAATTGAGTACCTGTATTATTTCTGTATTTGATTATAATCAGCTGTTACAACATGCTTATAAATGTTTAAGGAATAATCATCATATTTTGTTTTGAATTATTCTAAAGAACAAAAATTTATTATCAAATTGTAAAGACTTATTTTTAATGATAAAACCTTGTGTTTATCAAGATTAAGTTAGTATACTTTGGGGGGGGACCCTGTATATTATCAGCACAACATTCCTGAGTTTATTAGTGTTAAAAGTTTAAAAGATAGTATTTATACAGTAATAACTTTTTAAGGGATTTCCAGAAAATAGATTTGCAGGCGATTTTATTTATTTATATATATATATATATATATATATATATATATATATATATATATATATATATATATATATACAGGGCTGTTTGTTACAGGTTTTTAAGGATAGTTTCCATTTTTGCTACAATAATGGGCTGTTGAATAATTTTGTGTTAGTAATTGAAATGTATTTAGTTATTAAGAGTTATGTTGACTAAATTAACAACATAAGTGGATTATTGAGTTGAAAAATAAAATTGTTGTTAATGTGGTATGTATGTGTTTTATTTCCTATTCCTTCGACAAAAGCAATTTAAGGAAGAAACTTTCTTGGCTCATCCTTGTAGCTTACTGTGTAGTAACTAGCTGCTGTTTCTGAGTACAGTAGCCACGCATGCACAAAAGACAGTATTTCACAGCACTCTTCCCCATTCTCTGTCCTACAACTCTTTCCACCCCATCTTCGTGATGTTCCTTAGCCTCAGTGGAGGGGAGTTGATATAGATGTCTCATTTAGGGCTGAGCACCCAGTAGTCACTCCAACACTTTAACTTCTGACCACTGAATTAAGGTGTAGAGTAAAGCTTCCTTGGCCAAATTGAGGACAGTACAAATCTGTTTATGTAAAAGCAAGTATTTTGAAGGCAATTTGACAAGATGTACCTGTAACAAGACAAGAGTAATAGGTTCCTCTGTAGGACCTAGGACCTTTTAAGTTTACAGTAGCAGACACAAATTCCCTCTTTCAAGAAGACTTTGAAATCCAATTAAAAGGTAGCTGGTTACCCAGACAACACACTTGTGCCAGTTCTGAATCTGTAGATATATCTTGCCTGGTGGGTCAGTATTGTAGCTGTCAAGTTTGCTAGTAATGCGGTTGACAGCTTTTCCTTCCTAGTGCCCTTAAAGTACTTTCCAGCACTCTGAAAACCAGCCAGCAGAAAGGGAAGTTTTGGGTCAGTTCCAACTTGATTTCTGTATGTCTTAAAACCAAAGTGTGTTGAATTTTCAACAATAGGATATAAAAGTATTTTATTGAAAATGTACTATGAAGAAGAGATACCAAAATGGTAATTATTTTTTAGATTGTAGATTAAGAATGATTTTATATATTTTCTCTGCTGAAAATAAATAATTTAAAATACAAAAATATTTTTGAGGGATCATTTTGTAGTTTTCTTGCAAAGACTCTTGATTAGAGACAAGTTTATAGCTAAGTAAATTAAAATCATTTTGAATTTTTTATTGCTATTGATCATATTGCCTAGTCTAGTTCTTATTAGATGAACTTTACATGTAATTTTATAGAATTTTAGAACCATAAAGGAAATTTTATTTTATTGGTGTTTTCAAACTTATTCTCATTTTATGTCAGGTCTTTATATTCTTTTAAGTAATCCTGGTATGGGGATGGGTCTTAACACAGGTATACAGAGGAATTCCATTGTTTCCTATCCGGCTTTCAAAGCACCTCTTGTTGATGCCAGATGTATTATTATCTGATGTTTTAAGGTCTTTGGGGTCTTTAAACTTAGAAATCAAAACTGTGGTGTATTCCTCAACCTTCATTTCTTATCAGCTTCCCTTTTAGGGTCATATTTGTAATTAGTGTTAAACTTGATTGTTTTCTGCTAACCCAAGTGGAATGATGAGACTTGTAGCCTGATCTGTTTTGTATACATATTTGCATAAATACTTACATTCCTCTAGAAATTGTTTGTTACACACATTAGGTTCCTGCATGCTGTCGCTACCATTGCAGTACACAATGCTGCCACTGTCCTCTCTGTCTCCTCTACTCGACCTTTCCTTCGCCTTCCTTCTCCCAACCTGTAGGAAACATTCTACATTTTAACTGTCTCTCAGGTTTGGCTCTTCTCAAAATGTCACATAGTTAGATTGGGTTTGTATGTAGTTAACAGTATGCATTTGTGGATCTTTTTTTGTGGCTCAGTAGTATTTTTTTATGTGTCTCTTAATATTTTTGCCTAGTGAGAAGCTGCCTAGTGTTTGCTTATATGTTTACTTACTGAAGCATATTTTGATCACTTTGAAAATTTGGCAACTTTAAATAAGGATTCTCTAAATATTTATAGGTTTGGGGATAAAAGTTTTCAGTTTTCTGTAATTAGCATAAATGACTAACAACATCATTGGTAGATCATTGGGAAGACTATGTTTGTGTATTTTAGAAACTGCTAGCCTTTTTTTAAAAAAGTGGCTGGTCTAACTCAAATTCCTGCCAGCAGTGAATGCCCTTGCTGTCCCCTTAGTGTTTCTAGTCCTACTAACTAGCCTTTGATACCTGCGTTTGGGTTTTTTCTGTTCTAATAGGTCTGTACTGGTATCTTGTTTGCTCAGTATGTAGATCCCTAATGACATTTGATATTGACTACTTTGTCACACACATATTTGAATATTTGTATCTTCTGGGTGGGATGTGTTTGGATTGATCTTGGTATTTGGGTAGTGATAGAACCATAATGAGGAAGTATTTCTTTTGTTTCAGTTTTCTGGAATGAATGGTAGAGAACCATATGGGCTGGTGTTTTCTAGTAGGTGTTTATTTCTTCGTCTATTTTTAATAGCTCCAGCCACCCTGAGGTTATCTGTTGTTCTTGCCTGAGCTTTGGTTGCCTTGCTGTTAGAGTTGATCATTTCCCTCAGGTTATCAAATTTCTCGACATAATGTCATTTGTAGTATTACTTTATTCTTCTAATGTCTCTAACTTATTAAGGAATGACATTTGTTCTGATACTTGTTTTTTTTTTTTTTTTCCTTTTTTTTCTAATTAGAGATTTATGGATTATATTATCTCTTCAAAGTACCAGTTGGTGTTAATTTTTAAAAAGGCCTATACTACAAGTTGGGAGGATATGTAGCAAATGTTGCAATCACTATCTTCCAGTAGTGCAGTTTGTAGATGAAATTTTTCCCCCTTGGTACTTTAGTTCTTTGATTTTTTTTTTTTTTTTTTCTGGGCAAAATGGCTTTATTAGTGTGGCAGGGTCACAACAGACTTAGGAATTAGCATTGGGGCCCTTCTTCTTGCCAAAAGTGGACACAACATTGACAAAACGTCGGTTGTACTGCATTCGCCTCTTGGCCTGTCTTCTTCTTCTTCTTCTTTTCCTGTTTGGCCACCTTGGGAGTCTGACCTCTCACTTTTCCAGCACGAGCCAGGGAACCATGAACTTTGCCTCCCAGCATGCTGCCAGCTACTTCCAGAGCGGTCAGGGCCTCTACACCGCACTGGCCTAGGGTGGCCTCATCCTCGAGCGGCGAGCCTGCCAGAAGCACGACTTGATCTTCGGGGGCAATGCCTTCCAGTGAGGCCACCTGAGCCTTGATCTGGGCGACCGTCTCCTGGCTGGTCACCTCAAGGGTGTGTAGTTTCTGGGCGCGATCAAAGAGCTGCATGTTGGCTAACCCGCGGACGCCGATGCCGCTACCGCGACGTTGGAGTCAAGAAAGAGCTGATTTTTTTTTTTTTTTTTTTTTTTTTTTTTTAAATACAATGTATTGTGGTCATACTCTTTCCCTCTCCCAACTTTTCCCAGATTCTCCCTCGGCTTCATGAGAAAAAAAAAAAAACTAAGCAAACAAAACAAAAAACCAAAATAAACACAAAACCAGAACCAAAAATAAATAAATAAATCAAGCAAGCACAACTTTGTGTGTGTGTGTATGTGTGTGTGTACAGTCGAGAAAAGGATAACTTTCAGGAGTGTTAATTCTTTACCTTTTTGAAACAGTCTCTTGTTTGTACTGCTGTACATCATACTCCAGACTAGCTTGCCACAAGCTTTCAAATGGCTCTCCTGCCTCTACCTCTCATCTTCCTGTAGGAGTGGTAAGATTACACTTTCATGCCACCACATTGACTTTTTTTTTCAAGAATCAAACATTTTATTTTGAATATAAGATGCATACTTGCAAGGAAGACAAGGCTGGCTTTGAATTCACCAATATTTCATGAACCATAGAATTTATTATTTTATTCAGTATATGTTTGCTTAATATTTGAGAGTGCTGAATTTTGGTAATATAACTACTAATCAAACCATCAATATCTGTATCATGCCCAGTGTGATAATGGCTGTGGTTTAGAATGTCTTAGTATGATAGAGGAATGAACTTATTTTTTTGTTTGTTTGTTTTCTTTCAACTTTATTTTTTTTAAAAAAGAAAAACATATACAGATTTTTAAAGGCATTTTGGCATAACACTATATGAATGTTTTTGTCAGTACTTAATTCTTTTAGAGGTTTGATAGTATGCTTTGAAATCTTACTAGTTACCATAAGTTTAAAGTACATGTAGAACAGAACATAACATGGAAACAGAGTTTTCTTGGTGTGTATAGATTAAACATAATGATTTTTGAATACCAAAAAATTGCCACAAGGCTATATTCTTAGCTCTTGAATTATTAATGATTTAAGGTCCAGGTGTACCTACCACATTCTGAGAGGTTGCTATACACTTTTTTTTCTAAGAAGGACTGAGGCTTTGACTTTTTGACCTTTTTTTTTTTGAGCTTCATATGGCCTGTGAGTTGTTTCTTGGGTATTCAGAGCTTTCTGGAGTTAGTATCCAATTATCAGTGACTGCATATTATGTCTGTTCTTTTGTGACTGGGTTATCACACTCAGGATGATATTTTCTAGATACATCCATTTTCCTAAGAATTTCATAAAGTCATTGTTTCTGATAGCTGAGTAGTACTCCATTGTGTAAATGTACCACAATTTTTGTATCCATTTATCTACTGAAAGACATCTGGATTCTTTCCAGCTTCTGGCTATTATAAATAGGGCTGCTATGAACATTGTGGTGCATGTGTCCTTATTGTATGTTGACTTTTTAAATGTGGCTTCTGGGGATCAAACATGAGTTGTGAGATGTGTCTTTTTACCCTGTGAGATATCTCTCAAGCCCAGGAAGGAACTGTTTTTAATTGTTAGATTTTTGACAGTTTTTGTATGTGAGGTTGTCTGTAGAATAATGAGCATGTAGTCTTAAGCAGGCATTTAATTTTCTATAAAATAATGTTATCAATACATGTTTGGTATATGAATTTAGAAAAACACATCATTTGGTAATTCTGTTATATGGAGTTAGGTTTTGTAACATTTTTCTCTGTCTGTAAATTAGGTAATATAATCCATATTACATGCATAAGGTGATTGAAACAAAACTCTGTGTCCTGAAAAGTCACAGCTAGTAAATGTGTTTCCAGTCCAGATCTCCAGTCTTCAGATATCTTTACATTACTCTGTACTGGGTCTTATGTTCCCATTTACTGCTCTTTGCAAATGTATGTAAGTATTAATACTATTTCTGTGCTACTGACAAGATCTTTCTGTACATTTTTATGATCCTCCACTCTGTGTTTGGAGTAATGTAGAAGGGAACTCTAAGAGTGACCCTAATAAGATTGTTCATTATACCAGGGACAGGACACTTTTATTTTCTGTATAACTTAGAAGAGATACATCTTTAGCTCTATTGAGCCTTTTAAAAGAATTTTTGTAGCACACTGATGGTTTTCCTATTAGCCATTGTGTAGTTGTCTAAGATAGTAAAAGTTTTGCATGTAAAGTTGTGCGTGCAGATTTATTTAGGGAAAAATTGGAAGGACCTTCTGTTATCAATGATTTAAAAATTCACTCTATCTACTACATGTAAAGGACAGTGTCGCCATGCCTTCTTAACATGTCCTTAGCAGACAGGTGTTTTTGTGTTCCAGAAACTTTTTCAGTATATTAGAACTGGTAGACTCTAAGGAATATCATTCAGAAAAAAAAATCCATTTTAAATGTTTTGTTTAAATGTGTCCCATAGGTCATATATCATAGATGTACATGATGTCTTGATTCTATTACTCCTGCCCATTTTATCCTCACTTAACCCTCCCAAGTCTGCCCAAGTCTTGAGTTATTTATTTGAGCAAAGTGGAAAGGACTTCCCCTCAGCCAGCACCCACTAAGTGCCTTTAGCTCTTCATGGAAGAATAGGGCCTAATAAGCCCCTCTGCATTTATCATAGAATGTGGATGAGTCCTGTCTTGTGCAGGTAACCACTGCCTCTGAGCTCATAGGCCCAACAGTTGTCTCAGGTCCAGAAAACAACACTTCTCTTCGTGATCCAGCTCTTAATTCTGTTTCCTCTTCCAAGATGTCCCTGAGTCTCAGAGTGTAGAATGGGATAGAGATATCCTATAGGGCTGAGCATTCGACCGTCATTTGTTTTCAACACTTTTTGCCCACTTATGAATCTCTGTATTAACTGTCCACACTGTAAACAGGAGTTTCTCTGACCAAGACTGAGCAACACTAGTCTCTACATGATTTGTATTGGATGACAAAACCTGTTTTGTTTACTCCATCTTTTTTTTTTGTAATCAAGCTGTTAGAAATAAAAAGGGTCTGACCTTAATTTTGATTTACAAATTGGATTGTTCCTTGGTTTTGTAGAAATAATTCTATTTTCCCAAGTTTGAGTATTCTCAATACCTTTGGTCCTTTCTTCTGTTTCTCTATATTTTCTTTCATATTGTGCAAAATTTATTCCTGTCTTTTCTCATATCTATCCCTTTGGTCTCACTGTGATAATGAAAATTAAAAAATAATGATTAGTAATCATTAAATCTTTGAAGTGATTAGATGATACTTAGAACTATATTGTTAGAAAATTTTAACCTATTACCAGCTCATAATTCTTGATATTTTGTCTCCATATGGCCTATTCTGTTTTTTGTGGGGTGTATATATATATCAAGAGGTTAACTTGAAAGGTAGACTTTCTCCCATTATTGTTACTAGTTAGGTTTTATTTTGTTTTTTCATTTTTTTTCTTTGCCATTGCTGTGGAAGATGGTGATTTTGCTGGTTTTAATAAAGTTAGTATATTTAATGAATATTTTCCTTCTTTTAAAGACTGTGAACCAGAAGAGCTGACTGACTGGTCTATGGATGAAAAATGTTCATTTTGTAATCTACAGAGAGAAGCAGTCAGTGTAAGTGTTAGTGCCATGAAGTTATTTTTAAAATAATAATACAATTGTAACAGAGTTCTTTTTTTTAACTTAAGTTGTTCTGATAATTTGTGACTCAGTGAAAATTTAAATAGTTCATTTTGTTGAATGGAGTATGTCCAACATTTAATTTAGTTTTTTTTTTTTAAAGAAACTTTTTTTTCTTTTTCTTCCCTTCTATCTTTCCTGTTTGTTTTTGGTTTGGTTTTCTTCCATATTTATTTCTTACTACTTTCTGATTCTTGAGCTTTACTTTAATGTCAGGTTGGTATTTATGTATCCAGGGTGAGCGTGGAGACCTAGCTTTATATAAGAACACATTGCAGTCTTGTTTCTTAGCAGTCATATGTTTATAACCCTTTCACTACTTTTAAAGTTTTTGGCTGTCAGAAATATTCCCCGTGTTAATGATGAAATACGTGCCTACTGTCTTAAAGGACATAGATGTGTGTAACCAGCACTTCTTGTGTGGTAAGAAATTCTGATTCCTAATCTGTTTTAGTGAGCAGAGCTAAGAAGAATTTGAAAACCTTTTAAGCTCCCCAGCTTTGCTAAACTCCATTGTATGCATATAGTAAACTTCTCAGCAGTGCCTGCCCACCCTCACTCCCAACCCCAGATACACACAGATTTTACCAAACTTTGGTAAGGAATAAGGGTATTTTGGTCCTCTATTAGAAGTATATTATTCCCCTGAATCCTATCGCAACTTTTATATTCTTTTGTTATAATTTGAGATTTTATGAAAGGCAGAGCAATTAAACATTAAAACAATTTTTACATATTAATTAGACTTAGATTTAACTAAAAAGTAACTAGGTATGTTACTTTCTTATAATTTTAGGATTGTATACCATCTCTTGATTCTTCACAGTCAACGCCAACAGAGGAACTATCATCTCAGGGCCAGTCCCACACTGATAAGATTGAATGCCAAGCAGAAAATTACCTAAATGCACTCTTTCGAAAGAAAGGTAATACTGGCATGCTTTGTCATTTAAGTTTTGCAATGTTTAGACTTTTCTCATGGGAGATTTTTTTTTTATGTCAGTCCCTACTTTATTGTTAACTACTTCCTTCTTTGTCTTACTAGATTATCAGCTCTCTAGTGCTAACCATTTGTTTTTAGCTTCCTGTTCTCCTTCATGGGTACCTCTCAAAATATTTTTGTGCTTCTCACTTTTATTATTTTGGCTTTATTCTTAAGTCTGTAAAGAGTGTTGGACAATAAAGTTATAGATAGGTTATATTACAGGCCTATCCCTAACAATGTCTCTCTTACATCATTTTCCAGCTGGGGTACCACACTAGTATTTGTCAGCTTGAGTATGCATGCTTGACATTATGAAGTCTGTTCCTTATTCGTCTCTCTCCAGCGCCTTTCAACCAAATGGGTCTTATTCCTCCACTTGTTATATATCCATAAGGAAAAGTAGTTTTTTATATATAAACTGCTTGGGAAGATCATAGTCTTTGGCTTTTGTACCTAACCATGTAGGTTGTCTGTCCTAAACCCCTAGATAGAAGTTTAGAGGAAGGAACATACAGGTTTGGGTGGAGTGTGGTTACCTTCTTTATCTTCAACTTGTAGAGATTGAGAAAGCACTTCTGTATTCTTCTTAGCTTGGTATTGATTCTATTCCACTGCTCTTGATATTTAGGTTCTAGCATATATTTTCTACTAAATTGAAAACTTCATATTTTAACAACATAAAACAGTAATATTAAAAGTACTGTTCACTTTTGAATCTTTCACTTAGTTAATTTTTGAAGTTCTTTGTGTTCTATTAGGAGAATCCTTATTACAAAAATCACTAGCATAATTAAAAGACCTAAAGAACTGTATTTTCTTTTTTTACTTTAACTTCATTTATTTTATGCTGAATTTATTCCCGTGCCATGAGCTTTTGCTTCTTCAGTTTCTTCTGGGATATCTTTTTCAAGAACTGTATTTTTAAAAAATTAAAGTAACCAAAATGAAAATAAAAGTCTTTCCCCATGTGTTACTGGAATAGTGTTGGAGAGTTCTTATTATCTTTGAATAGTGTATTTCTTCACAGGTCTTAAAGAGCTAATGTTAAAATATTATTTTCTTAGAAGATTTATACTGTGCTCATTTAGAGAAGTTGTTCTGCCAGTGTGTGTACAATTCTTAAATGTTAGACCTGAATCACTGAGAAAGTTAACACACATGCAGTATAATTTTGCTTACTTCAGATTGCACTATTTTTTCCTTTTGAGACGTTTGTACTGGTAGGAAGTAAAATTGTCAGTATGAATAACTGTCAGTTTTTTTTATAGTATGGAGTTTTAGCCTATTCTCCATTGCTTTTAAAAAAGAGTACTCAGTAAAAAAACTTGATACTATTTCATCTGATTCAAGCATCTGGGTCTCCAAGAGGTTTCCTACCAATAGTTGGGTGAGTGTTGCTGAATATTTAGTGACCTCTCAGTTTGGGAATTTCTTAGTTTTCTTCAAGGTCTTGAAAACTGTGGAGATTTTAAATGAAAAAAATCTTATTAGTATAGCACTTTTGCCTTGTATCAGGTCTTATCCTTGGTCATTTCTTTCTGTGTGTAATATATCATCATTTTCTGAATTTACCTAGGGTTTTATTGTTAGAATTTTTGTTTTAGTATTTTTCTTCAATAGAACCATTTTATAAATTTTCAGTATGGTTTAACCAAAATGAGGACAGGAAATAATACCTTTTAATGGTATTGACTTTGTTAGCTAATTAGTTTGTCACTTTTGAAAGAATATAATTAACTATACTTTGAGATAATAGACAATAAATGTGTTTTTAAAGACAGAAAATACATGTTCTTTAGAGTAGCAACTAAGATTTTGATAAAGCTTTTGTTTTCTGAAATTTTCCTTAATTTGATTATTTTTAAGTATTCTGAATATTGACAGCAGTAATATTGATACTTTGCCACTTACTGAGAACAACAGGTTTTTATTGATCATCTTATTGAAATGTAAAGTAAGACTTTAATACTCTATTTGAACTTATTTATTGTGTTTCTAACAGTATTTTCAGAATTATGTTAATGATAAATATAAACTTAATATTTGGGTTAATAATGTCATCCAGTAAGATTGAACATTAAAGCCTTTTTATGCCTGTTACTTTTCTCATTTCAGTGACAGAAGTACTTGAGAGAAGGCTTATTTGATTCACTGTTTTAGATTTCAGTCCTTCATGGTAGGCTGAAGCAACTTGAGCTTTCAAGTTCTGTATAGGAAAACGAGGCACAGCTCCTAACACAGCAGCCAGACAAATTCTGATACCAGCAATGCTAGTCCCCAGGCAGGAGGCTTTCAGGTTAGCATTAACTTGTGTCCAGAGTGTACTCAGCAATAGGAACACACTTCAGCCGTTTGGAGGCAACAGTGGACAACAGCAGTAGTCTTTGGTTTTTGATTCTTTTAGATAGCCCTGCCCAACAACCCAAAGGGGCTTAATCTGAACCTCACGAAGAGCACTGTCAGTCCAGATGCAAACGCTCATTTAAACTGTGTATGCATGTCTGTACACAGACACAAGGATCATGTATAAACTCACATATTTGTGAGTTCTTGTAATTTTCTTTTTCTGTCATTTCTGTCATTGTGACATTTACTGTCATTTTACTTTCCCCTTCTTTTTGTATTAGGTTTTTTTTTCCTCCTCCCTAATTAAAGCTTCTTCTGAAAAAAATTTTTTGAATGAATGAGTTTTTAATAAAATAAATTATGTTCAGTTATCTAAATTTCTCTAGGCATTTAATGGTATTCGTGCTTTGTTTTATTTAAAGAAGTAAAGTATTTAGTACCTATATATAGTATGACTATTAACCCATGGTTTCATTATATTTTGTTTTGGTAGTGCTAGGATACAAGCCCAAGGCCCTACCTATGCTAGGCAGGCAATCTACCAATGAGCTGTATCCCTAACCCTTGGTCAGTTTGTTTGTTTGGTTTTCTTTTCTTTTCTTTTTTAACTTTCTTATTTTTTAGATTATATTTTAAATTATGTGCATATATGTATATACACATGTATTCAGGTGTTTTATGTGTATAAACATCTTGTAGATGTCCTAGATCTCAGCAATTGGGTTTTTAGCTTTTGTTTCTGTTTTAAGACAGGGTTTCTTTCTCTCTTTTGTCCTGTGTGTCGTGGAACTCACCCTGCAGACCATGCTGTCGGACCCACCTCTGGTGCTGGGAATAAAGCTTCCTCACTGCCCAGCTCACTTTGTGTCTTCAGTTTCTTTATGGCAGCCATGCCAGCAGAAAGGACTCTACGCCACTCCTCTTGGGCTGAGTTCTGCCACCACTTTGCAGTGCTCTAAGTGAACACCATTGGAAGTTACATTGAGATAAATGGGATCAATACAATCATACTTGGTAGCTCATTTTTATCACATGAGTTTTGTGGCCAGCTATAGAATTAGCATTTAATGGCACAGTTTATTAAGTGTTAGATTATATGTAAGACAGAAAGTTCTAGAAGACTGGTACTGCAGGACTCTTCTTGTAGTAAGGGCTCAGTTCAGTATGGTAAAACAAGGTTCAGCTTTACTAGACCTGCCTACTCTATCAAATAAGCATTAGTATTATTTAAGTGAAAACTAAATATAGGAGAGTTACAAAGGATCAAAAACCAAATTGTTTGCTAAATATACTCTGTATTATGTCTGTCATAGTTTTGTTGGAGATAAGAGTCTTACTAGCCCAGACTGTCCTGGAATTTACTTTATGGCCTAAAATAGCCGTGAACTCCTACTTTAGCCTCTCAGATGCTGTGATTACAGTTAAATTGCCATTACTGGCTTTATATCATGTCTTACTAATTAGAGACTGCATTTTTAAATTTGCAACTAGTGCCTAGAATGTCCTTTACCTCACCAGAGTAAAGAGATACTTAATTTTTTCCTTGTAGCATATTTTTTTTACTCTCAGTATTAACTGGAAAACATAGAGAAATTTAAAAATATAGTAACTTTTCCGTATAGTAAAATGAATTCTACAGAGATAAGCTATAATCCAAAGAAATTATGGGTCACCGAAATTATGACACCACAAAATCAAAGTGCAGGTCGTTTCTCCTTAGCGATAGGTATTTTGCTCACCTGAGAATACACACTCCAGTCTGTTGAGGACCTTTTTGAAAAATGATCCATACAGCCACTTGTGGTGGAGCACAACTTTAATCCCAGCACTCTGGAGGCGGAGGCAGGCAGGACAGCCAGGGCTCTGTTACACAGAGAAACCCTGCCTGGGGGATTGGGGTGGGAAGGGAGAAAAGAAAAGAAAAAAGTGGTCCATATAAAGTCAGACATCATGAGACCATGATTGTAATGATCTTTTAATGTCTAGTAATGTGTATTTTCACATGAAACTTACAGTCTGGTCTGGCAATAAATACATTTTATGTTAAGGGTTTTGATGGTAATCAGTTGAACTCTGTGATGGGGCACAATGGTAGAAAACTCCTGGCATGAGGAGGATCCTAGCTCAACTGTCAGCCCAGTAACAAAGGGATAGGTGAGGGACAGCTATAGGATATGTGCCCTACAGTAGTATGATCTAACAAGACAGGTTCTTGAATTCAGTGTGTCTCCAATTTCCTCCTGCTGGATTTTTAGGTATGTACCATAACATCCAGCCAGATAGCATTTTTCTGTCATGATTGAAATGGTCTGTGTTTTTCAGTACAGTAACCTGGAAGCAGCTTTCTGGTCAGCACTTAAAACAGTAAAAATTAAAGAATTGAGTTTTTATTCAGTTGCCTACGGATACTGCTCATATTAGGCAGCACAGCTCAACAATCAGAAAGCTCTGACGAGTAACTCTCCCTGGGGATTATTAAACCTCACACTGAAGTACATTAGTTTATAATTAAAATACATTTTAAACAACTCATCTTAAAGATTGAAAAAACAAATTAATTTGAAAATATTAATGATATATCTAATATAAACAGGCTGTTTAGCAGTAATTAGATAAAACCAAATATCTAAGTTTGAGTCTTCATGAGTTATTTGAGACTGATAATTATGTACTTTGCACTTTTTTGAACTTTTAAAAATTATTAACTTATTTAAATAACATTAGTTCATAATCCACTTTGCCCCAGGATAGAAATAAACAACTATTTCTGATATTATTCATTTCCACATGAACAATAACAGTAGACCTATATGATTGCTTTTCTATCTTTCAGAAATAACTATTGTTAAAAGTTGAGTCTTTCCTGGCTCAAATTACATTTAGAAACCCCCAAATCATTTCAGGGTAAAACAATAGTTTTCCATCAACTCTAGGTTTGATAAAAGTTTGGAAAATCATATTCCTGCATCCATCACAAGCTCTGCACCACCAAGTGTAAGTGTGCTGGAAATCCTTAGCATCATAGTAGTCACAAGATACTGAGAAGTTCTATTGTGTGTGTGTGCGTGTGTGTGAGTATGCGCACGCATGCACGTCCTATGAATATTAGTGGAAATGTTAAATATAAAAAGAAGAATCTTTCCAGTGTTTCTGGCCCCTGAGCTATAGGGGGTAGGATGATAACCCCTTAAGTTAAGAAAAAGGGTCTTTCATGTGTGTCACACTGGTTCTGAATGCTTAGTCTCTTGCTTTAGCCTCTAAGTAGTTAGGACTAAAAAGTAACAGATCATGACCATAAAGAGCCTTAATGCTTGATTTTTTTTTAGTAACTTTATTCATACAGATGAAAGGCAAGCTTTAGTTAAGATATAGCTTTCTGTCCTTGATCTTTTTAAAAATACTTGACAAACTTTAGTTAAGATATAGCTTTCTGTCTTTGCTCTTTTTAAAAACACTTATTAGTAATTGTTTGCCTTTAACTGGAGTCTTACATCATTCAGAATTGAAGATGGGAAGTTCAGAAAGCAGTGTTTGGAAGCGTGTTATTGGCAGATACTCCATAGACAAGAGTATAATATAAGTACAGAAATCACTGAGTATTAGACATCACTGTATCCTTTCTGCTGCTGCAGCGCTCGAACAGTGCACATGGGTTTTGCTGTTTTGCTTTTTTGTTTGTTTGTTGTGAGCAGTATGTGAACAGTATTTTAATTTCTGTAGTAGTTACTAAACTTGTTTAGAATAGACATTCTTAACCCTGGGTTTTTTGTTTTTATTTTTTATTTTTTTAATGTTATTTTTACACTCTAGATTTTTTTATTACACTCTACATTTTATTCCCCTCCTGGTCCATATCCCATACCCCCTCCCAACCCCCATCTCCAGAAGGATGTCCCCGCCTCACCTACCCCTCCAGACCTATAAACTCCCTGGAGACTCCAATCTCTTGAGGGTTGAGTGCATCTTCTGTGAGTGAACCCAGACCTTTGCTACATATATGTTGGGGGTCTCCTATCAGCTGGTTTATGCTGCCTGGTTGGTCATCCAGTGTCTGAGATCTTAGGGGTCCAGGTCCTCTTACAGGGTCACCCTGTTTCTTCCAGCTTTTTTCTAATTGAACCACAGGGATCAGCAGCTTCAGTCCATTGGTTAGGTTCAAATATCTGCATCTGACTCTTTTCAGCTGTTTGCTGGGTCTTTTTGAGATCAGTCATCATAGGTTCTTTTTGTTAGTGCTCCATAGCCTCAGTAATGGTGTCAGGCTTTGGGGCTTCCCTTTGGGCTGGATCCCCTTTTGGGCCTGTTGCTGGACCTCTTTTCCTTAGGCTCTCCTCCATTTCCATCCCCGCAGTTCTTTCGGACAGGAACAGTTGTGGATCAGAGTTTTGACTGTGGGATGGCAACCCAACCCTCACTTGAAGCCCTGTCTCTCTGCTGGAGATGAGCATTACAAGTTCCCTCTTCCCACTGTAGGCGTTTCATCTAAGGTCCTCCCACCCTTTGAGTCCTGAGGGCCTCTTACCTCCCTAGTCTCTGGTACATTCTGGAGGGTCCTCCCAATCTTCTATCTCCCTGAGGTCTCCTGTTTGCATTCTTTGTGCTGGCCTTCAGGGCTTCAATTCTTTTTCCCCACCCAGTGCCAAATCATGTTCCCCGTTCCCATCCCGTTTCCCTCCAGGATCTCTTCCTCCCTCCCCCCTTATGGTTGATTTCTTCTTTGTCCCACTTGGGACTAAGGTGTTCTCACTTGGGCCCTTCAGCTTGTTGACCTTTTTGAGTTCTGTGGACTGTATCTTGGGTATTCTGTACTTGTGTGTGGGCGAGAACATGCCTTGCATGCATGTTCTTTTGGGTCTGAGTTACCTCATTCAGGGTGATATTTTTAGTTCCATCTATTTGCCTGCAAAACTCAGGATGTCCTTATTCTTAGTGGCTGAATACTATTTCATTGTGTAAATGAACCACATTTTCTGTATCCATTCTTCTGTTGTGGGACATCTGGGTTGTTTCCAGCTTCTGGCTGTCATAAATAAAGCTGTTACGAAGTGTAACATGTGTCCCTGTGGCCTGGTGGGGCATTTTTTGGGTATATTTCTAAGAGTGCCATTGCTGGCTCTTTAGGTAGGTTTGTTTACAATTTTCTAAGGAAGCTTCAAATTGATTTCCAGAGTGGTGTACCAGTTTGCAATCCCAGCAACAACGGAGGAGTGTTCCTATTTCTCCACATCCTCTCCAGTGTGTGTTGTCACCTGAGGTTTTGATCTTCGTCATTCTGGTTGGTGTAAGGTGGAATCTCAGAGTCATTTGATTTTCATTTCTCTGAACATTATGTACGTTGAGCATTTCTTTAGGTGCTTCTCAGCCATTTAAGATTCCTCTGTTGAGAATTCTCGGTTTAGTTCTATACCCCATTTTTCTGATTGGATTGTTTGGTATTTTGGTGGTTAGCTTCTTGAGTTCTTTATATATTTTGGTTATTAGCCCTTTATTGGATGTGAGGTTAGTGATGACTTTTTTCTGACAGTCGATTTGGGGTTGCCAATTTATCTTATTGACTATGTCCTTTGCCTTACAGAAGTTTTTCAGTTCCATGAGGCCCCATTTATTTATTCTTGATCTTAGAGCGTGAGCCATTGGAGTTCTATTTAGGAAATCCCCTCCTATGCCAATGAGTTCAGGGCTCTTCCCCACTTTCTCTTCCATTAAAGTCAAGTGTGCGTAAGTGTGTGATTTTATTTCTGGGTCTTTAGTTCTGTTCTATTGATCAACCTGTCTGTGTACCAATACCATGCAGTTTTTATCACTGTTGCTCTGTAGCAGAGCCTGAGGTCAGGATGGCGATTCTCCAGCTGTTCTTTTATTGTTGAGGGTTGTTTTCGCTATTCTGGGTGTTTTGCCTTTCCAGATGAATTTGAGAATTGCTTTTTCCATGTCTTTGAAGAATTGTGTTGGAATTTTGATGAGGATTGCATTGAATCTGAAGATCATCTTTGATAGGATGGACATTTTTACTATGTTAATTCTGCCAATCCATGAGCATGTGAGGTTTCTCCATTTTCTGAGATCTCTGATTTTTTTCTTGAGAAGCTTGAAATTATTGTTGTACAGATATTTCACTTGTTTGGTTAGAGTTACCCCAAGATATTTTATATTATTTGTGGCTGTTGTGAAGGGAGTTGTTTCCCTAATTTCTTTCTCAGCCTGTTTATCGTTTGTATAAAGGAAGCCTACTGATTTATTTGAGTCAATTTTATATCCTGCCACTCTGCTGAACTTGTTTATCAGCTGGAAACATTCTCTGGCAGAATTTTGGGGTTGCTTATGTATACTATCATATCATCTGCAGATAGTGATACCTTTGTTTCTTTCTTGCCAAATTGTATCCCCCTGACCTTTTGTTGTTGTTGTCGTACTGTTCTAGCCAGCACTCCGTACTATATTGAGTAGATATGGGGAGAGTGGGCAATCTTGTCTAGTCCCTGATTTTAGTGGGATTGCTTCAAGTATCTCTCCATTTAGTTTGATGTTGGCTGTTGGTTTGCAGTAAATTGTTCTTATTATGTTTAGGTATGGACCTTGAATTCCTGATTTCTCCAATACTTTTAACATGAAGGGATGTTGTGTTCTGTCAAATGCTTTTTCTGCAGCTAAAGAAATGATCATGTGATTTTTTTCCTTTGAGCTTGTTTATGTAGTGGATTATGTTAATAGATTTTCATATATTAAACTAACCTTACATCCCTGGGATGAAGCCTACTTGATCATGGCAAATGATGGTTTTGATGTGTTCTTGGATTCTGAGAGCAAGAAATTTATTGAATTATTTTTGCATTGATACTCATAAGTGAGATTGGTCTGAAGTTCTCTTTTTTGGTTGGGTCCTTGTGTGGTTTAGGTATCAGAGTAATTGTAGCTTTATAGAATGAATTAAGTAATGTTCCCTCTGTTTCTATTTTATGAATTAGTTTGAGTAATATTGGTATCAGGTCTTGTTTGAAGGTCTGATAGAATTCTGAACTAAATCCATCTGGCCCTGGGCTTTTTTTGGCTGGGAAGTTTTTAATGACTTCTATTTCTTGCAGGATATGGGCCTGTTCAGATAATTGACCTGCTCTTGATTTAATTTTGGTATATGGTATCTGTCTAGAAAACCATTCATTTCATCTAGATTTTTTAATTGAGTATAGGCCTTGTTTTTAAGTACAACATTGTACTTGGTTTTATGTCTTTCCTACAAGTAGCCCAGCCAAAGTGCAACTCATGCAGTGTTGAGCACTATTATTTGTTAGAGTAGGTAAGTTGACAACTGCTAGACCATTCTCTCAAAGGTGATGCTTTTGTTTCCTTAGCGGAGCATGAGGTTTCCTGTTACTCCATGCCCACTGCTGCTATCCTCATGAGTGTGGATGTTGTGAGCAAATTTGGACACTTGTCTTTTTAAAGTGTTTGCTTAAGTTACTGGGCCATATTTAACTGAGTTGCCTACTATCCTTGGTGTAGATATTCTTTATAAATTTTCAACAGAAATTCTTTATCACATAATTATCAATGTTCTGTATTTGCTAAATACTGATTTTTTTTCTGAAGGAATTTTATGTATTGTATGTACTTAGTTGTTGGGTAAATTAACATTATTATGCTTAGTATAGGCTAGTTTATGTTCTTCATTTAGTAGTAGAGAAATTAGCTACTTAGACCTACAGAAAATGAACATGATCGGAGCTCTGAAGGCTTAAAGAGGCTTGACAAATTTACCTTTAGAGTAAAAAAATTATAAATCATATATTTTAAATGTTTTGTATAACAAATTAAGCTTTTGACACATATATAAAACAATTGTAGTTGTAAGATGATTATGGGATTTATAAGGTCAACATGGTCTAGATAGGAGTAATCCTTCCATAGAGTAATAAATAAATCACCATTTGCTCTCATGATAGCTACAGACCTGGGCCATAGTCTCTTCTGCTCTATCATCCTTTAGTGAAAATACATACCTAGGATTACCAGCAGTTGGTAATGATAGATAATACACATATCCTTTCTATATATGTGAGTGTATTTCTTACTTGTGAAAAAAATTATGTGTACTTTGTCTTTTAGTATTCTTTGAATCATACTTGTTAATATAGTTCGCTGGGAATGTCTTATATTTTTCATTAATCCCTTTATCACATGAGATTTTGAGCAAGGGAAAGGGGAAGTTAAAAGGTTTATTAATGTGAGTGATGTAAGTAACCAACCTATTTTTACATTCTACTCTGAAAAAATGTTTTAAATGGTTAAATTAATACTACCATTCACCATGAAGTGTTACTGCAGTCTGCTGGTGTAAATCATGATTGTAGAAAATGACCCATCGCTTTTAGAGTTCTTTTCAATTCGTGTAGTGTAGTAGGAATTTTAATGCTTCTTGTGTTAAGTGTACCTACCACACATGCTAGAAGTGTATTTGTAATAGTTATCAACACTTTGGAGCCCTCCAGTGATCTAAAGTCATGTGTATGTTAACATTAACATACAAGATAGATAAAAAAAAAAAAACAGCCTAATGTATATCTCTGGATTGTTTGGGAGAATTTAAAGTTTAAATTTTTTACATCATAAAAATTATTTTAAATTCTATCAAGGTCAGAGGATAACTTGAAAAGTGGGTTTTCCTTCTGGATCCTGGGGATCAAACTCTTGGTGTCAGGCACTTTTTACCTGCTGAACCCTCATGCATAGGGTTCATGCACATACATCTACACACTGGCCCTCAGGCAATAACTGTTAGCCCTGTGTGTAAATTATGCAAGATCAAACATACAGCAGTTGTGAAATTAAAGTAAAATAGTTGGTACCTAGTAACCATATTGATACATTGAATGTATTTGCTTGACATAATGTGTACTGTAAGTTGTTCCCCTGAATTCATGGTTTTACTTTCTGGTTCAGTTGCACATGGTCAAGCACGATCTAAGAATAATAAGTGAAAGATAATAGAAATAATACATGAGTATTAAGTAACCTCACTGTACTGCATTACTACAGAAGAGTATTTGGCATTAAGAGAGCCAGGAGTAGTAGAAACAAGCCTTAAGTGAAAGTGAGTGTCAGGGGTACCTGCCTCGCCCACCGGGCTCTGGATCCCCGAGTTCCTAGACCGGGCCAGCGGGAGCGCGCACCTGGTCAAAGCTGCGAGTAGCGTCCTTCGTCGCCTCGCCGAATGGTGACGAGACAGTAAAGAACAGGTCCAAAAAAGGTTCAAAGAAAGCGAACAGTGGCGGCAGCTGTGGGGGCAGCAAGTTGCCCACAGTTTGTTATGAAATAATTACCTTGAAGACTAAAAAGAAGAAGAAGATGGCTGCTGATATATTCCCCTGTAAGAAGCCAGCCAACTCCAGCAGCACCACTGTCCAGCAGCAGCACCAGCACAATCTCTGTAACAACAACCTCATCCCGGCCCTCAACTGGCAGGGTCTTTATCCAACCATCAGAGAAAGAAATATGGTGATGTTCAATAATGACCTGATGGCAGACGTACATTCTGTGGTTGGGCCACCAGGTGGTACTCAGTGGTTGCCAGAACACAAATACGTCTTAGCAGTCGGGAGCTCGGTGTTCCATGCAGTGTTTTATGGAGAACTTGCTGAGGACAAAGATGAAATCCGAATTCCAGACGTCGAACCTGCCGTCTTCCTTGCCATGCTGAAATACATCTATTGTGATGAAATTGACTTGGCTGCAGACACAGTGCTGGCCACACTGTATGCTGCCAAAAAGTACATAGTTTCTCACCTTGCCAGAGCCTGTGTTAATTTCCTGGAGACCAGCCTAAGCGCCAAGAACGCCTGCGTTCTCCTCTCTCAGAGCTGCCTGTTTGAGGAGCTGGACCTGACACAGCGTTGCTGGGAGGTGATAGATGCCCAAGCTGAGGTAGTGCTCAATTCTGAGGGATTCTGTGACATCGACTTCCAGACACTGGAAAGTATCCTCCTCAGGGAAATGCTGAATGCCAAAGAAATAGTGGTTTTTGAAGCAGCCCTGAATTGGGCTGAGGTGGAATGCCAGCGGCAAGATCTGGCCTTGAGCATTGAAAATAAACGCAAGGTCCTAGGAAAGGCACTGTACTTGATCCGCATCCCCATCATGGCCCTGGATGACTTTGCAAATGGTGCTGCACAGTCCGGGGTATTAACTCTCAATGAAACCAATGACATCTTCCTCTGGTACACCGGATCCAAAAAACTGGAGCTGCAGTTTGTGAGTAAGGCCTGCAAGGGCCTGGTCCCCCAGCGTTGTCACCGATTCCAGTCATGTGCCTATCGGAGCAACCAGTGGCGCTATCGGGGTCACTGTGACCGCATCCAGTTTGCAGTTGATAAGAGGGTGTTCATCGCAGGCTTCGGGCTGTATGGCTCCAGCTGTGGCTCTGCAGAGTACAGTGCTAAGATTGAACTCAAACGGCAGGGCGTTATCCTGGGCCAGAACTTGAGCAAGTACTTCTCAGATGGATCCAGCAATACCTTCCCTGTGTGGTTTGAATACCCAGTGCAGATTGAGCCAGACACCTTCTACACAGCCAGTGTGGTGCTGGATGGCAATGAACTCAGCTACTTTGGACAAGAAGGCATGACGGAAGTTCAGTGTGGCAAGGTGACTGTCCAGTTCCAGTGCTCCTCAGACAGCACCAATGGCACTGGTGTACAGGGAGGGCAGATCCCTGAGCTCATATTCTATGCCTGAACTTTTCTCTTATGCAGCACGAGGTGCCCACATGGGCCCTCCTTGCCTGACGCTTAGCTCATCTGCAGACGTGTGGTCAGCACAGGTAATTTGTAATGAATGAAGCAGTAGGCAGTTTCTAATGTCTTTGAACCTTTTCATTATGTACAGGCTAAAATGCAACATTCCGCTTTTAACTATATGCTTAGAAGAGCCAAGTTCTTATTCGGGCTTTGTGGATTTTGAGTTGCATCTGCACACCTAGGGAGATCATGTGCTTTTCCAAGTGCCCCCCAACCTCCTACTTCTGTACCTCTGAAGAAGATTTTGGATCAACTTGAATTTCCTTTAATGAATGGGAATTTGTATCCTAAAGTAGTATCATTATTTTTAAACAGAACCATTTTCTCTCAATAAATAAAAACGAAAACAAAAAAAACCAGGTAAACCTCAGTGTACAAATTTGAAAGAATATTTGCTTTTTAACAAGTAAACTTAGAAAGTAAACAGTAGACCAGTCGTCATGTTTGGCTCTGTTCTTTTTTACATTTTTTGCTTTTAAATTCTTTGTGGCATAAGTCCATATATGTGCTACCCACTGAGCAGCTCTCACCCTTGGTGTAAGGAATTAGGTGTTTGTTTAGTCCACGACGTCTACTACAAGGCCGACTTATATTCTTTCAGGTTAGAAGACAAGATACCAGAATGCAGACACTTCTTTCAGAAGTGATGAAGTTAGAAAATGTCATTGTTGATAGGAAGAAAGGTTGCAGACTTGTTAATTTACACCACAGTAGGTTAAAGGGAAGCCTGAAAATGCCCGTTTACCAGTGAGAAGCAAACACAAGTCAGAAAAGCCACTCTTGCCTGGTAGTTTTGGGCCCCCCCACCCCCCGCAACATACACACAAATACACACTCACCTGCATTATTGGCTTGTTCTTAAGTCTTACTACATAGGAGTCCTGTTTCTCCTCCGCCTCCCCTGTTAAAAGAGGACCACACAGTCCTTTAGAGGTATGGAGTAACGGTTTTGTAGCACTACTTGTCAATGTGATAAAGTGCTCTATATGCTTTTTCTTTTAAATCCAAAACATTCCTTATCTGATCTTTGACCATAGACGATCTTATTTGTTGGTTATGAACAAGCTTCTGGACTGCTAGAACCTGGCCTCTGGCCATCTTGAAGTGCCAATATATGACTGCAGGGTATTTGAGAAATGGTTTGGAGTGACACTGGGTTATACCAAGTATTGACCTCATCAGCATCACATGCAGTTCTTATTTCTCCATGATAACATAAGCAAAGGGGAAAGCTCGCAGACAACTTCTTTCTCATGAAGGCTCGTGTTGGCTCAGTGCCTGTGGCCCTGGTAGTGTCCAGTGTAGTCACTTAAATCTTAAATATCCATGTGTTTCTGGGCAGCTTTTCTGCTCAGTGTGATCCTGACATGGCTCCCACCAACCAGAGTGTGGTCCCTGGCCTCCTCCTTCTCCTGCTCTGTAAGCCAAAGTTAGCTTACCTGGAACAGGGGCTAGTCCTGGGGTGTGTGTGCCTGTGCAATATGTGTATGCAAGTGTGCTTGCCAACTCAGGAACTGCCTCCTCCCTGCCTGGCTAGTGGTGGGTGTGTCAGAAGTAACCCCCCCCCCCCCCCGCTGGTGCCAGCAAGGCTCAGTGAGTGACTGCTGCCACTCACTGGGCTTCTGGGCCATTTCTTCACCTACAGATATGGGCTTGTGACCTTTGGCCAGCTTACCTGGTGGAGGAGAGCACTGGATTATGGGAAATGTTTTAATCTTTTTGCCATTACATACATCTGTTAACATAGGTGACCAAACGCTGTTATTGATGACTAGAAGAATATTCCTAGGACAACTTTGCAAAGTGATCTTGCAATTGCTCTCTAACAAAGGGAATGACAGGTTGTAGTTTTGGCAAAGCATCAATGAGATGAAGGTACATAGTCAATTAAAATTACTTCAACAAAGGTTTTTGCTTTACAGTTATGGTTAAACATTTCAGTAACTCATAGCTACCATACAGATTGGTATGGTACATGCAAAGTGACTGGAAGGCACTTACTTTTAAGCCAGAGGAGAAGGAACTTTGTTTAGCACAGATTGAGTCCTATGAGATAGTTGGGCTGGGTGTGATAGCGTTAAAGGGGCAGTGTCTACTCCTAACTCGCTCTTACTGTGACTGAGACACCCTCCATGTGGCTGGGCAGGTGCAGATCACTGAGGATGGAAGAACTTAACTTTATATTAATTATTATTATGTTTCCAAAAAGATATATCCACTTTCTGACTTGGCCTATGCCAGGAACTGTGGGTAAGATTGAACAGCTATACCTAAAATAAGAAAGTTTATGTTCTGAACCTATTCTCCTGTATGCATTTTTCCAGCAAAATGAAAGATAATGCGCTTGCCTTGGTTTTCTTTGGTAATTTTGAACTTTGTAGTTTGTAAGAATAAAAACCATCATTCTGACAGGGCTGGCAGCTCTAGTGTATAAACACAACTTCATTAAGCAGAAAACGCTGTAGATGCTTTGCCCAGCATACTGGCAGTCTTCATCATTGTTCATACTGGGGATAAGGGTAACTAGGCTAGCCGTTCTAATGCAACATTCTTTAATCATATCTTAAGATAGTATTTAAGTAAATGGTCTAATTTCTACATAATTATTGCACCAAACTGTCTTTTTTTTTTTTTAAAGGTGTTTAAATAAGCTCATCTAATTCAGGACACTGTAGTTGATCGTGCATCAGTGTGCTTGACTTTAGCAGCTTACAGCATTATTTATGAAGGAAAATATATATGTACCTCATGTTGAATGTTATTGTACTATATTTTTAATGTAACAGTGCAGATCTTGTTAGACACATAAATGTGTATAATTATGTTAAATGCAAATAAAATAAAATTGGTTCATAGGAAAAAAAAGAAAGTGGGTGTCAGAATTAGTCAGTGGGATTATAAATGTGTTTAACATATACTATGTTATATTCTAATTTTTATATTAATTGTTCTGTTTCTTTTTATTTATTTTTTTAGTTTACTACTATACCACGTTGATAAAGTTTTTAATCATAAACATGTATGTATGAGCAAAAACAAAAAAATAAAACCAGTTTACAGGGTTTTATAACTTTAGACATCTAAAGGGAATCTTGGAATACATCACATATGAATAAAGGAAAATATTCCATAGATTTTTGCTTGTACTAATCAGGATTCTTCCACAATATTTTATGTTAATTATTCCATTCCAGCTGAGAAAAAGTAATAGAAACATTGTTATAGTTTGACTTTCAAATCAACACAAGTAACAGAAACATGCACAAAGTGGGAAATGATGAGTCAAGGTGATATGCTGTTTTACAATGCAGGTATCCTTTAAACACTTATGATCTGAACCCAGGAAATAAATTCAAATAAGTGCACATATTTATTGCCTTTGAACCAAATAAGTTCAGATTATACAGTTTCTTTTGCCTTCTCAACCTGCCTTTCAAACTGTATGAACCCAAGAACCAAATTGATTTGAGTTTGATCATATACTATGATTTATATTACTGATACCACATGTCTTGCTTTAAGAGATAAGCTGGTATTGGGAGCTCTGTCACTATCCCCGACATGTTCTTTCTCCTTTTGTTTTTCATTCTCTGTAGAAATACAGTTATGTTAAATACTATTTATATTTGGTAGATCTAAAGGTCTTGTCCTGTAAAGCCAAATATAATGATGATGCCTGTAATCTTAGCACTTCTGAGGTGCAGTAAGAAGGATCAGGAGTTCAGAGTCATCCTTGGCTGCACAGGGAGTTTGAAGCTAACTTACACTACCTAAGACCCTATTCCAAAAATATCTATAAGACATGTTCATATTCATATGGAGTACATGTATATGTACACCTATATTCCTATATTTCCCTACCTTTTTGTTTTGTATGACTGACAAATAGTCTTCTATTGGTGCCTGGTTATTTTGCACTATACTCCCTATTTGTGTGTGTGTGTGTGTGTCTGTCTGTCTATCTGTGTATGTGTGTATACACACACATACACACACACACACACACTCACAAAATTGTTCAGTCAGAAGTCATAAATGACCATGCTTCTCAGCCCTTACTGTCATATCTTTGTTTTAAAATATAGAGGTAGGGAGATTGCTTAATCATTACCTACCATGTAAGCATTAGCACCTGATTTTAGATCCTTACAATGCATAGGAAAGCTGGGTGTGTAAACCATGGAGATATTCAGACTGGATGAGCTCCAGGTTCAGTAAAATCTATGTCTTTAAAAAATGATATGGAAAGTGATCACATGATACCCAGTATCAGCCTCTGATCTCCACACATGCATACACGAACAAATACATGCATCAGACAACCAGACATACACAGACACAAAAATGAAAATTTGATGCTACATATTGCCAAGGTATAGGTGAACACTTGTACTTATAAATCAAAATTAATACAATCTTTCTGTGTAGTCAAATATATGAATACCCACATTTTGTGTAACTCACATATAGTAGAGACTCACTTCATAAAATGGATCATTTTTACATTATTATATATTAAGCTTCATTTGATTCCTTTTTTACCAATTTCTAGTTAATTTGTGTTCTAAAAGTTTATTAATTTGGAACTTTTGACTAGTAGTTGTAGATGAAAATAGATGCCAACATGAATTCTAATGCAGCAAAAGTCTATACTGGTCATCAATGGTGAATTTTTATTTGCTGTCATAATTTGTCTACTGAGAATTTGAGTTTTTTATCTAGAAGAATAAGAGTTTATTTCTATTCTCTCTCTAGGTAATACTCCAATTCCTTCCTGTCTTTTCCTAGACCCACCAAAGTGTCTTATTTAGTATAATTTACTCCTTCCTCGGGTAGTATACTGCAAAATAACCAGACACCTATGTTGAAGCCACTTGTCAGTTATCTAAAATAAAAAGATGAGGTGAGTTGTCTTATAACTCAGAGGTGCTGCATTTGTTGTCCGTAGAAGTGCATACCATGTTTATCCCATGAACTCCCATGGCTGAATGACTCGTTGCTTGAAGAATTATTAAGGAGCTCCCTTTCCATTTTTTTCCTTATATTCATTTTTAAATTTCGTATACGTATACTACATTTGCATCATTTCTCCCTCTTCTCTCTTCAACTCCTACCCCTAAGAAACATTGTCTCAGCCTGAAGACAATAGAAACCTTAAAATATGTTCATGCCATGTTTAGTGAATGCTTTTCAGTATGAAGAAAGAAGTTTACTGGTATTCTTGCTAGTGGCTGGAAAGTGTTGGATGGAACTGCTGTGCGCATGCTGCAGTGTGAGTTAGAACTTGGCTTGCACATAGCATCATATGGCACCTTCTCGATTTACCTGAAGTATACTGGAACTGTCCAATAGTTCTCCAAATTATAATTTCTACATTATAAAGATTAGCCACCTAACTATAGGATGAAATAACTTGTGATAGACTCTTTCTTAGAGCTTTAATTTTAATACTTATTAGTGAGTAAAGAGAATTTTAAAAGCTTTTTCAAACTACATATTATGAGGAGCATTGTGCGTCTTGTCTTTATTGTGAAGCAGTGTTTCTCTACCTGTGGTCACGAACTCTTTGAAAGTCTAATGATTTTCATAGGGGTTGGGTCACCTAAGATAATCAGAAAACACATATTTCCAATGGTCTTAGGAACAGAGACACCACTCCCCTGTCCCCAGACAGATCCGCTACATGTAGATAAGCCACATATAGCTATCTGGACACAGACAGCCCAAACATATGCAGAGGTATGTGCTAGGGCTGACACCATAAGGTACTTTGGCAGACCAATCACAAGTGTGTAGAGGACAGCTATTGTGTTGAAAGCAGCAGTATTATAGGTTAAAATACACTGTAAATTACAATTGCTGAGAGAATGTAAAATCATTAACTAATTAAAAATAATATCTGTACCATGGGAACTTATTTTTTAAAGTCCCATTGTGAATGCTGCCCCCTTGTGAAAATTACAGGTATATAAAGGGGAAAAAAAGGAAAGGTAAATAAATCATAGGAAACAATAATGAACTATACTGACTGAACTATACCATATATGATCTTTTGTAGTAAAGCTATTCTTATATATTATTTTCATTAGAAAACCATCCCATTACAGTGGATCGTGTAGAAAAGAACATTAAGAAAAGAAAATATAGTAAGAATTTTTTCACAGTATGGTTTGACCTCAATAATTACAGCTGGAGTTGAGAAACCATAATGTGGTATTTGATGTGACGTTGAACAAACTAAAAAAGCTGGTTTGATAGCAAGCATCTGAGCTTTGCTGGCAAGGATGCCAGCTATTTTAGAAGCAAAGGTGATGGATTCAAGAAAACCAAACATGACACAAGTGGCAGGTACCACAAACAAAATGTAGCAGCTGTGGAAGCTTCATATTTGGTGACACTCAGACTTGTTAGAGCTGTGAACTATCATACTACTGGTGAAGATTTACTGTTAGCAGTGGCCAAAGACATTGTTCAAGTTATTATTGGAGATGAATTTGTTACACTGTTTAGTGCAATTTCCTTATTTAATGACACCATCTACTGAAGAATAGATGGCATGTCTGCTGGTATTCTTGGTCAGGTAATCCAAGAAATTAAATATATTCTTCTTCCAATATTCAGTATCCAGCTTTATCAATCTACAGACATTTTAAATTGTTCACAATAACTGATTTATGTAAGTTATATTAATGATGGCGACTCTAAAGATGAATTTCTTTTTTGCAAATATCCAAAAACAGTTCTGCATGTGACTTATTTAACACGGTTGGTTTATTTTTGAAAGAACACAAGATCTCTTGGGGAAAGGTTTCTGTCTTAGCTATGCTAGGATGGTGATCTGGATTTCAGTGTTTGGTACTGAATGGATCACCAGAAGTTATCGGAACTCTAATTTATTGGCACATATTACCAATGAAGACACTGCCACAAGAGTTACAAGCTGTAATGAGAAGGACCATCAGTCAAAGTGAGTTCTCTAAACAGACCACTGTTTTCAGAACAGTGCAATGAGTTGGATGCACCAAACAAAGCTCTGTTGTTTCACACAGAAGTGAATGGTTCAAGATGAAAAGTTTTGAAATGTGTTTTTGAGCTTTGTGATGAACTTAAAATGTTTTTTAATGAGAAAGCAAGGCCGTAGATTGAAACACTTTTCAGCAATAAAACAGAAGCACTGAAGATAGCTTTACTTTGTTGACATCTTTACCATCTTAATAACTTAAATTTATCACAAAATGCAACATGCCTTGATTTGTTTGAAAAGGTCCAAAAATTTTTATTCCAAATGAAAACTTCAGGTTTGACCGGTGGGGGGGGGGGGGGGTAGGGGAGGGGATAAAAATGAAATTTACATGTATCTGCTTTAGCGGCTTTCTTTAAGGAGCATGATATTAAACCAGACAAAAGGATTATGATGGTAATTTTTGTGAAAAACCACTTGCACATGCTTGCAGATGAAATTTTATTGTATTTTCTAAATCTCCATGACACCCATTTGCACTTCCAGGAAGCTCTTTCACAGTGAAAGTTGAAGGTGTTCCTGAGACAGTATAAAAGAGTTCACTGAGCTTATTAACAGCAGTGTAGGAAGAACTGATTTCTCCCCAGTGCTAGTTACAAACTTCTGGAGCAAATATTTCCAGTCATGTCCTGTTCTGTCTGAGACCGTGTGTTGCAATGCCTTCTTCCATTTCCAGCACCATGTCTCTGTGAAACAGGGCTCTCGGCTTGTTGGTTATCAAGGTTAAATATATAAGTAGACTGGTAGAAAATAATCTTCATTGTCCTCTTGCAAAGTCTACCCCAAGAATTCTTGATCCGGTCAGAAAGAAGTCATCTCATCTTTTGCACTGACATTAGATTTTTACACATGTTTTGTCACAAATGAAGCAATACAGTTCACTGTTGTTATATTAAGACTGTGAACCATCCTGCTTCAAAACAAATTTTTTTATTTATTTGTAATTAGAAATAAATATTGCACAATATATAATTACATGCTGTTTTGTGATTAATCACTGTGCTTCAATTATGTTCAATTTGTAACAGTGAACATATATCCTGAATATCAGATATTTACATCACTATAACAGTATCAAGATTAAAGTTATAAAATGGCAACAAAAATAATTTTATAGTTAGGGTGTCACCACTTCAGGAACTCCTAAAGGGTTTCAGTATTAGGAAGGTTCAGAGACCCACTATTCTAAAGTTTCTCTGGTGCCACCTATTGAATGATATTTTAAGAAAGACTGTGGTGGGGTATAGATTTTCATTTAATCTTTAATATTTTATATTTTCAGATGGGGGTCTCACTGTTTTATTTATGCTGGCCATCAACTTTAAATTTTTTACCTCAGTCTTCTGAATATTAGTACTAAAGGCATATATACCACCATACCTAGTATAATCTGCTTTTTTTTTTTTTTAGTGTAAATTTAAGTTTGTAGATGGAGCTGAAAGATCAGTGTTCTCATATTTTCCCCACATTCTTTAAATTTTCAGTATAAACATAATATATCTTGTATAATTGATAAATAATTGATGAACATTATAGTCAAAAGTAACATGGGGATGAAAGAGTTTATTTCATTTTAGAGTTTCAGGTGGCTGCCCAGCACTGAGAAAAGTCAGAGCAGGAACTCAAGCAGGGAAGAAACCTGAAGGCAGGAACTGATGTTGAAGCCACTGAAGAGTATGTAGCCTTGGCTGCCCTGGACCTCACTCTGTAGACTAGTCTGGACTTGAACTCAGAGATCTGCCTGCCTCTCCCTCCGAGTGCTGGGATTAAAGGCATACAGTACTATGGCCTGTGTTTCCTTGCATGTTTTGGCAGATTGCTTTCCAAGAAATCAATCTATTCCCAACTATTAGTAAATTTTGAGCATGAACTTAGTCATAATTTTTATTTCTCTTTTTAATTAATGGGCATCTACAATAATAATTCATTTTATTTTTGATTCTAGTAAACTTGTATATTTTTTCTTGACTATCAAACTGATTATTTTTTCAAAGAACTAAAGAAACTTGGTTTTTTAATATTCTAAATTTTTTAGATATATTTATTTATCTTGTTTTTATGTATATGAGTACACTGTTGCTCTCCTCAGACACATCAGAAGAGAGCATTCCAGTGTGGTTGGTGGGAATTGAACTCAGGACCTCTGGAAGAGCAGTCAATGCTCTTAACCGCTGAGCCATCTCTCCAGCCCTGAACTTGGTTTTTTGTTTCTTTGTTTGTTGTTTTTAAGGTGTAAAATACAAACAGTTTATTTATTTATTTATTTATTTATTTATTTATTCCCTTTACATTTTGATCATGGCCCCCCTCTCCTCCTAGTCCCCCTTCACGCAGCTCCTCTTCCATCCCTTTATTTTCTCCTTTGAGAAGGGGGAAGTGCCCCCCTGTATCAACCTGCTCTGGCACATCAAGCTACTGCAGCACTAGGCAAATCCTCTTCCTGAGGCCAGACAAGGCAGACTAGTTAGGGGAACCGAGGCGGGGATTCAGAGGCAGGGCTAGCCCATTCTGCAGTTGTTAGAAGACCTACATGAAGATGAAGCCGCACATCTGCTATGTAACGTGTGGGTGTGGGGAGGGTGGTCTAGCCCATGTGTGCTCCTTGGTTGGTAGTTCAGTCTCTCGGTGCCTCCAAGGGTCCAGGTTAGTTGATTCTATTGGTCTTGCTATAGAATTTCTATCCTCTCTGGGGCCCCTCGGTCCTCCCAACTCTTCCACAGAGCTCCCCAAGCTCCCTCTAATGTGAAACTATGTTCTTTATTCCAGTATTAGGCAGTATAAACTTTTGATGACTTTAAAGCAAGTGAAGTTCTAAAACAATGCGAGTTTTCCCCTTAATCCAGTCCTTGCTCTCATTGTTTCTATAAGCTCTTTAGCCTTATTGACACTAGAGCATAGGGGCATAAAGAAGTGGAATACAAAGGTGCTTCTTTCAGGGTAAATGAATGGCCCAAGAGTTTTACTCTGGGGTTTATCACATCTGAATGAATTGTGAATTTACAATATAGGGAATATGGAAATTATGGTTTTAAATGAATCATCAGTTTGGGAAAATGCTTAAGAATTTTGAATGGTGAATTTAAAATATCCTTTAATTAAAATTTATTATCAAGGAAGTCTTTTGTTCTAAAAATTAATAATATTAGAACTGTAAGAGTCTCACTAAAACAAAATGCTGG
Organism: Micromys minutus; assembly: GCF_963924665.1. Taxonomy (NCBI): domain Eukaryota; kingdom Metazoa; phylum Chordata; class Mammalia; order Rodentia; family Muridae; genus Micromys; species Micromys minutus. Next base: position 16,011,150 of record NC_137969.1, read on the forward strand.
GGCAAAAGCAAAATAAAACTACAAATTAGACAAGAAAGAAATCTGTATCCAAAGGAGGAAGTCCTCCTTGGGAATTTATCAGGAAGGACAAATGAGCCTTCTGGGTGTTCTCATCTTTTCATCTTGTTTGATCAGGTTTTCTTTGCTACTATAAAACTAGGTTAGCCTCCCCAAAAACTTTTGCAGAGTCCCTTGTTCCTGTGTCCTGTCTCCTTACAGACCCTACTGGTTACAGATGCTTATGTTACTGTGTCCAGGGTTTCTATTCATTCTGGGCATCTGAACTCAGGTCATTAGGCTTGTTTAGGAAGTGCCTTGACAGCTGAGATTCTAAGTACACACAGAAATCTGAAGTTTATTTTATAATTATGGGTCAATCAACTCCAGGAACCTGATATAGCAAAGCAGACAAAGAACACATCCAAAATTAATCTCAAAATGTTCCCAAATACAAAGTTCTCTGGAATGTTTGCTTTCCCCCAAATAAATAGATAATATACAAAAATAAAATCATTGCAAAAGTATAAGAAGAAAATAATAAAGAGCAAGACCAGACCATCAAAGACTGAAATAGAAAAATGAGAAGCTTTGGGCCTAGAGTGATGGCTCAACACTTGTTCTTGAGAAGTAACCGGGTTAGATTTCCAGCCCCCACATAATGGCACAAAACAATCTGTAAATCCAGTTTGGAGTACCTGACATGCTCTCTAACCTCCATGAGCATCAAGCGTGCGCATGGTATATTGCACATTCATGTGGGCAAAATACTGTGTATATAAAATAAATAAAAACAAAAAAAAGAGGACTAGAGCCAAGATGGCGGACAGTGAGAGTCCGCCACCGGCTACCCCATCAACGGCTCCGATTTCTTTCGGTTTCACTTGCACGTCTGTTCGGAGGCGACTGGCAGACCTCGGAGAGGGCAAAGAACAGGCCCCAGAGGAGAAAGATTTCTTGAAGACCGTGGAAGGGAGGGAGCTGTAGAGTGTGAACCCTCCAGAAGCCCCCAAGGAGCTGGTTATCCCATTGATCCAGAATGGCTCTCGCAGGCAACCACTGTCCAAGAACCCTAAGCCATCCTCAGAAACTAGCACCGTGTTGATGTCAGATGGTGTGTTGTCCCAGGCCGTGAAGGAACTCATTGAAGAATCCAAGAAGTCTCTGGAGGAGAGGGAGAACGCAGGTGTTGACCCCACGCTCACTATCCCCATGATCCAGAAAGGATGTACTCCCAGTGGGGAAGGAACAGACAGCGAACCTCAGGCTGAAACAGTGCCAGAGGACGCCGACTATGAGGCAGCCCCTGTGGAGGCCTATGGGCTGGCCATGTTGCAAGGCATGGGATGGAAACCTGGCAAGGGCATCGGCAATACTTTCAGTCAGGTAGTGAAGCCCCGAATCAACTCCATAAGGCCAAATGGCTTAGGGCTGGGTGCCAACCTGATGGAGGCTCAGGCATTGGTTTCCACTGGTTCTCACTACCCACTAAGACCAGATGGGGATCGCGAGAAAGCTAAGGAAGGCCAACCTCAAGGGCTGATGCATGGAGGAGCTGTGGTTGTCCTTTCTGGCCCCTACCGCGGCCTCTATGGGAAGGTAGAAGGCCTAGATCCTGACAATGTACGGGCCATGGTTCGGCTGGCAGTAGGCAACCACTTTGTGACTGTTAGTGAGTACTGCCTGCAGCCTGTTTCCCAGCAGGAGTTTGACAGCCACACCTCCAAACCAGGCCATGTGAGCAAAACTTCCACAGAGCAGCAAAAGAGAGCAACTGGAACAGCCTCATCTTTGAAGGCCCTGCAGAATGGGGAAGACTCAAAGAGGAGGCAGAAAGATTCAGAGAAGAAGCGGAAACACTCTCCTGACAGACAAGATGGACCTGATCCCAAGACTGAGAAAGCAAGCTCTAGAAACAAGCACTGGTTGCACAGGGACCTACGTGTGCGATTCATTGACAAACTGCACTAGGGTGGCCGCTATTATAACACCAAGATGACAGTTGAAGATGTCCTGAGCCCAGACACGTGTGTGTGTGTGTGTGTGTGTGTGTGTGTGTGTCGGACGGATGAAGGCCGAGTTCTGGAAGGTGTGAGAGAAGACATGCTGGAGACCCTGGTTCCTAAGGGAGATGGCCACCGTGTGATGGTGGTGCTGGGACCACATGCTGGAAAGGTTGGACTTCTTCTGAGTCATGACAGAGTACAGAGTCACGCTTTGGTCCAACTTAGGAGAGAGAATCGGGTGGTGGAACTCTACTATGACGCCATCTTCCAGTACATGGGCCCCAGTGACTCAGATGAAGACTGACACATGGACCACTGCCCGTCACTCAGGCTGTCACTACTTTTGTTACAATCTATAACAGATGCCAGGGAGAAGATAGGAGATAATTTTTCTGTCCTTTGTGATGCAAGGATGGGGATGTGACTTAGATAGAGCAAACTATTCACCAAAATTTAGAGTGTAATAACGTTTTAAATAGTGGAAGGATGAAATTCAAACCAGCATGTGAACTGTAAATTTGGGTGGGAACTGAGATAACAGAAGTGGAAATACTTCAATTCTTAGCCTCATTTCCCTGCTGAAGGTCCAGGACAAGTTAAATTACCCATTCAATACATGGCTCATCCTTAGAAGATAAAAACTATGAAGTCTGTCCCCAGACAAACTATAGAATCTGCTGCATCTCAAAAAAACTTCCTAAGTTTGGATCTTGAATGGCCTTCAATGGCCCATATTTTTTTCTAAGATTTATTGTATTTTGTTGGTGTTATTGTTGTTTTATGTGAGTGAGAGAAAGAGTATGTGATTGTGAATACAAATGCCTCGGCAGAGAGAGAATATGTGTTATCAATACAAATGAACTCTTTTAGAGACCATGAATGTTGAGTTCCCCTGGAGTTGAAGTTACAGGCAATTGCAAGCTGCCCTGCATGGGTGCTAGAAACCAAACTTGGGTCCATGGGAAGCGCGGTAAGCACTCTTAACCACTGAGCCACCTCTCCAGCTCATATGCCTATATGGTAAAGGATTCTTGCTCAGGATTGTGCTACTAGCACATACTTTTGAACTTTAAACAATACAGGCCTGGCAGAGATTACTTAGGTTATGACTTAGAACCTCCAAAACTGATCCAAATGAGACCTTTCCTCCTTAAAATTTAATTATGGCTGATAGTTTGTCAGAGGTAGGGGAAACTAACTGTTGTGCCCATTGACAACTCTAGTAGGGACATGTTTCATCCTTGACCCAGGGAAGAAATCCAGGATTGTCCCTGAGCTGATGATGCACTGAAGAAAAAGAGGGACTTTTTCACGAATAGAATGGGTTAGTTTCAATTTCCAATGGAGCTAGTCACTTTTACTCCCAGAATGTTACTTAGGTTAAAAAGTATATATGACTCATACAACTTCTCTGCTTGCCCTAGGTGATTATATTCTTTAAAAAAAGTTGAGGATTATGAACCATTTTCCTGCTTAATGGTTGTAGAAGAAAAGTCAGAGCCTTAGACACAATTGTTTCTAAATCATCCCTAAATTTTACACACACACACACACACACACACACACACACACACACACACGATGTTTGACTTAGATCTGGGCCACAGGTTAAAAAAAAAAAAAAAAAAAAAACCTAACTTGTCAGCACACACTGAAAAGAATCAAAACACTCTAGAACAGGTTGATACTGGTAAATGTGGCTAGAACTAGGGCTCAGTATTGGTATATTTGCCTCGCATATGTAAATCCCTGGGTTCCACATTCAGTACCATCAGGGGGAAGAAGGAAATTGCTGTCTCTGTTGAAGTCAAACTGAACTCTTTCTGGCCAAATTGAACAGAAAAAGGGACATGAGTTACACCGAGTGCGGTGGCCCATATCTGTAATCTAGCACTTGAGAGGCTGAGAAAAGTTCATGAGTCCCAGGACTCTGAGCTTCACTGAAATAACCTTTCTTCAAAACCTAACAGGAAGTATGCTAGGTGTAGTAGCACACACCTTTGATCTTAGCACACAGGAGACAAAAGTAGGCAGACTGGAGAGATGGTTCAGCAAGTTAAGAGCACTGACTATTCTTCCAAAGGTCCTGAGTTCAATTCCCAGCAACCATATGGTGGCTCATAACCATCTGTAATGGGATATAATGTCCTCTTCTGGTGTGTCAGCAGCAGTGTACTCATAACATAAAGATTAAATGTTTAAAAAAAAGGTAGGCAGACCTCTATGAGTTTGAAGCCAGCCTGGTCTACATAAGCTCCAGGCCACCCAGAAGTTATAGTAAGAACCTGTCTCAAAAAAACAAATAAGGATGGTGTGGCTTTTTCCCTTCCTATTATCCCTTTTATGTCTCTCTTATCTAATTGCTATAATCTAAGACTTTATTGATACTTTATGAAATAAGATAGGAGAGAGTGAATATCTCATTCCTGATTTTAGAGGAAATGCTCAGTGTGTGTATTTAATATAATGTTGGCTATAGATTTATTGTATGTGGCCATTATTATTTTGACATATTTCCATGCATTCCTACAGTCTCCAGAGCTTTTATCACAAAAACATGTTGGACGTTGTCAAAGGGGTTTTCAGCATTCACTGAAATAATTCAAGTTTTATTGTCCTTGAGTTTGTTTATATGCTCTATTCCATTTACTGGTTTATGTATGTTGAAACACCTTTGCCTTTAGGGAATGAAGCCTACTTGTTCATAATCTTCTCCATATGTTCCTAGATTCAGTTTGTAAACATTTTGTTAGAAATTTTTTAACATATTTTTATTGACTCTCCAGGAATTTCACATCATACACCCTGATCACACTTCAGTCCTTCCATGTTTGTCCTACTTTGTGACCTCCCTGCCAAAACAAGTTAAAATAAAAATAACAATAATTTAAAATTAGAAAATAAAAAAAATGAGAGTTTCTTTAAAACAATAAAAAGTTAAGAACAACAACAACAACAAAAATATGGGTTAAAAGCTAGTACAGTGTGGGGCAATAGAGATGGTTCAGCAGAGAGGACCTGGATTTTATTCCCAGTACCAACATGGTGGTATTTCCAAACATCCGTAACTCTAGTTCTGGGGATATGATGCCCTTCTGATCACCCTGAACACCAGGCATGCTTTGATGTGCATACATTTATATAGACTAAACACTCATACACATAAAAAAATAAATAGAGCGAGGTATAGCGTCACACAGTGAGGTTCAAGCCAGCCAGAGATACAAGTAACCAAGCAGAATATTAAAAATAAAAATCACTACAGTGGAATTTAAAACATAAACTTTTACACAATATGTTGCATATAGTAAGAGTTTCTGAAAATCTGAAATTTGAAGAAGCCATGAATATTCAGCTGTAAGTTGGAAATGTTAATGGCACTAAGAAAGGTCAGGTAGAACAAATGCTTAAGGAGAGAGAATATTTTCGAAGAAAAACTGATATTTAATGAGGAAAGTATAAATGAAAATATCAATTATTTAATCTGTTAAGATGGGTTATCAAGTATCATAAAAATCACTACTTAAATATTCTTCACATAGGTTTCTGCATAGATAAAAAACTAGACAAAAATAAAGACTGCTGGGGGGTAGAGATAATGCTCAGTGGTTAACGTGTTTGCTGCTCTTGCAGAAGACCTGAGTTTCATTCCCAGCATTCACAACCACCTGTAAATCCAGCTGTAGGGGATGTGACATTCTCTTCTGGCTTCCATGGGTACCTGCATTCCAGTGTACCAAACTACACAGAGGCATGCATATACACAACTTTAGATAAGTAGGTCTATAAAATGTAAATAAGTTCTGAGACTGACCATTCATATATAATGTTAGCACTGAACATAATGAATTTCAAATACAAAGGGAAATATTGCCCATCAGCGAATCCATGACAGTTCTGAATCTGTGAATCAAAAATGATAGTGACTAAAAATAACATCCAGAATGTTAGGAATGAATGTTTGCCATAAAGAGTTTGATATTTTTATTAAGTCCCAACAGATCATTATTTGAAAAGGTACTGTGGCCTATAGCCTATTTCTTTAATTTACCCAGGAGTTTGAAAATACAGAAAACTTGCAGGAAGATTGCAAATTCACATCTAACAGTTACATCGTGAGACTGTCTCACAAAGAAATGAAACTATCCCTTCCTCAGAGCAAAAAGCCAACACAATGTTACTTACGTTGTGTGGATTGAAGTAGTTGTCTTCTGTGCTTAGTCAAAACTTTTGATGCTTTTAATATCAAAGCTTGTTATGTGTTTTTTTTTTCCCTGCATTTATGGTGATGGTGCTTTTTTGTGTATGGTACATTATGTTAATAAATAGTTTTATAATAACTAAGTGATTCTCATTTTTTAACCCAAGCTCCAATTCATGGGATAATAAGCCCATATCGTTCAGAGTCCTTTTTATGTATTGCTGAACTCTATTTGGTACCATTTTGCTGATATATCCAGCGTGTGTGTGTGTGTGTGTGTGTATACATGTGTATGTAAACCTTAATTTTTTTATAGTATTATATGAATGTTTTGTCTGTCTTCCTATAAGATCAATAGCCTTACAGGATGAGATAGAAGTACAGCTGCTTTCGACTTAAAGAGTTTAAAACAGTTGGAATTAATTCTTATCTAAATGTCTGATGGCAAAGTAGCATTGAACCCATCTGTTTCTGCATTTTTTTATCTTTACTTGTTTTAAGACTTTCTATTGTTTCTTGAGTCACCTAGTCAGCTTGTGTTCTTCTATGAATTAGATTATTTTGCCTAGGTTTTCTAATTGAAATATCATTTTATAGTATTTCCTAATATTTCTGTATTCTTTTAAAATTGGTGATGTTACTTGTCATCCCAATTTTAGCAATTTTGAATTTTTCTTGTTTTTTTTTTTTGTTATAAGTCTTGTTAATGTTTTACTGTTGTTTTTCTCTGTTTTTTTGGTTTGTACCTTTTAGTATTACTGATCTCTATTTTTCCAATCTGTATCTCATTGATTTCTCCACTGGCTGTTTATTTATATTCTGCTTGCTTTGATTTAGATTTTAGTTTATTTACTTTTAATGTGGGACATGAAGTTACTGATTTGGAACAGCTCACACTTCTGAGGAAAGAAAGAAAATAGACAGAGTGAGGTCAGAACCAAGCAGGTGACAGAATAAGACACTACATAAAGAGTACCAATATGAGCTATGTCAGTACAAACTAATGTCTAATAGCACACCTCCACAGTGTGCTGTCGATCACCTAGGCTGCCCGTTACAACATTGGAGTGGACCACACAACATTCAAGTGTCCAACAGTACAGGAATCTGCAAACACACAAAATATGGGGTTTTTTTGGGGGGGGTGGTTAACTTTGAAAAATGAAGAGATGAGGCAAAAACTTAGTAAGTCCATCTTGGGTAGGAGCAGTAAACCCTTTTGTAGGTGGCAACATTCTTTTCTAGCCAAATCACACCTTTAATTTATATGGAGGACTGCTTTGTAGACCGTCCTTGCCACAGCTGCTTATGTCCTAAAGCAGCATGCTATTTATATATAACCGGACACGTCATCTCAGATGTCGCTTACCTATAAACAGAGCTTAAGCTTCCTGACAGAGATCTTACGTTGTGCTTTTTGTTTTTGTCTGTTTTGTCATGGTGTGTTGTTGTTGTTATTGTTGTTATTTTGAGTTATAACAGATTTGCACAAGTGATTTGAGAAGCATATTATGTAATCAACAGCTGAGAAACATATCTCTGTCTTTCCCACTTCACCTGTACATATTCCGTAGTAAAGACACAAAAGAGACAAAACATGATATAGTAAATAAGACAGAATTTAAACTTAGCTTCAAACTTAGGTGTAATTCTAGTTGTACATTGAATTGTTTTTGTTTCTTGTATGATAAATTTTATTGAGAATTGGTGAATGATACTGATCAATAAACTGCACAGCAGTTATCAAAAATACTTAAGTTGAAAACTACCATCTTATATAAACAGATAATGTGAGGCAACATTCAATGTTTAATAGTGAGGAATTTTTATAGAAGCCATTCATTTATGAAGGTAATAATTAAGAAACGTGTTTGTAACTTCTGTGTCCAATAAAGAAACTATTTATTTTCATAATTAGGAAGCATGTGATAAGACCATATCTTTTAATAACAACTAAATACTCAGTGGAGTTTGTATGTTGTCACCTCAGGTGTGCAAACTGACTTTCCACTTGACTCTGATGTATAATGTCACTTCTGATGACAGATCACACTTAACTGAGCTGTTTATATATCCGAGACAGTTAAATATTTTAGCTACAACTGTATAATTTCTGCACCATTTTATGGTAAAGCCCTCTTATGACTTTCCACTGTCTATTATTGCTATATTAATAAACATGAAGACAGAAAACATAGGTGGTATGTGGCTAGCTTAAATTCACAAAGGTTGCTAAGAGTCCCACCTGTAGCTAGATCTTCCAGTTCATAGCAGACAGTTATAAACAGAGTGAAAGCGAAGACTAAAGTCTTCTCTTACATTCCCATGGTCCCTTCTCTCAAATGTTTCATAAGTGAAAAATATTTGCTTTGAAATAAATACTGTATTATGCAGTATTTCCACCAGATCTGAACGAATATCTATGGTTAGATAATATGTTGCCTCAAGTTGAATTTTGTTAACAAAAAGTAATAAAGGACATGATAGAAGTAGGATTTTTTCCTTTTCTCCCTGTAAATTCTATATTTTCAAACCCTCTTATGTTATAGTCATGACCATATATGACTTGTCATGCTGGGATGGCTGTCCTTTGTTTTTCCAGGTATTCTAACTAATTCTGAACTGAAATGGGGAGCACTGCCCCTCTATTATCAGACAGCTCTGGGCAGAACTTTATGTATGTAGTGCTAGTCTGTGTAAGGAAGTGTCTCTAGAAGTAGGTCTGTTTCAAAGAAGCCGGAAACCTTCCCAAGTGTGATTATCTATCCTTCATGGCTTTTCATTCCTTCTACCTCTGAAGGCCAGAGAGACCAGAACTGTATGTAAAAAGTTACGGCTAAACAGAGTATCTTGCTGGTACTCAGCTGATTTATAGATGACCTTGTGAGTAACCTATATTTGATACAGTAAAGTTGTTTAGTTGATCCTCCTCCTTATTTTACATTTTGCCAGACTGGAGTGGGGGTGATGAATGCAGGCCTGTTTGAGAGCTTCACTATGGCTGTCTCTGATCAGCATGTCTTGTATGGTCAAGATTTCAGTAGTAAATAATACTGCCCTTTTATAGGACACAGTTGAATGGCACTTGCTGCAATTTTTCTTTCATAAATGAAATACCATAATAATTCTAGACAGCTTGCTTTCTTCACTGGCTGTACAAATTTAAAGAAGCAATGTGTCAAGATAATAGCAAATCTTGAATCTTGATGGCCACTATCTAGGTCACTGTATTTGCTTGCTGCTCTCTACAGTAACCATTGTTCTGTGTAAAAAAAAGTAAATCTTTGATGACAATTGAATGTAGTACACGAAACATATTTGATAGGATGAATGTAAAAAAAATAACTTGGTAGAGTGTTCTAAAGCTCAGATGTCTTCTTAGTCATTGATGTATATTATATATTGTATACCTTTGGCTCACATACAAGATTTGTATTCAAATACTAAATGTAGTTTTAATATCTAATAAAATGTTTGAATGAACATTTAATTGTGGAGGTAAGTCCTGCTCCTGTGCCTGATTCTTTGATCTGTACTTTTGTATTGGATAGTAATAAAAATTGAAGTTACTCTTGGAAGAATAATTACTATTTTTGAGTCACAGAGACTACTGGTCACTGCGTACTGCTACTAGATACTAATAATGTCATTTCTTTGTAAAACCCTCAGGTTCATATTTGTCTTTTAATGATACATTTATTTCTTCCCCAGATCTTCCTCAGAACTGTGATCCTAACATTCCCTTAGTTGCTCAGGAATTAATGAAAAAGATGATACGTCAGTTTGCAATTGAATACATCTCAAAAAGCGGTAAAATTCAAGACAATAGAAATGGTTCAATTGGAGCAAGTCTCGTATGTAAAAGTATCCAAATGAACCAAGCAGAGAACTGCCTTCAGGATGAGCAAGAAGGCCCCTTAGACCTCACTGTGACTCGGACGCAAGAGCAAACTGCTCAGCAAGGTAAGTTGTTTGTTTACCACGTAATACACACATTTTGTTCTAAAATATTTAAACATGAATATGTTTTGTGTTCATAGGGAAAGTTACCTTTTCCCCTCGTTTCATTTATACAGCATAGACCAGAGAGATAAAAATATACAAATTTGTGATGCAGTTTTTAATAATTTGTCTTTTATTTTTACTTGTGTATGTATGGTGGCAATGCACATGTGTGCAGGTGCTCAGGAGGGCCAGAAGGAGTCAGAATCTGTAGCTGGTATTACAAGAAGTTGTGAGCCTGCTGGGTGGTGGGTGCTGGGATGTCTCCCCAGTGCTCTGGGGAGCATGCTCTCAACTACTGAGTGGTTTCTCCAGCCCCCTGTAGTACATTTTTAATAGTTTATAAAAAGAAATTTTGAATGTCTCTTGTTTTTTTTCGAAATGGAGTACACAGTAAGAATCTCATTGAGCAACTTAAAAATCAAGTATGTGTATAAAGAGATACTATGAGAAGGAATTGTTTTTCTAGTAGACAGTCAAAAATATTAGCATTTGCTCTTCAATTTCTGAACTGAGATGAGAAAGAAATAGATAATTTACCATTGGGATTTTTTTCTTTATTTTTTATATTAATTTGTTTTTTATATATGAATGTTTTCCCTATGTGTATATCAGTGTAACACATGCAAGCCACGTGACTTCAGAAGTCAGAAGAAGGTGTAGGACCCTCTGGAAATGGAGTTAGAGATGGCTGTGAGCCACCATGTGGGTACTGAGGCTCATACCAGGTCATTTTTAGAGCATCAATTGCTCTTAAGCCACTGTTCCATCTCGCCACCATCCCCCACCTCCCAGGTTTGTTTTTTTATGATATAACTAGAAAGGGTTAAATTGTACATACGGAGATACCTTTATTCGTTGAATTTATAGAGTTTATTTGTAATATATCTGTGTCTTCACAGAAAAAAAAAGCCTATTTAAGAATGTGGGAAGATTCCACATAAATGTCTATGTGGAGATGAGGGAACAGTAAGTTTTTATTCAAACGATTTAGGGATTATACCACTTCTTGGGAAAAAAACAAGAACAAAATAAACAAAGGGTAGTGTCATTCCTGATCTATCCCATGCTTGATCAGAGATAAGATACAGGTAATGATCCAGTGATGTTCACAAAAGATGACTCAGACTGAAAAGATTGAGTAAGTGGTATTGAAATGATTCTAGAATGCATTTATTTGTGTTAGAACTCAAGAGATGAACACAGCAATCTGTGTAGAAGAAACAGTTTCTGTAGACTCATCAGTACTGAAAGATGGAAGTAATCCACCTTATTTGAAACCTGATTTTAGACTGTATTAGTTATGCTTATGAGAAATATGAAATTATTAGGCTATAAGAAAGGTAAAATATGTGACATAAGAAAAAATTTGTATCTTTTGACTCGGACACTGTGAAGCATGGGGATTTACGTGTTTATTTGCTATCTGTGCTGCGTATCTCCACTCCTTTTATAGAAGCAGTGTAGCATTCTATAGGCTAGAACATGAACCTTGGTATCTGACAGACTTATGGTTGCAAATAGGAAAAGATGGCAAAAGAAAGTAAAATTGAAACTTATGAATGTAAGTTCAAATCTTAAATAAATCTCATCAAATTAAATACAGTAAGATATTGTACAAGTCCATAATCTCAGCACTTAGAAGGGAAAGGCAGGGCCAGCCTGGACTACAAGAGCCCTATCTTGAAAGAAAAAGTAAAATCATAAGCAAATACCAAAAAAAAAAAAAAAGAAAAGAAAAGAAAAAAAAGAAACCAATAGACTGTGTAAGACCTAACAGAGAACATTATAACACTTTTTGATAGGCAAAAATAATATTTCAAAGCAACTTATATCTCAGCTGATTAGGAATGCTTTGCATATTTAATGTCCGGTCAGAATTTTACTAGTTTGTTGGTTTTACTAAAATGAAACTATTTCTTGATCTTAAAATTGACAAGTAAGTCTTAAAGAGACAAGAATTATATAATCAAGGCAATGAGAAGCTTGCTTTAAGACCCATGAAGGACTTTAAGTACAGTAATTAAAAGTGGGTCTTGTTAATCAGAATATAAATCAGTAAAAGCTCAGAAATTTCCTAGGCATTGCTGAAATCTCAGTAAAATGCAGGAGTCAATAGAAATCACTGGGGAAGATGTCCTATTCTGCAACTGGTTACACACCCAGAAGGAGGTTGACAATAGGTCTCTACCTTACGCTGCCCATAACAATGGTATGGGGTAAATATGAAAAGCACATTTGCTGTTCAGAACCAGACAGAATAGAATTTTGACTGATGAAGTTTCTAGAACATGACTTAGATAAGAGAATGCAGTTTTCATCACTTGTAACCTTGTGAACTTTGCAGCCTAACTGACCATCAATCATTTTGTCTTGTAATTAGAAAATTAATATCAATAAAGCAGTAATTCTATCATATAAACTTTAATATTAAGTTACAGCACTGTCCTTGTTGTTTCTGTTGCTCTGGTAAACATGATGACCAAAAGCAACTTAGGCAGAGAGGGTGTATTTGGCTTAAACACTCTGATTATTCAGAAAAATCAGGACAGGAAGTCAAGCAAGAGAAGAGGCAGGGACCATGGTTGCTTGTTTTCTGTGGCATGTTCAGTTTCCTTCTTAAATAACCCAGGATCATCTACCCAGAGTTATACTGCCCACAGTAGTCTGAGCTCTCCCAGATCAATCATTAATCAAGAAAATTTCCCACAGACATTCCCACAGGCCAGTCAGATTGAGGAGATTTCTTAGTTAAGGTTTTCTCTTTCTGAGGTAACACTAGTTTATATCAAGTTAACACCCAAGATTAGCTGTCATAATTACACCCTTGTCAGTTTGACAACCATTTGCTTTTCCTTGCATTGCACTTAGTTTCCATATGTAAGCAGTAACCAGGATATAATTCAGCCTAACATAACTATCCAATGTATGACCACAAGTGTATTATATATGTTAGAGTAGGTGGCAGCACCCTTTGAAGAATACTTAGTCTTTTAACTTCACATAACTTAAAAATAATAATACAGATTTACAAAAACCACTAATTATACCTTAATCAAAGGTACATTCCACGATAAATAGAGGAAAGAAAACAGATATTGGCTTAATATATGTGTATTTGTGCATAAACATGTTCTTAACAAAGTAAGACAGAAAAATTCATTATTTCTGCAGTGTGTCATATGGCTTTCCTCTCCTATACATTCTGTATTTTCTCTACCCTCAGCAAGCACCTTAGCAGCTCTTCCTTCCTTTACTGGAGGGGTGACCCATCTTCATTCTTGAGGGCTCATCTGTGCCCTTTGTCATCCTGCATAGATTGTTTCCCACTGACTTTATTCATAGGGCATGGTAGCATCAAGAGACACCATAAAGGATCGCCTACACTCCAGAGTAATCTTCCCTACTTTCATTATAGAGGAGCACTCCAATTTCTCCCTGTAGTCTGGATCAATCACCTGTTCTAACACCTTTTCTTTTCTTCCCTCCTTCCCTTTCTCACATTCTTTTCTCCTCCTTCTTAAATATTTCTGTATATGTATGGGTGTTTTGCCTGTATATATGTCTATGTATGATATGTGTACTTTTGAAGAAGTCAGAGTGAGCATTGATGGCCTTGGAACTTGGATTACTGATTGTTTTTAGCCACCATATACGTGATCAGAACCTAACCCAGGTCTTCTAGAGAACAGCAGGTGTTCTTACAAACACTAGGCCATCTCTAGTTGCTGTTGTTCCTTTCTTATCAGTCTGTTGACTTAAAGGACAGCAAAAGCCCCAAATGGCCAGTAGGGAGGCTTAGTGTCCAGTTCAGTGGAATATTTGTAGTGTTTCCTAGTAGAAGTATTCCCTCCTCTAAAGCCAAAACTTCTAGGCCAGGAAAGTTTAGGAGCAAGAAGCAAAATTATTCTAGTGAGTCACTGGGGATGATGAATGGAACTCCTGTACCAATTAATCCTAGCTATAGGAGAAATAGTACCATATATTAGACAGTGACTCAAAGCATATACTTGCCTTCTAGATGGTTCTCCAGAGCTCCAGGATATTGCCATCTAAAATAGTGCTGTCATTAAACAGCGTTTAATGTTCCACCGTTCTATTAAGCCAGTGCTTAAAGATTAGAAAGAACATGGTATGGCCAGTGGAGTCCACACTGTCATGTATACTGACACATTTTGATGGCTGGAAAATTAGTTCCTTTGTCAAAAGTGTTGCTGTGTAGAATACTGTGCTAATGGATAGTGTTTTGGACAGAGATGCATTATATGAAGGTAATGAAAACCCATAACCAGAATAAATATATACTTCAGTAAGGACAAACATTACCCTCTCCATGAAGGAAGTGGCCTGGTGCAGTTTACCTACCACTGGCTGGCCATGCCAAGGAATGGTACCATATTAGGGGCTCAGTGTTGATCTCTGCTGCAGGATGATTTGGCACTTAGCAGCAGCTCTAACCAGGCCAGCCTTGTTGAGTGGAAGTCCATGTTGTTGAGGTTGTGTATAACCTTCATCTCTCCACCATGGCCACTATGCTCATGGGCCCATTGGGCAGTTAACAAACAGGGATACTAGGCAAAGGCTGATGGCACAAAATGGGTCATCCTGCCTACTTGGTTGTTAAATTCCTCTATTAAAGCTTAACCTTTTAAAAAGTGTTTGCTTGGAATAGAAATATCCTCATGTTCTTTGACCATTTAAAGAGGTCTAAGCATGTTCCTCGAGTGTCTTTCTCACCAGTTTTCCAATCATGCTTCTTTCAAGTCCTTTAGCCACACAATCAAATGCAGCAAAAGCACTTTGCATACTTTCCATCACAGAAAAGAATTACAGCTTTTCATATGTTTGACTTTATGAAACTAAAAGTATGTTCTGGCAGTCAGTTAAATATTCATGATTAGCAGCTGAAACCATAAAACTTCCCCTAATAGTTCTGTAAGAAACAGTGCAGAACCAATGACTTCCTAAGCAATTAGGTGAGGAGGAGAGAAAAGGTCCTATGTGGAGAGGTAAAGTATGACGAGAGAGGTGAGAAGAAAAGGCCATGAGGCATAGTAACGATACTGACATTACTGTGTTTAAGCAGTGATGAGGACAACTTTTATTAGTGATAATTTTTACAATTTTTGTACACTGTATTTTTTCTTTGTAGATAAATTTTTTCTTTGTCCAGACAATATTTCTTTTTATTTATAGTCATTGTCCGTCATATAATGAGTCATAATTTGTTTTGTTATGTTTAATATTTATGATAGATAATGTGGCTTCAAAGACTTTTGAACTTGTGTTCATAACGAAGTATGAACACAATGATTTGCGTTGTATAGTAACTAGAAACCAATAATACTGTGAGGAGCTAAGACATGTTTTTTCACTCAGTATTCAAATTCAACTAATCATTAATGATTATCTTGACATTTCTGAAGAAAGTTTTGATTGCTTCCCTTTTAAAAAGGGAATTGGTTAAAAGTCACTTTCAGCTCGTTGAGTGAAAGTGCTAACACCTTTTCCCAGGTGAGCATTACTGATTAGTGAACAAACTTCACTGAACTCAGTACTACTCATTAGTCAGTAAGGATCTCCTGTATAGAATGCTATATTCTGGTTATATGTGCTGGCTGTTCCCAGCATTGAGTAAGCCAATGCTCTGCTAATTAATGAAGGTAATCATGAATTACTACCACTTTTATGCCATTATTTTTTTCTTACAACTTTATTTAATGAAGAGAGATACATATACAGATTTTTAAAAGCATTTTGGCAATTCTTTTAGAGGTTTGATAGTATGCATTGAAATCCTATTAGTTACCATAGCATAAAGTACATGTAAAACAGAACGTAACATGGAAACAGTCAGAGTTTTTTTTTTTTTTTTTTTTTTTTTTTTTTTTTTGGTGTGTATAGATTAAACATAATGATCTTTGGATACCAAACTTCAGGTTTCTCAGAAAATTGGACATAGTCCTACCTGAAGACCCAGTTATGCCATTATTTTAAGAGATGAATACTGTAGAAAATCTGTTAAGTAGTTTTGCTTTATTAACAATAAATGTTAAATAGATTCTAACCCATACCACTCAAATAACTACTGAGAGTTTATGTCTTTAGACTAGGCAAATCACATGAAAGTGACATAGTATAGAATTGGCATAAATGATACTCTATAAAGTTGTGTAAGACTACTAGGTAGGAGATGAAGCTGAAAGTGTAGAAGTTAACAAGGCTAGTAGAGTGCCATCTAACAGCAACAGACGCTGAAAAGAGATGAGAAATGACCTTAGAAGAGTAGAAAAGAATTTTGTGTTACAAAAGTGTCAATAATTTCGGGGAAAAAAATGAGATCAGTTTGGAAACTTTTTTTTTTTTTTTTTTTTTTTTTTTTGTCAGAAGACCTGAGAGGACATTGATGCTGAAAAAATTGTTCAGAATTGTCATGGCTTAAATTTTCAAACATCAGTCTACTTTTGAATTTGTCTTTGGTGGTATAATATGTACAATTAATTATATGTTCTTATTAACAACTTATGTTGACCTGCTTTTACTTTTGAGTATTTTCAGTAGGGTTTGGTCATAGGCAATTAAATTCTGATATTAAATGGAAGTCTGCTACTAGTAAATAAAAAGTATTGTGTTTATTCTTTGGGTAATTTTTAAACATACAGAAAAACATTGTATAATAATCATGTACAAGTCACTTAAAATCAGCTAATGTTGTAGTATTGACTCACGTATTTGTAATTTATTTTCTCATGAAGGACAAATACATGTCTCATAATATGTTTAAGATCTCTTTAAATACTTTTAAGTTCTCTGACTAATTTGCCGTTATCACTAATTTATGCATTTATGTGGGAAGTAGTTTTTTTGTGCTTTAAAAATTCACATAAATTGCATGTTAAATGCACAATTTTTAATTATGAATATTTGGAATACCTATTAACATTGAAAATACACATGGATCATTGTCTACCACTTTGACTTTGAGGTGTTAAGTTAGAAAAGGTCCTTATAACTTGAACATAAGATGACATACTTACTAAGGTGCTTCCTACAGCATTCGGACAGTATCTAAGACAATAGATACCTAGAATGGAAAACTAAACATGGATACCTACTAACAGGTGAATGCAAAGTAAACTACCATATATTAAAGAGAATACAGCGTTACTTATTCAAGTGTATCATTGTGAGAGCACAGTGAATAGATAGTTCTTATCTACTGAGTTAGTCATTAGTACTTTAGATATGTACATCCATAAAAGTGCAGTAACAGTAGGTGGAGCTACCATTTGACAACATACAAATTATCCTTGGGGTCCAGAAAATGCTCTGCCTCCATTTCTGATCTTCCCAATCTGTCCTCCTTACCCATTGTTCTTACTACATTTCTCTTTTTCAGTTTAGACAGTTCAAGGAGTGAAAATTTTCTCCAGCTCTTAATCTACAGACTTGATTCTTGAAAAAGTAGTAGAAGCAAAATGTTTTAATATAAATGGTAACTCTTAAGAAAATGGGATATTCTGTGTGGATTTTTAAAATGTATCTAAAGGATAGAATAAGACTTAGAAGTAGTTCATCCAGTTTGAAAACAGGTATAATTTTACTTTCTCTATGTGATGGTGTTGAAAAAGAAGAAGAAAGCTTAATGACCCCAGCTAGAATGTCACTGCTTACTACACTATCTATGAAGGACCTCTCCTTTGAAGGATTAATGGATTTAATTAAACACATCAGAACTCTATAGACAAATTTAAAATTATACAGACGTACTAATTTGTTCTTAAACTTTGGCTAACAGAGTTCTGAGGAAAGTGGACCCCCTCCCCACTTTTTAAAACCTAACTTGAAAGGGGGTCAGGCAGTAGTCAACATCTTTATAGAAAATGCTATAAAAAGTTTTTAAAATAGTAAACCTTCGATTTATAATGAACAGAAATGAGATAGTAAAACAAAAAGTATTATTTATTCATTAATTTTAATGAATACTAATTTAATTATCTTAAAGAATTATACCCACATGGTGACTCATCACCATGTGTAACTCCCATAGCAGGCATGTGGTGCTCAGACATACATGTAAGCATAATATCTGTAACTCTAAGATTTGTTTTAAAACATAATTTTTGCTCACAGGAAGAAAAGCTAAGTCTATAAGTACACAATAATGTGTTGCAAGATGCTGCTAGCACGTGGGCAAGAAGCCTTTGCTTGCAGAGATCTGTGCCTCGGGAACAGCTGTACATAAAGTTAAGCAGATGTAAAGAAGATCGTAGACAGAGGGAGTGCTCTTCTGCAATTTAAGAAATAACTGCATCCTGTAGCATTTTTGAAGAACTAAGTACAAGTGGTTAGACACATGAAAAATATAAGATTTTAGTGAAAACTACGCATAAAATTAGGCTGAGTGGGTAAACTTGTCAAGGTACTTGGAATAATAATTTTTATGTAGCAAGAACTTTGTCTCCTTTACTTTTCTGATCTAAGTGTTCTAACCTGTAGCTCAACACTAAGGTGTTTTCAGTTTTGTTTATTTAGCAGATATTTTCTGATCACTTTGGCCAGGCAGAGTGATGTATTACTGAATAAAATAGATTTGCTAGTTGTATAACCATAGCAACTAGAAGATGACCTGCTAAATGGTGAATGATACTGTAACAGTGCTGTAATGGAAACCTAGAATGATGACAACTCCCCCCCCCCCCCGTCCAGCTGAGGCCCACAGTGACTGAGTGATGTATAAGATCTGAGAGGGTGGGTGTGATTCCAAGGGGAGAAGAGTAGGACTCCTCTAAGAAAAGAAAGGGGCTGAAGTGAGGAACCTTCGTGATGAAAAACAGCATGGAACTTTCCAGGTAGATTTCCCTATTCCACAGACCTGTGGTTTACTCAGCACAGCACCAATACTTTATAAAGATAAAACCCTGTCAGTCTGCTGGGATCCTCCAGTAATGTGCTGTGTCCCTCACAATAATACTCAGCTTGAAGCCATGGCCACTGTGTGGCCCTGTATGTCTTCTTCCTGCATTTCTTTCCTCAGTTTTAGCCTCCTTACTCTTTTCTGACTATCCTAGCCCCTGTTTGTTCCTCTAAAACCTCAAGTAATTTTATAAGGCAGTCCTTCTATACAAACCATTTCATCTGCTTAGTTGGTATTCCTCACCTTGTTCAAGATCCTATTAGATAACAGTCCTACAACAGTAATGTAAAACTGCCTCCTATGCTAAGTGTCTTAGTTAGGATTTTACTTCTGTGAAGAGGCGTCATGGCCAAGGCATGACTCTTAAAAGGGAAAACATTTCATTGGAACTAGCTTAGTTTCAGAGGTTCAGCTCGTTACCATGGCAGGAAGCATGGCAGCATCCAGGCAGATATGGTGCTGGAGGAGCTGAGAGTTCTGCATCTTAATCCAAAAGCAACCAGGAGGAGACTTTCTTCTGCATTGTGTGGAATTTGAGCTGTAAGAGCCCTGGAAACCAGCTCACGCAGTGACACACACAAAACCACGTCTATTCCAATAAGGTTACACCTCCTAATAGTGCCACTTCAAATGAGCCAGGCATATTCAGACTGCCACAGCTACGTATGTTTGTCCACACACGTAATCCTAGCCCTCAGATGTTTTTAAATATGTGGGCACATGAGCTTAATCGATTAACTCTCAGGCTGACCCACTATCACTTGCTCTGCAGTGTCTTCCTAAGCCACTGGCCGTAGCACTATGTATTGTCTCATTTGATACCAAGCGCCTTAAGAATGGGCACTTTGTGTAGTTTTTTTTGGGGGGGGGGTGTTTGCTTTCCTGCTGCCACTCTGTCCCATTGATTTTACACAATAAGCATGTACTGCATGATTATTTGTTTCTACAAAAGAGGTTATGAATATGGTGTTTTATTCGTTCTATTCTTTGTCCCCCTAGACATTTAATTGCTTATGTGTGGATTGATTTCGTGTCCGTGAAAGCTAGTAAATTTTCTTTAGTCTTGTTAGGCTTTTAGTTTTAAGGGGGTATATATTTTTCTCTCCGTGATTCCTTTCCAAAGGCTTACCTTTTTAGTTTTTGAGCAAATAGATGTTTGTTCCTGGTATTATTTATTGTTGGATTTTAAGTTAATAGTGCATTTTGTGCTGACCTCAACTTGTTAACAATTTCTGAATTATTTATATTTTTTAATTATGAAAATTCAATATTATATTTGTGGTAACTACATTTTAATAAAAAATACTGAAAAGTGTGTTTCATAGCAGTTGGCTTTCCTGGTTCTATATTGTTGTATATAGTATCTTTATCTAGTCTGAGATATAACATAGGCACAGGTTCAACTGTTGTGTGTTCCAGCAGTTTGAAATAGTAACGTAGGTATTCATTCTCATGCCTAACATTCTAGTCTTTCCTTTATAACTTGGACTTCTTCAGATCTCCCAAGGTGCCAGCCTTGAGAGAAACCAATCATGGATGAGCTGTCAAATTGACATAACACTGCACAATGGTGGGAAAGTGACCAAAGTTCATTTTAAACAAGTCATGTATTTGATTGTTTTCTTATCCCACCTCGCAGTAACAACTCTTCTGTGCTTTGTCCTTATGCAGTGCCTTCCCAGTCATGTCCTAAAATCAAACCCGTGTGGAATTCATATCATTCATACATAGAAAGATAGGGCAGGAAATGTAAGGACTAGTGTTCTGTGCAAATATAAAGTGTTTTCTCTTGCAATAATTATAGGGGATGGAGTGTTAGATCTCTCTACAAAGAGAACCAGCATGACATCTGAAGAGTCATCCATATGTGATCCTTCTTCTGAAAGTGCTGTGGCTGGGTAAGCAATATCTAGGAAATATAATTCAATATTAATATAAATGACCTCTGCAGAGAACACTTAATTCTGTGCTGAGTAGGACTGACATAGCTTTCTCAGAATTTTTGTCACTCATAAGTTTGTCTCTCTCATACCTTCATTTGTCCCTTCTCTTTCTTTTTTCTTTCTGTTAAAGAAAAGTTATCAGAACAATCACCAAACTTCAATTCATGTTACTAAAATGAACTATCAATTTAATCATGGGATACAAATTAAGAAGCAGGACAAGTAAGAAAACTTGAAATATTCAAGAGGCAATTTTAAGGGAAATAAGTAACTTCAATAGTTTTTAAAATTGATGAACCATTTCTAAAACTGCTGTAGTTACTAATTCTAAAACTAGCATATAGCTTTACAGGTTTGCTTTAGTGTGGTGACAACTTAGCATTTATCTAGTGTCACCACAAAAAAAGTCCTTTCATGTCTTAAAACTGTCAATAAATTAACTTAATAAATAATTACTAGTGAAATGCTGTTCTGTTGGATTTTTGGATTTTTGTAACTTTTGCATCTTCTCATTAACTGCATAGAAATCTCTTTTTTTTTTTCTCTCTCTCTCTTTTTGGTCCCACTTAAATCTGAGATGAATTTCTTCAGCTAAGGCTGTAATAGAGCTGGGGTCACAGGTGTAACAGACTTAGATCACAAAGCTGCATTTGAAATGTAGTAACACTCTAAAATGAAATTGTTCATATACATCCTTTTTCAGATTTTAAGTTTTCATGTAGAGGACAAATGAGTCTGTGGAACTGAGATGTCTGTTTGGAAGTTTTCTTGCTGCTGCAAATTTCCTTTAAATGGGTTGACTCTTTTATTACTTGTTTAGCGGTAACGTCACGTTTCTACTAACAAAAACTCCTCTAGGGTTTGGGTATTTTTATAATGGAACTCTAATTGTAAATAAAAATTATAAGTGTTGCTCTGCAAGCAGCTTTCAGAGGAAAAGCAACATCATGAGAATATTTTTACAAATACTCGGTTAGGACTTTATGTTCTTGGAAGGTCTGCCCATTGGGGCCACCGTATCATTGACACATTGTCCTACCAGGACTGTAGCGTTTGCTTTATAAGGAGTAACTACCACATCTCAGAAACCTAAAGTACAATGAGCAGTGATGTTACCTAAGCAAGGAGTATAATAAAGGAGTGGACCCTCCCCTTCCATAGCTGTGTGAGACTCTCATACATCAGTTTACCATCGTTTCATTCCATCCATCCAGGAGACTACACAGAAACAGAGAGGACTATGTGGAAAGAAGTGCTGAGTTTGCAGATGGTTTGCTCTCAAAAGCTTTGAAAGACATTCAGTCTGGAGCACTGGACATAAATAAAGCAGGCATACTTTATGGCATACCTCAAAAAACTTTACTTCTCCACTTAGAAGCCTTACCAGCAGGGAAGCCTGCATCTTTTAAAAACAAAACTCGAGAGTTCAATGATAGTTACTCATATAAAGAAAGTAAAGAAACTTGTGCTGTGCTGCAAAAAGTAGCCTTGTGGGCAAGAGCTCAAACAGAGCGCACAGAAAAAAGTAAACTCAACCTACTTGAAACCTCAGAATTAAAATTCCCAACAGCTTCCAGTTACCTCCACCAGTTAACTCTACAGAAAATGGTTACTCAGTTCAAAGACAAAAATGAAAGCCTTCAATATGAAACTTCAAATCCCACTGTACAGTTAAAAATTCCTCAGCTACGAGTAAATTCAGTTCCAAAATCACAACCTGATGGTTCTGGTCTGCTGGATGTCATGTATCAAGTTTCCAAAACCTCTTCAGTCCTTGAAGGATCAGCACTCCAAAAACTGAAAAATATACTCCCTAAACAGAACAAAATAGAATGTTCTGGGCCTGTAACTCACTCAAGTGTTGACTCTTACTTTCTACACGGGGACCTCTCTCCTTTGTGTCTTAATTCTAAAAATGGAACAGTTGATGGAACCTCTGAGAACACTGAAGATGGACTGGACAAGAAAGATAATAAGCAGCCCAGGAAAAAACGTGGCCGCTATCGACAGTATGATCATGAAATAATGGAAGAGGCCATTGCAATGGTAATGAGTGGAAAAATGAGTGTTTCCAAAGCACAAGGAATCTATGGGGTACCTCACAGCACTTTAGAATACAAGGTAAAGGAAAGATCTGGAACACTGAAGACTCCTCCGAAGAAGAAACTACGATTACCAGACACTGGGTTATATATGACAGATTCAGGGACTGGCAGCTGCAGAAACAGCAGCAAGCCTGTATAGATTACTGTTAGAGAACATGTGTGCGTGTGTGCGTGTGTGTGTGTGTGTGTGTGTGTGTGTGTTTGTGTGTGTGTGTGTGTGTTTGTGTGTGTGTGTGAGTGTGCATGCCTGTTTGTGTGTGTGTACGCAAGGGTATATGTGTACAGGGGTGTGGGAGTCTTTGTGTGTGTGTGTGTGTGTGTGTGTGTATCTACATACACACGTGGAAATTACAAATGCTCACTCTGACAGGAGACATGAAATTTTACAGTTCAAAAACCACTTACATGCCTTTTGAAAAAGTTTTATTCAGGGTTTTCACTGTGGACAGGATTATAGAGTTGCTTATTAATTCTGATAGTTTGTATTTAATCCTTGTATAAATAGGTGAAAAAAAGATTCAGGTTTTCTTTAGTAGTCAACAGCATAACACGTGGGGAAACAAGTAATTGTCAAGTGGAACCTTTTTATTGGTAAAAAGATTCTAGCCGTTCAGTTGGACCATCTTATGATGGAGAGATGATATCACTATAGGTTTGTGAACACTCATGTAACAAACCTACAATGACTGTGAGTATGTCAAAGAACCAATCAAAGTTAAGTAGTTACCTCTGTACCAAGAGTAACTGATAGACACAGTATTAATACACTACAGTGCAGTCTATGAAATACAGAAGGCACTAAAGTGCATCCGCCAGGATAGCAGAGAAAACCTTAAAGGATATGTATAGTAAAATTTAATATTTATCATTTAATTGTTGAGTTAGCAGGAAGTTGGGGTTATTAAGTATATAATTTAAATTTTTAAAAAAGCTGACATAGTTAACCCCAGAAGCTATAGAATCCTTTAATATAAGATGGAATACTAAAACAAAAAGTAATTTAAATTTAATTATTAAAGTAATTTAATTTTGTTTTTCATTTGAAAAATAAGCTAATGTGTAAGGTTAGAAAAGAAAGTTGGAATGCAACTTAGAGCATGTTTATAATGTGCACAGAACAAGCTTGAGAATGGTCATTTTGGTTAAATGTGCTGGTTAGTTGATGTTATGACTACTTTAAGGATTGTGACACACTCCTACTGAAAAACCTCAGTGTAACTTTTAATATATTTGCTGCTGTGACATTTCAAAACATTTTCAGTTTATCAAGATGAATTACAGATTTCATTTTGGTGGGTGATACATTATCATTTTGCTAATAACCAAACTTGCAGTTTGTTCAGGGTCTTGAATAGATTTACAGATATTTAACACTGATGCTGTTTTGAACTTTCAGTAATGTAAACTCTTTACTACTTAGATATTTAGAAGCTGGGCAGTGCATTTTAACTTTTACTAGACTCATATAAAACCAGTAATTTTTATAAAACAGTTTTAAAACTATGGGTCAGAGTATTCATGTGGGTTTATGAAGTATGCAGTTTTGGTAGTAAAATGTAATAAAGCATGTACCTCCATGTAAAGAAAGGAGATTTGCTTTATAAATGAGAGTCCTCTCTTATACCCCTTTTCTCTATTAGAATTCAGGTTCTGGTCATGTTCCTAAGCCACTTTTTATAAATCCAAAAGGAAATCTTACAGCTGAATTTAAATATAAGTGCACCTTGTCAAATACTTGTGTTGCTACACTTGTGTTTGTGTGTGTTTAATAATCACATGAACATGTGATTGTTCAGCTACTAAACTTTAAAACTGCTTGCATGTATTTAAAGAAACTGAAGAATGAGAAAATGTATGACCAGGTAATTACTTGGTTTCTGAGATCTGTACTGAACATTTTCAGCTGTTAGTTTTACATTACCTGCATACTAGGGTATGAATCCTCTTGATCTTTTTCTTCCCCCAAGAAAATATACTTAATAGATTACAAGACAGCATTTGTCAGGGTCATCTTTCTTTTTAAAGAATTAAGCCATACTTTGTGAGGACCGGAACATGGATTATTTATTATATTTCCCCCTCCTCCCATTGAAAAACGAAGTTAAAAAGTAAATACTTCAAAAACAATTTTCTTGACCTCTTTATACAGAATTTTACTTGCAAAACTTTGGGAGCTCGATTGCATTACATAATATTTATATTGTATTGAGCTTTTTTATTCCTCACACTATATTTACATTGATAAATTGATTGAGAAGTTTATAGTAAAGGGAAACTTACAGAACACTTTTATATCATTTAAAAGATGACCTGACCAAAAACTTTACAGGATTCATGAATCAGGGATCATTTTGCTATTGACTTCACAGTGATCAGTAGTTTTATAGGTAATATTATAGTTAATTTGCAGCATTTTAGTACTTATTATTTATTTTTGGTCAAATAGTAAATTAAAATATTTTTTGATAGTTTATAGGTAATGATCAACCCATAACTTTTAAAAGAAACATAATGTTTGTATTACTGAGTTGACTTTTTAATTATACAAACTAGGAAAGGCAGGGAAGTTTATGGGTTCCCCTCTCCCCACTGGTTCCATTGAAATGTGCTTTATGTTGAACTTTT
This sequence comes from Micromys minutus, assembly GCF_963924665.1. Lineage (NCBI taxonomy): Eukaryota > Metazoa > Chordata > Mammalia > Rodentia > Muridae > Micromys > Micromys minutus. The sequence continues at coordinate 16,036,946 of NC_137969.1, forward strand.
GGAATCCTTTATAAATTTAGTTACCAGTTACTTCTTAATTGACAGTTTCTGAAAAATCCAGTTTAAGCTGACTTTTAATGAATATGAAAGCAACCCTTATATGCTTTCTACTTATTTGAATGTTCCTCAAGTATTTTATATTTAAAATTTTAAAAAAGGAAGGAAAAGAAAAAAAACAGTGCCTCTGTTTTTAGAAAACTACTGCTCAGTAAAGTTGTTTAAACCATTTCTGGTAGCTGATGACAATTTTATATTAAACTGTATACTGACTTTAGTGAAACTGATTTCTTTCTTAGTTGTTTACAGTGCAGATACTTGTGGGGTTTTTTTAATTGCAGTATTTCCATTGTCGCAGTAATTTAGTAAAACTCTGTGGCTGCCTTGATTTTGACAGATTTTGTTAATATAAACTGATTGTTAGGCAATTAGTTATATTTATGCATAAATCAATTGCACTATAATTCATGAATTATTTATTACAATATTTTCTAATGAATTCATGTATCTGTCTTGTGTTGTACATGTACTGTAATTTTGTTCCTACTTTGTGTTGTTATATATCTAAATCTGATTGTATGAATTTTAATTGTTCAGTTAACGTGTTTCTAGGTTGTAATTTGTAGTAAAGCACTTCAATGCTTTTGCACTTAAATTTACAACACTGTCGGTGTGTGGTTAATTTACTCATTCAGTAAAAGTAAAGTAAAACTTGACTATGCGGAATTCTTTGACTTTTTGTAAGGAGGCTGTTCTCACCGCCACCCCTATTGATTTTGATTTGTTTAAATAGTATTAGAATTTGACATTTCCAAAGAAATATTCGACAAATTTCTAACAAAAGGGGGCGTAGAAACAAAAAAATGCTGTTTGTGCTTATAAATAAACAGGGAGAACTAGAATTGATCTAAAGAAAAAACATGATAGCCAATTAGACTAAGGTAGCCTATAATCTCAGTATTTAGGAGGTAGAGGCAGGTGGATCTCTGTGAGTTCTAGGCCAGCTTAGTCTACATAGTGAATTCCAGCCCCACCCAAAGCTACATTGTGAGACTGTCTTAAAGTTGTAGTTTTAGCATTTTTATGTAATTACTTGGGAATAAATTGTGGTTTGGAGATTCACACATATATCTGTTCACTCATGTTTTTCTTAAAAGGAAAAAATGAGGGGGGAATAAAACCTTGAAATGAAATAAGTATATTTTGAAATTTTGTATTTAATTAATTTAGTTGTCCTCCATACTGTCAAAGGTAGAATCCAATACCTGGAAATCTGATCTATTAATCTATTGTTCATATTATTGGGTTAGTATCAGCAACCCTGGAACTTTTTAATATCCAGTATCAAAGCTAGCAGACTGAATAAGAAAACTCTTTAAAACAAAGGTTTCCTTAGAATGTCAGAAAAGGTAGATAGAAGTCGGTGGTTTTCACAGTTTTATAAAATTAATCGAAGTGAAATAAGCTGTTTATATTACTAAACACAAACTGCTTCTTATCATTTTTATGTTGAGACTTGCACCTTGGGCTTTAGACATGGTAATAAATTAGCACACTCTCCCAGGTCCTCACTACTTCTGTACAAATCATTTCATTAACGGAAAAATGCCTTTGAGCACTTGAGGAACTTCGAAGACAGGATACTAATCTTTGAGATAGAGTATAACGTTCTAAAACCTTGCAGGCTCTCCCTTTATTACTAGTTAGAAATATGCTTAACAGGCCATAACATGACTTCAGGAACTCTCTGAAGTATACTCCTCAGGGTATGTTGGCTACTTTTTTTTTGTTTGTTTATCAGAAGTCATAAATTTGAGTTGCTGGAAAATGATATAATTATCTAATATTTGGTAGTTATCATTTCATGTTGCCTTTGCTCTACATTTTAAGAATAAGTTTTGATATTGAATATTGAATTATTTATATCATTTTACACTCTACAATTACAAAATTAATTTTAAAAAATAATTACTGAAGAGACTGATACTGCAGTTATATCTTTTGTCTAGTTATAGCACTGAACGTAAAAGATTTTATTTATTTTGGTGTATTTTTGCTTTGTGTGATCCTTTATGTCAAATTGTGTGTTAGTCTTACTAAAACATTGTTAAATCTGATAGTTATATTTCTCCGTGAAGTTTTGATTACATGCTCAGAACTTTTTTTGGTATTTTTAGTACTCAGACAAAATAATTGTATACAACTCGATAAATTATTTTGTAGTATCTGTAGATTCCAATGTCAGGGAACAATATAAAAATACAGATTTCACTGCTTATTTTAAAAGAAAGTTTTAATTTTTAGTATCATGAACATACTAACCCTTATTTTAAAAAGTACATTCTTCTTTTAGATCAGTTTTGTAAGCTGTATATCTCAATTCCAACCCTAAATAACATTTTTGCCAACTAGAAACAAATGAAAGGCACATGGAGTTAGGAGAGGAGGGCTATTCCCACTACAGAGTTTGGTGATGTTTCATTAAAATGGATACTTTTCTGAAACAGAATTCCTTTAATATATTTTATTCTTCTTGCTACTGGTATTGAATTAGAAAATTTGAGCGTCTTTGTTGTTGATTAGCAAACGTGGGTCTTAGCTAAAGCTAGATGTGTGTTAGTTTCTGTGGTGGGGCATTGTCCAGCACCTGAAATTTAGTATTTAGGTAAGTAATACCTTTAGTTTTCCTGTGCTTTTCCATGGTTTTTAAAACCAGTTAAAAGTAGATTTAATTTTTAAATAGCTTTCTTTTTCTTTTATATTCTTACTAGGTTATTATGCCTTCAGCTTAATCTCAGAAAAAGATACTCTCTTATTTTTATGGAACTTAAATTTGATAATTTTCTTCATGATTATGCAAACTTTTTATATTAAATATCCTTTTTACTATGTAGCAAAGTATTTTAAATAAAAATAAGATTTCACTCCTTATCTTCCTTATTTGAACTAACAAGGACTGATTATATAAAATGGCAAACTGTCCTACTTTACAAAAACTTTTATTCCTTCTGAAGCATTTTTTATTAAAGGTTATTAATATTTCCAGAAATGTTAATATTGCCAATGTATTGATACAATAGTAATAATATACAATCAACTGCTTTTGTATTGCAAAAGGCTTTGCTTTGACTCCTGTACTTTGTTATAGAAAATTATTTACCAGTGCTTCATTCTGTTTCTGCTAAAAAGTAACCAAGATGTCCTTGCAGTTCCGCCTATAGGAGTCAGGAGTCCAGCAATATCACGCTGTCAAGAATTATAACTCCTTATGGTATTTTTGCTGTAATTCATTTTTTTTGTTTGATTTTTATTTTTAGTTCTACTGTTGATGCAAAGTCAGAGGAAGCTACTAAAATGGAAAAAGGAAAATCAGCATTAAGCAAAGTTTTGGAATCTTTGTGCATACATCACCATCAACAAGTTTTGGCTATGTTGAAATTTCTAGTCCAAGAGCAGAATGCTGCTTCTCTTTGCTGTTGTAATTCATCATGTGATATGTCTTCAGAATCTCAAAAGCCCCTATTGGAGGATGGTTGTCATGGTCTGTTCTGTAGCTGTGAATATAGACTGGCAGAAAGAGGGTGTTTACACAATGAGAGACAAAGCCCTGGGCTAGCACCTCTGCCAGTCTGTATTAAAGAATTACATTGTTTGTCTTGTCAAACTGTAACTGTTGAACACATTCAGACAGTAATGAATAGAGGGATTGAAAACGGTTCTAGTCCACACAGGTGCTCTTGTGGACAGTTAGCAAAGTTTCACTCTACAAACTCAGCCTGTTACAGTCCTCTTTTGTCAGGGGAAGTTTGTGATCTTTCAGTCAGTCTTCAAGATGCCTGTAGATCTCGAAGTCCCTCGCCCCCACCATTATCACCTGTGGAGACTGGAGGATTTGAGAAATGGAAAGACGTCGTCTCAGAGCTCTCCGCCTTAGAGAATAACAAACTTGAAGCAAGCATTAACCAGCCTCCATGTCTTACACCAGCAGAAATAAACATTCACAAATGTGGCCACGACAGCAAAATACATCAAACTAAGAAGTCTAGTAACTCTGATTCTGTGCTCTTGGGTGCCAGCGGTAGCTATGCTACAAATCATGAAAAGGGTGAAACAGCAGTCATTTTTCAAGATTTAATGGACCGTATCAATGAAAAACTAAAATCAATAGAGACCACAGATATATCAAACCTCATAAAATTATCTAGTACTGATTGTGATTCAGACAATGATTTTAAGTTGGGAGACTTAATAACATCTCTCTTGCATAGCGCAAAAGCCAGTGATTATAGTTTTATGGAATTGCTGAGTCAACATGATAAAAAGGTAGAAAATAAATTTATTCAGACAAGGTTTCGAAAACGTCAACAAACATTATTTGCAATGCACAACTCGCCTGACTCACCTGTGATCAGAAGGCAATCTTTACAGATAAAAAGAGAACTTGCCAGTTTTGATGAAAACTTTCTGAGAAAAAGGTACAGTGAAAAAAATTCAAGGAAATTGTCATACAATGATAAGTTGCTTTCAGTGAACAAAGAATTTCAGCCTTGTCAAGAGCCTTTAAAAAATTCTAAAAGCTTGCAAAATGAAAATCAAGCAGAAACATTGTTTACACCAAATGACATAGCACCATCACTTCAGATACCTCTTGGGAGTTTAGAAACTAACTTGGCTCTTGATCACTTTTCAGAAAACTTTAAAGCAACTTCATTTGAGAAAATGAGCCAAAGAAAATCACAGGAGAGGTCTATAGCTGAGAAACTAACTGTACAAAATAATAGGGAAAATACAAAACTAGGAAATACTCCAGCCCTTTTGAGAATGGATGCTCCTCTTCTGAGCAGAACTAAACGAACTATTGTGCCTCCAGGGTGGTACTCTATATATGTAACAAATGATTCTGTGTCCAAAAAGTTCCTTGAGGGCAAAACAGTATCAGACTCTGCGCATAGAAAAGATCCAGTCAGAGATCCAACTGAAAGTTTTCAAAATATAGACTTAAATAAAATTGCAATGAATTCTAGTTTGCAAGTTGTTGTGGAGCGTTTAGAAGACACAATAAGTATGGCTCAAAGGTCTTGGACTAGTCAAGAACTATCTGAAGGATGTAAAGCATCCAAGAAGTTGATAGAAACAGGTGATAAAGATGAAAATGCTGGGAGAGATCTGACTTTAAGTAGAATGGTTTGTAAAAATCAGAGTTCATCAAAATCTGTGTTAGCATCTAGCAATAAAAGAAGTCATGGCATGTCTGTAATGGATTTGACCATGACACTTGATAATCCAAAGACATCACCCATTTTAGAGAGAGGTAGCTCAACAACCCACAGTGTTGAAAGTTTGCCAACAAAATGTGAAGGTATAGAAAGTTCGTTTTCTAACTATTCTAGTCCTATCAAACTCATGTTTTTATCTGAGATTAAAAGCAGTGAAGGAATCAAATACACTTTAACTTCAGTCAGCACATCGAAGTCAACTGCTGATTTTGATTCTTACAAACATAAAACTCGTCAGATGATTGGGAAAAAAAGAGAAGTAAATGAAGACATGCCAAACACTAGCTTTGAAGATTATAGTTCTAATCATCATGCTACTTATGTGCAAAATGAATTGAACCAATTTAACTGTGTACATGAGGCTACACCATCATCTGCAGAGTTTACTGACAGTTTAAACAATGATAAGCCACAAGAAGACCCTAAGGGAAAGTCAAGTGGTGCTGTTGACTTACCATTTAAAAGAAAGCCAGGTAGACCTAAAAAAATTGGTCCCCAAGTTGTGAAACAGATTAAACGGCCAATTGGAAGACCACCAAAACCTAAAGCTGGTCAAACAGATGTCAGTGTTTGCCAAAATGAATCTTTTAACCTTAGAAAGGAAAATCCAGAGTCTTTCATAGTCAAAGATGGTGTTTGCAGAAAGAGTATTATTGTCACTGTTGTTTTTGGAAGGTCAAGAAGAACCAAAAGATGTGTTTCTGAAGGAAGCATGAACATCAGTAACAACTCGCTGAACGGTGATGTCACTGACTTTTCAGTTAACTCTAGTGGTCTCAGAAATACTAAGGCTCATGAAATTGGCTATAGTGAAAGTCTTAGTGCTGAGTCAAGATTAACAACTCAAAGTGGGGTTTTTTATTCTGACTTTGAGTATGTTAGACCTATCAAGAGCAAGTCTATGATAACTCAGACATCCAAGAACATTATTCGACCAAACCAAAAGCCTTTGTCAATTGTTAGGAAACCTGGTAGGCCTGCAAAAGTGAAAATTTCTGGTATATCTGTGACTGTTAATAGAATTTCACCTCAGGAAAGAGAAGTATGTGTTAGCAGCTGTTTACCTCCTTTAGATCAGGAGATAATGTTAGAGAAAACTTGCCCAGAAGAAAAGCTTGACCAACAGTGCAGTAATGTGGATAACATCAAACACACCAGTGTTGACAAACTTAAGAATAAATCAAATAGTACCATTACATCTATACCTCTGAAGCATTCTATTAGGGCTAGAAAACCTTCTTTGCATTTCTTACATTCATTTGCATCTTCTGGCTCACTTACTTACAAAAATGCTCTCCGTCATAAATCATGTAAACTTCATTTGCATAAATGCAAAAATCCAAAGAAAACATACAGGCAGTCAAGTTTTAGACTAGCTCCCAAAGGTATCCCAGGATCTAGATGCTCAAAGAAAGCAAAAAAGTATTTGGAAGATAAAAAATTAATGCCTGTTTCTGAAGTATCCTTGAACCCTTTGATTTCATCCAACCCTTTACTAAGGTGGTGGGCTACTTCTGCTTCAAGTGATTCCTTGTTAGAGGAGTTAAACAATAGATTTGAACAAATAACAAATGCATGGGTGCAGGTGAGTAGAGATGAAGCTCAAAATTTAGTTAATAAAACAGAATACACTAAAGGTGATCATTTCAAAGCAGCAAGCCCTTTGGAAACTTGTCTTCTAGAACTTGAAGTTTCACCTGTAAAAATGCTTTTTCAGAAAAAGTATAATTTGAATGAACTCTGTACATGGTTTATGCAAACTACAGAAACACAATCCCTTTCACTAGTTAGAAAAGCAAATGCTCGAAACCCTTTGGAAGTGATAAACACCAAGGGCGTTAAGTTGGGGGTGAAATGCTGTGGATTTAATGCCAGCCCCTTCAGGAAGCACTTTAAAAAATTTGCAGTCTCTTCTCCTTCAAAACCAGCTGGGAAATTTCATATACTACATAAAATGGTTGGCTCACCACTCTTAAATGTGAAACGTAATTTAACATTAGCGAGGTTGAAAAGGACTGAGCTTAAGAGTTTGCACTGTGAACGGTGGAGAAGAGAGGAAAGGCCATACAACCACAGAACAGTTGATTGGAGCTCAAAAAGAAGGAATTTAAGATTATTCTGCCAAAATCAGTCTTGGACTAACACGGAAGGGCAGACAAATGCAGAAACATCACTCAATGGGAAAAGCACAGTAGGTAACCAGTGGGCCTCGCCCCCGGAACCCAGAGTCACCTTTGCTAAAAAGAGGGTGGCTGTACATGACTTCATAACACAGGCTAGTTTAGAGAGTAAATTTAAGTCAGAAACAAAGGAGAATGGAACAGGGTGTGGCCAAATTGAAAAGGGACAGACACTAGAAAATGTATCCTCCCATAATTGGAGGTCAAAAACTTTAAAAGACTGTAGGATATTTTTGAGGAAGATCAACTGTTTTGAACACAGAAATACTTTTAAGCTGAATACAATAATTTATTCACCTGAATCTGTTGACAGTGGAGGTAATCACGCACAACCAGAAGAATCAAAGCGTTTTAGTTTAAGATCCCATTCTGCAAGGCAGAATAACCTTAAAAAGCAAGATGAAGAAAGAGAAAATCCCAAAGCAAATAGTCCTGCAAGTGATAGATTGACTGAACTCAACAGTAGTCAGTTAAGTAAGCATGTTAACTTTGACAAGAATCCCAATAATTCTGAGGCTCTTAGCAAATTAAACAAAAGAAAAAGACCACCATGGAAGACCACAGAAATGTCAGCAAAAAGACATAAACGACAGTCTTACAACAGTGGAAAAATGGCAAACCATTGTACAAAATCCCAAGTAGGTAAGTTTTTCTCTCCTTAATTTTAAAGTTTCATTGTAGGTGCCTTGAGTAAAACATAAGCTAGTAGGTAGAAAATGAGCTAATTCAGTTCTAATTTATTTCTAAAACATTTGAGTAACTTTATTTCTCGGCACCTAGTATGAAACTCATGAAATTAGGTGCTACCAGATGTAGTGCACTTAACCACTAAGTTTCTGACATTCAAACACAAATACATTTAGAAGGGACATGAAGAGCATCGTGAAAATAGGCCATGAATATATATTGATAGGTGACTGTGAGCAGCTAACTAAAAATTGACTACTGCAGGCTAATACTTGCTTATTCTCCTCAAAAATGCCAACTATGAGGATATACAGAAAACAACTAGGGTTGTCTCATTTAGAGACTGTAACATTGTAATCCTAATCCTCCTCATTAAACTGTTACTCTATTTGATACTGTTTTGAAAGGGTACAGCAAGAAAGTGGTATAATACATTTCTTTCAATGATCAGCAAGTATATTAAGTGGACTTCTATGAATCAGAACCCACTTGTGCAGATATAAAGAGGAGAATTCCCATATGTAGCTCAGCAAGTCATTATTAGGGTCTTTTCACATTGAGAATGGAATCAGAAATTAAGTGGTAGTGACGTACCCTATGAAATTACACTGACATAGCTTCGGAACCCTGGGAGATTATTGGATTATTGCCCTTTGAATGTAGTAATAATATGAGTGTGGTAGTTTCCCGGATAGCCATTTTCCACTGCTTATTTGGTAGGTACTGAACAGTGCAGGGTATTACATAGGAGACTTTACAGATTCTGTCTTCACCGTGAAAGAATGCCAAGCTATACATTTAGAAAGAAAAATATTTTAGGGCTTGTGTTCATTTTTACAAGTATTAGTGTCTTACTAGAGTCAATAACATTAGGTCTCATTACAGTAAGTTGAAAAGTTTTATATAGACTTTATGTGTATCCCCAACCCCAGTTCAATTAACTGAATAATTTTAATATGCATAATTCAGTACTTTGTAACATACAATGATTAAAATTTTAAATACCTGGCATGAAATTAATAAGTGCTTAAAGGAGGTCAAAGTAGAATCTCCATTACAAAAGGTAAATGGAAACTATAAAGAATAACTTATGTGTGATCAAGAAGGCTAAAAATATAACAGAATCTTTGTCAGAAAAAATACCTAATAACAAATTTTAAGCTTATAATTCACCTAAAGTATGTAAATGAGTTTCACAAAGAATAAAATATTGTTTCATTTTACTTCTGTTTCATTTTCATCTCATGCTGTTACAGATTTCTCGAAGTAATTTGCATTAATTCCTTTGACAACAGAACCGTATTTTATCCTTGAAGCTTCTTACCCCTTGTATTTTCCTAACAACCAAACACAATCTTTCTTCTAATATTATTATTCACCCCGCCAAATGTAAGATTCCTAAAATAAGATGAAGTATGTTTAAATATTACTTTTGCAATTTAATTTTAAAAATCCTTTGTGAATATTTTAAAAATTAGTAACATATAAAGAATTGTTTTTCACCTTTTCCATTTAAAATTTGCTAGTGCTGTTCTGCTTGAAGTTTATTCATCTTTACTGATAACTTTCCTTCTTTATTTTTAACATTTTTTAAATCAATGAGATTGTTATTTTTCCAGTTATATTTATAACAGTATTTGTTATGTTTATGTGATTTTTAAATGTTTCTTACAATGTTGTTGTGTTCCTCATTATTTTTGGTAGTCCATGCTTCTTTTTGCCTTTTTGGAAGTAACACTAAAACTCATCATTAGTTTTATATGTGTTTTTGTTTTTCATAAATACTTAGTGACTGAAGACATAAGACTGTTGACTACAGGACTTTTCCAAACAAATTCTGAGGACAGTGTATACTATAAATTTTGGAATATTTCTATTGGTAGAAAATAATTGTTTCTATCATGAATGTCTTGCATTTGTACGTATTAACTGCCCAAATGTGATTTAATGCATAAGATTTCACTGCAGTTTCTGTACTCTGTGTTACATGTAGACATGGGAAGAAGGTACGTGCAGTTCTGTGCTATTGTCTTTCTCCTTTTGAAGGAATGGCTACACTATATTCTTAATGTGGAAGGTCTAGGAAGTTTCAGTTCATCAAAGTGAGAAAATGTGTACACATTAATATAAAGTTATTATTATATATTGTAAGCAGGATACTTCATGTTCAAAGGAAACGGTGATTAATGCCATGGGTTTTTCCCTTAGGAAGCACAGAAAGGTAAAACTTACTGAAGGCTAAGTAATGTGACCAGGGAGAAGTTACCTAAAGGAACATGAAGGAGGGACATGGAATTTCATATTTATTCAACATTGTTGTTTACATAGCGAGAATTGTAAGACTCTCAAATACTAGAAGCTAACAAGTGGTTGGAGGGGCTCAGGGAGAACAGATTACATGCAGAAAATGTAGGTGATAATGCTGGCTTATTTGGGACATTGAATAATTTGTAAGAGCTAAGGTACAAAATAGAGACTCTGCAGTGGTCAGTCAGAGATACAAAATCTCAGAAGACAGAATCACTGGAGAGGCATTGTTCAAATGCTGAGGCAACATCAATTAATTGGGGGGGGGGGGTGTTAAGCCCTAACAAGAAAGTAAGAAAGATAATTTTTACAGAAGTCCATGAAGTAAAATCACACCTCTTTTTTCCTTCTCTTATATAATACATCCCAACTGCAGTTTCCCCTTCCCTGGCTCTTCCCAGTCTTCCCCCACCTCTCTTTCAAAGATCCACTCCTCCCTTCAAAAACAAAAAAACAAAAAAGAAAAAAAAAAGAAAAAAAAAAAAAAAAAAAAAAAACAAGTGCAGGCCTCCCAGAGGCATCATCCAAATGTGGCATAACAGTTTACAGTAAGACTAGGCACAAACACGTATGTCAAGGCTGGACACAGGAACCCCAGTAGGAGGAAAAGGTCCCAAGCCCAGGCAAAAGAGTCAAAGACAGCCCCGACTCCCACTGTTAGGAGTCCCACAGGAACACCAAGCTACAGGACCATAACTTACACAGAGGACCCAGCTCAGACCCATACAAGGTTTGTGATTGTCACTTCGGTTTCTGTGAAAGTCATTGTCTTAATAGACTAGGGGAATGAGGGGAAACATCCAGAATTTTGCCTTGAGCATCAAGAACATTTCAAAGAGTTTAGTTTTAGCTTTAAGAGTTTAGATGAAGCTAGCGGAATGTCTATAAAAGATGTTAAAGAAGCAGGTAGGTAATATGAGTCCTGTACAGAGATGGGGCTTGAACTGAGACAGATTTGGAAAGTCAGAAAAGTCACTGGAGTAGGAGAGACTCCTCAGTGTAAGATTGCAGGGTACTAGACTCAGAGTCACCCCAGGATGCAAAAACTAGGTGTGCATTTAATGAGAGTGATGAAAGTAGTCAAAGGAGAGAAGCAGGCAAAGACTGGAGGAAAATGTCTTTTAAACGCAGTGTGCACAAGTCAGCCATGATGAGCATGGAAGTGGTTCTCGTAATGCAGCAAGAGGCCATCCTCGTGACAGAGAGCACCTGTGTGGACAAATAGTCCTAAAAGCCAGCTTCAATGCCAGATGCTAGTGGTCAAAGAGGAAGTGAAAAACATAACTGCAAAATAAAAAGCAACAGCTGTGAGTGATCAGGGGTTAGAAAGGTAGGTGCCATCTGCTAAAATTAAAGTGAGCCTACAGTGTCTAATGCCAAAGCCAGTGAGTAGTAAAAAGGCTGAGCTGGAGGGAAGTCCTGGGACTGGTTACTGACTATGGATCTGGGGTGGGGCAGGGGTGGGTAGAACTTGTTCCTGACCAGAAGTTCCTACTCCTCTTAAAACAACATGGGGAAATAGTATGTTGGGGAAAAAAAAAAGTCAGTAATCCATGGTGGGAATCTTGAGATACTCAAGTTCTTGCTTTATGAATCAAGAGGGAATCTGGGTCTAGGGAATGACTCAGGAAAGTATCTACTGTGTAAGCATGCAGACATAGGTTGAGATCTCCAGACCCCATGTTAAATGTGGCCAAAGATGCGCACATCTACACCTAAGCATTAAGAAGACAGAGAAGAGTGAATGCCTAGAGCTCACTGGACTCCTGTCACATTAGCCAGATTATGAGTTCCAGTTTCAGTGAGAGATGCTGTCTCAGAAAATAAGGTGGAAAACTGTTAGAGGAAGGGACCCCGTTTTGACCTCTACTGTCACATGCATGTGCACAAGCATGTACACCCATCCATATCCCATGCTCATACTACACAAACATGTATATTGCACACAAATATTCAGTGTGGTAGGATTAGGAGACATGAGGTTTGAATAGCTGTCTCCATAATCATAGTACTGAATAGTGCATTTCATCTCAGCTGCCAGAGTGTGCAGGGTTCATCGTGTGTAAGTGAGAAGGCTCAAGGAACCAGTCCAGTGTGAACAGCATTCTGTAGACCATAAGGAGCCCTGTGAGCAAACTGAATCTCTGCTACTCTCTAAAAGTATAAAATGGACGTGAGAAGTGGATAAGGAAATGAGCATCCAATTAAATGTAGTTCCATGTGTAATACAGTGCTAGAGCTTGAACACTGCCCAAGTACATAATAGGCACACTACCACTGAGCTACAGCCCCACCTTTAAAACAGGCTGTGGAAGGGCCAGGTTCTGAGGATTTTAGGTAATATTGGCCCAGATAATCTGTAATTACCAAAAAATAGTAATACTGACATTTGCTAATGTCCATGTTTCTCAACGCTAGAGCAAATATACCTCTTCCTAGTTGGTAAATATCTGGGTGTACATACACTAACTCCAGATATATGTGAGTAACTTGGAAAGATTATACCTCCTATGGACTTGGGAATACTGTAGACTCATTTAATTTATCATAAAAAATTTCTTCTATAAATATTCAAGAATTTGGGTTGACACGTAACTTTTAAAATATTCAATTTGTCAGTTTCTATTTTGTCTTCTATCCTGAGAAAGTGACTGAAGTTTTTTATGTATTTTGTGTTCTGAATGCTGCTTTCTACCAAAAAAAAAAAAAAAAAAAAAAAGAAAAAAAAAACCTATCACTTCTGTGTGACTTTTAAATGATCGACCTCTTGAGCTACCTGAGACCAGGGCTAAAACTGTAACGCACTCTCTCGTTCCCTTAGGACATTCATACATTCATTCACTCTGATGATTGAGCACAAGATGTTCTATCAGATTCGTGGGGCTGAGGTACCTCATTACAGGGTAGTATTGGACGTTATCATGGTTTATATTGTTCATCAACACAATTGTCACTTAATGGAAAACTCTTAGGTTCATAGTGGATTGTCCTAACTTTAATCTTGGTAGAGAAGTATTCCTACGTGGCTCAGTCATGTGAGCTGCACTTTCTATACAAGCTTCCAAAGGGGGATTCCAAGGGACATCAGCTGCAGTGACACTCTCATGGTCACCCTTAAGGTACTCTCCACCAAATATGACTGGAATGGATTGATTTTTCCTCTCATTTCCCCTAAGGCACAGTTCCTTCTCAGCACCTTAAATTGCATTTCCTAAACGTTGTCACTTTTTCTATCCATATTTGAAAGCACTCCTTTTCTGATAAGAGTTTCAGAAAAGAATGTGGCTGTAAAGATAAGTTATATGCTGTATTTAACTCTGTTCTGCTTAAAATAGAAAAAGTCCAAATGACAAGGGCTTTGTAACAGGCCACAGTAAAGAAATGCTGTGTCAAAAACCATGAAGAGCAAAATAATCACATTCTGGTACCCAATTTTGCTGTTTAGATATTAGCTCAGGTGACTTTACTATTGTATTTTTGATAGATTATAGCTAGAAAACATAAATTTATGGCTAGTTAAGGGGGGGGGGAGATCAAAATGATTTTTGTTCACTCCCAATTCTGCAGCTACATCTCCCAAAAGCAGCTGCTTTAGCTCTGTGACTGTCACAAAAGCAGTGTGTATCCATTCTTACCCTGCTACATGGTGCTGGAGGTATCATGTTTTCCATTTTATAGATCCGCATTATCTCCCTTCAGACTGTTAGCGTTGTTTTCCTAGCTGAGGTAAGTTCAGCAGTTGTCCTCCTCTCTGATGGCTGCTGCTGACATGTGGGAAGCTAATTCCATCGTCACATCTGCCACATAGGGTCTTGTTGCCCCAATCATGCTTCAAGTGGTCTCCACCTTTGGTAGGTTTTTTTGTTTTGTTTTAATTTGACTTTCTTGAGACAGAGATGCTGTGGTACACAGGCTAAGTTGAAATCCTGCCCATGAAGTGACTGTCGTCCAGAACATGGCCATTGATCTTCACTTAAGAATTCAGTATTTTGACTGTGGCCATGACAACAGTAAGATGCACTGACTGTTCTTCCATAGCACCCGAAATTCCCAGCACATGCATGAAAGCTCAAACCAGCTCTAACTGCATTCCCAGGGGGTCTGACACACTCTTCTGCCCTCTGTTGATACTGCACATAAAATAAATAAAATACCCTCCCAAGAGAGGAGAGGAAGGAAGAAAGCAAGGAAACCCAAATTTGGGGGGGGGGGGGGGCTCCCAGTGTTCCCTTGCAGAGTGCTCAATAACTTGTCTTTTCCTACTCTGATCTAAGAGTAATAACAGTACAAAGAACTCAGAACTCTGTCCAGCTACCCCACTTCCTGGTTCCTTCCCTTGATAGACCATAACCTGTTTTCTTCACTGTGCCTCTGAGCATCCTGGTCTCTCAACACTAAACCTGATGCAGTTGCTTGTCAGTGCTTTACACCTCCACCACTCCCAAAAAAAGCCAAAACACAGTAGGTGTCCAAATGATGCCTCTCCATCTTTTTTTGTTTATATTAGTTTAATTTTCTGTCAAACATTGGCTTCTTCCCCCTCCTAGTTCTTGGCAACACTGGGAAGTTGATTGTTTATGTTGTCTCTCTGATAGAAGAATGTAGAAAATCTTGGCCCTTGGAAAACTGAGGACGAACCCAACTTTGAGGACAGGCTGGGCAGCATAGCAAACTCAAGACCTAGTCCCCAAAACAAGTTTGTCTTCTATTTGCTAGCTTGTATAATAAATGCATGGGAAACAATGGAAGGTTAAACCAAATGCAGTTTCTACTTCTGTTTTTACATTTACTAAATGAGGCAGACATCATGCAAATGTGCAGAACTCATAAGCTCTCAATTACTGTGTGGTGCTATGAGAGTTTACTGTGCAAAAAATATGTCTGATCTAGAAAATGCCCATTACTTAATTTCAAGGATACAATACATACTAATTAGACCAAGCAACAGATAACTAATGATTTTCCAGGAAGTGGATGGGAAAATAGATAAAGTTCTGCTAAGTTACAAACATAAGGCTTGGCCAGTGTGTTTCAAGTCTAGAGAAAGAGGGGAAAACATGATACTGGATATGGTTAGATCTGAAGAATAGATGAAGGATCCTCAGTGAGCCATGAACAGATTTAGTTTACACTCTAGAATCATTTGGGGAAGGGGGGAGTAAGGAGGAAAGGATTTATTTTGCTTATGTTTCCATATCACAGTTCATTATCAAAGGAAGTCAGAACAGGAACTCAAACGGCAGGAACCTGGGAGCAGGAGCTGACACGGGCCATGGACAGGTGCTACTTACTGTCTTGCTCATCATGGCTCATTTAGCCTGTTATAGAACATTGGTCACTAACTCAGGGACAGCACCACCCACAATGGGCTGGGCCCTGCTCCATCAATCGCTGATTAAGAAAATGCCCTACCGGCTTGGTTGGCTATAGATCTTATGGAGGCATTTTTCTCAACTGAGGCTCCTTCCTCTGATGACCCTAGCTTGTGTCATGCTGACGTAAAACTAGCAGTTCAATATTCAGACAGACATCATTCAAAAGAATGTCAACTAAAATAGAACTTATGAATCTTATTTATTGCATGTTATTTGTTTATTTACCTGTGTGTGGTTGTGTGGTCATGTGTGCATAGATGGTACACATGAAGAGCAGAGGACACCTTGTGGGAGTGAGTGCTCTCCTTCCAATGGACTCATACTCAGGACATCAACTGCCTGTTGGACCTTCTTGGCTCACCTCCAGATCCATTTAAGTGTTCTAAAAGATCCCTGTTCCTGAGGATAGCGTGGAGGCTCCATGTGCTGAGGGCCCTGTGAATGACCCTGCTGTTCCAGTTTACTCTCGCTGAACTTCAGTCTTGTCTGTTCCTTAAAGAAGTGTCAGTCTGCAACACAGTTGTGGGTCTTTCTGTATATTCTTTCAAGTCTCACTTCACACATTGTATAGCACTGAATTGGAATCATTAACTGCTTTGTTAAATTGGTGGTTTTCTAAATTGTGGAATGAACATGATCCCTAAAAAAAAATCCCTGTACTGTAGACTCTATTTTGTAATGATCATCTGGCTTACTTTTCACTATGTGTATAGTATATCTTTTCTGTAATTTTATTTCTTATAATTATGATTTTATATTTACATGGGTTTCCCTTAAACAACATATGGCTGAGGCCTAGTCTTTTCCCCCCAATTTGATAATATCTGCCTATTACTAAGCCACTTACATTTTACATTATTAATATGATTCAGTTTAAATCAGCTGAAACATTTGCTTTTTCTATTTTAGCCTAATATTTTCCCTCGGGGTCCATATATTTTAATAGTCCATTTAGTCTCTTAATTCACTCTTTTTAAAAAGTGGTTGCTATACTGGGCCTGTTGACACAAGCTTGAAAGCCCAAATACCTGGGAAACAGAGGCAAAAGGATCCCAAGTATGAGACCTTCCTGGATAACTCAGTGATGCTCTTTCTTGAAATGTTGAAAAGAGGACTGGGGATGTATCATAGAGTACATGGGTGTCACCCCAGATTGCATCACCAGGGCCACAAATAAAACGTAAAATGGAGCACTTAGGTTTACACTGTATATCATTCTCTTGCCTTCAAATATTATACCACTTCATGAGTAAGTTTTATTACATCTCCACTTCCTCCCCAAGTCTTTGTGCCGTTGCTGACATTTTACATATCTATATATGAATTATACAAATACTATTTTTAGAATGCTAATTCCACTGTTCCTGCTTTTTGTTTAAACACTATATTGCATTTTCTGTTGCTATTAAAAAAATAATACCTGAGGTGGACACTTTTTTTGTCTTGAGTAAAAGCTAGAGACCAAGCAGCCCCGACTGTTTAGACTTCGTCAAAGCAAGGGCCCCAAAATCAGAGGCAGAAAGTGAAATGATTACTTATGGCAGCTGGGCCTTGTGAAAGCTGCATGAATCCCTCAGAGGATAGGGTCATCCCACTGGACAACACAATGGAAGGTTCTACCACCTTCAATTCCATGGCACTTCTAAAGACATGAACCCTTGGGGGACACAAAAACCACATCAGTCTGAAGCATATAGTCATCTTCCAAGCACATTAAAAATTTAAGCTTTTATTTTTGTGAATTTTATTTTTGTGCTTTTTCTTTTTCTTAAACCAAGATTTCTGTTCAAATTCATTCTTCCTGTGTCTTTCTCTCAATTCTCCAGTAGTCCAGTTCTACCGTGTTATTTCCCTCATCCTTTTAGGTGACATTCCTTTTCAGAATTATGTGGTTCCCGGATGCTATGATTAGAAATTTTTCCATCTTAACACTCACATAGACTCTTAAAAGATCCAAAATCTGATAAGTGGGGTTGCAAATTATATCCAGACCTGAGAGGCTTCATAATTTTCACAGCCTTGGGAAAGATTCGTGCCCTGATCTCTACATCACCATGTGTCTAAACACCTAGAAACACTCTATTGTAGTTCCAGAATATACACTAGTAAATATTCCTGTTCTCAAAAAATTTCTCTCAGCAGCTCTCAACTGTCTCCTGTACTCTCAACTCTATCTATGCCTCCTGTGTTCCCCTCCCAACCGTGCAGCCTGGAAATCTGCCAGGTGGCAAACCAGTTGTAGGGCTTTGTCTTTATTCAGGAATTATTTGTCCTGCCCTGCCCTGTATATTTTAACTTTTGGTTTAAGCTGTTTCAAAGCAAGAAAGCAAATCTGGTTCCTATTTATTGTGACTAAAGCAGACATCCCAGATAAGCAAGCATTTGTCTAGTTTTTATGTGCTAGCTGCTGGAAAGAAATGGTGAACCAAACATCAAGGATCTCTACTCTCCTTGTATTTGTTGTATTCAATGGAAGAACAAAATAGAACCATGAAGCAGTGGTAGGATGCTGAACTCTAGAATGAATTTCTTAGGGGACAACTTTGGGTTAAGAGAGAGGGAAATCTTTTGTGACACTGGGGGTTAAGATTACAAACACAACAGAACGGGTAGGATCTTGAAGGAGAACTTGCAGAGTGAGAAGCAAAGCCTGGAACTCAACTTTGAGAATCCCAACCTTTATCTTCCAGATAAGTGGCTTGCAGTGGGAAAGGCAGCAAAGTAGCTTGTCTGGTCTTAAAGGCCTAACTTTCAGAAGGGAAGATTGGGCAGCTTAGTCTGGTTGACACAAATACTACAAAGTTAATGGTTTAAACAGCCATTTGCTTTCAGTTCTGGAGGCTGGGGTCCCACAAGTACCAGCAGGATTTGGTTTCTGGTGACTGTTTCCTGGATTACAGAATAGCAGCCTTACTGTGTGCTCTTACATTGCAAAGAAGGCTCTGGTATCTCTTCCTCCAAGGAGGATAATAATATACTCTGTACAACTCTGATTTATCTTAATTACTTTCTAAAAACCCTATCCCTGGGGTGGAAACACAGCAGGGACCAACAGGATTGAATGGTAAGAAAACAAGATGGTACTTAAAGATGATCAGGGGTGACTTGAGTAAGAAGTACTATTTTCATGGAGTACTGGAAGCCAGATAGGTTTATCTACTGAAGACATGAGATTATAATACCAAGCACAGGATTACTCATTGATGGCACCTATGTCTAAAGGATGAATGAGGAACGTGAGTTACAGTAAATTCTTATTCAAGGTTAAAACTGCACTGATTCAAACCATGATGGTAACAAATGATCTTTTATGAAATACCCAGGAGCACCAACACACACACCCAACCCCAAGTAGCTACTCAGAGTCTGGTTGGCAAGACTACCTCACTACACTCACTACCTCACTCAGCTGGCTTATCTCTGGTTCGTGAGACTTGCATACCCTCCCAGTAAGTTCATCTATCAGCTGCTATCACCATTGCCAACAAACCACTTAACAGCAGTCACCCTAATGATTTGGTTATAGGGTGGACAAAGGGTGAATTTAGGAACAGGTAAAGAAATTTAGCTATGAGGCCATTCAGTTTGCCATAAGAGAAATAATATTAAGATCAGTAATAACTCCTGAGAAAGATGGAAACATAGTACAAGAACATTCTAAGTCATGGCAGAACCTCAAACTAGAATTTTAACCCAAACTTTGTTTCTAGAGCCTCTTTAACACACCAAACCTAATATGTGCTATCCATGTACATATTTGGGTTTGGGGGCATCTACTGGAAAGCACAGTTGCGCTATTAGGAGCCACACCTTTAAAGAAAACCCCCCTCAGAAGCCATCAACTGTCCATAGGTCCTCAGTTATGTGTAGGGATTATCTTTTTTTTTTTTAATATCCAGTCACACCCAATCTCCTAGGCTTTACCAGAAATCCCTAGACTGTGGGTGGAAACAGCATCCCGACACCTAGGATCAAATGGTTTATATGGGGGCTGTAACCTCAGAACAAACATCTTTATCAAAGATTCTCACCCAAAACAAACACCTGGCCTTTGTTTGGGAGGGGGCTAACTCTGGCATGGTTTCAATTCAGCTAGAAGGTCCTGGACCCAGATAGACAACTGTAGTTGGATATTCACATAGTCCAGAAGAAATTTTTCCAGCAGAGGATAGGGGGAAACAGTCCCCACATGGCCAGAAAAGACCTGGGCCACCACCTGGGGACTCAATTTCTGGGTTCAGCACTATCTGCTAGTTTCTCTGCCAGTGAAATGAGCCAATTCAAGCCAGATTATGTTAAATGCAGGTTTATTGGGAAGCTGCTCTTGGGTAATGTCTTAGGGTTTCTATTGCTGCACAAAACATCATGACCAAGAAGCAAGTTGGGGAGGAAAGGGTTTATTCAGCTCACACTTCCACATTGCTGTTCATCACCAAAGGAAGTCAGGACCGGAACTCAAGCAGGTCAGGAAGCAGGAGCTGATGCAGAGGCCATTGGAGGGATGTTCCTTACTGGCTTGCTCAACCTGTTTTCATATAGAACCCAGGTCTACCAGCCCAGGGCCCTCCCCCTTTATCACTAGTTGAGAAAATGCCTTACAGCTGGATCTCATGGAAGCATTTCCTCAAGGGAGGCTGCTTTCTCTGTGATAACTCCAGCTTGTGTCAAGTTGACACAAAACTAGTCAGTGCAGATGAGTTCACTGGCCCCAGGGAAAGAGGCCAGAGAAGTCACCATGGTGAGAGGAAAGAAAAAGGAAGTCTGCACATAGAAAGAGTGACTGCAGAGGGAGACCAATTGTCTGGATTATATAGGGAATGGCAGCCCAAACCCCTAGGCTGTGAACAGGACTGGGGGCAAGGTATGCCAGGTAGGGACTGAGGGATGCTGGGAGAACCTGGAAGCCAAGTCTGTTTTGGGACGTAATATACCCACCTCAGTTCCCTGTCCCAGGATCTAAAAATCAAACATGAACCACTTCCCCTTCATGCTACCATGTTGACAGGCTTGATTTTCTGTGGAAAAACACAGTGAGTACTGCAGTCTTGTCATGTCCAGAAGATGCTGTTTGACTCTGATCCTCCCCGACCTCTGGCTTAAAATTCTTCCCTCTCCACTTTCATGATGCCTGCTGAACATTGCAGAGGTAAGAGGTGATACAGATGTCCCATTTGTGGCTCAACACTCAACAGACTATTCTTTGCAGTTTAACTAGTTACAAATGCCTGTGTTAATCACTGTCCACTTCACAAATCGACATCTCTGATGTGGTCTGAGAGCTGCAATAATCAAAGGGTATAAAAGTAAAAATTTAGAAAGCAGTTTGAGATATCCATTTACCAGAACAATAATAGGTTTGTCCTGTGAACTACCTAACCATGGGTTCTTGACACAATTTATACTAACATATGCTTCCTCCTACAAATGAAGTCTTAAATCCAACCAGCAAATCCATAATATATGTGCCATTTATTGTCCATGTGCTTATCCCGCCACACCAGTCATTGAATCTCACAGGGCTCACAGCTGGGTAAAACTGTTGATAACTACCCACTGCTACCATCAACACCCTGTGCCTTACATAGCACATTCCAGTAAGAGCAAGCAAGAGGAGATTCATGGTCAGTACCAAGATGATTTCTCCATGTTCCTTGGCCAATGAGTGGTATTCAGGAATGTTTATGGTCTTACCATCAAGTTCTGGTGGGCACAACCAACAGCAATGACAATAGCCTATGTGGTTTGAGGAAGGGAGGGGTAGTTTAAGATAACTCTTAGAAACAGTTTAAGGAGGGAGCATCCCACACTGGCACTGGACTTTTTATTTGGCAGCCCATGGCTTCTAAGAACATATTCCCTATGTAGCATAACGCCAATTCAAATTACATGAACACATGTATGTGTGCTTATAAAATAATAGGTTTCCATAAGTTTTTTTTGAACGATCTTTAGTATTGCTTATCCTCAGTACCACCGCCATCTCTAACCTACCCTCCTGCCCCTCTTCCCATCTGTCTCTTGATAACACCTGTGTTCTTCTAGGTCCCCTCCTCTAAAACACTTCTCCCTGCACCAATAGTCTTTCTAGCTTCTCCAGTCCTACAAATACTCCAAATTAAAGACATAAGTCCAAAAATTTCACAGTAAGATCCACATAGGTGTCTGCTTTTCTGGGTCTGCTACTTCACTTGGCAGAAAAGAAAAGTAGCACTTTATTCTAGACTTGTTGTGAGTTTCTTTACTGTCAGTACTGTGGTTTACTAGTATGACAGGCTTTGTGCCACCTTTATACATGAACATTTGAAACATATTTCTAAAACGTGCTTGAACTCGAGTTCACTCACACCACTTGCCAAACACAGCATTCTTATTTTCAGCCCCCACCCAGTAACACAACAAAACAGAAAATAAGATCCTCTAATAACAAAAGAAGTGGGTTTCTGTAGCTAGAGATGATAGTTTAGATGTACAGGGGACATATTCCTCTCAGAGGACCCAAATTTAAGTTCCATATGCAAATCAGGCACCTCACAAAGAACTGTAACTATTTCCAGACAATCTGATAACATCTTCTGAAAGACAGTACTCACATATGCACTGTACTTATCTGCACAAACCCACACAAAACACATACATAATTTAAACAAAACAAGATTACAGGTAATAAAAATATTTTTATTTTTCTTAAAACTGGTAGCAATTCTTATAGTAAGAAAAACACCACTGTCTTGGATAAAAATAAATACCCAGGTGCCTCAGTCTAACAAATAAACCAAAAATTTTAAATTTAACATTTCAGGTAATTGTCATTTAGATCTGTCATTTATTAATTGAAATTTTATGTAATTTCAACTTTTTTCCCTAAAAATAAAGTAGAAAAGGACTGTCTGGAGGGAATTAAAAAAAAAAAAGACAAGCACTGAGACCGTCAGCCAGTATTGGCAAAACATAGTAAAGGAAGAAATCCAAGGAAGGATGGGTGGGTGGGTGGGTGGGTGGTGGGCAAGAAAAGAAGAGCTGTATGTCATCGGTAAGCAGGATGCTGACTGTCCTGTAGGTGCTGCCTGTGTTCCTCTATTACACTGGCCGCTAGAGAAGACTGGATGGACAATGCAACCCTCCTACCAAACAGGCCTACTTTTTGTCTAGTCTTAGTGATAATCGGTCCACTAGAAAGCTAAACAGACGAAGCAAGAGAAGAGGAAAATGTTTCTAATTCCACACTAGTCACAGTATTACATCACTCCTATTTGTACTTAACTTTCAGAGACTCAATGTATCACTGATGAAGAACAACTGTTCTTCATTGGTTTATATCATTGCCATATCTGCCTTTTCCTGAAATTAAAATTATTGCCATGTATATGAGCTTAGATCACAGCAGAAATTAACAAATGTTCATTCTCTTAAAAGTATTTCTGATGCTAAAGGGTTGAACCTTGTCACTAAGTTAAATGCCTTTCTTATGTAAATTAATGCAATGCACTTGACTGATGGCTTTGTATTGAGGTACCTGAGTGCACATGACATGATTACACATGATACAGTTCATCACACTCACTTCACTAAGACAGCTATAGAACTAGTGGTGTTCCAAAATTTTCTACAAGGTTGATAATGTAAAATGTAAACTTAAAATGCCTTACACTTTTTTTTTTACAGCATGCTACAAATGAAAACTGATGAGAAAGTGGATCTGTCTGATGGGAACACAGCAAGCTGCCCATTGAGCCCCATTAAGATGTGCCTTAATCGTCCTATTGAATGGAATCTAACAGCAGCATCTCTAGCAAACTGTACAGTCCATAACCAAAATCTCAAAAATGAAGACAATTAGTCTGCAGTCCTTGCACTGGTCTTTATTTTCTATGTCAATATTCTTTCTCATGAAAACCAAGTGATACTAAAATATTTCTGGTCTTGTGATGTCTTTATATTAGGTCATTAGCATTAATCATTTTATTATAACTGTTTTTACATACATTAAACAAGACCATTGTGGGATTTTGCAACAAAAGCAGATTTTGATGTTCTCTTTTTATCGGTGAATTTTTTAATGCCCTCGGCTTAAATATGTAATTGCCCAGTTCTATTTCTGTGCAGTTTTCACATATAACAAATTCTGTAATTTAGAAAGCTAGTATTGTAAAGGTATGTGATAATGACCTAACCCATGAACAGTTGTGTAACAGGTGGATGCTAACTACCTCGAAGCAAACTGGGAAAGGCAAAGGTATCAGTTAGAAGTTTATCTCTTCTAAAGTTATATATGTATAGAAAAAAGATTAGCTTATCAAATAGCATGTTTTCATTCATTTAAAAAAAATGGGTTTCTGTAATTTAAACCTCTCATCTGTGGGCCATAAGAGCAATGGCACAATTGCATGTTTACTCTTGAGCAAACCTGTGCCTCAATGGTAAATAAGAACACTGGTTAAGTTCAAAATTTTCAATGAAAAAATAAAAGGTAACTGTTTTTATACCTGTAGATTTTATTGTATTTTAGCAGTTTGGTCCTAAGTTTACAGGGATATCCTGTAGAAGCAGGACAATATTCCTTAGTAATGCTAATGATGCTATGTACACCTGCAGCCACAGCTATTGTCTAAAATCAGAGTAGTAAAACTACTACTAATAGGTCAGTGCTTAAAGGCAGAGAAAAGCAAATTTTGGAAGTGTCTACGTGATCATTGCTTCTTTCCTCTTGGCTACTCTGCACATGTATGAATGAGATGATAGTTCATTCCTAGCGGCTTTCCCTTACACCACACTAATGTGCCATTTTAGCCCTGCTTACTTCCTATTCCCCACGAATTTAAGACAGGGATTTAACAAGAGCTATAACAATATATGAAGCACAGGAGAAGACATAAAGCCAAGAGATGAAGAACAAGTGTTTTTCATTGGTTTCTATCAATACCATATCTGCCTTTTCCTTTTGCTTAATAAGCATTTTTGCTTTGTCACTTTGACTCCTTTTCTGAGTTCTATAAAGCACATATTATGTATATAGAACAGCCTTTTGGTTCTAAAAGCCAGCAATATTACCTTTCACTCCATCTCAGAACATCTGTTAAAATAAATGGTCCCTGATAAATAAATTCAAAGAAGCAGAAGCACAATTAATAAAAATTTATGTTAGGACATTTTTATCCAAATGAAAGATGTTTCTTTGGGTATTGCAGAAATAAAAGAGGACTACTTTTATACAGTGTGAGTTTCAAAATATTTATGTTTCATAACAGTAACAATTTCAAAAGACAGTTGAAATAACAATGAAGAAACTGCTCATAATCAGTATATAGATGACTTCTTAGAAAGTTTATTTACCATTAGTATTGTTTATTTAAAGTGGAGTATATTTTGATGTGCCAAGACCTAATGTACCTTTCATGATTAATGTGTGTGTGGACCCCTCCCTAGTCTAGAATCATTCATAAACTGGTGTTCATATATGGAAGGATTTAAGAAGGGGAATTACACATTGAGGTAACATTATCAACAGGAATGACACGAGTCTCAAAGCCATTCTTTAATGTAAATAAGAAGTGTTTTGGTTCATTACACTGGTCCTCAGTGGTCATAAGCAACCTTCTGAGTAACTATATGTACTTCTGCCTTCAAGTGCCATTTGTTTGGTATCTGACATATCACCTACATTAGAGCTAATCTAAGCTTCTCAAATATAAGCTACTGGGCTAATTATAAATCTTTCCAAAACGTCATAGTTTCATAGGGTTCACCTAGAGACCCTATTTTAAAGCAGGTTTCTAGGCCCACCTAACACTTTGATATAAACTGATAGATCACACTAACAGATGCTGAAGGCATGTGGCATCATTCATGTTTCCAAAAACAGAGCAGTCATTTCTGATTTTACCAAAATAACTATTAAAGCAAAGATATAAGCACAACTTCAAAGGACTCCATCCTTATCAGCTCTCTTTACTTGGATCTTCATTAAACTCTGCAAGCTTGAGTTTACTTTTCTGTAGCGCAGCTGTTTTGGCTCGTCTGGGTAATCTCCTCTTCATTTCTGACGGTGGTTCATAATCACTAAACAAATGTTAACAATGCATTCATTTAGATATAAGCTTTAAAAATCAGAATATTTATAAATAAAACTTTTGGTTTCTGACATTCCATTATTATGTAATAGATAGCCTGAGTCTAATAACTAAGCTTAAAACTACAATTTCAAGCAATAACCAAAAAACAATGGCTGGATGGCTGTCCTGCCAAGTGAATCAGAAAACCTAACTAATCCGGTAGTTTATAATCTACTGGTAATACCTGGTGTCATACATACAGGGAAAGAAGCAAAGCACCAAGCAGTGCTTCAATTACAGTGAGGGCTGTAATTACAGAGACCATACAATCACCCTGAAGAAGGATTTAGAATTCAAGTAAAAAAAAAGTACAATGTTATCTTAATTTAGTACATTACTAAAACATTGTATAGTCCCCCACAAAAGAACTTTAACCAAGGCTTAATCCAAGGAAACATGCAGGGTCCAATACCAATGACTAAACAAATGCAATACAGCTACAAACTCTTCAAGCTCAACCATAGCCTGACAGTGACTGACAAAAAAAAAAAAAAAAAAAAAAAAAAAAAACAAAAAACCTGTTACCACAAAGCACTAATACATTAACATTACAAGCAGAATTGTTATTGAAAGAACGCAAATGTTATCTAAATCAAGATAAGAGTCACATATATAAGGTCATATAAACAGAATACATGGAAATATATTAAACTACTACTAAAGCCAATGCCAACTAATAAAAATATAAACCTCTTCATAATTCAAATGTTCTAGATAATTTTAGACTGTTTACCAAGATCACAGATAAATTATATTGTTTTTACTATCTTGTAATATACATTTCTCTCAGAAGAAAATCACAATATTCTATTTCTGAGCAAAATGAAACTGATTGGCATCTACTATGCCTTACAGAAATACATAACATACCTTTCAGAGTCAGTCCCAGCAGTCGGGCGTCTCCTGTTGGTCTTAGATGAAACTGGCGCTTTTCTACGTCCTTAAAGACAGTATAACTTATTGGCAAAATTTGTAATTGTTTCATGTTTTTAAATCTAGTTTCCGAGTCATCTAAATCTTTTACTTTCAGCACAACAATCTTTCTCAACACATTTCCTTATTCCTATCCACTCTGATGCTCACAATACATAGTGGAGGGCAACTACTAAGATGTATGTAAATCTCTTTGGATGAGCAGTACAAACATGCGGCAAAGAAGCTATTTTTAGGTCACCACATGTGGTGACAAAAACATCTCAGGCTGGGTGTATAAGCTCATCTGATAAAGTTCTGGCTTTCTTAAAGATAGAGTTTAAGTGCCAGAACCCAAATAACAGTGAGGTGTGGTGGCACAAGCTTGTAATCCCAGCACTGGGAAGGCAAAGACAAGCAGGGGGGCTCTGCCTAGATTCCCTAGGTGGCCACCTAGCTTGGAGAGCTTCAGAACAGTGAGAAACTCTTCTCAAATACAAGTAAACTGTGACTAAGGAGTTACATGAACACTTATGCACACATAAATGAATGATCACACATATATAAAAATTTTCTCTTACAGCAGAGGTAGAGTTAATATGGAAAAACTAACAAAATATTAATTACAAGGGCAAGCTCAATCAATGAACGGTTTCTAAATGGAACTGTATTTTTATTATATACATATTTATCTTTGAAGCACTACACTGCTTAGCTAGTCTGGCCTCAAACTGATGGACTCAAGCTATCCTCACACGGCCTCTGGAACAGCCGTTATTAACTAACGTTATCGTGCCTGGCTTCAAAAAAAATTTCAACAACAAGTTACAGTTTGCTTGTAAAATACTTAAATTTATACACAGAAAAATCAAATGTGTTCATAAATATAATTCAGTGTTTTAAAATAAATAAGAACCTTTATTCACCACGGTTTACTTGTTCTACTCTACAAGGATGAGAAGGACTAGGGACTCTGCTCAGTGGGTTTGCGTAGTGTGTACAAAGTCTGGTTTGCTCAACGAAGTAAAATGGAGCACGGTGATACAACACCTATATTCCCAGCTTATAATCAAGTTCAAGGTCAAAATATTGACCTTGAAGCTAGCCTAGGATATTTAAGAACCTATTCTGAAAAAAGAGACATAATAAATTTGGCCTGCAATGCCCTTCATTTATAAGGAATGAAGTATAGCATATATACATTAAGTTCAGACTATAAAAATGGAGTTTTCATACTTTATTCTGTCACTAAAGTAATCTGATCAAAATCAATTGTTCCTCTGACAATTTATTTGAAAACTGTATATCCTATTCATTGTTATATATTTCCCCTCATATTTTATTTATTTGCTTTCAATAATGTATTTATCCCCAAGAAAACATCCAAAAATATGGAAGTAATTTGAAACAATATGCAGTAATTGGTGTTTAAATAACTGGTTTGTTACGAAACAATGTTATGGCCAGATTCTATTCTAGAAAAGATTAAATATACTTAGAACAGAGCCATAAAACTATTTTCAATAATTAAAATCATATGTGGCTCATGGGTGGGACTATTAGTGTTCTTGATGGTAGGTCTGCCTGGATGTACTTTCTTATTCTTCTGTAATAAGCATGCATTGCTTTTGTAATAAGGAATTAATAAAACAATTTAAAAAGCCTTGAATTTCAGATGTTTTTCAAAATGGCCCCCTACTATTAAACATGTATTTATTCTAACAAATATTCTACTGTTGGATACCCCTTGGAAAACTGACTGGAGAAAAATGAAATTAGATTGGGGAAAGGAAGTAAAAAGAAATACAAAAATTCAGAAGAAGAAAAAAAATGTTCATTCACACAAAAAATACTAATATTTTTTAACACTACTACTAATACAGTTCTTACTTAACTTTGTTTTTCTTTCCTTTTTTAGTTGATACCAGGCTCTCTATATAACTCTGGCTGTCCAAGAATTCCTTTGTAGACCAGGCTGGCCTAAAAACTCATAGAGATCTGCCTGCTTCTGCCTCCCAAGTGCTGGGATTAAAGGTGTGTACTCCATGCCTAGCAATTTAACTTATCCCCAAAGAGCCCTTTATTGTATAATTTTTTTGTATATTTTTTATTCAAAAGCAATCCTTACAATCTTCAGAAAAATAATCGCCATCATCTGAAGGAAATAAAACAGTTCTGCATTCCCAAGACATTCAGAAATTATTATTCCTAAGAAAGAAAAGATGAGGAAACTTGCAAAGTTAGTATTTTCACTTGAAAACAACTGTACTTCAGGATGCAGTCAATGTACAAATTACCTCTGTTAGTTTTTCCTTGTGTAGATTTTGATGCTTTTGTTCCTTTCACATCCCTCACAGGAGTCATATATTCTTCTATACATGGAATCATACAAAAGTACAAATGGTTATAATGAATCATCATTTCAAAAGTGTGTCTACTACAAAGTAAAAGCTCCTGGCAGGACGGTTAGTAAGAAATGTACTCAAGTACATTGAGAGGTGGAATAAACACATGAGAAATAGCTTTTATCAAAAGGATTATTAAGAAAAGGTTTTTGTTTCTGAAATTCAAACTAAGTAAAAGTCTCAGTAAAATAAAAATACACTTGTATAGATACTCAGATCAGTATGTACTTACCATTTTCATTCTGAAGAACCACTGTAGTTGAGTTGGCATCCTGTGTTACCACACCTTGGTCAGATTCGTTACTTCCTTTTCCTAACCGAATCTTAATCTTCTCCACTGCTCTCAGACATGTCCTATCTGTTACTTGCTGGGCATTGGGGATGTGGGAAATAAAAAGTAAGTCATCTTTCAAAGTTATATGTCAGTATCAAGTTTGAAAACACTTTTAAATTACATGAAATTAATGAAGAAACTATATATTTCAAATGAATATACAGAATATATAACATATTACTTAATACACCCATCTAAATTCCACCTTGAGATATATAAACACAAACTACTCAAAGAGTATTAAAAATCTGCTTTACCTTCAGAATCTCATCCAATAGAAGTAGGAGATCTTTTGTAACACTGCTACTGAGTTCTACCGAACTCAAAGCTTTTGCATAAATCCGATTTTCTGGTAAGCATGGACTTGTTAAGATCTCGTTGCAAATTTTTATAGCCAAGTTGTCATGCACTGTGAAGTTCTAAAAAGTTTTAAAAAAAAAAAAAAAAAAAAAAAAGCTCTATTAAAAAATACTTCACAATACATACAGTTCTATATATCAAATAATATTTCTAGGTATCTTGCAAAGGTCTCATTTGCATAGTATCTAAACCTAAATTTAGAACTCTCTGCCTCCAAAAGAAGCTCCTTCCTTCCTTTATTACAAGGACCAGGTCTACCCCCTTTAGGATTGAAGTATCATCCGGTTGTTAATGATCCATGCTGATAAAAGTGGGTCCTTTCCAAACTTACAGCACCCCCTAAAGGTCAGTGCACACAGTGACTAGCCAGCCACTGCAGGGGTACCACGGCACAGCTCCCTTCAGGTTTCAGCAATTCAAAGAACATCTTAGGTCTGGAACTCTCTACAATCAACCGAAACTCTTATTTACATGCCAAATTCAATCCAGCCTATGCCCCAGCCTACTTTGCCTACTTTCCCAAGAATTCTATGAAATCTACTATTAAGACTGTAGACTTTTCTCAGATTTCACTATCTTGTTTGCCTCTCAAACTTTCTCCAAATCTCACCACTTCATCTCATATAACCATTAGTGACCATTAAACAAGTCTTCTTGGTAACTAAATCTCATCCTGTTAACCCTTTAATACTAAGTCAGTTAGGGCCAACTTCAGCCTTTGTATAATCATTTACATTTATTATCTTTATATGTCCATCTTTCCTTTCTACTCAAACCACTTCTCAAATCCCAACCAGACCCAAGTAAATTTTTAAAATTCAAATGAGTTTTAAAACTAGTAACACAGCCAAGTCTGATGGCACACGGCTATAACCCTATCTACTTGGGAGCCAAGTCTGATGGCACACAGCTATAACCCTATCTACTTGGGAGGCAGAAGTAGTAAAGCTGCAAATTCGAGGCCTGCCTGAGCATCCTGGCTCACAATAAGTTAAAAGAGGGCTGGAGATAGAGTTCAGCAGTAAAACATAGTTGTCTAGCACCTGTAAGACTTAATACCAATATCATCTTCCTAATAACATATGTGACAAAAGCAGAACAGTCACTAAATAGTAAATAAAGATGCAAACAGATCAAAACTGTCCACTTGCAGTTGCAGTTGGTATCTGAACTCATTAGCACATCAAATTTCTAAGTGTTCAAACAAATGTCATTAAGGAATTGTAAAAGCCAGTTCAATTATAATTTATAGATGAGTTTCTAGTTCACTTATGTGCTTCACTTAAGACAAAACAAACAAAAAATAGAGATAAACATCTTTAAATTGTCCTCCCTCCTCAGCATTAACAGCATAACAAGCAAGCCAACATTTGCAGGTGTATAACAGAGGTCATTACTTGCTAAGTGGAAAAAATGGTAATGAAATGATGAAGTTTTAGTAACTTGTAGATTGCAAACATTTGCAATGATCACTTCTAATTTTATGATTTCTCCACATTTACCCATAGACATCCTTCCCCGCCTCCCATAACTGTTTTATATGCAAGAAAAACAAAGGGCTCAAAATATAAATGTGAATTTAAGTATTTTATAAATAAAATATAAAATATCATGATTTCCAAAAGCCCAGAAGGACTCTTTAATCAGCAACAGCAATCTTCATGCAGTTTCCATTTGCTGCCACAGGCTACCATACACACCTGATAATCCTGACAATTCTTTGCCTGAGGATTTAATCCACTTGGTCTTGTCAGATCAACAAGCAATTCAGCAACATTTGTGATATCTACTTCAGCTAAAGGGGATGACACTGGGGCATTGGCCAGTGTTTGCACAGTTGGGATGAAGGCTTCTTCAAAGTGCTCCTGATTAGACCTATTGAAAACAATCAGAACTTTGAGTACAAGGCCAAGGACATCTGCCCTGCAGAAGAGTTCAGATCCCACTAACATTAAGTTGCCATTTTCAGCTTAAACTGCTGAATGAAATAATTTGACCAAAAAAACTACTCCAATTCAAGCAGGTTGGCAAAACATTTGAGAGAAAAGTTTTAATTCTAAAATATGCACAAAATGTCTCTATTGACGAGGTGTATTTCTTTGTATACCTTATATATGCAGTAAAGTTAAAAAAAATCTGGGTATATAAAATGTCGTTACATTCTTATCATTCATCGACAGAAAAGTGTATCAAGAACAAAATGGCATAGACATAACTCAGATGGGGAAGAGCTGAACCTGATTTTAAATAAGATATTATCAGTGACTCACTACCTGCTTGCATAAGCAAACACAGGGAAAAACACTCCTAGGCAATGTCGAAGTTGAAAATCCTCTTCAGTCACAGGATTATACCATAGCAAAATAAGACGAGAAAGAATCCTGCTGCTGACCAAAAGCCCAGAGAACATCAGCTTGGCTAGTCCTTCTGCAGCTCCTGTCCTGAGTTCAGATTCCTAGCAAAAATGACATTCATTAGAAAGTTTTTATCTCTAGTTTCCTTTTAAGGTTATGTGATATTTTAAAATAACTATCCTAAAACCATTAATTTGACTATGCATGTGATAAAAGTGAGATCTCTGCAGATTTATTTGAAGCTAGACTTGACTAAACAGTAAGTTCTAAATCAACCTGGGCTACAGAATGTCACTGTCTCAGAAATCAGAACTAAAATAAAATATTCATAGTATTACAATGAATAGTGCTAAGGGAAGTTCTACAGTAATATCTCCATTTTAAAAAAATCAAATCAATAACCTACATTATACCTTAACGACAAGAAAAGAGCAGTTAATCTGACTAAAAGGGAAACAAACTTCAGAATTTAGGTAAACAATAGAAAATATGGTTAAAGAAAAGAAGATATCACAGGAAAACCAGGATGACAATCATTTGTGAAAGTAATTGAAAACTTTTCTATCAAAATAGTAACAAACCAAATTCATCAACACAGTGAAAGTACTATGATCATAAATGAGCATGATCACCACTGATGGTGCATATGAAAATCAAGTAATGTTTCAACATATCAGAATAAATTCCCTCATGATCATATTGACTGAAGCATAAAGAACATTAGACAAAATTAAACATCTTTTTATTAAGACAAAAATGCAAAATAGCCAGGGATATTCACTGTCAAGAAAACAATACAGCAGCCAACAGACTGGGAAAAGATTTTTATCAATCCCACATCTGATAGAGGTCTAATATCCAATATATACAAAGAACTCAAGAAGTTAGACTCCAGACTCAAACAATCCTATTTAAAAAATGAGGTACAGAGCTAAACAAAACGTTCTCAATTGAGGAATATCGAATGGCTGAGAAGCATCTAAGGAAGTGCTCGACATCATTAGTCATCAGGGAAATGCAAATCAAAACAACCCTGAGATTCTACCTCACACCAGTCAGAATGGCTAAGATCAAAAACTCAGATGACAGCAGATGTTGGCAAGGCTGTGGAGAAAGGAACACTTCTCCACTGTTGGTGGGGTTGTAAACTGATACAACCACTCTGGAAATCAGTCTGGCGATTCCTCAGAAAATTGGACATAGTACTACCTGAAGATCCAGCTATTCCACTTCTGGGCATATACCCCAGAGACACTCCAATATACAACAAAGATGCTCCAACATACAACAAGGACACATGCACCACAATGTTCATAGCAACCTTATTTATAATAGCCAGAAGCTGAAAAGAACCCAGATGTCCTTCAGTAGATAAATTGATACAAAAAAATTGTGGTTCAAAAAAATTGTGGTTTATTTACACAATGGAGTACTACTCAGCTATCAGAAACAATGACTTGATGAAATTCCTAGGAAAATGGATGTATCCAGAAAGTATCATCCTGAGTGAGGTAACCCAATCACAAAAGAACAGATATAATATGCAGTCACTGATAATTGGATACTAGCCCCAGAAAGCTCTGAATACCCCAGAAACAAGTCACAGATCACATGAAGCTCAAAAAAAAAAAAAAAAAAAAAAAAAAAGACCAAAAAGTGGAAGCCTCAGTCCATAGGGAATTAAAAAAAACCACCAACAACAAATGTATAGCGCCGACTCAGAGTGGGGTACACCTAGACCTTAAATCACTAATAACTCAAGAGCTAAGAAGATAGCCTTGTGGCAATTTTTGGTATTTAAAAAATCATTATGTCTAATCTATATACACCAAGAAAACTTTGACTATTTCCATGTTACGTTTTGTTTTACATGTACTTTATGCTTATGATAACTAGTAATATTTCAATGCATACTATCAAACCTTTTAAAAAATCAAGTACTGTTAAAAAATGTTCATATAGTTTTATGCCAAAATGCTTTTAAAATGTATCTCTTTTTAAAATAAAGCTGTAAGAAAAAAAACCAAAAAAACAAAACAAACAAAAAAAGAATAAAAAGTAATCCTCTCAAAATGATAAATGGTATTTATTAAAAACCCTGTAACTAATACCACATTTATTAACAAAATTCACAACTTTTCCCCTGAACTCACAAATATGACAAAGACATCTGCTTTAAACACTTAACGGCTGATGTTCAACACTATTCTAAATGAAGAAAAACAATTAAATAAGAAATAAAAGACAAGAAATTAATACTGTACCTATTCAGAAATGACATGATTTTACACAGAGAAAAATCCAAAAATTCGCTTTCTAAAATTACTTGTTAATAAGCCAATTCAACAAAGTTATAAAGTTAAACACAAACACACACACACACACACACACACACACACATATACAAATCTCAGCTGAATTTCTATACTACAGCAGTGAACAATCCAAAAAGAAAATTAAGAAAAAATAAATTAAATACTTGTTTTAAATAATAAATATATTTAAAAAAGAAAAACTATGGCATTTGCAATACAACTTGTTCTAATTTCATTTCTGTTACTGTAATAAAAACACTGACAAAAACTTTCAGTTCTTTGAACATTAATTTGATAATGAAAATTATAGCAGATGTGAAATTTAAATTTTAAATTAAGATTTTTTTTAAAACAAAATAAAATTGTGTCCAAAGTAAACAAGTAGAAATTAAAGCAAAGAACATAAACACATGCTGCAAATGCTTCTCAACTGTAGAACTGGATGATCTCTTACCTCACTGTCTAAGAAGTCAGAGAGAAGTTTCAGAACATTCTTAGCTGTGGCAGTCTCTTCAGCATCATTTTCTTCTTGTTTATCATTACTGTTAATTTCTGCACCTTCACACTGAATGGCCTTAGCTTTCTGAGTTTTAAATGGCTCAATTCCAAACATCATCAATTGGTCAATGATTGCCTTTAAAGCACTTATTTTTATTGTGACATCATCAATTTGTAAAACCTACAATTAGATATGACCCACACACACAGTAATTTCAGTAAAACAACTTAATTCTATAACCTACACAAAATCTTTTTTAGTTAAATCTCAATGAGTGTTAAATGTGAACATTTTTCAGAATTATAATTAAAGTTTTAATTTTAAAAAATAAGTATTTTTATTTCATAACATCTGGAGCTTTAGTCCTTACTTAATTTTTGCAGTGGTAAAACGTTTTAGAGTGTCTAATTGGATTATTTGGTCCATTCATTATAAAAAAAAAGAAAAAAAAGAAAAAAAAAGAAATCCAACTATAATAAAGCTTTATCATTTTCCTAAGATCCAGAAAAACTACACTGTCATATAGAAAAAAATTTTGCCTGCCTATCAAAACTTAATACAGTACATTCTAATCAATTTAAACCTTTGTTACAATGGCAATACTGTTACATTTCTTTGAAGAAAAAAATTTTTCATCACTTAGAAAATTCAGATTTCATTAATAGTGAATTCAGTTACCAAGTAAACTCTTTTTTAAGCAGTTTAGGGAGCTAGAGAAATGACCTGGTTGGTAAAGTGCCTGTCACACATTAGCGTGAGGACCTCACTTCAGATAACCAGCAACCACAGAGGAAGCTAGGTGCACAGTAACACACAATGATAACCCTAGCACTGGGGGCACAGAGACAAGG
The DNA here is from genome assembly GCF_963924665.1 of Micromys minutus. NCBI lineage: Eukaryota > Metazoa > Chordata > Mammalia > Rodentia > Muridae > Micromys > Micromys minutus. The sequence continues at coordinate 16,072,907 of NC_137969.1, forward strand.
GATCCCTGGAATTCATTAGCCAACCAACCTAACAAAATCAAGGTGGTCCTGGTTCAGTGAGAGATCCTTGTCAGTCAGAAGAGAGACTGAGGAAAATAGCCAACAAAGATCTCTGTACATGCACACAAATGGTTCATGTCTATCTTAAGTTAAAAACTGCACAGCAAATTCCAAAACTATGGGGGCAGAGTGAATCTATTATAAAAGATTAACTAATTATTACAATGTAACTTGGCCTTTAAAATAAACAAAAATCACTTATATGTTGGTCAAATTATTTTAATTATAAAAATGATTTATTTTCAAAACTTTGGAGAAAATATCAAGAACATATCCATTCCATGTTGAGAATGAGCCCTGTAAATCTGACAAAACCAAATTCTCTTAGTATGTCGTTTTGATGGCTCTAGAAACTCCAAACTTGCCGTTAGCTCAACATCAACAATTCCTCAACACTCTCCCTGACCTTTACATGCAGCAGCAGCCGCCAATAGTCAATCCTAACAATCTAACAATCCTAACAATCTTCTGCCTTTCTAACGGACCTTTAGACATTATATCAGTTCTTATTACTAATAGTTTAACAACTTTTCTTATCCAAAAATAGACTAACCTTCAAATGAAGCCTTGAGAATACTTATTTAAAAAAAAAAAAAAAAGGTTATAGAGCTGGGCATGGTGGCACACACCTTTGATACCAGCACACTGAGGACAGAGGCAGGTATGTCTCTAAGTTCAAGGCCAGCCTAGTCTATAAAGCAAGGTCCAGGATAGCCAAGGCTACAGAGAAAAACCTTGTCTCTAAATAAATAAATTTTTAAAAAGCTGTTATAAAGATTGCAAGATTGAATCTGGTTAGCAGTTATCTTCTTTTGATCATAGACCCTGTTGTATAGCTTTTGAAAAAAAAACTAGACAATAAATTAAAAAATTGTTTAAATTAAAATCACCTCAGAATTGTATACAAAATACAGGCAAACTTCAGGTTTTCTGCCATTGAATCTGCTAACATTCAAATACTTTTAACTTAAAAAAAAAGCCAGATCCAACAATTGTATTAACTGACTTAAGTTATTAGACTTTCATATCCCAAGATAACAGTATTTATATCTAGGTATATAAGTGTGGCAGGGCTATGCACAAGAAAGAAAAGTGAAGGTTTGGGAAAACACAAAGACACATGAAAGGAGGCTGTAAGAGGAAAAAGGGAATGCGGTGGGTACACTGGGGACAAGAATAAAAACAAAACAGTTTCTTCCCTGAATTATTCTGTATTTTTACAGTGTAAGTCCTTGGAGCACAAGGAGATCCCGCAGGCTTTGTTCGGTTAGACTACTTTGCTTACTTCCCTAGCCACATGCCCTTTTGTTCATCAAACAGGCCAAGGAAAGTCCTAACTCCTCAAGTCCTAACACAAGTTCAGTCCACGTGAGCATCTATGTCAGGCAGCTGACCTGTAACCACAACAGAGGTGGTCCAGTGACCTCTTTGGGCCTCCATGAGTACCTAAACAAACATGGCATACACACACACACACACACACACACACACACAGAGCATACCTAAGAAAATAAAGACAGTATTCTTTCTAGCACTTATGAGGATTACTCCTTTACCTTTCCTGAGTCTGAGTCAAAGTGCAACTCAGGCCACTCAGCCTCACCTGGGAGTGCCTAGGACTGCTGCTGTGCTCGGCCTATGCATGCCTGCCACATACATGCTGTTCTGTTTCCCCTTCAGGACAAGAAGCTCCAACAGCACAAACTCAGGCTGGTTCTCCTCATCATTTACCTGCTATATTTATCCTAAGCCAATAACAGTGATAGCACATAGTATGCACTCATAAAAGCTACTTGATATCTTAAATTGTTACTTCATTTCTTTTTGATGAAGACATCTTTATAAACTATAAAGATAAAAATTGAAACCCTATAGATTATCCACAATCATCAATTAAGCATCTGAACACACCTAGATTTTTAAGATATCACCAGATACAGAGCATTTCAAGAAATAGATAGTCATAATTCCTACCTGTAATAACAACATAAAGTGTTTACTTGCAAAATCCCAATTCTGTAGTCCACAGCATCCCAAGCACAAAACAGCCAAGTTTCTTACTATAGGATGAACACTTACTATTCCAGGAAGAATCTACAACAAATAAAAAATTAAGATAATTTTAACCAAGGCAAGAAATTTACAGTGCCATATTATATTAAAATCATGGTCAAAATGATGATTTCCATATGATTTTGTAAGGGCATTTCATTTCCACACTGATTATTAACCAAGTTTCACCAGTTTAAAAAAAAAAAAAAAAAAAAAGGAAGAAAGAAAAAAAGAAAAGACGCAAGTATAAAGTTGACAAAAGAGAACAATTTTCCTTCCTATCAATATGTGACACTCCCTATCTGCTAAAACTGATTCAAGGATTCTCAGTGCTAACAGGAGGAGACAAAACTCCTTTAATGTAATGTGCAGTACTACCTCCAGTCTCACTGCAGACCACGCTTCACCTTGTTTTTAGCATTGCTCAACTATTCAGATTTTGCTGCCTAGTTTATTTTTATACTCAAAATATTGCTATAGACTGTAAATAAGAAAAATTAGTAGTGGGATAAATTTATATTCTCCCATCTTTAAAACTACTATTTAGAGATGGGAGAATATAAATCCTAAAACTGCATATATCAATGTAAGTTTTAACAGTTACACATTGTTTTTGTAACTACTTTTGTATGTCTTCTTCCCTCTTTTTCACATAGTATCTTTTAAATGTCATAGCAGGCTCATTTTCCGAATAGGTCAAACCTGCAATGATTAAGCAAACTCATGAGCATATAACCAGTATCCACAGCCTAAGTAACGATATTTACTTTAATTACATCACTTTTCCCACTTCCCTTTGCTCCCTTCAACCCTTTCATGTGCCCTCCCTCCCATCACATGACTCTCTTACCCCCACTAGAGGCCTCTATTTTGTTATATTACACACATATAAGTGCATAATATATATAGTATCTATTTTTTTAGCAATGTCGCCCTCACTTAAGCAGAAGATCCAGGAAGGCTATCTGTAGTTTTGCATTTTATTTACACTATATATTTCAAGCATTTCTTAGATAATATGCATTCAATAAACATATGCTATGAATAGCTTATGTTTTATTTAAAAGTTACTTTATAAAAATGTATTATTTCAAGTATTCCTCATACTATGAAGTAGTCACTATTGATATATATAGTACAGTATTTATCTGATGTTTAAAGTGGTTTTCTTTTAATTATTGATTTTTAAGTTATTAATTAACAATGAACATTATTATAGTAAGGTAGAAGAATATAAGGTCTCAAAGGCCAGTAGTGTACCAAAGATTCAATGATCCCATTCATGGTTGCACCGATTCCATTTGAAATGGACATCTGTTTCAACAGTTCATAACACAGAGTAAGACACTTCTGTAATGTTTCCACATCGTTCTACAATAAAGAACAAAATATCCATCATTAGCAAAAATATCTTTTGCCCATCCCTTAAACAATTGTTCTATTGAAACTTTTTTTTAACTAGACACATGAATAAAACTAACATGTTAGACTTTTCATTGTTGTGAGATACTAACTAAGAAAACAGTTGGGAGGTGTCTTAAAGTTTTAGTGCTGTGAACAGACACCATGGTTAAGGCAAGTCTTATAAAGACATTTAACTGGGGCTGGCTTACATATGTAAGACATTTTTTTCTTAACAACAGAAAGTCTACAGACCTCCCTCAAAAAGGGAAAGATAGATGTAATTTTTTTAAACCATTCAAGAAAAATAAATTAACACTTCCAAGTAAGCCACTAGAAAACTAGTTTCCCCAAGAAGGAAGAAACTATTCAAATCCCAGGGATAAAAATTAAATGTATTTTTTCAAAGTCCAAAATTGCCTGGCCTGGTGTGGTGGCATACCCCTTTATCCAAGCACCAGGAAGGCAGAGGCACAGACAAGTAGGTAGCTGTTACTTTGTGGCCAAGTTGGTCTACATAATGAGTTCCAGACCAGCAAAAGCTAAATAGTGAAACTGGCTCACACACCACAGACTAGAAATATAAAACAAGTTTTAAGAGTAAAGTTTATTTTTTTCACTTTTATTCATGGTATTGTCACAACTCCCTCCAAAGTAAATAAATTCTGGCAATTTAATGAATCAACAAAAATAAAGTTTGTTAAGAATAGTTAAAATTTAGTATGAAAATTGACATATACCTTTTCTGTGTGGACTTCTTTAATTTCAAGTTGCTCTGTCTCTTTTAACAGGTTTATTCTGGCATCTTCCAATGTTTTTATTTCTTGTTTTAATTTTGATGCCTGATCAAAATCTTGTACAGTAATGCAATTTTCCAAAGCTTCTTTAGCCTCAATAATTTTAACTTTTATTCCAGCCATCTAAAATAAGAAAGAAATTGGTCATCTTCACAAAATAAAAATACAAAAATTTGTCACAATATCTCAAAGTCTCAGGATTTAAGCAATCAAACTTTAAGACTTCACTTTCCTGAAACAGATCAGAAAACTTGTTATAATCTGGTAACAATCTGTACGCCCTTATAGTATAATACCTACTGACTTGGTTTATGAGAACACTTCAAAACAGTACAGCAAGAGGAAACAACGACACTACTAAAGCACCTCTTTCATTCAGAAGAGACTTACTTACCTTGAGTTCTTTCTTTCTTGTATCAGATGGATCAACATGAACAGTAACAATGGGTGCTCGAATCTCTGAGATAATCTCTGTGACCTGATAAAAGGAATAATTCAAAGTATAAACTGTAATCTATGCTTTATGTATGCAAATGGGAACTGCTACACCAAATTCTAAACAATAATAGAGACATACATATAACACTATAGGTTGACCTACATTGCTAACCTGGCTGGATTTGGAATCACTCAGGAAACACACCTTTTGACATGCCAGTGAGAGGGTTTTCTAAGAGGTTTAACTGAGGGAAGACTAAATTTGGGCATGCCACCCCACAAATTGCAGTACTATGCTGAGTAAAAAGGCAAAAAGAAAAAAAGTCTGGGCACTAAATTCATCTCTCTGGTCCTTGCGAACAAAATGTGAGTGACAAATTACCTCATGTTCCTGTCTCAAGTAGAACTTTTCTCAATATCACACCTTTGCCACCATGATAGACTGTTCCCTGGTGCCAAAAACAAACCCTCCCTCCCTCTTTTTCTTTCCTTTCCCCACTTCCTCCCTAAGTTGCTTCTTGTCAGTTGTACTAGTTACTTTTTCTCATTGCTGTGGAAAAACAATTAAATCATTCATTTTGGCTCACAGTTTGGAATTAGCAATCCACCATAGAGAAGATGGAGTGGCCAAAGGAACAAGATGTACCTAGTCATAGTGCACCACAGTCTAAAATAAAGTAAAGGAAGGACGGAAGGAAGGAAGGAAGGAAGGAAGGAAGGAAGGAAGGAAGGAAGGAAGGAAGGAAGGAAGGAAAAAAAGAGCACATTAATACTCAGTTTACTTTCTCCTTTGTAAGCTCAGAACCTAGCCCATAAAATGGGCCACTCACACCTCACCCAATCTAGAATCTCTCACAGACATACCCAGGTTTGTCCTCGAATTTATTCTCGCTCTTGTCAAGTTGACAATAGTAATTATTTATTTTGACTAAAAGGTAACAATTTTTAAATTGCAAAGATACAAAAGACAAATTATCCCTAGTGCAGTAAAAATAAAATATTGTACCTTAAGATCACTCTCTATAGCTAAAATTTTCTGCCTAAAATTCTTAACTCCTTCCTTAGTTCTGTAAAAAAAAGCATAACAAATATGTAAGTAATTATAAGCAATGATAAAATGACCTTCCTTTCAGAGTTGCTTGTTCACTGTTTCAGAATGACTGCTCCCCACCTGAGAATAACTAAGCAAACCTCTTGTTCCTTCCTCCACCTGCTGTGCAGACTCAAGAACATGACAGGCTAAGAAGCATGCTAAGAAAGACATTTTAAACTGCGTGCAAGAAAGATCTTTTTCATTAACTATAGTAATACACTAAAGAGGAGGGTGCTGAAGAGAAATTAATACTCCTAATATCACTAACCAAACTTATCTTCACAAAAAGAAAAGCACTTACAATCTGTATCCTTTTATTATCATCTGTGATGATGTGGAGGAGTCTCTGAACAATAAAAGAAACTAAGGATATTGGGGTTGTAGGCAGAATAAGAATCTCTTGCAAAATAGCCAGCAGTCGTTTCCTGTAATCAAAATGGTCTATTTTAATTTAACTATCATTACGACAAAATGTATTACATATATTTTTTTAAACCTTTTTTCCTTATTTTCTGTGTGTGTTTATGAGAGTGAGCACACTCATGCCTTGACCTGAATGTGGAGATCAGAGAAGAAATTACAGAATTTTAGTTTTCTCCTTCTACCCTGGGATCATAAGGATCAAATGAAAGTCATCAGTTTGGCAGCAAGCACCTTTACCCAATGAACCATCTTGCCATCTGAAAATACATTTTTTTCTAACATTTCCCTTTCTTTGTCTTAGTTTTTTACTTCTGTTTGTAAGTATAGATATAAATTCTATACATACAGACTTTAGGTTAAAAAATTCTCATATTCTGCAAATTTATTTATAAATACACATAAAAATTATAAATATAGTTCTATATCATGATCTTTTAAAAGAAATTAAGCCAAAAAACTGAAATTATTTATTCTGAAGTAATTATACTAGAATTATATACATAAATGCCCATATATATACATACATATCCCATCATGTGGCACATATGATGTTTCTGTAAACATTAGACCATGAATCTGATGGAGGTCCTGGAAAATCATTATAGAGGTAGAATTATGTAATGATATAATAAATAGCCCTGGTAATGCTGTACTTCAGTACATTTTTCTGGTAATGCTGGTATAAACAAACATATATTGCCATATGTATACAAGTATAGTACAAACAAACAAGTATATACAGTTTTGGAGAACTAAGATAGTTACAATTAATCATCTCATAACAAAACTGTCCTTAAATATAAGAAATTAGCCAGATGGGGAGAATAATGCCACCCTCTAGATAAACTGTAACTGTTATACTCATGAACGCACAGTAAGTCTGGTTAACTGCGTAAGAGCTGCCTGTCAGCATTAAAGCATGGATGGGGTAGGGACCCCAGTTGAGAAGGTGTTGGCAGTTAATAGCTACCAGAGGAGAATCATTTTTCTTCTGGGATGTCTAGGCTCTGGTGGAAGGCCACATACCCAGGCACATTCAGACAATTGTAATTGGACTCAAGTCATTTTTAAAAAGTGTGGGGGAGCTTAAGGTAGAAGGAACATGCTGAGCATCAAAGGAGTTGGAAGAGCCTTAAGGTAGATATGTTCAAGATATATAATATATATGTATAAAATTATCAAATAAAAATGATTGTTTAAAAAAACCTAATTAATCAAAGGATATAATATCACCTTCATTGTTGGTATTTACACTAAAACTAAAATCAAAATCATTATCTTTTAAAAATTAAACCAAAGTAGATCCCTAAATATATGAAACTAAAGAAAATTAGATCAAATGTTAACATTTAGACATACCTTCCCCCTTCTTCACTAGTATCCAAAGACTGTATATTTAGAATTAATTGTTGACCTATGAATTCTCTTGTCATCAAATTTCCAATGTAGGTAAAATCACTTTTCTGTTCTTCATTAACTACTGGGAAGCCCTTGATGAAACTAAAGCAATTAATAAAGTTGGTGTCAATCAGTGGAAGAGCATGTACAGAGCACATATGAGGAACTACAAAATAATACAATACCATACATAACACATGATTTTACATAAAGTTCAAAACTTTTAAAAACCAGAAAACAGTACACATATAATATGCTATATTTTCAAAACAGAAACCTACATATGCATTTAAAACAATGGACATCCCTAATTATTTAGCTGATTAACTCTACAATGATTGATGGGACTAGGGACTAGGGAAGCAAAAATTAAATTTACCTCTACATTTGAATTCTGACAATTTATATTTTTTAATAAAATTTTACAATGAAGTAGAAATTATACTGTCTTAGTTGAGCTTCTATTGTGATAAACACCATGACCAAAAGAAACCTGGGAAGGGAATGGCTTACTTTATGTTTCATATCACAGTCCATCACTGAAGGAAATCAGCCAGGGCAGGAATTTGGAGGCAGGAGCTGACACAGAGGCTATAGAAGAATGTGGCTTTACTTGCTTGCTCCCCAAGGCTTGCTCAGCCTGATCTCCTATTGAACCCAACATCACGGGACAAAGGATAGTATCACCCACGGTGAACTGGGCTCACCCAAATCTAACATCAATCAAGAAAACGGGCTTGCCCACAGGACAGTCTACTGGGGGCATTCTCCAGCTAACGTTCTCTCTTCCAAAAAGACTCCAGTTGGGGTTAAATTCACATATAATTGGCTAGCATGTATATCAAGACAGGTAATTTTAAAAACATAAAACTTTTAAAGTTATACAGGTTCTTTTATTTCATTTTTAGTATGTTACTAATTTAAAAGTACCTATACTATAATAAAACTGGCCATACATATATACCCTTGATGATATGATTCTGAAACTAGTTGTGATGGTGTGTACATACATGCTTGGCTCAGGGAATGGCACTATTAAAAGACATGCCCCTGTCAGAGTAGGTGTGGCCTTGTTGGAGGAGGTGTGTTACTGTGGGCGTGGGCTTTAAGACCCTCACCCTAGGTGCCTGGAAGCTAGTATTCTGCTAGCAGCCTTCAGATGAAGATGTAGAACTCTCAGGATGCTGCCATGCTCCTGTTTTGAGGGTAATAGACTGAACCTGTAAGCCAGTCCCAAACAAATGTTGTCCTTATAAGAGTTGCCTTGGTCGTGGTGTCTCTTCCTAGCAGTAAAACCCTAACTATGATGATGTCTATGCACCAAATCCAATCACCATGATACCTGTTTTGCATAGCTTGCAAATAAAGAATAAAACTTTGTTATATATGAATATTAGATAAAACCCAAGGAAAAAAATGAAATTTTATCAGGGAAAGGTTGTACTAATCAGCTGCTAATATTGAGTCACTGTGACAGGGATAGTAAGGCCCTAACTATACACTTTCAGTAACAGAAACCACGCAACAGATTCTTCAAAACATTCAATAAACATACCATTCATACCTACTTAATACAAAAATTGTTTCTAAATTGTTTCCTCTGATGACTTTGAATAAAAAGACTATAAAATTGGTAAATAAAGCAAATAAAGCAACATAAGTACAGTTCAAACCAAAAGGAAAACTTTACCTCAGTAAGTACTCTGCATATACTGCAGGCTCTGGCAAAATCTGCTCTAAAAGTTCTTCACCCTCATCTCCCTTAGATTTCAAATATTCACAAAGGGTACACCAGTACAAAGCAATTTCAGGAGTTAATGTTTCCACTGGAATCAACTTCCTTCATGTGCAAGAGAATAAGAGAAACAGAACAAGAATGGACATAAGAGGAAGATTTCTTACAATTATTGAGCCTTTTAATTACTAAGTCATTAATTCACCCACCCAAAAAGAATGAGAAGAAAATGAAAAAAGTTAGATTGAAAAGAGGCAGAAGAGAAAGCTTCAAATGAGTTAATATGGCAAGAATGTATATTTGGGGTGCTTTTCAGTGGCTGTAATGCAAAAATCAAAGTTGCAAAATTAAAGGGCACAACTTGACAAAAGTACTGATTCCTTGTACCAGAAGAAAGGCACTCATTAAAGAGAAGAGGGACAGATAAAAGGTACTGAGGAAACCTGAAAATACAGAGAAGAAAAACGCATTTTAAGTGAATAGGTTCAATTTAAATACTCCATACAATTTAAATAATGAAGTCTTTATATACCTGCCATCATCAATTTTACAAATTCCCACCAGCTCACTGAGAGGAGTCACTGAGAATAAGGAATGGAGAACAGAGACTGCTACATCAGAAGAATTTTCCACATCTAAGCGATGAAGCAACTCTAGAATATTTCCTTTAGTGAAACTCAACCAGCCTTGGAGAAGGTGCTTCTGCACTTCTTGCTTCACAGCATCTGGTGAGTCATTTAAATAGTTAGACAATTCACATTCCAGACCTTTGTTCCTGTATTATCACCATCTTAACTTTCCAAAATCATTGTTAACATTGAATTTACAATCCAAATAGAAATTATACATAGAACAAAGCAGACTTCAGTATTACTAAAGCCATGATAATGCTTATTTCAAAATGCAAATGGAGCTCAGCATTTAAAAACCAAACTCCTATAACGCCTAAGGAAAAATGTCTTTATATTTTCTCCCACTGAACATCATGCATAGATTATGTGAGATCTATCATTTCAACTGTTGATTGACTCCAACTATTACATGAATTCTATATGCAGTACTGAATCACAGAACACATTTATGTTAAGTTATAAAAAAGCAGGACAGTAATGTTTAAGAAAAATGAGGTAAAAAGATTCTGTCAGACTTTTACAGAAGTAACTGCATAAGATTTAGAATAGTGGTCACCTCTGTCCTGGCTGGTTTTGTGTCAACTTGATACAAGCTGGAGTTATCACAGAGAAAGGAGCCTCAGTTGGGGAAATGCCTCCATGAGATCCAGCTGTGAGGCATTTCTCAACTAGTGATCAAGTGGGGAGGGCCCAGCCCATTGTGGGTGGTGCCATCCCTGGGCTGGTAGACCTGGGTTCTATAAGAAAGCAGGCAGAGCAAGCCAGGGGAAGCAAGCCAGTAAGTAACATCCCTCCATGGCCTCTGCATCAGCTCCTGCTTCCTGACCTGCTTGAGTTCCAGTCCTGACTTTCTTTGGTGATGAACAGAAATGTGGAAGTGAAGGCTGAATAAACCCTTTCCTCCCCAACTTGCTTCTTGGTCATGATGTTTTGTGCAGGAACAGAAACCCTGACTAACACACCCTCCCAAAAGCACAGAAGTCTGAAAGAAATGCCTTGCTCCTTCAAACAATCAATGTCTTTAACCCCAAAATATTTCAACTTATTTATGAAAATGATGGTTTTATTAAACTCAAATCTCATTTCAAAATCCAGTGTTTACAAAGATGTGTATCTTACCTGATCTGTCATTAAGACCTTGCTGAAGAAGCAGTACTCTCTGAGCAATGGACATAGCTCTCATATGAACTTTTTCAGCTAACACCTTAAAGAGGTAAAAGATGGCATTAATTTCAATAAACTTTAGAGATGTATTAGTTATGGATACTGCATTCTTCTGTAAATTAACCCAATTTTTATATTGTTTTTTAATATGCTTAATGTAAGAATACTCTAAGTTACCTATACTCTTCAAAAGTCCTAATTGGAAAAAGAAAATCCCTTTTACCAAGTTTTTTCCAAAATGCCAAAAAATGGCTCATCTTGCCAAAACGTGCCTACAGAAGACATTGAACTTATTTACCTGATAAGCCATCTTTCTGACAGTGTCCTTTATATCCTTTGTACGTCCTACAATTTTTGGCAAAGTCTTTGCTGATGGTGCAATACAAGATAACACTGCACGCCTAACTTCTGGATTTGAATCATTTTCAATCAAAGTAAGATACGCTAAAAATGAAGTGATATATTTTAACATTAATAATCTTAAGTCATAGAAGTTCCATATTTTTTCATTTTCTAAATAGCAGAGATATTACTTTCATATATTCACTTGTAGCAAAAAATAGCATTTTCTTCTGAAAATAAAACTAAAAATTATTAAATATAATGTGATTGAAAATTAATGTCAAGTCATGACGATTAGAGTAGGTAATATATTTTAAGTTGATATGACTTTATATAAGGACCTATTATTTTGATTTATTTTAAATTTTACTATAAAATGTTACAAATACACACACACACACAGAAAGAGAGGAGAAAGGGAAATTAACCAGACCCAAAGACTATATAGTTCAATCAACTTCTATACAGTTAGAACAACTATTCAGAAGGAAACTATGAAGGCTCACACTTAACTTTACACTTTTAATTTTGAGAATGTATAGATTCATGTGTTTATATACTTTTACCATTGTTTGCGTATACTCCTCCTATAGTTAAAAAAGGAGGCTGACTATAGAGTAAGGCAGATTATCCTTATGCTGGCAGTGGTCTTGTACCTGTTTAGTGACTCTTTAGACTGCACCAGAAGACACACTGAGTGATTAAACTTTACCATCCATTTGTCCAGGAATACACTTTTTAGCACTACAAAAATACATAGTAATAACACTCTAAAAATGCAACATAATCCTTAAAATAATTCAGGATGATCAGATGCTAAATTTATGATGCTGGGTAACAATGATAACAATTACAAAATAGAGCATCAAACTTTAAAATGTGCTCAAACTAAAGAGGCTATAGATCAATGCATACCTTTATGTCCTGTTACTGACAATATTAGAGAGTAAATAACTTTTTTATAATACTTTACCTACTCTAATAAAGTGGAACCCATATAAGTCTATCTCTAAGCATAACTTTACAAACCCTTTCATCTATACACCAAATAAGAAAAGTCCTAATATTGGATTTTTTCTTTTGTTTCTTTGGGCTTTTGAGATAGTTTCTCTGTGTAACCATGTCTGTCTGAATTCACTCTATAAACTAGTCTATCTGCCTCAGCCTTCAGGGTTCTGGGATTAAAGGCATGGCACACCTGCCTCTTACACTTGCTTTTAAAGCAAAGTAATTGCAAACAACTAGAAGGGCCATCACCATTCAGAATAAACTATATAAAATAAAATATTGATAGCAAAAACAAAAATATCATCCTAAATGAATGCTAAAATTAGAAATAAATTTGAGGGGAAAAAGACACAAAAATAGTTTAGCTCACAAATAAATGCAGACAAAATTTGACACTGAGACAAACGTGATTGTTTAAAATGTATTTTTTATGTAAACAGGAGAATTAATTCAAAATTCACTGTAATGATTTGTACCTGTGAAAGAAATAAATACAACTGAAGAGCAGAGTCAAACGTGCTGGTAACATGCTTTCATAAGTTGTCTGACTGATACTTCCATAACCTACAGACATATAACTAACTAGTAAAATCTCAGAACTAGGTTAGGAAAGTGGGTCTATTGGTAGAGTGCTTGCTGCACAAGCATGAGCCCCAATGTTTCAATGCCCCGTACTCTCAGGAAAACCAGCCCCAGTAGCATGCACATATGATCTTAGCACTGGGGATAAGGAACCGGGGGATTCCTGGGGCTTACTGGCCAGCTAATCTGAGATGAGCTCTAGATTTAATCAGAGAACAAGGTGTAGAGCAACTGAGGACATCTGATTATAACCTCTGACTTCCACGTGAATTACACATTCATGCATACACACAAATGAAATCCCAATAATGAAAAATTAACAGTCAACATACTGAAACAAGATTTAGAAAACCATACATACCATCAACTACTGGGCATTCATCATCCTTGGGATCTTGGAGTCGAGACAGAGCCAAAACTGCTTGTATTCTTACATTTGAAATCTTATCCTTCAATCTAATAAGCATGGCTTCATTAATTTTATCAAATAAGTCATCATCAATTTGGGCATTTTCTGGCATATTCCCAAGAAGTTTATTAATGAGCTGGCATACTCTAAATCTGACTGCACTGCTGTTTGCTTCATGAGACTTCAAAAAACAAATCAAAAATTACTTAGTCACATTCCATTCTTAAACAGACGGTATCATTTTAACTCAACCTTCAAAATTAAAAGTTGACAATACACCCAGGTAGTGTAGGCCTACAATACCAGAGAGAACCACAAGTTCAAAGACAATATGGGCAACTTAAAGAAATCCTGTCTCAAAACAGAGTAAAAAGATAGGTAGACCAGTGTACCAGCAAGTTATGTTTAATCCCTAGCACTACTGAAAAAAAAAAAGACGATAATAACTCATTACTTGCAGAGAAGTTATACTGTATATCCATACTTGATTGACTTTATATACTCTCAAGTAGTCTGAAAAAAAATTTACTGTCACAAAATTAACATATTCCTTTCTGTAGGATTTTTTTTTTACTTAATCGCAGAGAACATTTACAACAAAAGTGAGAATTTAAACAGTTAAAATTTTAATGCTGGAGTTATCCTTTTATCTTAATGACAGTTGAGGTTTCCATAAAAGACTTATTCACATCGCTGTGAGACTTATTCTCTATCGCTGATATTCCACTGTGGAAAACAACGCACATAGCCAAATATGTTACTTCCCCCAAAGTACTAGCTTTCACAGTACCTTTAAGAGAAAAGTAAACAAATAATTTAAAATGCCACCATCTTTCTCTTCATCTTCTTCTTCCTCATCAGACTGGTGAAATGAAGTAACAAACTTGGCTGTGAAGTCCACGAGCCTCTCCACGGCAGGCTCACGTTTATTTACCACCATAGCATATTTAAGGTAATGAACAAACTCCTCCTGAAAAGCTGTTTTATCATCCGTCTGAAAGACAGAAGAAATGACTCCATAAGCTGCATTAATAAAAATTCTTTATTCCCAACACTGCCATAATACAGCTTAAAGTGTTACCCTTAGGTCAAACAATAATACTTAATAAACTACCAATTATCCAAATCAAGGGGAAATAAATGTGCACAAACTTCTCTTCAGCATATACATACATACATAATTTGTAACTCTGAGAAAGCACAAAGCATAAATTTGAACAATGTAAAATGTTCTCGTTTTTCTCTCAACACCTTTGGATTACCGATATTTTTCTTACCGTATTCATGCAAAAACAAGAATGAATAACTCAAAAGCAACATCTTTGTGTTTACTTTCTTTAGGCCTTCCTAACATCCATCAATTTCTTTTTGGTGTAACATCCTGCTCTATACCATTAATCACTTTTATATGTCCTTACCTTTCCTTGAACTCCAAAACAATCTATCTTTCTCACATTTGCTGTCCTGTAATTGGCACCACTCCACTCAATGCACAATTAACATGAACGGGAAAGACTAGGTCCTAAAGATTTTGCTAGTTTGAAATGAACTTGATCTTAGGCTGAGAAGTTGATTGTAACAACCTGATAGATTTCCTGAGACCACAAAGAAAATAAAAGCATCTGAGATTCACTGCGCAAACCAAGTCACAGAGGAACTGAGGATAACGGACGGCATGGGGGGGGGGGGGGGATGGAGAAAACTGGATCCGAGTGGCCGACGCCAGGAGTTCCGATCACTGGCTGAGGCCAGGAGACCTCGGGCAAGCCTCAGAACATGACCCTCGGGTCACCCCGTCGAGGGTCGCGCAAGGGCAGAAGGCTGAGCCCGGAGCCGAGGCCAGGCCGCTTACCGCGCCGTACGTGCGGCTCAACGCCACTACCAGCTTCGCCTGGTTCTGGTGCGACTTCTGCGCCAGCTGAAAAGCCTCTTTCACAGAAAGCCGCTTCTTCTGCGCTGCCATGGCGCCGGGACCAGAACTCCCCGAAAGTGGCTGCAGCTCCCAACCCTCGAAGGACTTGGTCTCCCTCCGCTTTCTAGCCCGCGGGGATACGAGTGAGGAGTTGCCGCCAGAGTTTTCAAACAACTCTCGCTGGAGGAGATCTCGCGAGACCCGCGCCGTAGGCGGTGTCGGAAAGCTGGAGACTATCCACGATCTGACTCCACCCTCCGCTCCGCCCCGCTGCTTGGGACGCATGCGCGTGGGGTGTGGCCTGCCGCTCTCCCAATAGGAAGAGGTGTTTATGTGAAAGCGTGGGCACGACCGGAAGTGGTGCCGAGAGGGCGCCCACCTGAAGTGGGCGTTCAACTTTCTGAATTAAACTGAGAGCGCCACCGGTGTTGCGTGGTCCTGCGGATGTGAGTGAAGTGAGAAAGAGGAGAACTGCCGCGTCCAGAAGGAGCTTGCCCCGGCTGCCGGATGGGTAAATCCCGAGCGAAGGAGACTGAGGATGTCAAAGTTTTCGAAGGGCGTCCTTGGACTAGGATGTTTACTGGTCTCTTTACAAACTCCGAGGGTATAAAAGGAATTTGCGGTCTTAATTAAGGTCACGTACTGGATATATAAAGTTATTTCAAAATGAATGCCTCAGCTGGGGCATAGGACATAGCACTCCAAAACGCATTTGGCGTGTTGCCAGATAACTTGGAAAAACGTACATGCAGCCACCTATTCCGTATATACAGGAAATCTACATTGGTGATGTAGGACTGCCCCCAGACGAAATTATCAACGGTAAACTTCATCTGTTTGTTCAGACTCTTTTTACCTTTCCATAAGTTGTGCCACACACGTGGTATCATTTGATATATTCCTCCCCTTTTTAAATTGGATATTTACTTACATTTCAAATGTTATCCCCTTTCCCAGTTTTCTCTGCAGAATCTCCCAATCCCACCCCCTCTCCCCCTGCTTCTATGAGGATGCTCCCCTTCCCAACCACCCACTCTTACCGCCCTGGCATTCCCCTACACTGGGGAAATAGAGCCTTCACTGGACCAAGTGCCTCTCCTCTCCCATTGATGTCCAATAAGGCCATCCTCTGCTACATATGCAGCTAGAGCCATGGGTCCCTCCATGTGTACTTTTTGGTTGGTGGGTTAGACTCTGTGAGCTCTGAGGGTTCTAGTTGGTTGATTATTGTTGTTCTTCCTATGGCGTTGACAACCCCTTCAGCTCCTTCAGTCCTTTTTCAAACTCCTCCATTGAAGACCCCTTTCTCAGTCCAACGGTTGGCTACAAGCATCCACCTCTGTATTTGTCAGGCTCTGGCAGAGCATCCTGATCTCTCTGATTTCATGTTTGCCAGCAATCCTGTGTCAATGTTTGGAGGTTGTTTTTTTTTTTTTTTTTTTTTGTTTTTTTTTTTGTTTTGTTGTTGTTGTTTTATCTCGATTTAGTTCATAATTCAAAGAACTTAGACTTCCCTTAGAATGGACTTCTTTCCTTCCCTGCGCTTCATCCACTGGGAGCAGAACAGAACATTTCAAAACCCATTGGATGCCTTTTTCTCCTTTCCAGTTACTGCCTTCCACCATCACGTTTAAAATGTATTCTTTCGTTTCCATCACCCAGATGTTTACATATATCCACATGAGTAAAGTCCTGAATGAGTATTGCACTGTTTTTTTTTTTTAATTTAACCTTCCACTGTATAAATACCCATAAATGCAATGACATTTTTTAATCCCTACTGGTTTTGAGCTTTATCCATACATGTTTACTGACTTCTTGCATGTGCCTGACGCCATTCAAAGCTCTTTCCTTCATTCAAGTATTTCTATCACCTTTTAAGATGAGTAAAGTGAGGCAGAGACAGGGCGCCACAGGGCTCCATCCAAGGACTGTGCCATAGTAGCTCTCCGGTGTCATTCCTAGTCCCTGAAAACTTATACACAGATTAACGCTGGTTACAGCGATGAATATGGTGGTGATACCTGCCTGTAATTTAAAATCAACATGTCTAATTTGAAAAAGTTACTTCAGATTAATCTTTTGGAACAAAAAACAAGCTAAGAATGTGCATTCTGAGAGACACAGAGATAGGGCACCTAGGAAACTAATATTTTTTAAGGAAATATGCAAAATTTCTAGCTATGTACTCGTTATACATTATTAAGATGGCTTACATCTTCTGTTGCCTTGCTAAGACTTTGCACCTGCAGGTGTTACTTTGCACTAGTGTCAGTTCAGATGATGATTAGATTCCTGTGGCTGGTGAAGCAACACACAGAACTGTGTTGTTCTGTAGGTACTCCGGGAATCTCTAGAGACACTGGGGAGATGATTCATGCTTGCTGGACAAGCATGAGGATCTGAATTCACATACCTGATATTTCACATACAAATATCAGGTGGTGCAGCGGTCTGTAGCTCTGGCACTTGAGGGTGCATGAGATCCAGACAGTGGATCTTGGGTTCAATGATCTACCAAAATAGCAAGCTTCAGGGTCGCTGAAAGCCTGTCTCAAACAGTCAGGTCTAAAGTAATCAGTGAAAACACTCTCAGTCTCTGACCTAAACATGCATGTACCACATATACAAGATAAATAAAATGATAGCCAGTGAGTGTGTCATTTGTTTTTAATGTAAGCAGACAAACTAAAACTTAGAATATATTAATATTTTGTGACCTTTCATTGGCTCTACGTTTTAGGTGCTTGCTGATTTTTTTTTTTTTTTTAAATGTCTCATGATACAGCCTTACAATATTTTATCTGGCTATTTCTCCATTGGTGAAATATAAGGAATCTGACCACTAGAGGTCAGTATGACTATGTTTTGATTAGAGCTGTGGATTTTTAGTAATGAATGCTGTATGGGCTTATGCTTCTGACATCCAAACTTAGAACTTTTCCGTTATGCTATTTTAATTCAAACAGCATTGTCTCATTGTAAAGCTTACATAGTTCTTGACTGTTACTCTTATTCTGTGAAAAAAAAACCAAATACATATAGTAATAAATTTGTGTCTTTGGTAAACTTTAGAAACTAACAAAAACTAAAGGATATATACCGTAAGGTTATTGAATTCCAAATTTTAGATCACTAATTCTCCAAAACAGTTATATATAAAAATTTTTAAAATAAATGTGGTTAGCTTGTTTTGGTATGGAAACATATACATTAAATATAAAAGAAAATTACTTGTATATGTAGAGTTTGTATGTCTTTGGATTTATTCTGTATTCTTTATTTTGCCTACTTTTAATTTCAGAACAAAATAAAACAAACAACCACAATACACAACACCCAACCCTGCTGTTTTGTGGAAGAGGAAATTCCTGCCTTTAGGCACAAGGACAGGATAGAAGAGATTCTTGTAGACATGAACAGAAAGCTAGGTGGGTCTGGGCCAGTCAAGGCTGTTGGGGGAGCCACCGGGATTCTATACAGAGGCCATGGACTTACCAGGAGCCTTTAATCCACTTCTTCCATTCCAGAGGCATCTTCATTACCCTCCAGTGGGGGGGGGGGGGATCTCATCAGGAACAGTAGCACTGGGCTCTTCGGTGGTGACCTCATCTTCATTAATGCCCAGGCCTAGTTTAATTATAGGGTAGATGTGGTTTTAGAGGTTTGGGATCCTCAAGTGAGAAACCAGAGGAAAGCAGAACAACACCACCAGGTCCTTGACAGCTTTGTTGTTTTTGTCTGCCTCAGCTTTCTGCTGCAGGGTCTCCTCAATGGGGTGGTCAGGGTTGATCTCTAGGTGTTTCTTGGCTGTCATATAGCCCATTGTACAGTTGTCTTTCAGTGCCTGTGCCTTCATGATTCATTCCATGTTGGCTTTCCAGCCATAGGTGCTTGCCACCATGCAGCAGGGTGAAGGCATAAGCTTATCGGAGATTATCACTTTCAACTATGTTCATGATCTCTTTCATGCACTTGCAGAGACTCTCAAACATTGCCTTGCTCTTCTCCACTTTTTTTCTCACTCTCATCCCTGCCCTCCTTAGTCACTAAGACCAGGCTCTTTCCATCAAATTTCTTGAGCTGCTGCACACAGTACTCATCAATAGGCTCAGTCACACACACCGCCTCAGAGACCCGTTTCCGAATATGCTCCACAAAGGCAGAGTTGGCCATTTGTTCTCACCGGCAATATAGTAGATGGACTTCTGTGTCCTCTTCATTCGAGACACATACTCTGACAGGGAAGGTGTCTCATCTCCAGACTGAGAGGTATGATAGCGAAGGAACTCAGAGAGGCAGTGATGGTTAGTGAAATCTTCGTGGATTCTAAGCTTTAAATTCTTGGAGAACACCTCATAAAATTTCTTGTCATTCTCTTTGTCTTCAGCCAACTCAGAGAAGAACTCAGGGCACTACTTCACAGTGTTTTTGAGGATGACTTTCAGTATCTTGCTCTGCTGGAGCATTTCTCAGGAAATGTTCAGGGGAAGGTCCTGGGAATCAACCACACCACAGATAAAGTTGAGGGACTCATCACAGCTGTCCATGATGAACACATGATGGAAATACAATTTGATGTTCTTCTTGCTGTAAAAAAAAGTCAAAGGGATCTCGCCCAGAATTCCAACTGACCTTCTACAGAGAAGTGCTTGACTGCCAAGTGGTCTTCCCAATCATTGAGGCTCTTATAGAGAATTCACCCATATTCCTCTTGAGTGATGTCATCCAGATTTCTGGTCCAAACAGGCTTCGTCTTATTCAGCTCTTCCTGGTCACTGTACTTCAGTTGTAGTAACCTCTTTAACCTGAACAAACCATTTCAATGAAAACACAACTCAGTAAATGAATACAAGCTACATGCCTAGATTAGGATCTACCACTACATTACTCTATTCTCCAGCTATGAGATCCCTTATAACTTGTGGTTTCTGCAGGTCATGTGGTAAATGATAAGGTGTCTATTTCCTTAAAATCCATCCCTGTCAGACCATTCAAAATATCATCCCATAAAGCCCAAAATATAATTATTGTATGTATCATCTTTAAGTATTAAAATACCAGATATGGAGCCCTTTGTACATTTTTCTCTCTGTGCTGTTCAATTCAGAACACTGTGGTCCTCTCCAATTCTTTATTCTTAGAGAGGGGGCCTCTTTGGGTTGTAGCTGGCAGTGCTTGTTTGTGTGATGGTCTCAGGCAACCTGTAGTCTGGAGATCTAGTCTGATTGTCCATTTCCTGTGTAGATGTGGGGGTGGGGAGAGATCAAGGAGCAGAAGTAAAGGCAGGAGGCAGAGGAGAGAGGGGAGAAATCAAGATGGAGCTCAAGAAGAGTAATCTGGATCCCGGTGGACTTAATTGGCCTTAGGTAGATATGAATATTTTTAAGGGTTTCTGTAAGTCTTTTTATCTCATATAGAAGGGCAGTTTGTATCTTTGTCCATTGTATATAATCTAATTGTGTAGAGGATTTGTGGATTGAGAATTTAATATATAAACCTGCATGAAAAACCAACTGGGCTTTGGAGTCATGTTTGTGCTGGGTGGTTTGTATGAAAATACCAGGTTGGTCATATCCACCTGGGACAGAAGCAACAGGGCAGGGAGAGTGAGCAGCCTGGGAAGGGAATCTCATGGCGAGTGCAGCTTACAGACCGAGTGACAGAGACCATGCACTTGGCTCCACACTAGAGTGGCATCTGTGGAGTGAGACATGGGGGCCAATAAAAGGTTAAACCATCCATTTAATATTTACTGCAACATACTTCTCCTTGATCATCTTTATTTTCTTTTTCTTATCTTTGCCGCTCTCATCCTCCTCATCAGATCCCACATCCTCAATCTTAGGCTTCTCTTCCTCTTTATCCTCTTTTGTCGCGCGCCCCACCTTTATTGTACAACACTCTGAGCAGGGGACTCCCACGTGGAAGAAAAATGCACTGCTTATATATGCCTAAGAGACTTGTGTTGCTACCTGATTGGTGCATCTTCCAGTAGCTCATTAGCATGCCCGAGAGCAGGCTGTGACGTATGTGACACATGCACACTAAGTCTCTTGGCTGGGCAACAGCTCTGTTTGCTGAGTCCTTGGCGGGAAGCCGGCACCATGTTTGGGTGAGGCACAAACGGCTCTCTACATCTCCCCCTTCTTTCTTAAATAAAAACATGGCCGATCAACCATCAGGCTCTTGTTGGACCTTTAGGGTTCAAGACCATGATCAGCAATAATTTTGAGTAAGGCACCTTCCTGCGTGCAATGGGAACGAGCCCTGCAAGGTGCAAAGGCTGCCTACGTGTCGGATACCCATTCCTGGTGCAATGCCTCAAAGGCTCAGGGTGCAGGGGCTATCCAGACACAGACCCAACACTTTTCCTAAAGCATATCTTATAATTTTGGGTAAGGCACCTTCCTGCGTGCAATGGGAACGAGCACTGCAGGGTGCAAAGGCTGCCTATGTGTAGGATACCCATTCCTGGTGCAATGCCTCAAAGGCTCAGAGTGCAGGGGCTATCCATACACAGACCCATCACTTTTTCTGAAGCATACTAAGCCAAATAGAGGGAGAGGTGCCCATTTCGAGTGCAGCAAGAGCTTGTGCTATGACCACTTTGTCACATTATTGTTGAGTACGGAGTTTGCACACCATCCAGAGCAGAAACACAGTCTCTCCGCACAAAAGCATGCCAAAAATTACTTGATAAGGCAAGAGTTCTATAATCCCCTAACCCTGCTATCTCTGTGTCTAAGGGCAAGTACAGTACATCAAAGGTTTTAATGGTGTCAAACAAAGGAGGAAAAAGTTTTGCATTAAGGCAAATGGGCATCAGTTTTGGAAACACCGACAGAGTCTCCCATCTTGGTTCTGCTTGAATCGTCAAGCAGGACAGGCTCATCAGAAGCAGGTGGAACAGCTTCTTGTTCTGGTAGCACTCGACGTGTTAGACATTCTGGGATCCAAATCGGGCTTTCTTCTCCCTGTGGAAACACACAGATAGCTCCCCTGGATTGTATTAAAATAGGATCTGGACCTTTTCAATTACCAGTGAGGACATCTTTCCATTTTACTAACTCTTTAGGTGGAACAGGCCATTGTCCATGGCGCTCGGCAGCTGAATGGCCATGAACATCCAAATTTTAAAAATTTAAGGTAAGAAGTATAGTAGAAATGGCCATTTTGGGTGTGGGGGGCACCTCTTCAATTCCCCCTTTTTGTTTGTTTAAATAAGCCTTTAGAGTGCAATGAGCACGTTCAATGATGCCTTGACCCTGAGGATTATAAGGCAATCTTGTCAGGAGTGAAACTCCCATGTGATAGCAAAATTGCTTGAATTTTGCTGAAGTATAGGCAGGACCATTGTCTGTTTTTAACACTTTAGGTATGCCCCCATGCACTCCACGCTTCAAGACAATGAGTAATAACATGAGAAGCCTTTTCTCCGGATAAAGGAGAAGCAAAAATGACTCCTGAACAGGTATCAATGGACACATGTAAAAGATACTGAGATAATTGTTTAGAATAATTTGCAGCTTTAGTAAAATTTTCATACTGAATACTGGTCACACATAATCTTGAGAACTTCCATTGGCAGCCCAGCTGGGCAACCTGCCACAATATATCTATCTGTTTTGAACCAGATCAATTCTCTAAGGTATTATTATAAACAGTTCTTCTATTAGGAGAAAAGTTAAAGAGGCCCTTAACCATGTTTGGGTGCGGCACAAACGGCTCTCTACACTCTTTTTTTTCTTTTCTCTTTCTCTTCCTCATCATCACTGATCTCCTTCTCTCATTCCTTCTCCAAGTAGAGGATGATGGGATAGCCTATGAACTGTGAGTGTTTCTTCACCACTTCCTTGACCCTTCTCTCCTCCGAGTACTCTGTCTGGCCTTCTTTGAGGTGAAGGATCACTTTGGTACCTTGTGGTACCAAAATGGGCATCTTGACAAGAAAGCCAAGTAGTAGTACAGAGCAGGGTGAGCCCAGACAGACTCGTATGGCAAGCCTAGGCTGTGCAGGGGTGACTCTAGAGTTTGTATGTCGTGTAATATATCTCTTGCTGATTTTTTAAAGGGGATGAGATAGCCTTTTGAAGAGTACTTTTTTGAGTAGTTTGAGTAATCTAACACATGGAATCTGTTTGAAATAAAAACAACAAAAATATAAAAGGACAGGAAAATTGAAAGCTATCCTCTCCTGTCTCAGTAAAATGACAGAGTATAACAAAATATTCTTTTTGAAATATAATAAAGTAGATAATATACACTAGGTTTGAGAGCACTTTTATGTTTGTTGCTTAAAGTCAAAATAGGAAGCATTTTGCTTTTTTTTCCTGTAGAAGCAAATACTTCCCTTATTCCTCCATTCATAGAAAGTTGGTGTCTTTATAATATTCATTTATTCTATCTGATAGCATGGAATATGTGCTCATTGGTTCCTGTGACCTTTGTAGACTTGGTGTTCGATTGTTTGTTTTTTTTTTTTTTTTTTTTTTTTTTCCTGTGAAACTGTTACCTTTATTTAAAGCATTGACTAAGGTTTCCAGTAATATGTCTTAGACTGTCAATCATCAAGATTTTGGTCAGCCTTGTTTGCCAGGGTCCCGCCCCAGACAGTCAGGTACCTTGGAAAGGCAGTAAGGATGGTATTGGCAGGGGCCAAAGTGTGATGACTTCTGGCAATTAACTCTTGCTGATCGTAGCAGAGGGATTAAGAAAACTTAGTTACTTGGGCCCTTTACTCTTTGGCTTAGGCTGCTTGCTGACTAGGCAAGAGACTTGAAGTTCCTTAACTCCACATGAGCCAGAGAGAAAGGGAAAGAAGAAGAAAATCAGGCACACACAGAGCCACATGCATACTGGATGAAGCAGAAAAGGGCTACACCACCACTTTATTGTTGGTCTTAGTTTTTATACCTTCTCAGGATAATTGATCACATGATTTTTTAAGCATTTTTACATTCCATAACTTCATAGTTTAAAGCAACAGTTCATGTCATAGGTCAGTAAAGGTTTAAGGAGTTACAGCAAAATTGTTTACATGACTTTCTGTTAAGACTAATATCTGACCAAACATTATCTTTTTCTAGCACCACAAATTCATTGTAAGTTTAAAGCAATAATTTTTATATCATAAATTAGCATAGTTTTGTCAAGAGATAAATTGCTTTGTGGTTTATTATTTTGAAGTCTTATATAAATTAGTCCATCATTTATTTTCTGTCCTCGCACCTATTCCAAGTTTGTGTTCTTTAGTTACCAGATAGTGGCCTCATTCAATCTAGGAGTGTTCTCCTGGATTGTAAATTTGTTATAGGCCTGCTTTTGTTCCCTAATGCAATTAGCCCTTGACATGTGAAGGTTTATAGAATTCTATCTGCAGCTTTTATTCTACAGGGGGTTTTTAATTACTTGTATCAACTTAGTTCTAGAAAATCATTATCTGGGGTTATGAAATTATCAATTCATCTATACACTACTACATTGAAAGTGCATTTTCATGTTGATCTGCAGGATATTTGCCCAACAGGGTTGGCTGATGCCCAGGAATCATTAGGCTATGTAGTAGAGGTGGGAAAGGTACATCAGCATTGAGAAGCTATCCTGGGGTGAAGTCTCTGAGGACCCTGCATCCCAGAGTGCACCCATTGCAACCATTGGGCCATTTCCAGAAAACTCACTTGCTTGTCATAACCTTTCCTAGATGGCTTCTGACACATACTAATTGCAAAGAAGTTACATTTTCTCTTAGGTAACCCTTATTTGAAAATGACATTCAACTTCATTCTGTTAAGTAGTATTAAGAGCTTTGTAATTAAAAAACGAGCCTATCTTTATTTGATCTGCCTCTAGAGTTACATTTAATGTGTTTTCCTTTAGAAATATCTGGTGAACATTTGTGCCTCCCTCACATCTCAGCTGTTTATATAACATTGATCATATGACAACTACTTCAGATATCACTACAAGAATTAACAACTTTACCTCCAGGACAGGTTCCCTAAAACATCCCAACAAACACATCTAAAGGCAAAAAGATTAACCCTTTCTTTAGAGTTTGGGCCATAAGGGATGTTCCCTTAAACAAATAATTTGTGGTAAGAGGACAAACTGGTCCAGAAAACAACAAAGGCATAAAATAGCTCAAACTCTTAACCCGTTTTGTGATTGTGAGAACTATTCACAACAGCAAAGCATCCTTAGCCTATAAGATGAAATGGGACCTTTATGTGGTGGCAGCGGCCTTTGATCCCCACACTTTGGAGGCAGAGGCAAGCGCATCTCTGAGTTTGAGGGCAGCCTAATCTACACAGTGAGTTCCAGGCCTGTAGGGGCAACAAAGGGAGAAGTGGCTGCTTCAGAAAGGGTACAGGGTGTAAACTCTTACCAATGAGACCTATAGATGGACTTTTACAATTACAACTTTGATAAGCAGATATTTTGGCAGAGTATTTGCTCTGGTAACACAAACAAGGGAACAACTACTACATAAAGAATCAAAATTCCTTTATTCATTGAAGGCTATTAATGTTGGCCTCAACCCAAGGAATTTCTTGGGGAAATTTGATGAAGTACATTACATGTTGGCCCCTAGATTCCTATGAAGTGAAAACTTCATAGTAGCTAAAAGCTATGATTCAGAGTCAAATTTCTTTCTTGGGACACAACTTGACTATGTTGGTCATATTTACTTAGTATATGCATTTTTAAGTGTGTAAGGCTTCAAAAAATAGCATAGTAAAATAAAGTGTTTAGGGGAGAAAGTACAGTACACACAAATAAGTTTGAATGCTGTTGGGAATCACCTTTTCTCATTGTATTAAGGTGTGTCTATATTTTCACTTGTTGATTCTGTACTGGCAAGACTTTGTTATTGTGATTTCTATGGCCCATCGGGTTTCCTATTTTGTAAATATTCATCCTTTCTCACCTGCCTAAAGGCAATCTGGAGATACCTCTGAGATTGTCTTGCTGCTGATTAGTTGTGATAAGCATCTGACAGCCAATAGCAAGGGCAGGAAGGAGGCGGGTGGGACATCCAGGCAGAAGTGATGCAGGGAGACAAAAGCAGATGTGGCAGAATCGAAAGCAGACAAGGAGGGGAACAGACAGGACCAGAGTGGAACAGAGAGGTATAGAGCTAGGATAATCAAGTTAAGTTCAAACCATAGCTGGGAGACTGCCCCCGTGAAAGGCTGTAAGGTATGATGTGGTAATGGCTAAATGACAGTTTTGGTTGTGGAGCACTGTCACCCTGAATAATGCATCTCTGGCTTTCTAGAATACAGAGATGGTGTTGTTTATTCTTGTATGGTTATCTGTTTTGCCTTTTTGTCTATCATATTTGTCCTCAAATACAACTCTGGTAAAATATTCTGCGAAAGGGATTTGGGGCATTACTAGAGAAGGAAATGGCTCAGATGTGTATTAGGAACAAACTGCTCCGGCTCTGGCCATCCAAGCAGTCAACCCAGGCATACCTCTCTCTGAATAGAGAGGCTGACTACCCAGGCATACCAGGGCTTCTGAATAGAGAGGCTGACTGCCCAGGCATACCGGGGCTTCTGAATAGAGAGGCTGACTGCCCTCATTGTTCTCTAGGAGATTTTAGCCAACTCATCATTAAGTTGTACCAGGAAATATTTGAAGCAGGAAATGTTTTTGAGAAACCTGAAATTTTAGTAGTTAAGAGAAATAAAGATTCCCCCAAGGAAAAAGGACATTGGGCCTAGGTCACTAAGGACAGGGATGGTCATAAAAAATATGAAACAAGATAGAGGAAGAAATAGTTGGTCTACTGGATTAGGGAGCAATAGTGAAAGCCTACCCAAAGGAAAGATCTCTAATAATAGAACATATGATCCAGAAACATAGCTGGAGAAAGTTGGCAGATGCATGTATAATAAAAAGATAAAGAATGGGTAGAAGTGTGTGGACCCCACAGGGAGACATAAGATTAGTGAACCAACCAACCTTCCTGGGAAGATTGGAACTTGCTGATTTGACCCCCTGGCATTGCCTGTCTGTGGAAACTAGGGAACAGTTAGTTCTAAGAGATAGATTTCAGGCTTGTGAAGACGCCCTGGGGGAAGCTGCAAGAGGAATTAATATTACATATAAAAAAGAGTTTGAAAAGCATTGTAGAATTAAATACTAGGATAAGCTCAATAACCTAGAGGAAGAAATTCTGCAAATTTAGACAAGCTAAAATTATTAATATTACCCTAACCTGATTAGCACCTTTCTGTTCATGCTAATGCTGTAGCCACAAGTTTGTGCCCAGATGACCTTTGATTTGGAGGCTTTTCCAAGAGTTAAAAGCTAACGTATAACTTGTTTTTTGCAGACACTAAACTATGACTTTGTGTGAGCATTGTGCTTTCTGGTGACATAGTTACATAGGGGTTTCAGTAAAAATAATGAGTCTTAGGAAGTTCGTGAAAAGGCTTTTGATTATGTATTATTGTATAACAAGAAAGTGTGTGACCAATAAAAGGCTGAGGAGAACTCAGAGAGGGGAGGAGAGGGAGGAGGGAGAGAGAGAGAGAGAGAGAGAGAAAGAGAGGGAGAGGGAGAGGGAGAGAGAGAGATTTAGTGCCTGCTATTAAAAATCAAGGACAGAACAGGTTCAGGAGATAAAAAATTCATGAAAGACAAAAATAAAATTGGAAAACTGCTATAAATGATAAGAGACCAGAACTAAAAATACAAATAAATGATATTGAAATTGAGGATTCAGTGACACAGGAACAGATGTAACACTATTTTCACCAAATTATTGGCATCTAGACTGCTCTCTTCAGGAAGTAAATATTCACCTTCTAAGGATTGAAACTTTATCTCAGGTGAAACAAAGTGCAAGATGGGTAGAGTGGCTAGGACCTAAAGGACAAATAGGAAAATTAAAGCCATATATGGCTAATCCAGCCATAAATTTATGGGGACATGATTTGTTGCAGTAATGGAAAACAGAGATGATCATTCCTCCAATCTCAGAAGCAAACGATAAAAATAAAGAATGCTTCTGAGGAAAATATTGAAAGGCATTATTAAGAATATTCACAGACCATCCGGGTTGTGCATAAGCAGGACACAACAGCTGATGGTCTTTCAAAGATATCCACCACACTACCTCTAAAATGGTTAACTGACAAATCTGTGTGAGTTAAAAAAAAAATGGCCTTTAACATCAGAAAATTTACAGGCACCAGGCAGCTAGGACAGGAGCAAATAATGCTCAACATGTCGAAGAATCGATCAGTCTTTGGAATTCTCCTATATTTGTCATTAAAAAAGAAATCTGGAAAATTTAAAAGATTTAAGAGCCATAAATAAAATGATTCAGCCAGTGGGCTCTTTACAGCCTGGAATTACTGTGCCTCTTTACTACATAAGGGATTGTCTATTAGAATGATTTATTTAAAAGACTGCTTTTTACTACACAAGAACAGGATAAAGGAAATTTTGCCTTCATAGTGCCTACTTATAATTTTCTCAATCTATTAAAAGGTATCACTAGAAAATTCTTCCAACAAGGAATGTTAAATAGTGTCAGCACTGTGTCAATATTTTATACAGTAGCATTAGAAATAATTCATAAACAGATTTCTCAATCCAAATTTATCATTATATGGATGACATTTTACTGGACAATTCAAACACAGATACTCTAGAAAAAAGTTTGATTAAGTAAAGAGAATTTTGCTTTGCTAGGGATTACAAATTATTCCTAAAAAATATAAAGAGGAGATTCTATCAATTATCTAGACTATAAGACACATTTACAAAACATTTAACCACAGAAAGTACAAATCAGAAGAAATGAATTACAAACTCTTGATGATTTTCATAATTTGTTGGGAGATATTAACTGGCTAAGGCTCATAATTGGACTAACCACTCAGGAGCTAAGTAGTTAATTTCAAATCATACAAGGTGATAAGGACTTAAATAGTCCAAGAAAGAAATCAGCTGAAGCTGAGGGAGAATTGGTTCAGATAGAAAAGAAATTACAGGACTCTCAAAGTTTCATTATCTTTTAGTTATTACACCTTCTACTATTTTAGCACACCAACAAAATACAAAGTTAAAGACATATGTTTAAAAGGCTTCTGAATTGGTTTTGAAAAAGAAAATGAAGACTTTATCAATAAGTAGGAATACCTTGCAGAAATTGTAGTACCTTTTACTAGTGCTGAAATTGCCTCATTAGGGGCAGAAAATGAACACTGGTGAAAAGCTTACAGTAATTATTTCAAAGAAATAAACAATAAATATCTCCAAAGCAAGTAACCAGTTTATAAAAAGAACTAGTTGTATACTCCACATATTGTGAAAATGGCACTATTTCTGGAACCCCTACATTCTATACCAATGCAAATAAATCAGGAAAGGTAAATTATAAATCAGAAAAACTAAAGTGACTCAAAGCCCTTATGATTCAGTTAAAATATCAGAGCTGTATACCATTTTATGTTGTTATTAGATTGTACTGAATCTCTTTTTTTAATTAAACACCTTTATTTTTAAAAAAACAGAGATAAATGTACAGACTTTAAAAGCATTTGTACATAAAACTATATGAATATATTTTTGTCAGTGCTTGATTTTTTTCAGGTTTGATAGTATGCACTGAAATCTTACTAGTTACAATGAGCATAAAGTACATATAAAACAAAATGTAACATGGAAATAGTCAAAGTTTTCTTGGTGTGTGAAGATTAAACATAATGATTTTTTATGCTCAATATACAGACAGCATTGTTTTACATATTATAACTGCAGACTTTACCTGGATGATTCAGAATTAGCTTTGCTATCCATTCAACTACAGCAAGTAATCAGAAATAGAAATCATCCATTGTATATAACTCATATTAGATCCCATCCAGGTCCATCAGGCCCTATAGCACATGGTAATGATGAAATTGATTGGATATTGATAAGAAATGTGCTAGAAGCCTCAGAATTTCATAACAAACACCATGTTAACAGCAAAGGCTTAAAGAAGGGCTTTCTATTACTTGGCAACAAGCAAGGAAATTATAGTGTGTTCTATTTGTTCTTTGTATAACACAACTCCATTACCTGCAGAAAGCAACTCAAAAGGTACTTTTTAGTTAGGGTTTCCATTGCTTTGAAGGACACCAGGACCAAGGCAACTCTTATAAAAAGCAACATTTAATTGGGGCTGGCTTACAGGTTCTGTGGTTCAGTCCATAATCATCATGACAGGAAAAATGTCAGCATCCAGGCAGGCATTGCACCGAAGGAGCTGAGAGTTCTACATCTTCATCCAAAAGAAGCCAGGAGCAGAATGTATTCCTGGCAGCTAGCAGAGGGTCTCAAAGTCCAACCCCACATGACACACTTCTTCCAACAAGGCAACATCTAATAGTGCCACTCTCTGAACCCCTATATTCTATGCCCTGGCTGCCATAGGCTTGTTCAAACACACAAGTCTATGGGGGCCATATATAGCCATAGCCTAATGCAAAATACAGTTTTTCCATATTCAAAAGCCACATCGTCTATAACAGTCTCAAAACTGTTGAAAATTCAAAGTCTCCTCTGAGATTCATCCAATCACTTAACTGTAATCCCCTATAAAATTAAAATCAAAAGGCAGATTGCATACCTCCAACATCACAGGCTATACATTACCATTCCAAAACATAATAGTGAGGAAATATTAAACCAAAGCAAGCCCAAAAGCCAGCTGAAAAAACTCCAAAATATGTATCTCCATGCCTGATGTAAAAGCACTCATCAGATCTCCAACTCCTTCCATTTTTGTTGGCTACTGTTAGAAGATATGCCATTCAATAGCAACAAACTGTTCTCTTGGTTCCACTCCCTGTTAGCACCTTTCCTCAGCAGGCATCCCACAGCTCTAACAACTATAACATCTTGGGGTATCCAAGGCAACATCAACCCTAAAGCTTCTTGTTCCAATGTCTGGGATCCACACATGATCTTCTGGGCTCCTCCAAAGGGCTTGGGTCATATCTCCAACTCTGCCTTCTGTAGCATTCTAGGGTCTGGTTGACTCCACTCCATGGCTGCTGCTGTTCCTGGTGGTCATCCCATGGTACTGGCATCTCCAACACACTGGAGCTTCTCATTGCAACTAGGCTTTACCAATAGTCTCATATAGGCTCCCTTTTTGGTGCCAACCCTCAGCTTCTTTGCCTGATCCCTCAGTCCTAGGCCATCAACTGCAACTGAGGCTTCACTTTCACTGCAGACCTTTGCCTTTCCTGACTCTCACAGTGCCAAGACTCAGCTGTTCTCCCTTATGCCTTCAAACCCAGTACCACCTGGGAAATTCTTATTCATTACTAAGTCCTGATGCAGCAAGAGGTACAACCTTGGCTATCTCTGTGTTCTCAGAAAACACTTCCCACAGAATTTCACTAGACTGATGCTGGTCTCTTCTTAATCACTGCTAATTTCTTAGCTCCAGCTAACCAGCATCAATTGTACCAGTAGTTCTTTCTATTTTTGACTCTAAAGCCAGAGCCACATGGCCAAAGCTGCCAAGTTCTGCTGTTTGCTGGAGCAAGAACACATCCCCACCCCCTTGTTCTATTACATTGCCTAGGATTGGCTGTCCTGTAAATTCAAGGTCTGTAAACTGACCTTGAACTCAAATCTACTTGCCTTTTTCTCCTGGGTACTAAGATTAAAAGTGTATACCACCACACTTGGACCTACTTTTTTTCTACTTGATTCTTGCTCTGTACAAAATCTTTTGAGATTTGTTTGCCTTTATCTCCTGGGCTTAAAGGTGTGTACCACCTTTTATCCTTTCATGGCCACAATTCCTCAAGATCCAAATCAAAAGCCTATGTCTTCCATTATGGATTGTAGTTCATTACAGATTAAAAGTCTAAATAAAAGTAATAACTCAAAATAATAATGCCTAGATATAACTATTTTTGTTCAGTGGCAAATGCATAAACAATAAGCTTACCTGGGTGGGATCTTGCTTCAAAGTCACTATTCCCTTAAAATGTTTATCTCCTCGAACACAAGATTTAGCTCCATTGTTCTTCCTGGTACCCTTTTATTACTTGAACTCTTCATTTTGAATTTTTTTTCAAAGATTTCTAAAACACTTTTCATGAGACTAAACCACAGCACAGAGTTTAAACTGGTTGTTTTGAGACGTTCTGTGTCAATGCAATTAATTTGACTCTCTTCCTCTTAGCCTCAGGCAGACTCTTCAGACAATGGCAAGAAGGAGCTACATTCTTCACCAAAATATCACAGGATCAGTCTCTTGGTCATATACTAAAATTCCCCTTAGACACCTCTAGAGCCAGGCTTCTACAGTTCAAATCACCCTCAGCACCAATGTCTTTCATATTCCTACTAGGTTGGTCCACCAAGCCCTACTTAAAGTTTCCCAGACAAAACCATAGTCAGGCCTGCCACAGCAATCCTGGAGTCCCTGGTACCAACTATCTTAGTTGGGATTTTACTGCTGTGAACAGACACCATTACCAAGGCAACTCTTATAAAGAGCAACATTTAGTTGGGGCTGGCTTACAAGTTCTGTGGTTCAGTCCATGATCATCATGGCAGATAGCATGGTGGCATCCAGGCAGGCATGGCATTGAAGAAGCTGAAAGTTCTACAGCTTCCTTTAAAGGATGCCAGGAGCAGACTGTATTCCAAGCAGTGAGGAGAAGGGTTGAAAAGCCCAACCCCACAGTGATGCACTTCCTCCAACAAGGCAAAGCTTAACAGTGCCACTCCCTGGGCCAGGCATATTCAAAGCACCACAGGTACCCAAAGAAATGAAATTTGGCAAATGGCTATATTTTATCTTTCAGAGTTTGGAAAGTTTAAATATGTGTACCATACTATAGATATATATTCAGAATTACATTGGGCAATTGCTTTTATTTCTGAAAAGACTGATTCTGTAATTATACATTTATTAGAAGTTGTGGCTTTTATAGGGTTACATGTACAAATTAAGACTAGCTATGCTCTAACCTATCTCTCTAGAATAATAAAACAGGTTTTTTGCATAGCACAACCATAAAGCATATTACAGGTATATCACACAATCCTACAAGAAAAAATAGTTATAAAAAGATCTAATTGCACCTTTAAAGATGTATTCAATAAGCAGAAAGGCGAAATAAAGATCCCCCAAGAGATTCTTTATTAACTTCAAATTTTTTAAATGCTAGTGAGAAAGAACAACAGCCAGGGAGAGACAGTGTGTAATAGAAAAAGACCTGCTGAATTAAATCAGCCTGTATATTTTAAAGATGTGTGGATGTGTATATCACATAGTGTATGTCCCTCAGAATGGAGACCTGGATGTTACATTGGGAAAGAGGTTTCGTCTCTGTTTCCACAGAAGAAAAGGTATGGATACTATCAAGATTGATAAAGATGAGATTCAAAAGAAAAGACCTCCTGAATAAGGAGAACTATTTCCTTATTCATCAGACATTTTGGTCATTCAGTCTAAATAAACTTAAAAAGACTAACAAATGTCTTTCACTTGGCCAGGCATGAAAAAGAGAAAAATACAAAATAATAACATTTTCAAATGATAATTTACCAAAAGCACACTTGCCTTACTGGCATGAAATGAAAACTGGGTTTTTAATTCTTGGTGCTTCTTCACAAATGTATAATGTCAAGATTATATCAAGATACATACACTCAAAATATAGCACAAAATTTCTGATTCCACAGAATTCCAAAATTGCTACTTTTATAAAGGTCAGTTAGTACTGTTTTTCCTCAAACCTCATGTGAATTGGATCATTCACTATGTGATATATTACAGTCTTCTTCCTTCAACATTCTACTCCATTATTCCTGTAACTTATCATATGTATTACCACCGTTAAGAACCCAAGAGTGGTATGTTAAACACTCTTCTAGTTACTGTGGCTTTAGTAGTCCATGAAACAGATAAGAATTCATAAAATTTACATTTTATGTCCATACACAGAATGTCACCTTTGTTTAAAAGAAGGCTAAGTTGTTTGCCACAGTCGTATGTTCATCAAAAACATGTCCTTCACCCTTTTGGAGTAGAATTATGAGAAATTTGTTTTATTTCTATTTAGTGAGCAGTATTTATTACAAACAGAACTTCAGGTTTATTCCCTCTTTGGGTGTTGGAGAGTTCAGCTTACTTGAATTCTAGAAAAAGGCCAGAAATGAAACTATATTAATGGTGGATTCATCCCTCCCTGTGTACTCTAAAGTCAAGGGTACTTTGCAAACTGATTGTGTTACCTGTGCTGAGACAATGCTTGTGCCAGTGTGCCGGACTCTCCTTTTGTCACTGGGTTCCACACCTATTGCCACTAGCACGGTTTTAAGGTAGGAAACTGGAATTAATATTACCAGACACTTATAGGAGACCATTTTCAAAACATTGTGGTCCTCCTAATGATCATATTCATCTTTTATATAACCTGGTTGTGTTTTTGCCTCAACACATTTGATTACAAAATGACATATTCTGTGCTGTTATGTGAATATACTTAATGAAATCTCAGTGCAACTGTTGCCATTTTGTGACAAGGTCCTCTGTTTTTGTAGCTCTCTTGGGAGAGAAGATTGAGAAATTCTGGTCCTGGCTCAAAGGGCTTGAATTTCAGA
Organism: Micromys minutus; assembly: GCF_963924665.1. NCBI lineage: Eukaryota > Metazoa > Chordata > Mammalia > Rodentia > Muridae > Micromys > Micromys minutus. Next base: position 16,107,997 of record NC_137969.1, read on the forward strand.
AGTTTACCACCAAATCAGTCCAAGACATTTCAAGAATTGGTTTAATTTTTTGACCTTAATGCAAAGAAGAAATGAAATGGATGAAATTAAATAGTATCCCTTCCCACATATAAATTATGAACAACTTCATGACATTGTAATACTCAGGTGCTTCCATATTAGGAGACTCACCACCAATGTGGCAAATGTGTGTTCACACTCAAATACCATAAGTCACAATGCCACTGATGTGATAATCCAAAATAGTGAATAATTTTTGGTTCAATATTCTTGGTCCACGAAGGCTAATTTTCTTCTTATTTGCACAGTGGTTGAATTTCTGTAAAAGTATATTACTTATATACTAAAAAATGGCATCCTATACAATTTGGAAATAAATAGGGAGCTTGTATTTAATACATGGATTCCCGTGACTCTGATCACCAGCGACTTTGTCCCAAGGAGTTGTGAGACAGACCTAAGGTTCTCTTGGTTGATCTTCTGGGTGCCCTGTGATGCCTGGTGAGGTGGACAGGAGTTCACAGTAATTGTATCAGTGTCTCCACCTGATCAAATAGTTATTCTTTCTCATCTATAAAAATGAGTATTGTCACCTCAAGGGCGAGAAGTTTATAAAATAAAATATATTGGCCAGGCAAACTCATACTAATGACACTATTCCCACTTCAGAAAAATCTGACCAGGGTTCTGTCTTGTTTTTCAAAGTCTATTGTAAAAAAAAAAAAAAAAAAAAAAAAAAAAAGGCTTCCTACCTACCCCCTTTCCCAAACTAAGGGCAGCAATCAGCAATTTCAGAATGTGACAAGATTCAGTCTCCGGTCTGTCTGAGGTCAAATGGTAGCACAGGTTTGATGAACCCCTTCACTTTAACTGTGTAGGCTTAGCTTCTTAGACCCATCCAGAAACTCCTTGTGCCTTCCTTTCCCACTACCAACCTTTCTAGCTATTGCAGGACTAACCCTTTCCCTATTCTGAGTTATGTGCCTCATCCCGACCCCCGAGTATCCGTCACTAGTGACCTTAGAGTGGACAATGCTGGGAGATCTCTAGCATTTGGCACTGAGCAGGTTCCTATCCAAGGTCCGGAAGGGGACTTCCAATTAGTCCCACTGTGTAGCTCTGAGGTTCCAGCTCTATTCCACTTTGAGCTCCAGATCCCAACCTCCTAGAATCTGAGTGGTTAGTTCCCTCATCCCCACCCCAGCCCTTCAGCATCCCTCTTTTCGCCCTCAGCTCTAAACATTAGGGCTGAAGGAATTAGACCTGGTGCCTCACCTCACTTGTCCCATCTACTGCCACAGGATTTTCTAATTATTTTCACTCTCATTTGCCAGTCTGCTAGCATTTCTTCCTCTCGCCCTGAACTATCCACCTTGGGCTGGATCGCTCACAGTGGAGTTAGAAGCTCCATGCCACCCAGTTGCCCAATGGGGAATAAACGCGTCCAGGGCAACCCCTCGTCCCCAACACTCCTCAGAAGCCGTCCTCTTGCAGGTGTAGCCCACACCGTCTCGGAAGCATCCATAGATGCTACACGAGCAAGGCGCCAGCGCCACGCTGCAGGGTGCGGGTGCCCGTGAGGCAGCTAGCCCGCGAACGAGCACGAGCAGAGGAAGGTGGTGCGCGAGTGAGCTCTGGAAGGAGACACCTCCGGAAAGAGCCACGCGGCTGTGCTGGGCAGGACTGCAGTGCCACCTCTCTGGAGAAAGCTCTCACGCCCGTGCTCGGCCAGCAGGGAGAGCGGGAGTCAGAGCATTTCAGTGTAAGGCTCCTTAAAGCGATGGCATCTGCCCTCAACAGCAAAATTCACCCGCCTGGAACCTGCGCCAGCTCTAAAGCCGACGCCCGCGGTGGCTCGGGCTGCAGAATGGACTGTGATCCCGAGATGCACGTGAAAATGTGCAAGAAAATCGCTCAGCTCACCAAGGTAAGGCGGGGTGCTGCGGGCAGACCAGCTGTGCACCACAGGCACCCAGAGTAGGGACGGCACCCCGGGGGAGACCCGCACCGAATCCCGACAAACTTTGTCTCCAAGACCAAAGGGAAGCTGTCCTATATCTGGGTGAAGTGACCTTCCGGAGACTGTTTTTGGAAGCAGCAGACAGAATTCTTTGCCAAGGAAAACTCCTGCAGCAGCCTGCTTGCTGAGCAGGTGGACTGTGCTTTCCCAATAGCCTTGGGGGTTCGTGTGTGTGTGTGTGTGTGTGTGTGTGTGTGTGTGTGTGTGTGTGTGTGTGTGTGTGTGTGCGCGCGCGCGCGCGCGCGCGCGCTCTGTTCTAAAACCTTCAAACCATCATCGTGCCTGGAATGTTGTGATTTTATTCCCTACAGCTGGGGAGATCATGTGAGACCTATTTAAACACGATTCGTGTAGTCCTTCATTCAACAAATATTTGAGTCATTTGCTGAGTGGCATCTTACTAAAGCTGGAAGGCAGCCCAGGGGACTTACTATCAAACTGCGGACGGGCATGTGTAGTATCATAAATGGGAAAGGGTAGGATCCAGTATATGATTGTGGCAATGGGAAAGACCTTGGGAGGTCAGCCAGCCCACATCCCTACTTCACCTCAGGATCTTGGTTGGATATATCCAGAATGTGTATCTGAGATGTTGTCAATGCAGGTTGCTAATCCCTGGCAATTTCCCAATTAGAAGCAACTCCTCACAGATTCCCTCCACTTAGCTGTAGAGATGTCGTTCCTGTAGGGTTTGAGGGGTTTAAATTTATTGTTTACTTGGTGTTTGCCTTTTGGCCTCAAACTCCTAAGGCAATGCCTACTAGTAAAGACTAGCTCCAGCTTTTGTCCCAGAGCATGATGAAGGGTGCGCTCTGCTTTCTTTCTTAAGCATCTTCCTCGTCCTTTCCATACTTGCTTTTCTAGAGGATGCATAGGAATGCAATGCAGGCTTGAAACAGAACCGCACTGGCTTTCTTCTCTTGACCTCCCATCAATGTCTTCACAGTCTTTGCCCATGAGCCTTGTCTCCAGACAGTCATCCCTTGGAAGTCTTGACTTGTGCCACGATGTCTGACCAGGTCCTCTGTAACAGCAGCAAATACTCTTTCTTAACCACTGAGCCATCCCACCAGTTCCATATACCGAATATTGGTGCAACAAACCCTAGGCAGGTTCTGTCTTGGCTAGCAGAATCATTTTGGAAAGGAGACTATGAACTGAGAAAATGCCTCGATAAGATTTCCCTGTAGGCAAGTCTGGGGTGTAAAATTACAGTTGGTGTGTCTAGCTGACCGTGGGCGGAGCTATTCCTGGGCGGGTCATGGATACTGTAAGGCTGGGCAAGCCAGTGAACAGCACTTCTCCATGGCCTCTGCTTTCGTTTTTTGCCTTCAGGTTCTTTCGATGACACCCTTGGATGGTGGACTATCAGTTGTAAGATGAAATCAACCCTTTCTCCTCCAAGTTGCTTATGGTGATAGTGTTTTATCTCAGCAATGGAAACTAACAAAAACATAGCCCTTCCTTTGTAGTATGTCAAACACATAAATCATTTCAACGTAATTGGGCAGTGATTCAATTCAGTAATATTTATAGAATACTTATTTTGCTAAGCCATGAAGACCCAGCAGTACAGAAGGCAAACACCATCCCTGATACATAATGAGTAATATTTCTCAGAATACACTCTCCATTACAAATCATGATTAATCCTTATTACATATGGTCTTCTGCCTATTTGTTTGGTGCACACTTTCTACATTTGGCATTCAGTGTTTCCATGAGTTTTTCTTTGATAGGTGAATCTAATCCATCTGATTACTAATATTCTCCCATCATAATTTGTTGTTTTCCTTTGCCATTCTTGCCCTTTGCTTTCTCGGTCTCTATTCCTATGTTCTGTAAGATTAATAAAACGGTTTATATTCTGTGACCAGTTTGGGGTCTTGAGGCTTTCAACTCAGTCTCAGAACTGTCTTTCATGTTTCAGCAGAGCTACTTACCTATGGTGTTTTCTACTAAAGGTTTGTAAGTTGATTTTCCCACAAAAGAGCTTTTTCCACCTGTCGATGCAACTCCACGTGCTTTTAGTGAACACAGTTGTGTCGGATGATTCATAAAGTCTAGTTGGAGAACAAGTTCGTTTCTCATGCACAACTGAGGGTAGTTCCCATTCACACCCCCATCACTAGGCAACCTTTTATTCTTTTCTGTCCTTTTCCAAAACAACTCCTTATTTAATGATTTTAGTGTTTCTGTGTCTGAGTAAGCATGTACACACAGTGTGTGTACACATGCTGGTATCCAGAAGAAAACAGCAGAATCCTCCTCTACCCCCTCCTTGCCTGCTCCTGAGGGAGGGAGGTCTCTTCCTGAACTAGGAGGCTCCAGTGTTCTCAGCAAAGCTCCGTTTTCCTTCTATTTCTACCCATTTCAGAGCCTGTGTTAGAGCCGGATGTGTGGGTTCGAGGATTTGAACCCTTGTTCTCATGGTTGTTCAATATACACTCTTAGCCACTAAGCCACTTACTCCGGCCCAAATAAGGTTTGTCTCTTGTGGGTATTTCAAATCATATGATACTTAATCCTTTATCTCCAGCTTTTTCTTAGAGGATCATCCCTGTCCTATCACATAATGTCCCATATGCATCTGTCTCTTACATAGCTCTCTCAAGAACGGTTTATCTTAATTTATCTGTTCACCAGCTGATAATTTTGGATTCCACTTTTTGTGGCTATCAGAAACAGGGAAGCTATAAACATGATAAATCCATGTGTAAGTCTTTATGTGCCCTTAGAAACATACTGAAAAGTAAAACTCTTCCACTCCTAATGCTTATTTTAAATTTTTAACGGATGCATACAATCTGTACATATTTGTGGGATGCAGATGTTTCAAGAACTCAGGAGATTGGGGTCTCATCACATCAGCTACTGCCGTTTCTTTGTGGTAATACTACTCAAACTCTTTTCTAGCTATTTGGAAAGACACAATTATCTGTCACCCACCATAGATATCCTGTGGTTCTCTGGGACGTTAGAAGGCATTCCGCCTACTCCAGTTGTACCACTGTCTTCAGCCACCAGTCTGTCACCTTCCTCAGCCTCTGGGAACCGCTACTGTCCTTTCCGCCTTGATGGAACCGATATTTTAGCTACTGCATGTAAGTAAGAACACGCAGTACCTGCCTTTCTGTGCCTAGCTTACTGCAGCTGTGCTGATATCATCCAGCAAATGACAGGATTTTATTCTGTTGTGGGAGTAGACAGTTCTCTGTTGTGTAAGATAACAGTTTCTTCGTTCACCCATTAGTGGACATTTAGGTGTGTTTCACACCTTGGCTTTTATGATCACACATTCATTTCTCTCTTTTTTTCTTCTTTGTCTCTAAAAATTAGATCATATTTATCTTTTAACTTCTACTTCCTCTAAAAATAAAAGCCTTTGAAAACCTTTTTTATTTTTAATGTGTTTATTACATGGTAATTACTTTTTCTTATCCGTGTATTTCTCTAGAAGTTGATAAAGTAACAGACACAAAATAGAACCTTACTAAGTTGGTTAAATTCCATTAAAAATGTCCTTATGTGTAGGCTGGAGAGGTGGTTAAGAGTGCTATCTGCTCTTCAGAGGACCTGGGTTGATTCCCACACTCACATGACAGCTCACAGCCATCGGTAACTCCAGTCTCAGGGGATCTGTAAGGTCTCTGTGGCCCTCCCCGGCCTCTGAGTACACTGCTCACACACGGCACAGACAGTTACAGACAAAATAGTCATTGCATTAAGAAAAAAACTCTTCCCATATATTTTGTTAAGATTTCTCTTACTATACCGATTCATAAGAAAATATAGTTATATATCTCCTAAAATTATAAAGTCCTCATTTTATGTATAATAAACATACTTCTGGTAGCCTAGGATGTAAGTAAACAATCTCAAATGTACATGAAACCCACCTAGAGAGCTTTTAACCATTTGGCAGTTTGTTCAATATTATAGCTCATATCTGTAATCCCGGCCACTTGAGAGGATGCGGTGAGGCAAGGGATTGCAAGTTCAAGCCTGTCCAGCTACATAATGAGTTGCCTAGGCCACTTAGCCTTGTCTCAGAATTTAAAAAGCCTGGGCATGTAAGTCAATGGTAGAGTGCTTGCCTACCATACATCAATTCCCAGTTAAACACACATGCACATGCATGCCAACATGCACATACATGGGCACAACAAATACAGTGGTGACCCTAAATGAGATCCAACCATGGTGGGTTGATTTGAGGCTTCCCAACATAAAAAAGTTACAACCCGATGCCAGTAGATCTGAGGCCTGGCAGCTGTTTGACTTCCATTCTGGATGCTCTGTAGAGGGTGAGCACAGCTGCCCAGCAAACCTCGCAGCAAACTGTTACCCTCGTAAACTGGAGGCAAGCAGCAAGAATGGTGAGGCAGTAGGAATGATGCCCTTGGCAAAGGCATCTTCTGTCACAGGCTGCCACATGAGCTCCGTGGTTGCCTGGCTTAAAGGTGTGCAAGTTTTATTACATCCCTTGACTTGACTCCATCTATTTCTCTAAAAATATTCTTGTGCTTGTGGGAGCTTGTTTGGGGGCAGATGTTTAAGCAGTTTGTCCCTTGAGAACCACAGATCTGTTTTAACAAGCCCACAATGTTGGAATCTTAAAATTTAATGACATGATGTAAAGAGAGCTCACTAGTCCTCGAATCATATCCATAAAACAGTACAAAGCACTCCCTAAACTGAGTGTCCTTGAACCCCACGGAGATGTTTCAACTTTACATACCATTCTAATCTCCTCCCTCCTCTCCACCTCCACCCCACAGCCTTCCTTCAGTTTTTTCTCCACACAGCAGCAACCAGAGGGATCTCAAGCCCTCCTACATTGCTGGTAGGAATATGCAATGATGTGGCCACTTAGAAAAAGTGTTCAACTTTTCCCTAAATAGTTGGACAGAAAGTTACATGATCCAACAGTTACATTGCTGAGTGCCCAAGAAAAGGAAAACACCTGTCTCCATACAAATTAGTCCGTGAATGCTTTTTCATAGAGGTTTTACTGATATTGTTAAAAATTAGAAACAAACTAAAAATTTCTCAACCAAGAATAGGTGAATAAATTATACAAATACATTGTTGGCATGCATAACTTGGTAAGGAATGCAGTTCAAATATGATATGAAGAGAAACTAAGGGATTTTGGCTCCCTTCCTCCCTCCCTCCCTTCCTCCTTCCTTCCCTCCCTCCCTTCCTTCCTTCCTTCCTTCCTTCCTTCCTTCCTTCCTTCCTTTGCAGAGTCGCACTATGTATTCCTAGCTGGCCTACAACCCACTGTGTAGACCTGGCTGGTGTCAAACTTGGAGATCACCTCCCCACACCTACTGGGTGCTGTGATTAAAGGCATGCACCACTTTATTCAGCCTAAGGGTTTCATTTGAGGGTTAAAAAATGTTCTTAAGTATAATGTGGTGATAGTTATATAACTCAACATACTGGATACTATTTAGCTGTCTATATAAGGTCTTTTATCCCCTAAAAAATTAAAAATCAGTCTAATTTCATCTCCATTTCTACCCCCAACATTCTAGTTCATGTTTTTAACTCTGGCCCCCAACTCCTGCTGTGACATTCTCAGTGACCACTGTCACCATTCATATTGTTGCAAGAGTGACTTTAATGTGAACCAAAGCATATAATTACAACAAACTCAAAAAAAATGCTTCCTTTTGAAGCAAAAATCCCATTTTTCACCCAGGTTGAGATTTATTCATCTATAATAAATTATTTGCCACAATTACTTGAAGCGGCTATTTCCTATGCCTCCGTCTGTCTCCTCTACCACAACAGCCTTCCTACAGACCTTCAACTGTGGGGTCACCTATTGCTGTGTTTGAATGGGAACTATTACACACAGGCTCATGTGTTTGGACACTTGCTTCCCAACTTGAGGTACTGTTTGGGAAGGTTGAGGATCCTTTAGGAAGGAGAGCCTTGTTAGAGGAAGTGGGTCACTTGAGACAGGTCTTAAAGTTTGATAGCCAGTGTCTACTTTGTTTATTCTCTGCTTCCTGAGTGTGGATTTGCTGTGAGCACAGCTTCCTATTTCCTCCTCTACCTTCCCCGCCTGTGCCATGCTTTCCCCAGACTGACTGCCTGTGTTCCTCTGGAAATGTAAGCCAAAATAGACCTTTTCTACTCTACATTGCTTTTGTAAGGGGTATTTTATCACAGCTTCATAAAGCCAAGACACTTATAGGGCATCTGCATCGTTTTCCCAATATTGGTGTCTTTCATGTGGAGACTGAGAACATGACATACATATGAATCCGAACCCATTTGCTAGTCTTTTTTTCACTTCTTTCAAACACCTAATTTGATACTCTACGGGTTTTCTTTGGTTGGCTGGTATGTGTGAATGTTGTTTTGTTAGCAATTTGTCTTTTTTTTTTTTTTTTTCAGTCTATCTGAAGCTTTCAGCAAGAACTTTCTATTCACATAAATAACAATCAATGTAATCTGGCATTAAATTGCATAATTACAATAATAAATGAAACTGGTATAAACAGGCAATTCTGGACCCCAAAAAGATCTATTATCTTAAGTGGGGATTAAATGGGGTCTTGAGAAAGAATGATATTTCAAACAATTGGATGGCAAACATTCCTGAGAGCCTGATTTGTTCACTATAAAGCCTACCATTTAAAAAAATATTTTATTATTATTTGATCTTTTTACAGTCCAGATTGTATCCCCCTCCCAGTCCATCCTCCAACAGCTCCTCATCCCATACCTCCTCCCCTCTCTCCAAGAGGATGTTCCTACCCGCTACCCCACCCACCAGACTTCCCTACTTTCTAGGGCCTCAAGTTTCCAGAGGGTTAGGTACATCTTCTCTGACTGAACCCAGACCCAACAGTTCTCTGCTGTGTATGTGTTGGGGGCCTCATATCAGCTGGTATATGCTGCCTGGTCACTGTCTGAAAGATACTGTAGGTCCAGGTTAGTTAAGACTGCTGGTCTTGCTATAGGGTCACCTCATCAGCTTATTCCAGCTTTTCCACAATTCAACCACAGGGGTCCCCAGCATAGCATCAGTAATAGTGTCAGGTCTTGGGGCCTCCCCTTGAGCTGGATCCCAATTTGGACCTGTCACTGGACCTCCTCTTGCTCAGGCTCTTCTCCATTTTTGTCCCTGCAGTTCTTTCAGGCAGGAACAATTCTTCTTGAAATTTTATGATGTTTTTCTAGTTGGCTGAATTACAGCTGCATACGTAGCAGAGGATCAAATCCTTGTTGATGCAATAGGCCAGGATGCCATGGAGTTACCCATCTCACAAGTCATCTTCTGGAGCTCAATGGTCAGTTTCTCCAACTTCTTCATTTGCTGCTCCTTCTCAGTGATGGTGGAAGGTTGGGATGATGCCTTCCCAACACACCCTGTGGTGAAACACCAGTGAGCATGCAGAGTTAATGGAACGGGACCAGGCGAGACCATGCTGAGTTCCCAAAAGAAGCCCAAGGAAAAGGGAATGCTAGAGACACTTTGAATCCCCGAAAGAGCAGGAAAGCTCTCTTCAAGCTAGACTTCTCAGCTACATTCTTGTTCTCAACCATGATTGCTATACATATGCCTCACTGTCTATTGCAGTCCCCTGGCCTTGAAAGGCATGAGCTGGCCAAGACATGAAGAATTGGAGGACATTGTCAGCTCATATCTTATGTGATGCAGGGAAGTCCTGGAGTCCATAGTGCTTGGGACCACCAAACCCTAATCATGTGTGTTCAAGACCAAAGTGTCTGAGACCTTGACACATGACCAGAGGAGTATCCCTGTCTTGGCATCACATACCAGTGATTCCTACAGGAATCTGCTGAAGATGAAGTTCAACACACTTGACAAGCATGCAGCTGCTTTGTTAGGGGCTCCCTCATTTCATGCTAAAGCTCACCTTTTAAAAAAGACATGTATCACAACTCCCTTCCCATAATCTAAACCCAAAAACAGATCTCTAAGAGACTCTACAGTTACAGAGACAAATTCCCATTCAAACACAACAATAGGTAATCCCACAGTTGAAGGTCGGTGGGAAGGCTGTTGTGGCAGAGGAGGCTTAGGGGTAGGAAATAGCATCATTTCTGTTGCTGCTATTGTTTTATTTTTGATACAGGGTCTCTCTATGTATCCTTCGATGTCTTAAAACTTACTATAACTGATGGGCCTCAAAGTCACAGAGATCTGCAAATCTCTGCTCCCCAAGTGCTGGGATTAAAGGTATTCACCAGCACACCCAGTGACATCATTACTTTCAAAATACTTTGACATAATCACAGCCCAGGCTTTTGTCTCACTTTCCAACTGTTTATGGGCCTTTTTGAAGCTTTGTAGTAGATTGTAAGCTCCAGGGAATGAGAAATACCTGGAAAGTGCTCTAGGGAAATTGGAAGTATCAGAGAAACAAATGCCTTTCTCATATTTCAGACCCAATAAGAGCAAACATTACTAGCAAGTGTATGACAGGCAAGTCATTGACCTTGGTCTCCCCAGAAAGCCTTTTTGAAAGCTATAGAACAGTAAAGCAAGAAGTAGAAAGTTTTACTTGTGCATCTTTGGTATCATCAAGAACAGTGTCTTTCCCAAAATTCTAAGGTATAACAAATGTTCTAAAAACAAAAGTTTCCCACCAGGAGTTCCAGCCCATATACAGCCACCAAACCCAGACACTATTGCTGATGCCAAAAAGCACATGCTGACAGGAGCCTGATACAGCTGTCTTCTGAGAGGCTCTGCCAGATCATGACAAATACACAAACAGATGCTCACAGCCAACCACGGAACCACTAGGAAGTGGAAGAAAGAATGAATAAATTGTCCTTGTGAGTGTCAGAAGGGAGCAATTCCTGAAGAAATGTGGACTTTGGACTCCTGGTTCCCAGAATTCTGAGATAATTAAGTTGTTATTTTAAACTAGCAAGTATGGGTTGTTTTGACACAGGAAACCCACTGACTTATACATCTATCATCACCAAAGGCTTCTTCCTTCTCACATCACAATGAAATTCCCTAGGAATCATCAGGATTGGTTTGAGAACTCACATTTTAAGTAAGCCCAAAGGTGACTCTGCAGACTATAGTTTGACCATTCTTTCAGATGATCACGGTTTCTTTGTTGTTGTTGTTTTTATGGCTTTTTGTTTGATGGGGTTTGATTTTTACCTGCATCTTTTTTAAACTACCAACAGCTTCTAACACACTGCTCCTGGGAACTCATTCAACAGTGTGAACTGGCCTGCCAGATGAGGAAGTTTTTAACACATCTTTAGTACCACCATTGGTGTCAGGGCTCAGGGAAGGGCTGGTAAGACCTAAATTAAAGAATAGATATGTAAGAAAAGTTCCAGTTGTAAAGGTTGCTGAGTCTCCCCTGGGTGCCGGCTCACTGTTAACACCAAGAGATGCACAGATGGCCGAGCCTTGCCTTCATGAGTATTTCTTGTGGTTCAGTGCCTCCGTGAGCTGCTCTTCTGTAGAGGTACAATTTGGAATTGTCTTGTGGAGTAATAAATAATGATACATATGCTGTTCTGTAAAATGGAGAGCCTCTGGTTAGCAACATGCAGGTTTGAGCCCAGAGCTAAGTAGCTTCTTACAGTTAAAGGGTTTAACTCACACCGTTGTCCCTCATCTTTCTCCTTCTTTTCCCTTTACGCTTTTGGACACATAATGACCAAACCAGTTTGGACAATGTTGTCTTCTTAAGTTTATATGTGTCTCTGTCTGGTTTTACATTCTGCAGATGCAGTTGCAGTGGATTTATGGCAGAAACATTCGTAGATAATGGCACATAGTAGGGCACTAGCTAAGGAGTAAGGTGACGGGGCGAAGTACATTCAAATGTTGAAACCTAAGTTTATCTAGATCAGAGTTTAGTTAAAGTCGGGCCAGTTCCGAGGGAGGGGGAAAAGCTGTTTCAGGTTTTGTTCATTTTCCTGCCTGGGAAGTCTGTCCTTGAAAAGCATGCCCCCGAGCATCTGCTATTCCCCGCACTTGCATGCTCATTAATGACGTGTTCCCAGAGACCCAGAAATAGCAAATTCCATTAGAAGGCTTATCAGTAAATACAATGCAGCTCTTTATGTAGAAGGATGGCCTCTGAATAAGAGTCCATTAGGGCTCTGGGCTGGAAAAATTAGGCCAGCTTTCTTTTAAGGGAGAAATTAATACAGCAGGCAAGAGCCAGCAATACTGCCAACATTCATCTTGCAAAGCTTTCCTCCTTTGTGCTGCCAAAGTGCATTCATCCAGACTCACTATTCCTGTCCTCAGCCACTGGGAGCACGGCCCATTTGTCCTGTGGAAAACTATCAAATTATCTGCTAGCAAAGTAAATAAATATGAAATGAAAAATTAGAACCAAGTATAGTCTGTCTGTCTGTCTATCTCCCTTCCCCCTCCCTTATAGTCTGTGTGTCTGTCTTTCTGTCTGTCTGTCTGTCTATCTTCTGTCTGTATGTCTGTCTGTCTCTACATGTGTTTATGTTCATGTTTGTATTTCTGTGTATGTGTGCATGTGTGTTCTTAAATGTAATCTAAACCAATCCATATAAAAACAAAACTAACCAATAACTGACCTCTTTGGAGGGACCTAATGTCAGTTTTCATTGCCAAATTCAGAGGTTCTGTCGCCAGCAAGAACTAATGTAGAGATTATTTCATTAGGCTTTCAAAGGGCTGCCCAGTGTCCATTTTCCCCACTGCCACTTAGACAAGCTGAAACAGAGAACGTGAGGAGACCTCGGTAGCTGAGGCCAACAGACAGAAGGATAAGAAACAAACAGAACAAGAGGTGGGAAATGGATTCAGAAGTGCCTTCAATGTAGAATCTCAGAAGTGTAGAAGACATAGCAGTGAGTCATGCACATGTCTGTAGGGGGAAAGCTGTCCAGGTACATGGACTGCGATCATGGGGGCTTCCAGAAGGTGAATGGCCAAGTCAGAGGAACTGACAGAAATAGATGCTCTGTCCAAATTTGGAATAGAGGCATGATGACCCAACTTCACTCTTAGCAAAAGCACGGATAATTTAAGGAGCTTATAAAATATTTAAACAGGTAGATACTTTGTAGACTGCACAGTTATGTTTGTTTCAGGGATCAAATATTTATACCCTCTAACTCCCCCACCAACCTACAGATCCTTCCTCATCCCATTGATGACAGGCTTCTTTCTAAGACCTAATTTGGTCTCTGAAACATTAGAGAGTATGAATATAGTCCTTAAATGAGTTTGTGAAACAGCCTTCACTGGAAGAAAGCATGCTTTGAGTGACCACCCTTGCTACTACCTGGCCGTAAGGGAGCATACCTGCATCCAACTTTAGCTCTTAGCTGCCGTCCAGACAATCCGAATCATAGTACCGAGAGCAGAGCATCATTCAACCCTTGCTAACCTACATGAGCATAATAAATGCTTCTCACTGTCTAAATGTTGAATTTGGGGAGATGCTTGTTTCCTGGCATTTTTATCAGTTGTCACTGACTGATGTGCTCAGAAAAGATGCCTTGGCTAGATTTAGTTTATAAGTTATCATGTCACAAGGAATAGTGTGTTTAATTGTCTTTTTATTTATTTACCCAGTAGATCTTTTACAATAAATTTATCATGTGAATTCCTCAGTCTAGAAAACACCATAGTAGGTACCATCTTGTGTATGGTAGGAAGTTCAGCAGCGTTGGCCTTAATACAAATACCCACAACCCTCTCTCAGTTATGATAAGCCAAGCTGTCTAGAGACAAATTTCCCCCTGGGTGGTAAGCATAGCGTATACAAATCAACCGGTGAGAACAAATAACTTAGGGTGAGGTCCTGTCCAATCAGGACTGAGATACTCTTGGCATTGACTTTGCATCGCCTCCAATTATCGATGGCAGGGTGAATACAAGTCCCAGCATCCTCTGGAGAAAGGACATTTCTTGCAGAGATCAAATAGCTCCTAGAAAATATGCAACAGAGTGGTAGCTTCTGTGTAATCAGCCTAAGCTTCAGAGAAGGGCCTGAGAAGTAGACCCACATTTTCCCAGAAGACCTTCAGGAGTCTGTGTGCTCTGGCAATTACAAGAATGTTTAATGCCTAACTAGCAAACAGCAAACAATGTTACAGATATAGCCTGTGTCCAGAAGATATGTCTTTTTGCTGGCTTATTTATGTGGAAAATAGAGACTAGTGAGAGGCAGGGTACCTTGGATGCCAGGAGACCTGGATTTGAGCTGTGTTAGGAATTTCTGTTTCTCTAGAACTTTGTTTCTTCACCTGCAAAACTGATTAAGGTAGTACTGGACATATTGTTCTGCAAGTGTTCTAGGCTTAGAAAACAATGTGTGTATGAATTTTTATGAAAGTAAGCATCTCTTTAAATATTGAGATGTTTAGGGAACCCAAGAAGATCCAAGAGAAGGATTCCCAGCTGTGTAGACAAGATGGAATCATATTAGCCTTTGCCATGGATGACCGTAAAAACCACCCACCAAATTCCTAAAATTCCTCCTCTGACAAGTGTTGGAACTGTAACCCCCTTTGCAGATAAAAAGGAATGGCATAGTTACTGGCTATACCACAGGGGGTAAAAAACTGATCCATAGAAAGCCTGATTCCAAGTGCCAGCCACTTGTTCGGTGCTGATGGTTTCCAAAGTCACATGCTACCAATATGGCAGGACGATCTGCCATCTTGGGTTTCTACAGTGTGCTCCCTGGTGGAATCTAGAAGGTTACCACCGAAGGTCAGTGTTTGTAGAAGCTATGTGGTAGCTGAGGAAATGATCTGGTCACTAACTGAAACAAGACCTAGAAGCACGAGGAGGGATTGTGTAAGAACAGAACGTCACCCCCGATAGATGGTACTGTCCCCTCTGCAACCCCAGCAACATTTGATGAAGTTTCAGGTCACATTTCCTTTGAGTCTCTAGGAATCTGATATTTCAGCTGAAGTTAGACCCACAGTACTTCAGAGAAAAGATCAAATGGATTTTAGGTTCCCTAACTTTAGATCTTTATTCCTGGGCTAAGTTCTGAAATGACAGAAAGAAGCTAGTCCATGCTTCTCCACCCCTTACAATGATCAGTTCTTTTCCCTTGGACTAGGCTGCACTGAGTTTTGCCCCACAGCCTATGCACAGACACTGTAATCAAGTAAGTTTCCATGTTTTGTGGCAGTGTCACTTGACTGGAGGTGTCACGGAAAGGACAACACTGTTTGTGATTCCTGAGCAGTACACACCTGTCACTTGGGCCTCCTTTCTGATTAGTGGCTTCCAAGAGTCTTATCTATTGCTCCTTTAACTTTACTGTGGAATACCTTCACTTAGGTAATAAACATGACAATGAAGCTTTCAATAGACGCTTCCACGGATTCTAGAAGTCAAATCGCCTCGCCTTGGGAAAAAAATTGTACCTGTCACATTTCTAAAAGAGATATAAAAACTGGGCCAGAGGAAGCCAACTATCTAAACAATGTTATTAACATCAGACAACTGCCTGGACTTTGCTAAGAGCAGGATGTGGGTTTCTGATCTTTTCACCAATGTGTGTTCAGTAATGTCTGCATAGATGCAGCCATTTACCATGAAATATTGTGGCTTCTAAAAATAGACACCATTTTAAAAGCAGGGTGTGTGTGTGTGTGTGTGTGTGTGTGTGTGTGTGTGTGTGTGTGTTGGTAATTGCAAAATGAAGCATGCTTTAGTTCCTCTATTCTTAGAAGAAGTAACTGGAAGTAACATAGAGATAATGATTTTCTCCAGTCCCTATACTGGAGACTAGTAGGCTGAGAAGGTGCTTTGAAGTTATACCACAGGGCTCACTTAGAGTTTGATGTTAGTTCTGTTTCTGACACATTAGATTGGGGATTCCCATAAGACACTCAGGCCCACATGTCAAGGAAGGAGTGGGATGTTTTAATAATTGTTTAAGGTCATGGTTAAGTTATAAATTTGAGAAGGAATACTTATATTGATTTTCTTTCTCTCTCTCTCTCTCTCTCTCTCTCACACACACACACACACACACACACACACACATACATACATACACACACATACACACACACAAACATACAGACTGAATACCTGAAAATAATATTTTTCAGAAGTACTTGCAGGTAAATTTTAATTCTGATCAGTCAAGTCATTTGTTTTTAGACGAGGCAATTGTGGCTTTTATCACATTTTGCTATGGGATTTAAAGTTTGATAGAATCAGAAAAAAAACATTAAGTATATCTTTCAAGTCCTACTGCACAACCTCAAAAATGACCAGTGCATGTAAATGTTGCTTTATCGGATTAATATCTGCTCCCTAAAACCCATTATTTTATATGATTCTCAAAATTATTTCATCTACACATGCTTTGGTATATATGTATATATGTGTATACATAAATATGTACATATATCTTAAGCATTTATAGCATATCTACCATGCCATTGTCATATTAAAAAAATCTCACAGTAAATCCTAATGTGTAATTAGTATTCACATTGAACTCTGTTTCAGAAACCCTGTTTAGAGGAAAGCTTACATTATTTTGTAGCTTTAACCTATATACTACACATGTGTTTTGTTTTTTAAATCAGGATATGTATGTCCCAACACACACACACACACACACACACACACACACACACACACACACACACACTTTCTTTTTCATATTTAAGAAACTGGAGCCAGATGTGGCATTTCTTTAACCCCAGAACTCAGGAGGCCGAGGTCTCTGTGAACTCTAAGCCAGCTTGGTCTACACTGAGTTTCAGTCTAGCCAAGTGAGACTCTTTCTCAAACCATTTTTCCCTCAAAATATTTTTTTAAAAAAACTACTGGGTGCTTTGGTATCAGCCATACTGTGTTCCAGTTGCTTTAGTCAGTTTAGTTTTAGCAACTGCTTGGATTCAGTGCAGGCCAAACCTTTCTTTGTACATGATACAGGATGCTTATGAGTGTCATCATATCTCATTCGGAGTTCATCTACAACTCTCATTTATACAATCGGACTTGCAGTACGTTATTTCTGTCCTTTAAAAAGAACAAAAACAAACAAAACCCCAAGCTATTGTAATTCACACCTGTAATCCCAACTTTTTGGGAGCCAGAAATAGGAGGAACACCACGAGTCTAAAGCCACTTAATTTACTTAGAAGTTTCTAGGACCTCCAGGGCTACATAATGAAACCTGTGTCCAAAGAGACAACAGGGGACCTCAAACACGCTTTGTGTAGTAAGCCTGTGGTATCCTGAAGCTCCTCTCACAGTCCAGTCTTGGCGTGTGGTTGTTAGTCCCTGTAATGCAGCCATCCTTGAAAAAGGAGTATAGCCTACTGAAACCTTCAGATGTTCTTTCTCATGTTAAGAACATGGCTCTCAGGGATCAAAGTGAAAACCAGTCATTGTTGTTACCGATTAACCATTGCCTGTCCGTTAATCTGCCCCACCACTTACCAAACCACCAAATAACGATTCCTTACATTTTCCGTCTACCCAAACTTTTGCCCTTCTGTCCCCCACTCATCTACCTTTCTTCCCTATTTAGTACTCACCCATTAACTATGTCAGTCACATGATGATAATCTTTCCTGAATCCTGGCCCTAAGCTGTTCCCATCATGCCTTGCGCTCTGCTCAAGATACGGCAACTCGGCCTCTGCTTGCTCTCTCGTCCATCCGCACCACCAGGACTAAAAATATCCAACTTCCGCTCTGCCTGGTGATCACAGAGCAGATGACTGTACCAAGAGCTCCTGTTTCTGTCTAAAATGTTTTTGGAATTGATCTTTGGAATATGCTCACCCCTGAGTTCATATTAGCAAAATTAGGGCCATGTTGGCCAAGAGAATATGGTGCATTGAGCACAGAGAATCAGACCTAAGCAACTGAATAAGAATTTAACTTTGGAATGCATCCTGAACTAATAGAGCTGTGTGGTATCCATCAAAAAAGTGTTCCTCGCTCAGAAACTACTTTCTCCTGGGTAGTTTGGTAGTATGGAAAGATTTTTTTTCTTTTGTTTTCTTTTTCTTTCTTTCTTTCTTTCTTTTTTTTTTTTTTTTTTTTTTTTTTGGGTAGTCACAACTAGGAAAGTTACTGGAGTCTAGAGATGTTTCCGAATCCCTACCGTGCACAAAACTACAAAGTGCAACAGCACAGATGTCTTTCTCCAGTGCCAGCAGTGCTGAGGTTGAAACTCCTCATTAGCTGGATATGGAAGGAAATTCCTTTTTAGCAGCTCTCAGAAGGCAGCGGCAGGAGGATATCACATCAAGAATATCCGGGTTATGCATGGAGACCCTGTCTCAAAAATAGAAAAGAAGGAAAGGGGGGAGAAAGGGAAATAAGAGGAGGAAGAGAAGGTAGAGCCAGTGAAAGAAAGGAGGAGGGAGAGGAGAGAAAGGGAAGGGAAGGGAAGGGGAGGGGAAGGGAGAGGAAGGGAGGGAGGGGAAGGAAAGGGAGGGAAGGAAAGGGAAGGGGAAGGGAAGGGAGGGGAGGAAGGGTACGGAAGGGGAGGGAAGAGAAAGGTAAGGAAGGGAAGGGAGAAGGAGAGAGGGAGGAAGGGGAGGGAGGGAGATGGGAAAAATGAACCATGTTCACCTGAAATAGCAAAACTGTTTACAAATGTTTTCGAACACACTAGCTTACTTTCTACGTATGGATGCCAGTGAGTTACTACAAATCTGAGAATTGGATTAAAATAGAATCATGAAAACTTAATCATTTCTTTTCAGCAGTGAAGATCAAAGAATAAAATGTACCACCATAGTGAGGATATGTATGGCGTGACACATACTGCTTTAGAATGGTGGCAGATAAATGGTAGAAATGCTTTGCAAAAGTGACTTAACAGTGTGTACGGTGACTCTTAAGAGTGCTCACAATTCTTTCACACTTGAATTTCATTTCTGAGAATCTATCCTAAGAGACAAGAAAAAGAAAAAAGAAAAACTTTGATGCAGATCTTTATTTGAAATACCTCTTAATCATAAGAAAACACTGAAAGCAACGTTTCTGACAATAAGATATTGTTGCGGTACATGGTGGAACTTTATAACAAATTTCAGTGTGATGTTTATGAAGAAAGACACGTTGTCCTGGTAAGGTAAAAACTATTAACTAAAAGAGTAACTCTTTAATTTTTTCGAGCCTTATTTTTAATGATGGCTGCTAAACTCTTTAGCTTCCCATTTAGCTCCCCATCGTCCGGAGATAGGGGGAAAGGAAGGATATGGAGGTAGTGGGCTGTTTAGGAAGGTTCTTCGGAGCAAATCTCATCTGTGTTGTCTGGAAACCGGCAGTTCAGTTCACAGAAGCGGCAGGCAGCTCGACCCGCTCATAAACACTCCGCAGACACACCAGCCGTCTAGGTCAGTAGAGTCCGGATAACAAACACAAATCAGCAGCGGTGGCACTGCCGAGTAGAGACAGCCAGGGCTCAGCCTCAGCACAAGTCAGCAGGAGGGACCAGGAGGAATGCCAGGAGAAGCTCTCAGCCGTGCCTCTCTCAGTGAAACGAAGATCAGCGAAGACTTGAGACCAACAAACTTTGCACAGCTAGCTCTATGAGCAAGCCTAACTCAGCCTCTTCGCTGTCGGTCAGTTTCTTTTTATCCCTTCCAATCATCGTGTAATGTCTTGCCTCGGCTGAGATCACTCTGCCAATCAACCCGAGTCCAAGGAAGCTCCAGGAAACTGCAGCACACCACCGGGAGTTTCTTGCCGTGTTGTTCTCTATGGAATCCTGACAAATGGAGACCAGCTTCTCAGTGTGTGGCTGACCAATCCTTGGGTGTTATTAGTGAAGAAGCCCTCATCGTGTGCTTTGGCAGAACATCCTCTAACCTGTGCATGCTCAGCCAAAGTTCCTTCATGAGACTGCCTTAGCAAAACACCATCCAGCACAACCGACTTTCCAAAGAACCCTTAAGTTTTCATTTCATAAAAGTGAAGGACATAAATGTTACAGAGCGCAGAGAGTGAGGAGGCTGCGTCTGCCTCCCGATCTCACAGCCACTGCAGTCCATTGAATCCATAGAGACAGCACCAGGGCCAGCGAGAACCAGGCGCACACTGGGCACATTTCACAGTATCAAACAGGGGTCTCATCAAGTGACCATCCAAATACTGGCACATATCATTCCAGGGAGGAAAAAACCCAAATATCATTTGCTACTTCTAGCTCTTTCTTAAATTTCATCTAGGACCTGTTCCCTAAACTTGTGGATTGACATTGCCTATCCACAGTCACATCTCCAAGTTAAATCCTGTGGCAGAGACGGAGATAAACCATGTTGCTTCCAGTAACCCCCACTATTGCCAACTAGTTCCACGTCCCTGCAGCTCCTCAGTTGTCACCTGAGCATGCAGAGATTGTCTTCCCCACACTAACACATGGGAACCAAATGCCTCCTCACGCTTCATGGCCCAGTGAATTGTCATCCAAGACAGCACCTTTTCTCCTCTGATCTCTACCATGCCATCAGTCACTGACTTTCCACAGAACACGATAGGCCCCTAATCCATGTCTTATAAGACTTAAGGGGGAAATGCAAATCATTTTATGATGGGTCAAGAATTCTTCAAGTTTTAATCTTTGAACTGACTTGACCAGAGTCACAAGGGAGCTTTATGAAAATGCAAAGTTGTAAGAGATTTTACAGGAAGCTCTGTAAGATCCAGTTTTCCTTTTTCAATGAGTTCCCAAGGGTCTGCATGCATGCCAAAGTATAAGAACCATTGAACCAATAAAAATAGTTTGTACCACATGTAAAATTTCTAGTTCTTAAGGAACTGTATATCATTATTTGAAACATTACCCATAATTACCTACTTAAAAGTCAAACTTTCTTCTGAGATTCAAGGCAGTCTCTTAACTGTGACCCCTCATAAAACCAAACTGAATAAAAAAAAACAGGGCATATATTTCCAACACACAGCACACAGAATACACATTACCATTCCCAAACTCAGGAAATGACACAGTGAGGAAATGCTGGACCAAAACCAGACTGAAACCAAGAGGGCAAACCACAGATTCTGTCTTAGATGGCTCCTCCAGTCTCCCAATTCTTCCAGCTTTATCGACTGCATCACTCTTTCACACTGCGAAGCTTTCCTTGCTAGGCTTGGTTGTTGGGTAGAATCAGTACCTTAACCACAGAGGAAGACCTCAGAACCCTTTTCCTATGTCCTCCTTGACTCTCATCCAGAATCATATGGCTGAAGATGATCTGCTGCCCTGGGACCGGAACCTGGCCCCTCCAAGTCTGATATTTGCATAAACGTTGTCTTGTTAATGGTTTCCTCTGTTGCATAAGATTTTGTTTTCTACTAGTTGCAGAATCCAATGGGTGGGGTCTTACCCTGAGGGCCCCTCTCCACTTCTTCTATCTACCATTAGGCTTTTCTCTAAGCTTCTTATCTCCTTGAGTGCAGAACTTGACTCCATCATTACATTCACTCGAGTTCTTTTTCTTCTCAGACTGTACATTTTGTATTTGTCTTTGCAACTAATATGCTTTTAAAGGGGTATAAAGAGAGGAGGGATAAGTTCTATGGAGGTGTAGTCAGGTATGAGGGAAGAGGGTGCCTTAGTGGGCCCATCTGAGGCATCCCTTCCCCCTGAGGGACACGATGGTATAGTATAAACTAGAGTTACTCAAGACTTGGGGAGGAGAGTTAAGAGGGTAGTAGGGGCAGAGAAAAGCAGAGAGAGAGAGAGAGAGAGAGAGAGAGAGAGAGGAGTAGAGAAGTAGAGGCCGGCCATGAGCACGTGGAAAGAGCAGGGGAGGGGAATGGGGAGATAAGGGACAAAAGGGGAAGAGGGTAAGAGAGCTAGAGAGAGAGGAGGGGGGCAAACATCCCCTTTGATAGTGTCAGGCACACCTGACTGTTGCCAGCTAACTGTGGGGTGGAGCTTAGACAGAATGTAAACAGCAACGTTTGTTTTTGTGGTTGAAGATCTTCGAAAGGGTGACCCCTAATAACCACATGGCACAGTCAATACTGGGCTATGTTGAAATTTCCTCTGTCAACAACATTATTCCAAAACTCTTCAATGTAGCCTCATGCAGATTCTTAGGACAAGGGCAAAAGGAAGCTGCATCTTTTGCTAAAACATCACAAGAACGCTCCCTGTCTCAGCTGCTGTTCTCCTCTGAAACCCTGTGTCTGCGTAGTCCACATTGCTCTCAGTAGTACAGTCTTCCAAACTCCTATTAAGATGTCCCATTAAGCCTCACTTAAAGCATTCGAATTACTTTTCTAGTGTAAGGTCCCAAGTCTTTCATACAACAGCATGGCCAGGCCTGTCATAGCAATGTTCACTCCTGCAACCAGTTTCTGTCTTAGTTACGATTCAATAACTGTGAAGAGACGCCATCACCAAGGCAACTTTTAGAAGAAAACTTTTCACTGGGGGCTTGCTTACAGTTTCAGAAGGCGAGCCCATGACCATCATGGTGGGGAGCCTAGAAGCAGGCATGCATGACCCTAGAGCAGTAGCCGAGAAATCACATCTGATTAGTAAGTTGCAGGTAGAAAGAGAATGAATGAGACTGGGTCTGATATGGATTTGTGAAACCTCAAAGGCCACCTCCAGTGACACACTTCCTTCAACAAGGCCACACCTTCTATTGTTTTCCAAACAGTTCTTCCAGTTGAAGACCAAGTATCCAAACATAACAACCCTGCAGGAGCTTCTCTTACTGAAGCCTCCACAACTCCCTTTCCAAGCTTACCAAGCTTAAATATTGGATATTTAAGTTTTATTGGATATTCTCTGTGTTTACATTTCAAATGTTATCCCCTTCCCCCCCCACTCCCCTCTCCTTCATCCCCCTCCTCTCCCCCTCCCCCTCCACTTGTTTCCATGAAGGTGCTCCCTCTCTTAACCACCCTCTCTGCCTCAGCGCCTTGGCATTCCCCTACACTGGAAGAACACACCTTTACCGGACCAAAGGCCTCTTCTCCCACTGATGCCAGACAATACTATCCTCTGCTACATATGCAATTGGAGCCATGTGTGCTCATTGGTTGGTATTTTAGTCCCTGGGAGCTCTGGAAGGTTTGTTTGGTTAATAATGTTGTTCTTCCCAAGGGGTTGCAGACCCTTTCAGCTCCTTCAGTCCTTTCTCTAGCTCCTTCATTGGGGACCCTGTGTTCAGTCTGATGGTTAGCTGCAAGCATCCTCAGCTGTATCTGTATGACTCTGGCAGAGCCTCCTAGTAGGCATTCATATCTGGCTCCTGCCACTAAGCACTTCTTGGCATCCGCAATAGTGCTTGGGTTTGGTGGCTGCATATGGGGTGACTCCCCAAGTGAGGCAGTGTCTGGATGATCTTTTCTTCAATCCCTGCTCCTCTATTTGTCCCTATATTTCCTCCCTTAGGTGTTTTGTTCTCCCTTCGAAGAAGGGCCAAGGCATACACATTCTGGCCTTCCTTCTTTTTGAGCTTCATAATGCCTGTGAATTGTTTCTTGGGTATTCAGAGCTTTTTGGGTTAGTATCAGCTTATCAGTGAGTGCATACCATGAGTGCTCTTTTGTGTCTGGGTTAGCTCACTCAGGATGATAGTCTCTAGTTCCATCCATTTGGGTAGGAATTTCATGAAGTCATTGTTCCTAATAGCTGAGTAGTACTGCATTGTGTAATCACCTCCTCTTTCAATTATGAAAACAAGAATTAAGTTGGGCCAGTCAGAATTTGTGTTTGATTCAGGCTTTAAACACTAGAAAAGAGACATTTTCTTTTTACTAAACTAGAGAAACTATTAGTCACTGTCTTCGCTATGCGAAGAGAAATAAGTCCTGAATGGTAAAAGGAGAGGTACAGACACTAGCCACTCCTTACAGCTCCTTCTTCTGCCCCCAGCACTTCCTCTGACACTGGGTCACTATATCCCTTTCACTTGGTACAGAAGGCAGATTTCTAAGATGCCTCCAAATTCCCCAGTTCCTCTGATCTGGTGTTGCCATGAAGACTTAGGAGTTGTAATTAAGTTACCAATTTAAAAATAGTAAACTAATTTGAGGAGAAGCAGATTATATAATGTCATCCAACTTAATCACATGAGCCATTAAAGCTGAAAGTAGATATTAAAGATAGAGAAATCAGACTTGAAGTGTGAAGAAAATCCAGTGAGGGAAATGGTGAAGCCGTGTACAAAAAGCTGAGACAGACCCCTGATGACAGTTTTCAGACAAATGGAATGGAGCTAATGGGGTTTCTGTCTCTATTTTCTCTGGACAAAAACCCAGCCAGGCAATTTCTTGACTTTATTCAGTCTACAAAAGCCCAGAGCAAAGAATTCAACCATGTTGTATCTGTACTTCTGATGTGTAGGTCTTATTTTACAGTGCTAGACTGGGTCATTTATCACAGTAGAAACACAGTACACTTATTTATTTTATTTACACCTGAAGATTTCCTGACTAAATTAAAAAACAAAACAACAACAACAACAACAAAAAAAAAAAAAAACCTTAAGTTTTTTTCACTGTGTGAAGACTCTTGAAGCCTATTGTTTTTACTGCTATCCTCTTCCTTTTTTCCTCTGGCTCCTTCCTTCCCCCTCTGTCTCCCTCCCCTTCCCCCTCTCTCTTTTTCTTTCTTATTTTTGTTAAGAAACTTTTTTATTGGATATTTTTTTATTTACATTTTAAATGTTATCCCCTTTCTTGTTTCTGCAAATCCCACCCCCCTCCCCCCTATTTCTATAAGGGTGCTCCCCCATCCACCCAGTCCCTCCCACCTCACCACCCTGGCATTTCCCAAAACTGGGGCATTGAGCCTTCGCAGAACCAAGGACCACTCCTCCTATTGATGCCCAACAAGGCCATCCTCTGCTACATATGCAGCTGTAGCCATAGGTCCCTCCGTGTGTACCCTTTGGTTGGTGGTTTAGTCCCTGGGAGCTCTGGGGGGGAGGGAGGTCTGTTTGGTTGATATTGTTGTTCTTATAGGGTTGTAACCCCCTTCAGCTCCTTCAGTTCTTTCTCTAACTCCTCCATTGGGAACCTCGTTCTCAGTCCAGTGGTTGGCTGTGAGCATCCGCATCTGTATTTGTCAGGCTCTGGCAGAGCCTCTCAGGAGACAGCTGTATCAAGCTCCTGTCAGCCTGCACTTCTTGGCATCTGTGATATTGTCTGGGTTTGGTGACTGGATACTTTATTACAGTTAGAACGCTTAGCACAGGATCACACCTCTCACCAAAATTTTAGGTGTACAGTACATTGCTAGCTCTATGTACAATGTTTGCCACAGATCTCTAGGAACTTAACCCTTCTTGATTAACGGAAACTTTATGCTCACTTACCATCTTTTTCCCACTTGCCCTAGCTCCCGGGTAACTGCCATGTCACTCTTACTTTCCCCAAGTGTGACTCTTCTAGCTTCTGCATGGGTGGAACCATGTGCCATTTGTCCTTCTGGAACTGGCTTGTTTCCCTCAGCGTACTGTCTACCAGGCTGATCCACGCTCTGTGGGAATTGGCTCTTGAACTCTTCCAGACGTGCTAATTCTTTAGACACATGGATTTTCACTCTTGCATCTTTGCCAGGACTTCACTGAAGTGTTTCCTTCCTTTGTTTCAGCAAAGCTCTCCTTGACTTCCCTGTGTAAAAATACAACTCCCCTGAATTATCCTTTCCCGACTTACTCTTTCTGTTGGCAATGATTTCTGCCTAGCAACGTGCTTGCTTTATGCCGGCGTCCAGCCTCAACACAGAATCAGAGCTCTCAGCCGGAAGCAGGGAAATCTGGAAGGCATGTACTAAATAAACACAGACCACTTTTTGGGTACAAGCTGACAGGCAATTTTTTAAGGCTTAAGGTTATTTTCTCTGTGTCTCTCTCTGTCTCTTCCTCTTTCTGTTCTCTTTTTCTCTTGCTCTCCTGCACACACTCTGTTTTTCTTCGTGCTTTTCTTTTCTCGAACTCACACACTCATACATCTCTGTTCGTTCCTTTCTTTCTCACACAGACACACCTTATACACACCTCACACACATCTCACACACACACAGGCACTCTCTTTCACTCACACACACACTCCATATACACCTCACATTCTCCCTTCACTCACTCTCCACATGCTCTTCCCATTCTCTCTCTCTCTCTCTCTCTCTCTCTCTCTCTCTCTCTCTCTCTCTCTCTCTCTCTCTCTCACGCACACAGGAACGCACACTCAGTCGCTTGCTTGCTCTCTCACCTACTCGTTCACTAACTTGCTCGCTAGTTAGCCTTTCTTTTGCCCCAGTCTTTTATTGATACTCCAAAAGCAGGTAGAAAAAAAGACACCATATAATCATTACCATATCAAATTCAAAAGAATAACCACATCTCATAAAGAATTAAAAATTACAATTGTTCCCCAAAGTTTCAAGCTTCCCCTATTCCCGATCCTGTGGCCAAAATAATAATAATTGCAAACTTAGCATTATTTAAACTTAAACTTTTCACTTATTACACTTCAGGGCTCAGAGCTCCGAAGTCAGCCACTTGCAGTTTCCTGTGAAGCTCTAATGATAAATAACATGGGCAAATCTGCCAGGCAGTGGCCAGAAAGAATCAAGTTAACCCTTAACTCAGTAGTTCTGCTAGCTTTCTGTTCCTGTACATTACACACAGTGACTCTCCTAAGAATCCCAGTACTTTGACTTGGTTTTACTAATATATAATTTTATACATTCTATACTTCCTTATCCAGGAACCACTCTCAAATGTTGTTCAAAACGTATTTCATAACTTCAATAAATTTCTCCTTTCCTGGGTCCCAATGTTGACTCTAATTCATTTTCTAATAACTTCTTCAAATTTTCTTTGCAAGTAGAGCATTAATCTGGAACTACCACTGTGTAGTTGTTACATTGTTTCCAAGACAAGAGCACACAGCACACACCTGGGCCATTAATACTGTGCTGTCCTATGCCCCTGTGCCTGAATTTCTAATTGTTTAAGAATCATTACATCAAGGAACAGCTCATTTCAGAGTTCACCAGAGTAGAAGGAGAAAGAAATAGGAAAGTCAGATATAATAGAATAATTATGCACACCAAGGCCAACTGAAATGCAGTCACACACAAATGAAATCTACACAGCTGTTGTCCAGGACTAAGGTTAAGAGAAATGGGAACAACTGTTTTTTACAAAGAGCTGCTGTAGGCTACTAAGATGTCTCCATCCGGGCCTTCTGCAGGGAGTATCTTATTCCAAATAGCGGGTCCCCTGGAGGGATGTGTCTCCTGCCTCTCAGGGTCCCAGACACCATCCTTTTTTTTTTCCTTTTCAGACTTCTGAGATGTCTCCATCTCAGCCACTACTGGCAGTCCCTGTCATGGTATGCTGTCCCCAGCAGTTTTACTGTCTTGGGATTTTACTGTTGTGAACAGATACCATGACCAAGGCAAGTCTTATAAAGGACATTTAATTGGGGCTGGCTTACAGGTTCAAAAGTTCAGTCCATTATTAGCAGGGTGGGAACATGGCAGCATCCAGGCAGGCAGAACAGAGTTCTGCATCTTCTTCTTAAGGTTGCTAGTGAAAGACTGACTCCCAGGCAGCTAGGAGGAAGGTCATAAAGCCCACACTCACAGTGACACACCTACTCCAACAAGGCCACAACTGCTAATAGTGCCACTCCCTGGGCCAAGCATATATAACTCATCACACCCCATGTTAGGATGAAGTATTTGATTTTAATCAGACTCACTAATGTTAATTATGTGAGTCAAAGGGGGCTTTTGGTTGCTGGACTTAAATACTTTGATAGCTGGACCTTGGCTGAGCACACACAAACCATCGCGCTAATCTGCAGTTTATTTATTTTGTTATTTATTTTCTGAGTTCCTCATAGGAACTAGCTTCATATATACACCAGGGTTCATACTGGTTTTAAGCATGGTACATCCTCAGCATCAGGAATGGCATTTGCCACACAGTGAACACTTAAATGTTCACTCAGTGACTGATCAAAAGGAAGATGTATGCGTAAAGAAAGCTATGTAGTTCCTAAGAGCATTACCATCTTTCTTCTTACAGAGAGATTAGTGGTGTGTATGTAGAAACATAGCGAGGTATTCGTTTCCTCTCCTCCAGAGCTAGAGACAGTAGGGTTGGGGCAGCCTGATCTTTTCTGCAGAGCTGACAGGGAAGACTGATGAGATAGAAAAAAACAATGATACAGAACATAGACCCCCTAGGATAGAAAAAACAAATAATACAGAACACGGATCGCCTGTGAGGCTTGGTGCAGAAAAGCACCTAAGGGTTGGCTCTTGAGGACAGTTACCTTCTATAAATATTAAGTAAGGGCAACCATAAAACCACTCACTCTTTCTGCCTCCCCTGGAGCGGCTGCCGCTCTGCCTCGTCTGTCTGTTGTGACCTACACACTAAGGCAAGCTGACAGCAGTTCTTCCCAAGGAGAGACGGTAGGCTTCATTTCAAGGAAGACGTGTAAGCAACCACCCAACTGGGTTTCAGAAGCCATGGTGGAAAATGTTTTACGCGTGCTCGCCTAACATTCACTTTCTGTTGTCTCTGTTGTATAAACCACTTGTGTTCAGGTGCTTTGTGGGCTTCTGCTTTGTGTCATCTGTTTTACTGCAACTACAGGAGATGGAAAAATGATCAAGATAAAGACACCTTCTTCCTTTTATTGAAAATAGATTATTTAATCACTTAATTTTATTTGAGATGTATTGGTGTTTTACCTGTAGGTGTGTCTGCGTTAGGGTTTGGGACCCCTGGAACTGGAGTTACACAGTTGTGAACTGCAGTGTGTGTGTTGGGAATTGAATTCAGGTCCTCTTAACCTTTGAGCCACTTTTCCAGCCCCTGATCACAGTTTCCCACCCCCCTCTGCTCCTCCCCACCTCCCCTCCCACCCAGATCCACCCCTTTCTGTCTCTCATTAGAAAACAGTCGGCTGCTAAGGGGTAATAATAAAAAGGTAATAAGATAAGGCAAAACCAACTCGTAGGAATGGGGAAAAAGCAAACAGAAGGAAAAGAGTTGCAAAGAAGTAAAACAAACAAACAAACAAACCACATAACACATTCATTAACACATACAGGAATCCCATAAAAACACTAAAGTGCATGCTATAATATATTTGTAAAACACATGAGGGTAAAAAGAGAAGAAAATATAAATAAAATAAAAATAATAAGTAATGGGATGACTTGTTTAAGGGAAAGAAAAGGCCGTGGCATGGCATTGTGAGACAAGGGATGTCCAAAGATTCTGTTGAGTTCCTTTTGTGTTGGTCATCTACTGCTAAGCACACAGCTTACCTTTAAAAGTAGATACCCCAGCGAGGCTCCCTTGACAGAGACTAGGTTAGGAATTGGAACATACATCTACTCCTAAAGAAACTTGTTTGTTTGTTTGTTTGTTTGTTTTTGAGACACAGTCTCTATGTAATTCTGACTGGCTGTCCTAGAATGCACTATGTATTCAAGCTAGCCTCAACTTCAAAGACCTACCTGCCTCTGAGAAAGGAACTGTTATATAGGAATAGGTTTGGCTGTGTTCAACGATACAAAAACCAAAACAACTGCAACTTAGAAAATACCAGTTTTCTATACCAGTCTAGAGGTAGAAAGTTAAAAGTTGGTAGAAAATGTTCACAGTGGAAGCCAGTCTACATTTATTTATTGGTATCCTCTGTACGCTGTCTAGCCTGAAGCCCTTTATCCTGCTGTGTACTACATGGCTAACCTAGCATCTGTTAAGAGCCTAGAATAAATAATACCTATGGAAATGCTCTATAGGTCTGACGGTATAGGTAGTTCTCTGTCCTGGACAGAGGTGGGAACTGCAGAGGCAGAATCCTGTATCTACCCTAGGACAGGACTTGAAATCCCCTTGCCTGTAAGAAGATCTCCACCTATGGTCAGTGAGATGGTGCAGGGACATTCAGGAACCACATGGAGAATGACCATCCGGAGTCACATCCAGCTATATATGAGACATTGCTGCCTTAATCCAAAGGTCACCTCCTTGTAGTTATGAAGTACTATACTCAAGTTTTTTAAAAAAAAGGATAACTGTAAGATTTGTAAGAACTGAAGTTCGTGGCTCAATTCTCTAATTAGCTTTGTGACCAGTAGCAAATTATTTGCCCTCACAGGACCGAGGCTGTGGGTCAGAGATGGTGTGTCTGTCTAGCATGTGTGAAGCCATGGCTTCAGTCTCCAGTACTGAACAACAAAACAACCCATATATCATGTGTCCTCTTTGTTTCTCGGCTTAGTAATATGTAGGGAGAGAATAAAGCCATTGAAGCTGCAGGAAGCCTGCTATTATCAGTTGATGCTGTCATACCCAAGACACATCCTTTGTGTAAGCACCTTTCCTGGCACAGGAAGCATTAGATGCATTCACTCTGGTCATTAAGACCATACACAGATCTGGGTATCTGTTGGTCTGAGACAAGAGATCTTTAGTTTCTTATACATATTTCTGTATGGGTCTGTCTAGGAAGCCAGTCTTTCCTCTTACTAACAGGCTTTTCCTGATGGATGGAGAGAGTGTCACAGGTTATTTTAATTCATATCCTTGCAGCCCCTATACTCATCGGCTAAAGGGGATTCTCAATGGAGTCCCCTGTCTGGCCTGTTGTCAGTCCCCGTGGTCAAGTACAATTCTCTTATTGTCACAGCTTGGGAAAATCAGTTCACCTCGATGGTCAGGGCTTGTGGTCTGTTGGGCCCTGCTTGTGCATGGACCATTATGTTTTCTGGGAAAGCAAAATGGCTGCCACCCCAGATTCACCTGTGGCATCATTTTACATGGCTTCATGGTTACTCGTTTTGACAACTTGTTGTGGAATTTTTGAGTTCCTTGATACAGAGGCCTGTATTGATACAGAGGACTCTTTGTCTTTCCACCCTTTAGCTCCTCACGAAAGTGGAGCAGTTCACAGAAGGAAAGGCTTTGGTAAGTAAGTGGTTGTTGAACTGACCTAGATCACAGACTATTAATTTAGTAGATAATGCTTACAGGCAATGGAGTGAAGTTTCATAAAGTTTCTTAGACTCCAAAACTGAGATCTGGAAGCTTTATCCTTCTTAGGAGAGACTTTAAAGGTTGATGGAAGGAGACCTGGGAGGCCAGAAGCAAAGGCCCATTCTAAATATGACTCTTCCATGTAGACTGTGACTGTGTGGAAATCGGGCTGTGGGGCAATAGCCACCTGATTTAGACAGTGAGGAAGATCATGGTGGTGTCTTCTATGAACATATTCCTCCTTCTTTTGAGCATTTATCAGCTCCCTTTGGCCCTCTGTTGTAACATCTGAACAATGTTCCCCCAAGTATCCTTCTTGGTAGGTGTCACTGTGTTTACCTGGCACAATTTATAAGTTTCCTGGTTTCCTTTTCAACTTAATATGAGGACTGGATTGAGAAGAAGAAACATTCTGAAAATTCTTTAAAAAGATGAAGGACGTTGTCTAAACTACCCGGCCTCTGTCAGCCTCAGCTTCTTGATTTGCTACACGGCAGAGCTAGCACAGACTTAGTAAAAGGCTGGTTCTGAGTTCTGAGGTGCTGCCACAAAGCAACGACTTTCCTGTCTCTTTCCTCTCAACAGCTGAACCACCTCTAGCTTCTGCTAGACACATAAAAACCCAGCCGGAGATGTGGTTTGTCTCCTGGCCTCTGGATGGCTGGATGTAAAGACAGACAGAGTTAAGCCCATGTGGGAGTGATGGGGGAGGGGTGAAGTGTGCGCCTGTAGTCACTCCCAACCTAAGTGTAAGTTGCTCACCCAGGACTATCTCTACTTCCTCTTCTTGGGAATAATGATGGCCAACTGTGACTTTAGGCTCAGCATCAGAAGCTTCAGTGTAAGGGTTGGTGAAGTGTGACAGAGGACAGCGGCCACATATCAGAGCCCTGTGTGAACATTACCACTGTTGTTGAGATTGCTCTGAGAAAAAGAATACATTTGCACCTTACTTAACATGAATGTTTAGGGAAATCTTTTTTTACAATATCCTAGACTGAACTCTGCCAGTCTTAGGATTAGGAACCACTTTGACTCAAGCCGGCACAGACCACAAAGTGAGGACTGATTGCTACCTAAGTGGGAATCCTGGTTTGGCTGTGTTCCGTCCCCTACAACCCCAGGCACATCACCAGCTCTGCTGACTTTGTCTGGACAATTAGATCAATGATGAGACTTACCTGCCGGGATAGTGATGAGTGATGATGAACGGACATCCATGAGAACGTTACCTTGGAAACCCTAAGGAAGTGCTAATTGCTAATATAATTTTAGCACTGTTACCCAGATTATTTGCACCACCTTATCACCATGGTCTCTTCAGATCTTATAAAACTGATTTAGTGAGAGCCCCTGACTTAGGAAGCTCGCTGTAAACAATCACTCATCCGTGCATCCCAGGAGGAATTTACGGCCATGCGCAGTCTGTATCCTAAAGTGACCTGATATGTCCTTGCATTTATTCGCATGGCATGGCATTGGCGAAATGGTTGAACATGAAGCCCTCTGTGCCTATGACGTTGTATGTTTGGCGTTCTCTCAGAAGCCAGAACCCCTGAAAAGAGAGAGCAAATGGGGGGGAAACAAAACTGTTGAAATAAGAGTGGGTGCCTCTACCCCCGTTCTCATGTACAGATTTGCTTCCAGATTAGGAAAAGAATACCAATGGGAAGAACATAAAGAAGAAGCCTTAAAAGTGGGAAGTTTCTTTTTCATAAGCTACATCAGACGTCTGCAAACAAAACCTCTTCACAGTTAGTCGCTTCGACTATCCTTCAAAATTCATTTTCCATGCCTCATGGGCTAATTTGCCTACCATCTGTTGAATTGAAGACCACACAGCTGAATAATCATGGTGTGCCAGGGGATGAGGTGACACCGAAGAGCAAATAGTCCTCACTAGTGCCTTCCACCAAGGACCTACTACAGGACCTCCGACAGCCTGCAGTCTGCCCTGAATGCGGCATCTGCACACAGGTGTGATGACGTTTCGACCCTGCATCAAGGCCAGCAGTCTCTGCATTTGATGGGTCTCTCATCTACAGTGTCCTGCATTCAAGTGTGGTTCTTGAAAGGACTTCAGGAACTGCTAAAGGAGTGTGTAGTAAGCCATTGGTTTATAAAGAGCACTCCAGATAGGCAGGGAATGAGAGAACGGTAAAGCGAAACGGTCCTACTTAGGGCTGTTTTAGGGAATAATTGCAGACATTTCTAGTCAGTGTCGAGAGCAGGGTTGCCCTGCACATTATGAAAGCTAAATGTCCTTATTAATGCTACTGTATTCCTTCCCTGGAGGGGCCTATGTTTGGGTGAGTTCAGGAGCTGAACTGAAGGCATGAGCTTAGCTAATCATCAACATGAGCTCCATTATTTGTCTGTGGCCTGTGGTTAAGGAACACCTTTCATGCCTCATTATGTCACAGCAAGACTCTCCTAATCCCTTCTTTGTGGAACTAAGGCCCTAATGCTAAGGAAAACACATCTAGGGTAATTAGACTGCTCAAACCAAAACAGCAGCCCGGCAAAAGGCACACTGAGGCCAAGTTTTACAGGCTATCCCTAGAAATGGTTCTTCCTTGTCTGGATTTATTTTTTCTCCCAGGGCTTGTCTCTCTAGCACATACACTTGGGGATTAAGTGATACTAAACATACTGCCTCGCCTTTAAAAAAGAACACTTTCTTCCGGGTTGTTTTGGAGTACATGTATCATGGTGAAACTGAGGAAGCATAAGAACAAAATGGGAGAAGACTGGTTAAGGGGTAGAATCCAAAGACACCCAGTCATGCTCTGTTATCTACTTCCCCCTCTTGTTGTTGTTGCTGTTGTTGTTGTTGCTGACATGCATTCACATGAGTAAAAACATGTATTTGAAGTTTAAATTGCGCTATTTTAATTATTAGAATTATTAGAATTTAAAATTATTAGCACCAGCTTTATATGCATTTGAACATTTTTAACTCAATCTATTCCTGTAGTTAGTTGTTTGGTTTTGTTTGTTGGTTTGTTTGTTGGTTTGTTTTTAAGGCCTTGTTATTGTGGATGGGCAAAGACTATATTCCTACAGATTGTCAAAAAATATACTGGCCATAAATTTATCCCCAAGAGGTCCCTGTTTTGGGGGTACAGTTTAAATGTACAGCATCTCTTCTGTCACCCACACATTAAAGTTATGAATGAGCACTTGGCAAAATTCTCCTCTGTTGCTCTTGAGGCTACATGTAGCCCAAGCAAAAGAATCCAGCACTGAGTGGGGGAACAATTTGCAAAGGTGACTAGATCATAAGCGCATGCTTGGTCTTTGTTAAGTGATGTTTGAACAAGGTATAAGTATCCTGAAACATATTGTCTTTCTGATGGCTTTGCAAAAGTGACAGTAAACAGATTGGAAAAAGTTAGTGAAACATTGTCCCATGGTGTTAAGACCTAGGTAAAATATTAAGGCCTGGATGGAAGGTTAAGGACTAGGTAACTGTTACCTGGCAAGCCCACCATCTTTGTGCTATTGCTAATGTT
Organism: Micromys minutus; assembly: GCF_963924665.1. Classification (NCBI taxonomy): domain Eukaryota; kingdom Metazoa; phylum Chordata; class Mammalia; order Rodentia; family Muridae; genus Micromys; species Micromys minutus. The sequence continues at coordinate 16,142,538 of NC_137969.1, forward strand.
AGAAGGAAGGGTTCTCATATGTTGTTTCTACTGTTACTAGGAAACTTTCTCATGCCCAAGATGATTACACATTCTGTTATATTCTGACCCGTTGGAAACCAGTCCCAGTAGAAGTCAGTAAATTGCTTTGTGTAGTTAGTTACCCACAATAAACTTGGACTTGACCCAATCACCCAGCAGCACTTTCTGCACCTGTGTATAATCCTTTATGGTATTTGCTTTTATAAGCTGCCCCTGGGGTGGACCCCAACAAATGAGAAACACCTGCATCTACTTAGAATAAGGCTTCCATTCTGAGTAGGGGTTGAGTAAATTTTAAGTTCCCAAGATCTCCCTGGGAACTGGCATTCTACCTGGCAAAAGGAGACATGTATGTGAGTAACTGACATCTTGGCTAGAAAGTTAAGACAGAATGTTAGATAAGGCAAGTCCCCTACCACAGTTGAATACCCTAACCAATGGAGCAGGATGGGTGTACAACAAAGACATGTGCCAAAGGAAATACCCTTCCCTAAATCCTGATTGGTAGAATAACTTGGCACGGATGTTTGTAGATTTTAGGCTTTAAAAGCCCTGTAGGGTCTTAACTCAATTTCACAGCTCCCAAGTTTGACCTCTGGTCCTTATCAATCAGTCTTGGGGTGTGGCATTCAACAAATCATCCCTATTTGACTAGGATTGGTGTTTGACTCCCACACCCCAACACATAGAATGGGAGGGAAGGCAATTTGGGATGAGCATTGAGAATATTCCTATTCATCAGATTGTGAAGTTTCCTTTTAAGCTACATGTAGTCTGGAAAATGCAGTGTAAAAGTAATGTTAGCACTCTTAGTTGCTTTGCTGATATAACTGGGAAAGTGGATGTTCATACCTATTTAAGTATGCAATCAAAGCCTCTACCTTAGTTACTTTTCTGTTGTGATAAAGTTCCATAGCCAAAGCAACTTATAGAAGTAAGTGTTTGTTCGTGGCTTATGGTTCACGGGGGATAGGAGTCTATTACCATCATGATGAGATCATGGCAGCAGACAGGCATATTGTAGGTACAGAAGCTGAGAGCACACATCTCAATCCACAACAGGAGGCAGAGAGCACAGTAGGAATGTCAAGTGCTTTTGGAAGCCTGCCCTGAGTGGTACACCTCCTTCAACAAAGTCACACATCCTAATCCTTCCCAAACAGTTCCACCAACTGAAGACCAAGTATTTAAACATGAACCAATGAGAGGTGGTGTTATCATTCAAAACACCACAGCCTACTATAATTTTAAATATATAAAATTCTAATGTTTCTAATTAAACTTAAAGTGCAGCTATGTCTACTTTTATGTTCATGCAATTATTTGTTTTTATACCTTGTATTTATTTGCTTATTTATTTATTTATTTGGTTAGTTAGTTAGTTGACTATACCTTCATACATTTAAGTACATACATGCCATGCCACACATGGAGACTCAGAGGACAACTTTCAGGACTCAGTTCTCACCTTCCAAGTTGTTGAAACAAGGTCTCTCTCATTTCTGCTGCTGTCCTATATATTCTAGACTAGTTGACTCCGGAGCTTTCAAGAAGCTCTGCATCCCATCTTTTAGGAGAGCTGGGACCACAGCTGTATGTCACCACATCAGGCTTATTACATGGGTTTCAGAGACCAAGCTCAGATACCGGGCTTGCACAGTCAGTGCCTTCAACTGCTGAGCCACCTCCCTGGTCCACACAATTGCATTTCTATGCTATGGTTACAGGTTCTTATACCACTGCTTGGATTACCTCATGGGAAAAAGTGTTAACCTTTCTCTTTAGTCATAATAGAATTATGATTCACACATGTGCATGTTGGTCGATCAGTTTGTACAGCTAAGGGAAAGCTCTAAACACATCATTTGAGGTTTAAGATGGAAGAAATGGTTCCTTCCCGGTCTCACACATTCTACAGCTTGTGAGAGTCCATGAAATGCAGGAAGGCTATTTCCAAGTATGAGTACTATGGTGGCTGTAGTTAAGAGCCTTGCTGAGAGACTGTCCGCAGCTTTCGACTGAGTCGCATTCTAAATTGGTTTGGGAAGCAGTCGAGTTTCAATTACTGAGAAGCTTACATCTCCCAGTTCAATGCCATGTCTCAGGCACCTAGCAACAACCCTCTGGTGGATAATAATGGGATTTTAATTAGTATCTTGGATCCATCTAGAAGTTTATTGCAAGCTAATTTGGTTGGAGGAGCCCAGCCTTGTCTGGGACCTGTTCCAACCTGTTTTCACAAAAGAAGGGACAGCAAGTCTCTGACCTTTGCTATTCTGAGCCGCTCGTTACCTAAATTCAGAGTTCCTTCTAAAGAATCAGCTAATTTTTCTTTCCTCACTGGATGCCAGGCTTCTCTCTTTGTATAGTGTTATGAGTCCAAAGTTTGGTGACAAAAAATAGACTGGCTTTTTCTGTATTCCTTTGTCTTATGTCACTGTGTTTCCATCTTGGGGTGGCATGTTCATCTTAGTCACCAGGACAGAGAATGCTCAGGACACGTTCCTCTCCTCTACACCATACCTGAGAGCCACTGGCCCTGGCAGTTTTCCTTGCTGGCAGCTTTTGAACTCATATTTCGTTCTTTAGCCCTGAACTGATCTAGCTTTCTATCCTGGAATAGCAACACATCTAAACTGAACACAGCTAAACGTGCGAAGTACATCTTTTTGTGTCTTTACAACTCCCAAGGGGCTGAGTGTGTGGAAAACTTCCTGCATGAAGTTCACAGTGCAGATCATCAAAGTATACACTCATGTGTCTTTCAGGGAGAGATCTCCGGGCCAAGGCCTGAGAGTCTTTGTGTAGGCTATTTGCTACGTCAATAGAACAAAGCCTTCTAAGCTCTTCTAGGTGGGTCCTGGACCCTCTCCTAATAATTGTCTCATTGCTATGAGGTGACATCATGGCAAGTCAACTTACAAAGGAAGGGTTAGTCCATGAGCATTAGGGCAGGAAGCATGGTGGTGGGAGGCCGCCATGACACTGGAGCACTAGCTGAGAGCCCACATCTGATTCACAAATTTCAGGCAGAGAGAGGGAGACTGGCCTTGGCCTGTGCTTTCAAACCTCAGAGCCCACCCACTAGTAACACACCCCCTCCAACAAGACCACACCTTTTAATTATTTCTAAGCAGTTCCACTCACTGGGGACCAAACATCAAACACATGAGCCTATGGCGCCATTCTCATTCGAAACACCACATACCCTGAATAGTTGACCCTTGCTCTCTGACCATTGTCGTATCTTGCTGTACTCCTGGCCCCAGTATACCCATCACTCTGAATCTTACCATTTCACACTCCTTCCAACAATGTATACAGGCTTCATTTCTCCATGTCCTCACCATCATTTTTCTTTCAGTTTTTAAAATTATAGTTATTGTAATGGGTATGAGACACCATAAAATTGTAGTTATTGTTCATATTTCCCTAATTATTATAGGCATTAAGTGAAGTTTTGTGTGCTTATTAATCAACTCCATTTTTTTTAACCTAAAAGGATGAAAGAAAGGAGTAGCCATGAAATGAGATGGGGAGTGTTGCTGAAAGAGATGTTGGATGCAAAGTGCTCAATTAAGGTGAGATGCATATTGGATCTCTACGTTGAGATATTGGCAAGGAACAGGACTCACGAGTACCAGCTATGTGGTAAACACAACAGCATAGACAAGTAAACTGGGGAATTGCTAACAGAACATGCACAGCTCGTGAGATTAGACAGGATCCTAAGGAAGGTGCCTATAAAGAGGAAACCCCTGTAACCTGAGCCCTGGCTCTGGGGCTGTCACATTAGAAAGATGAGAAATGAGGGGGAACTGACTAACCAAGGTCTGAGACATAGGTATTTAACAGCATGGGGGTCACTGTTACCTTGATGAACAATGGAGTAGAATGGCTGGTGGAAGAGCTGGTTAAAAGGACTCATGAAGGAAGGGGAGGCAAGAAATGACTTACAATAGACAAAATATTAGAGGAGTTTGCTGTAACCAGAGGAGGAGCATATGGGAGGGGAGACCAAAAGAATGAGTTTTATTAATGGTGAGATTCGTAGGGCCAGATATGGTGGCACAAGTCTGTAATCTGAAGACCAAGGAGACTGAGGTAAGAAGATCACTGTGATGTCAAGGCCACACCAGGCTGTGAGTTTCATCCAGCCGCGATCACAAAGGTAGGCCTTGTCTCAGAAACACAATGACAACAAAACTTAAGGCTATTCTGGGGCAGGAGATACAAGAAGAAGCAGAGAGAGGAGAGCACTTATTCCCCCATGCCTGTCTCTGTGCCTCTGCAGACTTCAGGCAGGACACTTCAGCTACCCACTGTGCAATTATAGTCAGCCTCTTCCTGTACGTCAGTGAGATTTTTGCCTAATCTTGCTGTTAAACGACAGATTCAAACCCTCAGTGCCTGCAACAGTGATTGACTGCGTGCTCAGGTTGGCTGATGTTAATTCCAGGCTGTTAATGGAGGTTGTGCATATTCCACATGTCTCACATTCTGGGACCACTGGCAACTCTCTACATACAAAGGGCAGAAGCCCGAGAAGGCCAGCCAAGATGTATCAACATATTTAAAGGTTCTGCCAGCAACAAGTCCTATTCCAAGTCACAGAGTCAAGCTCAACCTTATAACAGAAGAAAAGCAAATTCCACTTACACGCTGGGAAGGGCCACATCAAGGAAGTGAGGACAATGAAACAAAAATTATGGATGAACAATGATGTCTTCAACATTTTACAAGCCTACACGCTTCTCAGTAGAATGGTTTGATTTGTTGTACTTTCTAGCATGTGAAATCATGCTGACCAAGTGTCCAACACTGACTACTGAGTACACTGAACACTGGCTTTTCCTGGACACAAATCCAAGTATTTCTTCCTAGATGGGTAATAGCACCTACTCCCTGTATATCCCACCAGCTCCCAGGACTAAGATACTGATATTATTCTTTCTTGAACTTTGCTCCTGAGCCCAAGCTCTCTTGCTAAAATTCCATGAAGCCGGGACTCTTAATCAAGTCCATCTCTTAATGCTAAAAGCATAAACAGGTTAGGAATTAAGTTCGGGTCATAACAAACATGGTAGAAAACTGAAATTATCCCTGTGGTTTCAGATCACCAGAAAAGGAATGGTGAACAGTGAGATTGATGAGTTAGATGGCATTGTACACAGATGAGGTCAGAACTCTTAGGCAGAAATTAGTATGGAATAGTTACTGGGGTGGTTGGGTTGAAAAGGTGGTGATAATGTCAAGGAGGTGATATTAGAAATGAGGTGGATAATGAAAGAGGACTTTAGGGAATCAATAGGAACGTAGTAGAAACAGTGGACCATGGAATTCAAGGTAAGACAGAAGTCAAGATGAGATTAGTAGAATAAAGATTTCGTCTTAGAAAGAAAGTGCAACAAGAAGACAGGAAGAAGGAAGGAGAGAGGGTGGGAGAAAGAAGATGATGTGAAAATGGGCCAGTGACCAATATGGCAGTCCAAGGAATGTCCTTGTCCTAGATATGCTCGAGAATATTTGCAGACACCTCCATATTTCATGGTGTGTGGCAAAATCAGACTGATACTTATAGATATACTTCAGAGTCTTCAAACTAGTTCTGTGGTGCGAAGTGTCTCTTCACCCCCTTTCCACAAGAAGATGCCTTTTTTGTTTCTTCATAAGGCTCTTATACTGATTATAAGGACTTGAATTTGCTAAAGCCATTTTCTGAAATTTCAGTAGTTGCATTTATAGGCTGAAAAGCAAATTCTGTTTACTAGTAGAAATGGAAAAAAAAAATAAAGCAAAATTTACTTAATGATCATGCATCAGGTAAATGTGAGTAATTTCTGTAAAAATTACTTTATCCTTAGAGGCAGAAGTAAGATATAGTATAGACTATGAAAAATATGAAAAATCTCTTTATGTACAGAAATGGCATGACCTCCAAAATTTACTGCTAAGTAAACAAAATATCAAGATGCAAGTGGACATACATCAAAGACGAGGCAAAACATAATATAACATGTAATATTATAAGATTCAAAATAGCATAATATAATTAACTTTCTTGCTTATGAGTCCTATCCAAGGGTGAGTATATGAGTAACCTAATAGGTGAGGTGGGGCAGAAAGATTAGGAAAGATTGAATATGGGCAGCCTTGGAAAGCCAGAAGCTATCGAGACAGATCTCAGCACAACACAGTAATTTGGAGAATCCCAGGACTGTTGGGGTCTTTGGGTAGACACTAGGAATAAGTCTATGTCAGACTGCTCTGTACAATTTGTGCATACAATATGGGACTCTGCCTGCTACTTTGAGCCTGAAATTTGATTGTATGTTAATATAGAAGTGGGTACATAGGACAAATGTTTATAGGACCTCCCTTGAACATGCTTGAAACAATCCCTCCATCCTAGGTACCCTGGCTCTTTCTCAAGTTGGTGTGACATTGAATGTTTTCTTTCATTGAGTGTTTTCATGGCGATGTCAGGATGTATCAGATCTGCAGCTGTTTTCAATTCTCCCTAGAGAACCCAGTTTCCCAAAACCACTACCATCAATACATAACTTTCTTCATCCTGAATAAAGTCACAAAACTATCTTCTTTTTATTGTGTATGGGTATATGGTGTATATTTAGGTGTGCAGTTACATCGGCCCGTGCACATGCATGGAAAAGCTAGAGACCGATACTGGATGTTTTCTAATATTGTTCTCCACCTTATTCTTTTAAAGACAGTGTCTCTCACTAAACCTGAAGCTGACCGTTTCTCCTAGGCTGGTTGACCAGAAAGCTCCCGTGATCCTCCTGTCTGCACTCACACAGTGCAGGGTTACAGGCTCTTGATAGCATCTAGCATTTATGTGGGTTCTTGTGGTGTGAACATGGGCCCTGATGCTTACACAGCAAGCACTTTACACGCTGAGTCATCTTTGCAGCCCCCACAAAGCTAACTTTCATGGAGTAATCTTCTCAAGGATATTTGTTCTTTTCCACAAGAACCACCTACTCATCTTAAGATTTGCCTCTGTTAAAGAGAGTCGTTGAAAGAGAAATGAAAGCCTTTTTCTATCATCGAGGGTATTAAAAGTACAGGAAGGAGTTCATGTAGCAGTGTGAGGCTTAATTTTTTTTAGAATACATTGCTTCCAAGGTTGATCCTCAGCTGGTATCTAAGAAATTATGTTTCCAAAAGGATCCTATTACTCTGAACAGTGAGAGAGCTGCTCTCACTGTTCCCAAAAGCTCCTTTCAAATGTCATTTTTACTGAATACCTGCTTTCCTTCTTTGAGTTTAGAACTTTGGGGCATGTCAAGTAGAGGCTGTTTACATGAACAGTAAAAATATTAGTTGCTAAATATTTTTATTACATTTGAGGTTATAATTACATAATCATAATTACTACCCCTTTCCTTTCTTCCCCCTGAACCCTCCCATATACCCTCCCTTGCTCTCTTTCAAAATTCACGCCCTCTCTTTTATTCATGCTCGTGTGTGTGTGTGTGTGTGTGTGTGTGTGTGTGTGTGCTCCTAAATACAACCTGCTCAGTCTCCATAATGTTACTTTTCAGTGTGTCTCAGGGCTGAACATTTGGTAGTAGATAAACCAGTTGAAATTATGTGTTCCTGCCACCCCAAGACTATGCCCCCCACTCTCCAGTGTTCCTTGGTTGCTCATAGTTCTTTGTGTAGAGCAGATGCCATGTAGTCTTTCCCCATCCACCTTGGCTTGTCTATTGTCCTTATCCTTGTTCAGAAATCCCTGGCAGATTATTTCACATATACAGCCACAACTTCTCACTAAATGACTTACCTCTGATGACAGGGACAAACACAAGAAAGCTTGCCCTCAAATTTCCGTTCAGGCACCTGTCCCCTTAGCTGACTTTGCGACAACAAATAATTCTCTTTCATCCATGAGAATGAATTTACGCTGATCTAGTAAGTCCTCCAGTGAGTCACCAAACATGGGGTAGTCTTTATAGCTTCTGTCACATCAGGGGGACTATCAAATGTCATAAGAGACAAAGACCAGGAGGTCAGAAGCTCAATAGAAGTTCACTTCTAGCATATGTCAAGTGCTCCCAGTGGGTAGGACCTTTATTGATCATTCAGGTCTCAGATGTTTGTCATTTTAAATTTAACCTCTGAATTCTGAGCTTGAGTTTGTGACAGGAACACTGGGAAGGGCACATATCCTTGGTTAATCTTAACCCCACTTTGGCCCTACGATGAAACAGATCATCTTGTCCACCCAACTTCTATTAATATGGCCTTACTTCAGTGCAAGTGACTAGAAATGCTGTTTCTTTTGATGTTTGTCCCTACAGCAATTCTTCTTTCTGGGAGGAAGGTATGCATTATGGATGACTGGTAGCAATTCTGCAATAGACACTTGTTGTGAGCTTACTGTGCTTACCCCATTCATACAAAGTGCTGTGGCTCAACATGTAGAAATGAAATTGTTCTTGTGCGTTCAAAACTTAACAGCAAAAGGGGACTTGGTCAACCCAAGACTAAAGAGATAAGAAGGGTCATTTTTTGCTGGAAGGTTTTTCCTATCAAAGTCCTGCCTCTGTTTCTATAGTAACCTGTAGTCCTCTCATAGCTCTCGTGAGTATATGTTTAAAAAAACATGCACATGTGCAAATGTGTGCGCGTGCACACACACACACATACACACACACACATACACACACTCAGAGAGAGAGAGAGAGAGAGAGAGAGAGAGAGAGAGAGAGAGAGAGAGAGAGAGATTGTCTTAGTCAAGGTTTCTATTCCTGCACAAAACATCATGACCAAGAAACAAGTTGGGGAGGAAAGGGTCTATTCAGCTTACACTTCCACATTGCTGTTCATCACCAAAGGAAGTCAGGACCAGAACTCAAGCAGGTCAGGAAGCAGGAGCTGATGCACAGGCCATGGAGGGATGTTACTGGCTTGCTTCCCCTGTTTGCTCAGCCTGCTTTCTTATAGAACCCAGGTCTCCCAGCCCGGGAATGGCACCATCCTCAATGCGATCGACCCTCCCCCTTGATCACTAGTTGAGACAATGCCTTAAGCTGGATCTCATGGAGGCATTTCCTCAACTGAGGCTCCTTTCTCTGTGATGACTCCAGCTTGTGTCAAGTTGACACAAAACCAGCCAGTACAGCGGTCAATGTCAGGTTCTCCTTCAATCTCTCTCCACCTTATTTGTGTGTTTTGTTTTTGATGTAGGCTCTGTCTCACCATGCAACTCTAGCTGGCCTGGAACTTGCTGTGCAGACCAGGATGGCCTTGAATCCAAAGAGCTAAATGCTGGCCTGACTCAACTATTTATTTATTTATTTATTCTTTTTTCCCTCTTTTTTAAATTGGATATTTTACTTACATTTCAAATGTTATCCCCTTTTTTTGGTTTCTGCTATGGAATCCCCCATCCCTTCTTCCCTCCTCCTGCCTATATGAGAGTATTCCCCTTGCCCCTCCCTCCCACCACCCCACCCTGGCTTTTCCCTACATTAGGGCATCAAGCCTTCATAGGACTAAGGACCTTTCCTTCCATTGATGCCCAACAAGGCCATCCTCTGCTACATATGAAGCTGGAGCCATGGGTTCCTCCATGTGTACTCTTTGGTTGGTGGTTTAGTCTCTGGGAGCTCTGGGGTGGCTGCTTCCTTGGTTGATATTGCTGTTCTTCCTATGGGGTTGAAAACACCTTTATCTCCTTCAGTCCTTTCTCTAACTCCTCCATCAGGGACCCCCGTTTTCAGTCCAATGGTTGCTTGAGAGCATCTACCTTATGTTTTTAATAATTTATTTTTTATTCACTTTACATTTTGATAGTAGCCCCATTCGAGTCCCAACTTTAAAAAATGTCTCCCACCACTACCCTGTCTCTTTCTCTTCAGAGAAGGGGAAGCCTCCCTTGGGTTCCACCCTACCCTGGGACATCTAGTTCCGGCATGACTAAGCATATGCTCTCTCACTGAGGCACAGGTAGGGGGAAGGGGACCCAATGGCAGTCAATAGAATCAAACACAGCCCCTTCTTCCAATTGCTAGGACACCCACATGAAGACCAAGCTGTATATCTGCTACTAATGTGTAGGAGGCCTAGAACTAGCCCCTGATGCTCTTTGGTGGTTCAGTCTCTGTAAGCTCCTATGGGCCCAGGTAATCTGATTCTGTAGCTATTCTTGTAATGTCCTTGACACCTCGATCTTGCTCACATTTATTCCCAAGTCTTCTGCAAGACTCCCAAGCTCCACCTAATGCTTGGCTGTAGGTCTCTCCATCTGTTTCCATCAGCTGTTGAATGGAGCCTCTCAGGAAACAGTCATGCTGGGTTCCCGTCAGCAAGCATAACTGAATGTCACTAATAGTGTCAGAGGTTGGCTTTCTCACATAGGATGGGCCTCAAGTCCTGACAGTCATTGGTTACTGCCCCCTCAATCTTGTAGGAAGGACAGATTTTGGGTTGAGGTTTTGTGGGTGGGTTGATCTCTCTTCCTCCACTGGAAGTCCCACCTGACTACAGGAATCTCCATAGCCCCTGCTGGTAGAAATCTCAGATAGGTTTTTATTTTTTAAAATAGGATCTGTCTCTGAATGTGGAGTTCACTGATTAAGCTGGCCTAGCCAGCGAGACCCAAGGATCCTAGGAATGCAGCTTTATTGTCTCCTGTGCTGGGGTCACAGGTGTCTATCATGCCCAGCTTTTATGTGGGTATGAGGAGCCAATTTAAGCCAATTTTCATGGCAAACACTTTACCATCTAAATCATCTCCACAGTTCCCTAAGTTTTATATATATATAGTGTATATATATATATATATATTATATATATATATATGTATATATTCCACTGTCTTGTATGAAACCTAGCTCTTCCCAGAAGTGTAGAAAAATCCATAAATAATTAAATTACTAAAAGAATGAGTGAGACACACTGCAATTCTGGGAATATTCCTGAGCTTTTTGGCCTTTCTAAAAGTTGGGGAACTTCTCTGTAATTCAATTTTTTAGGGGTAGGACAAGAAGAAGACTAGCATCTTTGTAGAGTTGCCAATGGAATTTCCTGAAATGAGGTATCCAGTACCTAATCATGCAGAAGGCACAAAATAATCTTTATTGAGAAAACAAATCACAGCCAGCGGGATATCAATTACAACTTCATTTACTAAAGATATGCTTCAGACAAAAGTCATTAGGAAACCACAGAAACTACCAGAAGTAGTTAAATAATGTGCATGGTGTACAGTGTTGTGAGGGGGCAAATTGGGGAGACAGTAGCTTCATTTTATTGTGGAATCTCCCTGGAAGAGTTGGGGTGGGGTGCCAAGCACAAGCCTTGGTTTGGAAAGGGGTTCTGAGGAAGGGATGTGGGAAGGTGGAGGAGGGGAGATTCTGGGTCTTCTCTAATGTTTTTCCTGTACCTATTAAGTATATTGCTGGATTTAATCCTCTAAGATTTTACTGGATTTTTGCATATCCCAGACCATTTTATTTAACAAAGAGACCACATTGCTTCTTTCTTTTAAAACCCTTCCCTAGATTCCTACTATGCTCAGGAGAGCCTTTACAGAGTTCCACCGAAGATTCTCTCCCAAATCTCTATTCATTGTTACTCCTTGACCTTGGTTCCCCTCCCTGCCTGTTTGACTTCCCTGCTTTCTTACTAGCTTCTCCTGGGAACCATTCCCGGTATGTCATCTTTGCCACCTTGAAAACCCTTTCTTAAGCTCAGCGCATGGGGAAAGATCTCCGTGTCAAGGTGAAGCATCTCTGGTCACAGTCAGCACCAGGCCGCAGGCACCACCTCCTTTCCCTAACTTTTCCTTTCTCTGTCTGCTGTCCTGCAGGTGATTTATGCCCTCAATACCCGCCAGGATGAGGCAGAGGCTAGCGCGGAGTCACTACGGGAAACCCACCAGGAGGAGCTCCAGGACACTGTGGCTGAAACCAGGACCACGCTCCTGCAGGAACAGGCCCGCCCCAGTGAAGATGCAGAGGCCCTTCTGAAGCGCATCCAGACCCTGGAAAATGCCCTGGAGCTGCAGAAGAGGCTGACACAGGAGGCCCTGGCTGAGTCGGCGTCCTGTAAATTGGAGAACAAAGAGAGGGAGCTGCGGGTGGAGGCTGAGCATGCTGAACAAGTCCTGATACTTTCCAAGGAGATGCTGGAGCTCAAGGCTGATTATGAGAAGAGGCTCCAGCTGCTGACCAGCCACGAGGGTCCCCAGTGCGGCCAGCTATCCCAGGAGAGCCCCGATGCCACCTCAGAGTCTGGCCAGCGACCGGAAATGCACCAGGTCCTGCTGGAGGTGGAACGACTGCGAGCTGAGAACAAGCAGCTGAGCCAGGATTATGCCCGCAAGGCGGAGGAGCTACAGGCCACCTACGAGAGAGAAAATGAGGCCATCCGCCAGGCCATGCAGCAATCCGTCAGTGAGGCCCTGTGGCAGTGGCAGGAGAAGGAGTCAGGTCTTCGAAAGAACTTCCAGGTCCAGGAGTCAGCCCTGCAAGCTCAGGTCAGGAAGTTGGAAGGGGACCTGGAGCACAGAGGGCGCAAGATAAGTGACCTGAAGAAGTACGCCCAGAAGTTAAAAGAAAGGATCCAGGTAACCCATCCCCACCCCCGCCCCCCACCCCAGGGGATAATAGGCAATGTTGCTACTTCTAATGCCCTTACACTAGCCAGGCGCTGTGCTAAACACTCCACTTCCGCCAAAGTAAGTATTATTTCTGGCATTGGTTCTCCCACATTAATTCAACAAGTATTTATTGAAACCTTATTTTGGGCTAGGGCTAGGTATATGGTTAGGGGATGCACTGTGAGCTAGACTTTTCCTAGCCTCAGAGAGCACAAAGCCCTCTCTCTATGTTACCGATGAGAAAACTACCCTGGGGAACTTAAGGCCTGGCCCAGGTGGCGAAAAGTAAAAGTTTCCACTCTGGCTTGTCTAATTCTAAATTATTTCAATTGTCTGTTATTCTATAATAACTTGACTCTCCTAAAAACACTTAGGATATTTCAGTTCAAAGAGAGCAGACCCATGGATGAGTTGGCTTTTGTTAAGTCCCACAGAAGTACAGAGACCTGTCTCCCAAAGCTACAGTTAACATTTGTAATACTCCACGTATTTTCTTTCTCTACATACTTTATGTTAGCCTGTCCTAGCTGGGGAAGAGTTAAATAGCTTCCCCAGGGCCACACTGCCATTAGAAGGTGAGCAGTGATTGCTGTTAATTCTAGAGCCTCGTAACCCTGCTATGCCCTCTCGGCCACCGTCCTAATCTACCTGTTCTGTGAGCTCAGCATATCCATCCAGAAAAGTAAGATTTTTTTTCCCCCTCAATTTAGGATCTCGATGTGCAGCTAAGGGAGGCTCGACAGGAGAATTCAGAGTTAAAGAACACAGCAAGAAAACTTGGTGAGAAGTTGGCTATTGCCAAAGACAGACTCATGCTGCAGGAGTGTCATGTGACACAGAAAACTGGTGAGATGCCCCCAGGTTCCTTCATTTAAGATGCAGGATTAGCAGCCAGGTTTGGCTTCCAAGGACACTTTCAAGGCCAGGGGACCAGAAATAGGGCCATTGCCTCTGACCTGCTAGGTAGATGAATCTAAGCGGTCCTAGGTGCAGATGAACCAACACCAGCTCCTTACCTGGAGCTACACAGTCCTGATATCTAAAATTATGATGCAAAGGGGTTCCTTGCCCTCATTTCTTCTTCATGACTGATCCGGGTGTTGTACGGTTAACAGCATTTCTCGAAGTTCCACTACTGGGGTCTTCACGAAACACGTGTTGTCGTTCCCTCATATTACGGGTGAGAGAGCGAGGCAGAGAGAGCATCGTGGGCTGATTCAAGGTCAGCTAAGTGTCTGGTGATAAAAGCTAGTGTTTAGATGTAAGAATCTCTGACTCTTAGTGTTTTTCACTGGGAAAGGCAGGAAACAAAGGCTGGCTCTACCTTTGGGAAGCTTGAGAGATCGTTCCACTGCAGCCCACGCATGGGACAGGGACGTGACCCAGGAAGCAGAGGACCAAGACATCTGGGAAAAAAGGGAAAAAAATCTCTAGGCTGGAAGGGTGAAGAAAAGAGGTTTATGCTAGAAATAAGGAAGTGCTGACAGTTCAAAACACTGATCTTTAGAAACAGGGCACAGGGAACAGACAAAGAAAAAAAAAGATAGCAGTTACAGATGATCGATTATTTCTCTCCCTTAAAATTTCTGTAAATAACTGTAAAATAATATGTCATCAATATACATATACTGAAGGACATGCTCAAATCAGAAAATATATATTGGTTATGTTTTTACATTTCAAATGTTATCTCCCTTCCAGGTTTCCCCTCTGCAAACCCCTCTCCCATCCCCCACTGTCCCTGCTTCTGTGAGGGTGCTCACCCTTCCAACTCCCCACTCCTGCCTCACTGCCCTAGCACTGAGCCTTCGCAGGACTGTGGGCCTCCCCTCCCATTGATGCCAGATAAGGTCATCTTCTGCTACCCCATTCTCAACTTTTTAACTCATAGAAAACAAGATAATATTTTTTATTCAGAGAAGGCAAATGTGGCCATTACTTAAGCTCGGGATACTGTTTTGAATAAAGACAGGAATTGAGCATAAGAACTGAGCATACAAGGCAAGACCGAGCACACTTGAGGGCTATCGACCTTCTAGCAGGCAGCACAGACTCTTTTATATAGTAAAGCAAGATGTCGGGAAGCAGGACGGCTATTTAGCAGCAGACTTCGGAAGGCCTTTGACATGACGTCTCGGTTGATCTTGAAACTTGCACTTGCAGACAACATGAAGATGGAGGATGGAGCCCTGGGAAAGGGAGGTGGCCGGGAAGCCTGCCGTCCCCGTCCCCAGCAGGAACAGGGCTTTCCCGAGTTGTGTCACTGCAGGAGAGGAGGCTCAGAAACACAGGTACTATCTGAGAACACTGAAGGTAAAGTCAAGGAGGTTGGCATGAGCTTCAGGTAGAGGTCCTCCCCTAACCAGAGTACAGCCACTTAGAACCTCCGGTTAATCAGAGATAAACAACACAAGATTAGAGGTCTCACCAGCTGCTGCTTCTTCTTCTTCTTCTTCTTCTTCTTCTTCTTCTTCTTCTTCTTCTTCTTCTTCTTCTTCTTCTTCTTCTTCTTCTTCTTCTTCTTCTTCTTCTTCATGTGTAAGAATGCTTTGCCTGTGTTTGTTTATGTCTGTATACCACTTATATGCCAAATACCTGCAAAGTCCAGAAAAGGGCTTTAGGTCTCCTAGAACTGGAGTTACAGATAATTGTGAGACATCATGTGGATACTGGAAATCAAACCTGGGTCCTCTGTAACATAGCACTGCTCTTAACCACTGAGCCATGTTTTCAGCTTCTACCACCACCACACCACCACCATCACCACACCACCACCACACCACCACACCACCACCACCACCACCACCACACTACCACCACCACCATCATACCACACCACCACCATCACCACACCACCACCACCACCACCACACCACCATGACCACCACCACCACACCACCATGACCACCGCCACCACCTCCAGCAGCAGCAGCTTCTTGCTAGGTCATTTAAATTTAAGAGAACAAGAATTTTCCCAAGTTTGTATTTACAAGAAGAAAAAAATAGGCATTTCTTAGCTCCTATTTCCACTCAAAACAATCAATGTATTCCTTAGAAACTCTAGTGTGTGCTAGAACATCCAATCCTGTGACTACTGCAGTATTGTACAGATCTCTTTTCCCATGCCATACACAGAGAAATCACTCACAAATATCAAATATATATAGTCTTGAAAAATGCTTCACACCTGATACCTGCTATGAAATCAGAATCTGAATGTGTAAAAGAGAAATGGACCTCAGTCCTCCCCGGCGGTCTTAGGAAGTCTTATTTCTCTTACTAGACCAAGAAAGAGGCAGATGGTGAAATGGAACACATGAAGCAGCAATACGAAGAAGACCTCCGTAAAGTCAGACATCGGACAGAAGAGGAGAAGCATCTCCGAGAGCAGCTGGGGAAGCGCCTGGAAGCCCTGGTGAAGAAGCATTCCATGGAGATGAAGTCGGTGCGCTCCTCTGTGGAGGTGGAGAGAAAGAAGCTGAAAGTGAGCCACGTTTGCAGAAACCGCTCTGGGGCTCTCCTTTCTCCCACCTCCTTCCCGTTTCCCTTTCCTCTTTTGTTACCGAAATATTTACTGTGCTCCTACTCTGTGCACATCTAGGCTGGGCCTCTTATGACAGATAAAAAAAACAGTCTGCCTATAGGGAATATAGGTCTCGTGGGGGCAAGAGTAGGAAACACCCGACAGAGGAACGGGCAGCAGGATTGTATCATGTGACATTTTACTTATGGAAATTCAACTCAGCTTACAGGACAAAAACAGAAACCCTACTAGCTGAAAACCTGGGGCTTCAATACTTCCTAGTCCCTAATTCTGACTCTGCTGCCTACCAGAAGTTATTTACCTGGCCCCTCCCACCTATTCTCAGAAATTCTGCGTTATCAGAAATATCCATAAAATGGATCCTGATAACAGACCATCTTTTGAGGATTAGAGAAGGGGATCCTATGAAGAAGCAAAGTGTCTGCTAGTGCCCTGACTTAGTGTCTGTGTGTGTCACACAGATGAGACACCTTTCCACAGACTGTGTAGGAGAGAACCTTTTCTCTTAGCTGGGAAAAGCATGTCACATGCATGAGGCTCCTAGGAAAGTGTACTCAGAACTCAGAAAGCTGAAGCAGGAGGATTATGAGTTCAAGACCAGACTAGGCTATCCATGGAGACCCTGCATCAAAAAAAAGGATGCCGTGTCAATATTATTGTGAACATGGGCAAAGACATTTGATTATGAGAGAAATGACTTTGTGGTTGGAGAAATACAGTGTTGAGTGTTCACTGAAAGATAAAATCAGATATCACTGCGGGTCAGTGCTATGAATTAGTTAAAAGCAGTTAAGTAGTCAATAAATCTG
Source organism: Micromys minutus (assembly GCF_963924665.1). Classification (NCBI taxonomy): domain Eukaryota; kingdom Metazoa; phylum Chordata; class Mammalia; order Rodentia; family Muridae; genus Micromys; species Micromys minutus. Next base: position 16,159,546 of record NC_137969.1, read on the forward strand.
TATTGAATAAGTAAATATGACCATGTGAAACACCCATACTATCCCTGAGCCTAGGCGTTGGCTCTTCCATGAGCTCTGTGACTGTGAGCCTTAACCTCAGTGTCTGCTGTGAACATTTAAATGTGGTGTTACCTGTGACCCTTTTGTTGGGTGTCTAGTATGCAGACACAGTTCCACAGATACCAGCGAGGGTTAATTGCCATATTTTTTGGACAACATATGAAATAAAAATATTACATAGTACTTATTTTGTTTTGTATTGTATGCTCAAAAAATACACTGAATCTTTTCCAGTGTTGGAAACTAATTCCAGAGCATATTTTATATCGAGTGGTCAAAAACACGTTGAATCCTTCCCGTGTTTGATGATAAGAAACTGAATGTAGAGATGCAGCGTATCTTTCAGTCAGATACTGGGTACAAGAGTTTCCGATAAAGCCCAACAGCCTGTCACCAAAGCCTGAGGCTCCCCGGCTTCCCAGGGAGAAGACAGTCATTTTGAAAGCATTTCTTCTTCTATGGGCTTCTGTGAGCTGTATATATCCAGCCTTCAGACAAACAGACAAGCACTCCATCCTGGGCCAGCATCATCAGGAGGCACAACCATTTTTTCAAGCTGCAGGTTGCCCTGGTAACCTGATGGGAAGTCTGACTCTCAGTGTGTGCATCCTGCTTTGACCTTGATCGGATCACGAGTCCATTTGGGAAATCGGTCACGCAGAACAAAAGCTTGTTTAGTTCCTGGCGTTGTTTTGCTTCCTGTTCATATTTGATTTGGGGGATACAGATTCTATAAATCAGGCAACATGGGTTAGGGAGAGGCAAAGATTTGAGGAGACCTCTAGGGTTTACAAGCTAAAACTAGACACAGTTGTCCCCATAGCATTAGAATTGCTTCGTTTCTCTGAGCCTTTGGCATGGGTAGAGTCCTAAATACCACCCTTCCCTAAAGGAGCAAACTGCAGGATGTGGGCTAGATTGGCCCGGAAGACTGAATATCTTTCCTGGTCACGAGACTACAGGACATCAGTACTTGTCCTGTAATGAACATTTAGGCACAGTTGTTTGGGAAGGAATGGAAACAGATTCACAGAGCTCTCCCAAGATCTGACTAACATGTCTGCGTTTCCCATCTCATTTGTACTAGTTAGGATTTTTCCTGAGGCTCACAGATCCTTTGGATATAGTTTAGCAGGAATTTAATATAGGGTGGTAGATACTTTTCCGAAAGTTCAGGGGAATGTACTTGGCAACTACCAAACAAGTGCTAGTGTCCCACATCCACTGAATGATATAAGTGATAAAGCTGTGTTCTACTTGTGTGTTCGGTTTGACTATAATATATACATTTACAGCATATATATTTTATTTAATGTTTAAGCCTACTACCTTGACATTTTTATCTTTCTATCATTTGTTGACTGTTCCCACTTTTACTGTTTATTTTATTTTTTTTAAACGACTTTATTTTACAAAGCAAAGATAAATATACAGATTTTAAACATTTTTTGCTTAAAATTATACATTTTTGTCAGTAATGTTTTTTCAGACATTGAAATAATTTTTACATAAAACCATGTGAATATATTTTTTTCATCAGAACTTGATTTTTTCCAAGGGCTTGACAGTATGCATTGAAAACCTAATAGTTACAATAA